>NC_136263.1:213416862-214016862 GCF_964187855.1 Myxine glutinosa
ACAGATCTACCTAGCTCTAGATGTTGCTCTACCAAATTCATAACACAGCCTCCCCCTGGAACCGTAGCTCCTGCAAGGTTCACCGCAGGCGCTACCATTCCAGCCTCAACACTTACTGTCACACACTTAATTAACCTATGAAATAAATCAGGAAGGGCTGTGGGAAGTGAGTCGGACTACCTACCTACACTTCCTTAACATTGCTAAACCCCTTAACCATCATGCAAGTATGTACATTTTCTTCGTTGTTCCTGTGGAGGGAGGAACAAACAACACACCAAAACTCCTACCTTATCCACAAACTTAACCATCTTACAAAAACTCAAAACTCTAACCCTTGTAGATACCCCGGTCTACAGACCGCGTCCCCCGGTGGATGCCACAAGACACAACCTTACCTGCAGGGCCATTCCAATGCACCCCCTCAATTTCCACGGGCCCTGTCCAGATGTTGCAGGTGAGTGACATGGCTCGGTGGATTTCGCCCACATTCATGCAACACAGACCCCTTAACCACTCATTCTCATTCCATAGGTCATCAAGGCATTTCAAAAATCAATAAGGTTCTTCTCAATACACCCCCCCTGCAGGACCATGGCATTGATGTCATTCGCATGTGTGTGCATTCCTCAACTAGGCAGCGGGGAGGTACCGCACAAAAAGATGGTGGGGGTGCATCAGGCTGTGGTGCCCGCAGTCCCAAAAACAAGTCAACCGACTTACAAGTTCATTGCCCCCCCCCCCCCCCTTTACCTCTTGGCCCCGTGACAGCCCAACAGCCCCTTTCCGCCGTTACCTCGCCGGTGAGGGTCTCCACACACACCAGGCTCCTTTGCCTCCTGCTTCCGCGCAGCAACACGGGTCGCCGGGGGACTTCCTCACCCCGCGGCGCCCAACCAGACCCTCCACCGACGAGCTCCAATTTCCAGTTACCACCGGCTGCCAGGGGTAATTGCCGCAGAGGGGGGCCCGCAGGCATCGCTCCTCAGAGCTTGCTCTGTACCTGCGGACACACACACCTTCCCCACCCACAAGACCCCAAAACACACTTCCTCCCCCGCTGCCATTCAATTCTCCACACAACTCAGCACAATTCAGTACAATTCTTGGTGTAAAAGGTGTTACAAGGCTTGCCATGGCCTGCCAATGTGAAATCCCATTCACAGTTCGAATCATTGAATCCTTACACATTTCCATTAGCACATTTCCAAAAAGCACAATTATCACCCTTCATTATCTCCAATAATCATCACTCACTCTCCAGGTTCCATTCTCACAACCACATCAAAACACAGGACCACAACACAAAAACATACGCCACCCATAAGACACTGTGTGGCTCCCATTCCATCCCCTCACCGGCCATGTCATCATTCTCACCCGCCTCCCAACTCCAAATTACATGTCCCCAATTTCCCAAAGCAAGTCCTGAAGCCTGGGACAGTACTCCTCAAAACACTCACCTCAAGTGCAGGTAGTTGCAGGTTGGTCGGTCCAAGAGTGTCATCCACCCTCAAAATCCCAAAATTTCACATTGGGCCTACCAAATACTCCCAAATTTCTCTTTTGTCCCCACTACACTGGCAGGTATGTGGATCCGCATCCAACGGTGATCATCGCTACACAACTACCTGTGGCCACGACAGCTCTGCACCTCTACCGTGCAAGGGTCACCGGGACAAGGTGAGCAGTCAAAACGCCAACATGGCCCATGAGTGTCCATAAGGGCGCGACCCACCATCCATCCTTCGGCCCCCCTGCGAGGAACACAGCTGCAGCAGCCCCAGCTGGCCAATGTGGTGAGCACTTGCTGCCACAACACACACTACCGCACACACAACCTCGGCCCTGGGGGGCATGGTCGCAGTGCGTGGCATCCCTACAGCCACATCCCCTGCACCTCCCCATCATCCCCCAGTCCGCCTACAGAACTGCAGCCCCCCCGTGCTCACCCACACTTGACCACACCAAGGTCCAGTCAACAGCCATGCTCCACCAGGAGACCCACCCAGAAGACATGGTCCACACACCTCGGACACGCACAGCACCACGTTGACCCTCAGGCTACACAACTACATCCCCATCATCCCGCGTCCCAAATATCAGCACAGTTGCCCCCGCAACCAGTTGAAAGCTGTGTCTTGCTACCCTATTAATTTCATCACAGCCTCCAACACTTTGGACTGCACACCTGGATCAATAATGGCGTCACTGTACAGTGTCAATCGTGACATTTCAAAATCCACCCTTAAATTTGCATCTAACCCACAGATCACCCATGCCAACCATTTGTCACATTTCACTAACCTCACCAAAGAAGGATGCTTTGCCATACACATGCCAGCCGAGCATGGCCCATATGCTCGGCTCGTTACACATCTCCCGATTCACATCCCCATGGCTCTCTTCCCAACCCGAGAGTCCATAAATCATAACGGAGCATCTGTGGAAGGTCACTCACACCATCACGTTCCACAGATGCCCCAATGGTTGTCCGGCAGGCTATCTCCATCCCTGTCCATTCGGTTTGACCCGCGTCCATCGACCAACACGGCATGGCAGGTCATCACATGCCAGTTGTCCCAAAGTCTCAGGGAGAGGGTGTCAGGTCGCATGCCCGGGTGATCACTACATCAGGCCCAAGCTGGCCATCTGCGGTGCCACCACCAAAGCGCGACCCACAACACCTCCCCCTAGTGGTCCTCAATAAATGCCAACCCAGGCTTAAGAAACCACCTCGGACCCCTCTGGAGGTCTTAACCCCCACCCGGGTCCGGTGACCCTGCCGGCCCGAGCCACCAGCTCGGACGGCGCCCCGACGGACAAGGGACGCCACACTCCACCAGACCCCCCGTGGGACCCAGGTCGTACCTCGACACCCAAGGCTGGACCCCACGTCCAAATCTCGCCATCACAGCCCCCCAGCTGGCTGGCATACCCAAATTTTGAAAGGGGCAACTTTTGCCCGAGGCCATCACCCATGACCTCTCCATGTCCAGATCCCGCAGCCCGGGGACCAATCCCAACCATGGCTGCTCCAAATCAAGTTCGCATTGTAATTTTATTTTAAATTTTATTTTACAAATTTTCATTCCCACTGCCAAACCGCAGCTGCAGGGAACAACCTCTACCACCGGTTGTTCTGCCCCTCCCTGCAGTTGATCCAAATTCCCTACAGGGACCAAATCTCCAGAAGCTCTATCTCCCGATCCTCCAAGATCCAAATCCAGCCCGGAGCCAACACACTCCCCCAAATAGTTGTCCAATTTTGGAGCCTCTGTTTCCAAATAGCAGTGTACGGTGAGCGTCCCCTCGGTCATTCCAACCACCTCCTTGGACCAACTCACCTCTTCACCCAGGCTCCTTTGGGCCTGGACAAGCTCTACCTCCATGGGACTGTCACAGGTCTCCAGCCGCTGGATCGAATCATCCTCATCCTCATCATTTCCACCAATCATTCCTGGCCCCGCCAGGCTTTGATCAATATCCCCAATAAATACCTGGTCCGGCTCCATTGCACGGACCCCCAAAAACTCTACCCCCTCTTGCTCCGCACCACCGCCCTAGTGCTGCACAATTCCAAATTCATCCCCCGGTTGGGGTGTTGTGACATCCACACGGTCCCGATAAACAACCAGGCCAGAATGTGGGAAACATTCCCCATTACAACTCTCACATTCCAAATTTCCTTCCAATTTTTCATACCTCTCTTTCATTTGTTCATTCACTTTTCCCTCCAATCCCTCAATTTTGCTGTCCATCCCTTTGATCTGTTCTTTCAAACCCTCCTCTAATCTACCCATTTGCCCCTCCATGTTTTTTGTTTGGGCATTAATTTTGTTCTCCAATTGCTCGTTCTGAGCATTCATTTCCCCTTTCAATCCATTAATTTGGTCACTCATGTCCTTCAGTCCTTCCCTCCATTCCTTCCCCTGCGACTCCATTTTATTTTCCATCCCTTCAATTTGTTCCTCCAATCGATCACTCATTCCCTTCATTCCTTCCCTACATTCCTTCCCCTGGGACTCCATTTTTCTTTCAATTCCTCCCATCTCCTTACTCATTTTATTTTCCAGCCCGTCAATTTTATCATTTATTCCCCGACTGGCTCGCTCACTCTGTGCGTTCATGTCTCCCATCTGCTTTCCCAATCGCTCACTGTTCTTTTCCATCCCTTCAATTTTGTCATTCAATTCCCGACTGGCTCGCTCACTCTGTGCGTTCATGTCTCCCATATTTTTTTAAATGTTATTTTCCATCCCTTCCATTTTTTGAAGCAATTGACCCAACATCTGGTCGGTTGTCGGGGCCGTTCCTACTGCTCCCGACTCCCCGGTGGGGGAGGGGGATAAGTTGGTGCTCGGGACGGGGGAGGTTCCAAGGCTCACCTCGACATCTAATTCCCCTATTTCCGGCTCACTCCCGACGCTGACGGAGGCCTCGCTGCGTACCTCCATTTCGTCCATCTCCGACATCTGCCTTCCGGAAGATTGTTTCCCGCGCGCGTATTTCTTTTAATTCCAGTAACACAATTTAAATTTGACGAAGACGCGATATCGCGCTCCGTATGCCCAATTGATTATTAAATTTCTCCGCCTCGACTATAAAAAATTTGCGTTCGAACGTCGGGCGCAATGCACGCCCGACCGTGTCGATGTCTCGCCGCGGACAAAAAAATTTGTCCGACGGGTTCGAATCCGACACTCCTGACACCACTTGTTACACAACCGCGATTGACACCACAGTTGCGGATGGCCGATTGCGAGGCTTTACACTCCCGAGGCGAAAACTCAATGGCGGATTCCAAATCAACACAAAGTTAAACGCGCGGAATGGCGGACACAGCAAGCTCCGCAGCCTTATCTATTAAAATGAAACACCCAGGAAACTGCGTTCAGATATATACAGAAAATAATATAAGGATATATTATTGAAAAGTAATAACAGTGAAAAAAGCACGCGCCGGTAATACTAATAACTCTAATAAGCCTAAATTGGGATCCCACGCACAACAGATACCAAACACGATACGAGGGAGATGAATACGAAAATAACACGTCTTTTAGTTTTATGCAAAGTGTATTCACGGGTACGGCCTTATCTCGTCCTTGTCGTCTTGGTGGCCGCCGTCCAACACCCGGCTCCTTTCGTCCCGCGGCACGCCTCGCTCCAAGTTCCACGGCCCCGAGCACCACCAGGCCTCGTCGGTTCAACGGCACACCCACACCACGAGCTCCCTTGCTCCAAAGGTCCCACGCAGGGCTGCACAAAGCAAACGACTCCACTTGACTCGACTCTCTGCGGGAGTGCTGGCGCGGGAGTGCTGGCAGCCAACTGCCAAGTGCGAAGTGCCAGCTGCCAACTCCTCAGTGCCAACTCCCAGTGCCAACTCTCAGTGCCAACTCTCAGTGTCAACTCTCCATGCCAACTCTCCATGCCAACTCTCCGTGCCAACTGCCAACGAACTCCCTAAAATGGCGTCCGACCGTCGCTAATATCTCTGGCCGATGACGTCACATTGGCGCACTCCTCAGCCAATAAAAAGCCTCCCAACTCGCCGGCCCGCCCAGGTCACGCCCTCTGCGGCATCACTCCACTCTCCCGTCCCCGACCCCCGCGGTCCTTGTGTTATAACACGTGCCAGGCGAGGTTTGTAGGCCTTGGAGGTGTAAACGGTGGCGGCCAATTGTGGCGGTGGTTTTGGCCTGGTTTCCTGTCCGTTTGTTCCGAAGTCATTGTCAGGGAAAGGAATTATTTAATGTTGCGCTAAGGACCTAACTAATGTTTATGTGGTTTGGAGTGCCATAATGGACAAAGGTTTGACTACTAGGTGAAACTCACAGGGGCGTTACCTTTAATCCCTCACTATTTAACACCCGAATCTCCAGGTAGATCCACAATCATACATATTACCCCGACAAACGCCTAAACATGTTGCTCTACCAAATTCATAACAATATATATATATATATATATATATATATATATATATATATATATATATATATATATATATATATATATATTGTTACGGACCAGGGATAAGATGTTGTTTGCCGAGCGGATGGCACCGCGGCCGCACAGTTACCCCGATTCCCGAACGTTGGCCGGATCGCGCCACAGATATTCAATAAGGAAAAGACAAAAGCAACACAGATGTGAAGAAGAAGAAGAAGAAGAAGAAGACCAAAAAAGGTTGGCAATACTACTAAATGTATTCCTACTATTTACATGCTCAAAATAACCAAGGAGAAGGAAGGATAATAAAATAATATACAGAAGAATCAGAGACACAGTGAAACGCTAGCTTACCTACAGTCTTAATTAACCCAAGGACAGAACAAACAAAACAAACTCACGTACACAAGAAGGATGGAAAGGCAGGAGGTGGATGGCTGGAGGGAAAGGAAGGTCCAAGGATGCTGCAGCACGATCGGCGCGTTTGGCAGCCGCCATTCCTTCGCGGCCCCGCTCACAACTGCCATCAAGGCCCCAAGTTGCTGTGTTGCTGCTGTGGCTGCCGCTGTTGCTGCTGAAGCTGCCGCTGTTTGGACGTCGCGTGCTCTTTTCAGGACTCGTCTCTCTCGTCTTGTCAAACCACTCAACTCAACAACCACGCACGTCTCCCTGTCCAACAACTCTTTCTCTCTTGGTCCAACAACTCTTTCTCTCTTGGTCCAACAACTCTTTCTCTCTTGGTCCAACTTGGGCGAGCAAGGCGACGAATAGCAGGCTTTGTGCTTCCCTGGATATCCTTCGGCAGTACCTTGCGCGCGCGCTTTTATAGCGCCTCCGGCGATCAGGCCGCCGGCCTTTAGGACACGCCCATCAGTCAGCTCGCCTCGGCCCAGATTGGTGGGCACAGGCCCTCTGACCCCGAACTGAGCACATGCTTAATGGCGGCTATTGGGGTGAAATCAGCAACCCACCGCTGTAACAAACCTGTGCCCCGTGCAGTTGGCAATGGAGGCTTGGAGGGGATGTAATTGGCAATCGAGGCTTGGCAATGAAAGTTTTTGGGAGTGGGAATGGGGAATGAAAGGAATCTACTCTATTTCACTTGGTGCAATGGAGTGTCATCTTAATGGAAGACAAGGCCTTACCCTAATACACATAATAAAGATATAACTATCAACCAGGGGGAAATCTATGATTGGCTGACGTGATTGTTTATGACCTAATTATGGGACGCCCTTTGACCTTTATACATAACTGGAGTAAGGAGGGTCCAGAATAAAGCAATATTTCACAACAATTTACTATACAATACAACACAATAAAAAAACACAATCCTCATATCCGCAACACTGCACCCTCCTCCTCTTAGGCACGTCCCGGGCCTATAACTTTAACTTAGTGTGACACGTAGGTGTAGTTCCCTCTACTTTTAACCTGACCCTGAGTGCGACAGTTTTAAAACATAAATAAATATGTCCCGATGCTCCATTGCACCCTACCTAACAGACTCACGCCCACAGCTAACCGAATTGCGGAATGGTCTTCAAACTATACACTGACGGTGGGGAGCATTATTTACAATGACGTTACTTTATTTACAAAACTAACCCAGGACCTGTGATTGTTCTTTCTGGGGGGGAGACAGTCTGCTCTGCATCGACGCACCATGAAAGCACCCAAAACGCACCAACACACCCTCAAGCACCAATCGGTGCACAGTCATCATTGTTCATGAATAAAATAAATCGACAACCCCGAACCCTGCAGGGGGTCTCTTGCTCTTCGGCTCCCTCTGCTGGCTATTACTCTCTTCCTGATGTTGTCTTTCTTTCATTTTCTTACTGGCGGCCTATTGGTGGAAATAAAATGAAATGCACCCAATGTGTCCATTTTTATTTATTTATGGCCCACAGGGGCCGACTATGTATGGTTCACCTGTGGGGCATCGGTGCCCTGTGGCCAAGGTCCGCCAGCAAGATTTCGGGCCTTCATGGCCGGTCCCAGCAGAGGGGCCATGCCCCAACCCATGGGGTCCATAAGTGGTGCTCGGCCACAGACATGTGGTCCATAATGTGGTGCATCGATGCAGACAGCTGGTTCTGGGAGTTCCGGGCGCACAATGGCGGACTCACGCACGCTCCCCTCGGCGCCCAGTGGCGCACAGGTCCTCATGTGGGAGACAAAGGGGGGAAAGACAGATGAGCGAGGGGTAAGGTCACAAGGGTACACATCAATAAGGCAATGCAAGGCGAAGTGCGTACGGAGAGCGAAGTGAGAAAGCTCGTCGCTACCGTACGTCACCCCCCCCCCCCCCCCGTCACCTACTCTACCCTTGCCCTTACCCCATATTTACAAAATCTACACATTTACAAATTCGTCACTACTGTCACGTCTTCCCCATATTTCTTCTATACCAAATTCGTTCCCACAATCCCTCTATCCAAAATTTGCCATCACCCAATTCATCATCAATCCTCATAAGGAGGCAGAGATGGAACACAAAGCACAATGTCACACCCACGTCATGATGCGTCTCACAATCCAAAACATTTGCATCATAAAAATAATAAAACAACTTGGCATGGTGTGGAGGTACGTCATCCCAGGTGAGTGGATGCAGATGGTGCGTGGAGATCTTCATCCTAACTATCCTCTAAATGACATTAACACACTTTACACTACCCGGGGTCTTTCCCTGCCAATCCATTGGCCAACTTACACTATGGGTTCTAAAAACCAATTCCCATTGACCAAACTGTGGTGCTTCTCAATTTGGGGTCTCACTCCCCCGATTCATCTCTCTGTGCCCTTGCACAATTTCAGGACTGGGGCGTGTAGCTCTCCCAGCAGGTCTACCCACCTGCACACCTCCACCACTGCAGTTGCCACCCGAGCTTACCTAGCTCCTCACCCTAACCTAACTAACTGGGGAAGGCCCCTCCTGGCTCTGTCACCCCTCGGTGCCCTCTGGCACTGGGCTACCCGGGTCCGTCCTCCGGATCCTCGGGCCCCATCCACAACAACTCTACCGGCTCCCAGAGCCCACATGCGGCCTCACCTGGCCGACATCCTCACAGTGGTGGAGTGCCCAAACCAACTACACACACTAACAGGCTACACACCCAGCCATTTCCACAACACTAATGCACCCATCCAAATACCATTCTTTCACCCGCACCACAGATGCCAATATCCAACCACAATTTACCGAAACCCTCTACCTAACACTTACACTACCCTCCCCGGGTATTCGTGATGGGGGTCCATCCTTCCCCCATTCACACCTTCGCACCATCCACTCCACTCCATAGTCTCCACCATGCTCACTCCACGACCATCCATTCCAATACTCCACATATTCCACACTCCATGTATTCCACACTCCATGTATTTCACACAACCATTCTCCAAACACCTGTTGTTGCACACCTGTGCAATCACACCTGGTGCCACCTGCACCCTCCTTCCTTCCTGGACCATTTGGTCAGCACAATACTCATCACCATCACTCACTCAAACACTGCTCCATACACCTGTTCAGTTGCACACCTGTGCAATCACACCTGTTCCTCACACACTTTTCACAATACACTTCTGAATACACCTCCAACACTCACACGGCATCATCTAATCTACCTGTTGCCCTGCTAACTTAGTGCTCCCCGTCTTCCCTTTAAACTAAGCACATACCATGTCATTATCATCCACACTAACCTACCTGCATCCCCACTACAGGTATCATTGTCACTACCTAATCTTAACGTTACCTAAGGTCATCTCTAGGTCCCTACACATTATCCAAACCCTCCCAGGCTAGTTTTCACTGCCATAAACCCCATAAGACTAGTGCTCCTTTGCCCCTGCTGTGAGGGATGACAGAGTTGCCAACCCACCACATGGGGCATCTCCCACTACCATCCCCCCAGTCCTCTGACGCTACGAGCCCCCGTCGCAAGAGGTACTGGGTCCTGCCTCGGCATCTAGAGCCGAGGCGATCCATGAGGGCGCCTGCTCGCCGGCATAAGGTCTTATACGGTCGGCATGGACGATCCGAGGGAGGGCCCGTGGCCCCATTTTGATCTTAACGACCACGTCACAGACTTGCGACAGGACGACTCCCGGGCCTTGCCAGGGGGAGGTGAGTTTTGGGCACCTGCCCTTCCGCCTCCGGGGATTAAAGAACCAAATCTTCATCCCCGGAGCGTATTGACTCCCCTGGCTCCGGTCGTCGTACCTGCGCTTCATCTTGACCCCCGCCAGATGGAGCTGGCGGCGGGCAAAGGCATGGACCCGCTCCATGCCTTCCTCCAAGTGACGTGCGTAACCCTCCCTCGGCGATGTATCCGTGGTGTCTGGCACGGGACCGCATAGCAAGTCGGCGGGAGCCCGTAACTCCCGCCCATACATAAGCAACGCTGGACTGCATGCGGTGGCCCCGTGCTGGCTGGTTCGGTAGGCCATCAACAAGTACGGGAGATGTTCGTCCCAGTCATCCTGATGGGTGGTGGTGAACAATGCCAGTTGTTGGATCAATGTTCGATTGAACCTTTCCACCATCCCGTCAGATTGTGGCCGCAAGGGCGTGGTTCTGGTCTTCCGAATTGACAGGAGTCTGCACACATCTTTTAGTAATTGGCTTACAAAATTTCGACCCTGATCGGTGTGCAGCTCCTGTGGAATCCCGTGCCGACATACAAATCCTTCCACGAAGGCCTGTGCTACCACCCCGGCTTCTTGGTTGGGGAGGGCATAGGCCACCGGCCACTTGGTGAAATAGTCCATTACAACGAGGATATACTTATTACCTTGGCGGGTGCGGGGCAGTGGTCCTAAAATATCCATAGCCACCCGCTCAAGGGGGGCCCCCACCTGATGTAATTGAAGAGGGGCCCTCATCCTCCGTGCTGGTCCCTTTTTGGCAGAACAGGCGTCGCATCTCCGACACCAGTCCTGTATGTCGCGCCCCATATTCACCCAATAGAACCTCCGGCGGACCAGAGATATTGTCTTTGTCCTGCCCAAATGGCCGCCAGAGCGGGTACCATGCACCTGTTGTAAGATGATGTTCTTGAATTTGTCAGGGACTATCACCAGCCAGGAAGTTCTATCAGAGGGAACCTCCACCCACTTGCGATATAAGATGTTGCCTTTCAACTCCAGGGTCTGCCACTGAGCCCAATACACCTTTGTTTGCGCCCCGAGGGGGGTGACCTCTTCCCCCTTTGGTCTTTGCCCCAATTTGACCCAATTGAACACCGGTCCCAGGACAGGATCCTCCTGCTGGGCCATGCTCCAAGCCAAATCTCCAAATTCTTCATCTGCGGTTAGTGGCAAAATTGGCCCTCTCACCCGGGTTGCCCGGACGACGAGAATCGGGGCAGAATCGCCCAATTGCTCCCTCTCCTCGTGTCTCGCACAAAATTTTCAGTTTTCCCCCAGACAAGGACGCCGAGAGAGTGCGTCCGCATTACCATGGGCCTTCCCGGCCCTATGGGTCACATTGAAATCGTACTGCTGCAACTTTTCCAACCACCTTGCAATTTGGCCCTCCGGTTCCTTGAACCGAAGGAGCCATTGCAGGGAGGAATGGTCAGTTCGAACCGAAAATTTCCGCCCGTACAGGTACGGGTGGAAATGGTTCATGGCAGCCAGCATAGCCAATAACTCTTTGCGAGTGACGCAATAATTTCGCTCGGGCCTAATTAAGGCCCGACTATAGTAACCAATCACTCTCTCTACGCCCTCCTGTGTCTGAGACAAAACTGCGCCCAATCCTTCCTGGCTCGCATCCGTGTCCAGGGTAAATGTCCCGTTACTAGTGGGATAAGCTAGAAGGGGTGCGGATGTTAAACACCCCTTCAATTTTTGGAAGGCCTCGTGGCACTCCCTTGTCCAATTAAATCGCGTCCCCTTCTCCGTAAGCCTGTGGAGGGGACGGGACAACTCCGCAAATTTCGCCACAAAGCGCCGGTAGTAGGAGCAGAGTCCCAAAAATCCCCGCACCTCCTTGATGGTACGTGGTGCGGGTACCGCTTTAATTTTGTCTGGGTCCGTTTTTACCCCCTCGCGGCCGATCACGTGACCTAGATAGGCCACCTCTCTTGCAAACAAAGCGCACTTACTCGGGTTAAGCTTTAACCCTGCCTGTCTGAGGCACCCGAACACCTGGTCTAAATTAGCTAACGCCTGGGGGAAGGTCTTGGCATGTACTAGGACGTCATCCAGGTATACCAGGCATGATTGCCATGGCATGCCGCCTAGTACATGTTCCATCAATCTCTCAAAGGTGGCGGGGGCGTTACACAAACCAAACGGCATCACAGTGAACTGATACAGCCCCTTACCTGCGGAAAATGCCGTTTTCTCCTTCCCTGCCCGATCCATCTCCACCTGCCAATACCCACTCTTGAGGTCTAAAGTTGAAAACCAATTTGAGCCCGCAACGGTATCGAGGGTGTCATCAATCCTTGGCAGGGGATATGAGTCCTTGAGTGTCACGTTGTTTAGCTGGCGATAGTCCACGCAGAACCGCGTGGTCCCATCCTTCGTTTTGACCAGCACAAACAGGTGACATCCAAGGACTTCCCGAGGGCTCGATCACGCCTGCGTCGAGCATTTTTTCAACCTGCTCATCAGCTTCCGCCCTCTTGCTCCAAGGGAGCCGTCGGGTGGCCTGACGAATAGGCCGGGCCTCACCGGTGTGGATCGGATGTTTCACCAGGCCAGTACGTCCAATATCCTCGGTGGACAAGGAGAAGAGGTCCAAATGGGACCCAACCAGTTTGTGTAAGGCCTCCCTCTGGGTACCTCCCAACTCTACGCGACTACGATTTACCATCTCGCAAATGGGATCGGGCCAATTCCTAGAACTTATTGAAGGCTCCCCCTGGGGCCGGCTCGGCTGGACGTTCTCGCCACTCACTGACGCGACTTCTCTAACTGGGGTGCAGCCAGCTATCTTCGTGCCCCTTACTATAGTGCGTGGTTCTGTACTAATATTAATTACTCGGACGGCCACCACCGGCCCGTCCGTTTTTACGATGGTGCGGCCCATGATTAAACCAGGTATGGATCACGCTGCCACTGGTTCGACCAGGCTGCAGGAATCCTGCCATGTCGGGCGAGCTGACCATCGGGCTGGCACTATGGCCTCGGCCCCCGGAGGGATGGTCACGGCCTCAGGAGCCTCCAGCTCCACCCTCTCGGCCGTGCTCACCCCCTCCAATGGTAGCTCTTCCACCCCCCATTGCAGGATCCCCCGGCCCAAGTCGATTTTACAACCGCTGGCAGTCAAAAAATCCAACGCTATTAAGCACGGGTCGCACACCTCCGCCACCCAAACCTCTATCTCTCTTTTTACAGACCCCAACTTAAGGGTTACAAAACCACGCCCTATGATCGGGGCCGTTACCCCGGTAGCCAACTGCAAACTATGATTTTCCAGACGCTGGATTTTACCCCAGCCGTCTGCACTCGAATTAAGGATCACGGGGCTGATGATCGTGGCACTGGCTCCCATGTCCACAACGGCGTCTACCCCCACGCCGGCAATTTTGCACCGAATTGTTAAGCTACCTGTTCCAATTTGGCCACAATGAATGACCTGTCGTGTCAACGAGGGCTTCTCTCCATCCCCTACTGCCGAACACCGCCCTGCATGCCCGGCACGTTCTAGTTTCCCGGGCCCTGGCGGGGGGGGGGGGGTGTCTGTGGTCGGCTAGGCCGATCGATACTGGGCGGAGTTGAGGGCATCGGCTGAGGGGGACCGTCCCGGCGCGGAGCTCGACACTCCCACGCATGGTGACCCATCCGAGCACAATTATAGCACCTCACCTGGTAAGGTGCTTGCCTCCGGTATTCCAAATTTCCCCCCCTGTATGTCCGAATTGGGGTACTCTGTCGGGGACTACCGGGTGCCACCACTGGAGCCGCCTGCCATGGTCCAGGTCCCGCTAGATGCCGATCCACCAGCCTCCGAACCATGCTCTCCAGGTCAGGGCCCCCGTCGGGGGCCGGCCCCCTGGGGGGGCGACCCCCATCACGGGCCCCGGGCCCCTGGGGGGGCGACCCCCATCACGGGCCCTACCTGACGCACCGCCACTGCGTGGCGCTCGCCTCCCCGGGCCAGGGGCCTCGCTGCTTCCCAACGGGCTGCAGCGTCGGCCGCCTGACTCATGGTCTGTGGACGCCACATGGCGAGCTGTTGTCGGAGCTCCAGATCCAGGAGGGCCTGGATAAAGTGATCCAGCGCCAGGCTTTCCTGGGAACTCGCTGCCATGTCCACGTGTGCAATCCCTACCGCGCGGCGAATATCGTGAGCAAGTTCCCCGATGGTCTCCTGGGGCTTGCGTTTACGCTGCGCAAGTTGAGCTTTAACAAGCTCGCTTTGCTGCTCGATACCGAAACGATTAATTAAAGCCGCACGGAGAGCTGACAGGGTGAGAGCACCCGGTGGTAAAGCTGAAAGCACCTCCGCCGCCGCACCGCGCAGCACCCCTACCAGGTGTACTCCACCTTCGTCCGGACTCCAACCATTGCCTCGGCACACGTACTCAAACTGCGCCAGGTACGCCCTCAGATCACTCTTGCCGTCATACGGCGCGAGTGGTACCTTGTGGGCGCCCGAAGGCCGGACCCCGCGCGTCACTCCTGGCGGGATCAACGCGGGACCAAAACGTTCGGGCTCCCACAGTGCGCTATTCCCAGGGGGCTCCCACGCGTCCCCCGTCCGTCCAAACACTACCCCTCTTGGTGTCGATGCCTGGGTCGCCCTTCCGCAACCCGCTACCCACTCCATACCCGCACATCCTTGCTCACCAGCACCCCCCTCACTCCCCATAGCCAGACCTCCTTGCACACCTCCTCTTTCCATACACTCCGGACCAGTCATACATCTCACCATTGGTCCCTCACGAACACCCGGGTCTACACCACCCCCCAAGCCGACTGAATCTCCCCTCACACCATATACATTTCCGCGTATATCGTCACTCACCTCGGTACCTCGTCGTCGCACCTCTTCTGCCACCTGCAAACTCTTTAGTGAGCACATAATCATGATTTGAACACAGACCTTGCACATACTCCATCACTTCCTCCCTTATCTCCTTTTTAGTTTCCCTCCGTCTCTTCTTAATTTCACTCACCCCTTCTTCCACCTCCTCTAATCTTTCCTTTACCTCCTTCATCTCCCGGTGCGCCCCCTCGATCTCTTCCTCTAACGCCACTTTAACCGTTTCTATGTGCGTCCTCACCTCTCGGTCCTTCATCTCCATTACTTCTGTCACCTCTTCCAACTTCTTCGTCAACCCTTCATGTACCATCTGACATTCCTTCTGTGTTGCTATTAATTCATTTTTTTAATGTCTTTTTGTGTCGCTTTTAACCCCCCGATTATTGCAGTGTTCTTTTCCACTTGGTCTACGAGTTCCTTTTGTCCCACTGTCAGCTGTTCTACTCCCCTCGTCAGACCCTCTATTCCCCCTTGTAACCTCGCCGTATTATTCCTCACCTCTTTCTCCATATGCTTTTCACCTCGCGTACCCCCGAGACCTCCTCGCTTACACCTCGTCGTATCTCCTCCTTCATCTCCTCCCTCTCTTTTGTTGATGCCACCCTCATCTGTCCCAATTCATCCCTCTGAGCATCCAATTTGGTTTCTACCCCGATTTTCACCTCCTCTATCTGGTTCCCCATCCGTTTGATTTCCCGGGCGGATTGCTCCCCTACTTCCCGCAATTTGCCTTCCATTGTGTTTTCTAACCCCCTTAACCCATTTTTCACCCCCTCTATCTGATTCTCCTGGGCTGCCATTCTATTTTCCACCCCCGTTAACCCATGTTTCACCCCTTCTATCCCGTTGTCTAACCCCTCAAATTTCTTGTCGAACCCCTCAAATTTCTTGTCTAACCCCTCAAATTTAGCTTCTAGCCGCTCCCCCATTTCTCCCATTTTGCCCCCCATTTCGCCCCCCATTTCTCCCATTTTGGCTTCTAGCCTGTCTATACTGTCGTTCTTTTTCTGTACTTCTGCCATGAAATGGGCCATGAAGGCTCGCATGTACCCTGGCATCTCGGGCTCGGCTGCCGCGACCACGGGCGAGGCTACATTTGGCGCCGCAATAACCATGTCCGCGAGGGTGCCATTTTGTGCGCCTGATACCTCCTCAACCACCTCACTGCTCTCCTCTATTTCTTCCCTCCAATC
This sequence comes from Myxine glutinosa, assembly GCF_964187855.1. NCBI lineage: Eukaryota > Metazoa > Chordata > Myxini > Myxiniformes > Myxinidae > Myxine > Myxine glutinosa. Next base: position 213,433,027 of record NC_136263.1, read on the forward strand.
CTGGGTTACGCCTAACCCCTCTTCTAGTTCACCCACCGGCATCCGATCGCCTTGACTAGCCATGGCGCGATTTCAAAATTCGAGTTTTTCTTTAAAACAAATCAAATTTCAGCAGCTTGTAATTTTGAGCGCGTTAAGCGCGCTTCGGGTCCGACCCAGCTCCCGACACCAATTGTTACTGCCAATAGTACAATTGGTGTTCCAAAATTTGGGCTAAATAAATTTAGTCCCAGGTCCGAATCCGACACTCCTGACACCAATTGTTACGGCCAATAGTACAATTGGTGTTCCAAAATTTGGGCTAAATAAATTTAGTCCCAGGTCCGAATCCGACACTCCTGACACCAATTGTTATGGACCGCGGATAAGATGTTGTTTGCCGAGCGGATGGCACCGCGGCCGCACAGTTACCCCGACTAACCCGATTCCCGAACGTTGGCCGGATCGCGCCACAGATATTCAATAAGGAAAAGACAAAAGCAACACAGATGTGAAAAGAAGAAGAAGACAAAAAAAGGTTGGCACTACTACTAAATTTATTCCTACTATTTACATGCTCAAAATAACCAAGGAGAAGGAAGGATAATAAAATAATATACCTAAGAATCAGAGACACAGTGAAACGCTAGCTTACCTACAGTCTTAATTAACCCAAGGACAGAACAAACAAAACAAACTCACATACACAAGAAGGATGGAAAGGCAGGAGGTGGATGGCTGGAGGGAAAGGAAGGTCCAAGGATGCTGCAGCACGATCGGCGCGTTTGGCAGCCGCCGTTCCTTCGCGGCCCCGCTCACAACTGCCGTCAAGGCCCCAAGTTGCTGTGTTGCTGCTGTGGCTGCCGCTGTTGCTGCTGAAGCTGCCGCTGTTTGGACGTTGCGTGCTCTTTTCAGGACTCGTCTCTCTCTTCTTGTCAAACCACTCAACAACCACGCACGTCTCCCTGTCCAACAACCCTTTCTCTCTTGGTCCAACAACTCTTTCTCTCTTGGTCCAACTTGGGCGAGCAAGGCGACGAATAGCAGGCTTTGTGCTTCCCTGGATATCCTTCAGCAGTACCTTGCGCGCGCGCTTTTATAGCGCCTCCGGCGATCAAGCCGCCGGCCTTTAGGACACGCCCATCGGTCAGCTCGCCTCGGCCCTGATTGGTGGGCACAAGCCCTCTGACCCCGAGCTGAGCACATGCTTAATGGCGGCTATTGGGGTGAAATCAGCAACCCACCGCTGTAACAAACCTGTGCCCCTTGCAGTTGGCAATGGAGGCTTGGAGGGGATGTAATTGGCAATCGAGGCTTGGCAATGAAAGTTTTTGGGAGTGGAAATGGGGAATGAAAGGAATCTACTCTATTTCACTTGGTGCAATGGAGTGTCATCTTAATGGAAGACAAGGCCTTACCCTAATACACATAATAAAGATATAACTATCAACCAGGGGGAAATCTATGATTGGCTGACGTGATTGTTTATGACCTAATTATGGGACGCCCTTTGACCTTTATACATAACTGGCGTAAGGAGGGTCCAGAATAAAGCAATATTTCACAACAATTTACTATACAATACAACACAATAAAAAAACACAATCCTCATATCCGCAACATATATATATATATATATATATATATATATATATATATATATATATATATATATATATATATATATATATATATATATATATATATATATATATATATATATACATATATATATATATATACATATATATATATATATACATATATATATATATATATATATATATACATATATATATATATATATATATATATATATATATATATATATATATATATATATATATATATATATATATATATATATATATATATATACATACAGACTTGGCATTTAATATGGAATTTTTTTTTTTTCTTGACTTGGGTTTACTTTCTGAACTCGGTATATCAATCTGGTGAGTTTCTTTTATGCTTCGGTGATTTCTTTGTTAAAAGAACCATGTCACTGATTGTCTGTCGCAGAAAGAAGTCAATAACAGGATTACATCACAGGTGGCGTGACAAAATGTACGGACAGTAACATTTGACGATTGGCTTCACAAATCGGGTATATATGGGTTGTTGCGTTCTGTATTAGTGGAAAACAACTGCTGCACGCCTACAAAAGTTATTGCCGCTTCCCCTGGAGATGGTCCGTCAACTCGACAATGCTGTTTTTCATTTAGTGGTGGCTTTACGAAATTCCGGCATGAAACAGCGTGCTATTTTTTTTTTTTTTTTTTTTTTTTTTGTATACTGAATCGAGGCTCGTGAAAGAGCTAACATTTACTTCACAAACAAATCAACCAGACAAACAAAATATATAAAAAGCGGGAGCGGAAAACAAGATGGGGAGAGAAGGTGAAGCACACAAACACAACATTTGAGAGCAGTGAGATGTGTGGAAGGGAGAGGGCTTGGGGGGAGGAGGCATGGGAAGGGGGGGGGGCGGTGGAGGGAGAAGTATAAAACACAAGGACACCAATGACTTCCAGGACAGAAGTTGGTATTTCAAAAAAGTGGAATTGGGGTGAAATTAGCGGGGGTAGAAAAGATCAAGGTTTTGGATGGGGGAAGATAAGAGATGGTGGTGAACAGCTGTTTTAAAGACCTGGAGGGTGGAGTGGGATTGAAGAGAGTGAGGGAGTTTGTTCCAGAGGCGGGAGAAAAGAGGAATGAAGGAGTGAAGGTGAGCAGAGAGTCTTGATTTTGGCAGTTTGACCATAAGAGGGTTGCAGGCAGATCTTGTGCGACCTGTAGGAATATTTGCGGGACAGAGCCCAGAGAGAGCTGGGGGGGCAAGGCCAGAGAGGAGTCGGTAGAAGATGGAAAGACCACCAACCTGCCTGCGGTGAGTGAGTGAGAGGCCCTTGGAGTTAGCTTCATCGCGGGAGATTCCAATGATTCTGAATGCTTTGGTTTCAACAGCGTGAAGACGAGCTAGGTGTGAGGCAGGAGCACCAGCCCAGAGGGGAGAGCAGTATTCCATTGAGCTGCGGATGAAAGCCTTGTATGTGGTGAGGAGCTCAGGTGTGCCAAGGAAGGACTTCGCACGACGGAGGATGCCCAGTCGGCGACTGGCTTTGGAGGCCAGATTTGAAATGTGGTTTTCCCAGGAAAGATCATGGCAGATAGTGAGACCCAAAAGCTTGAGTGACAGAACTTCTTGGAGAGGATTATTCAGAAAGTGGATGGGAGGGTTGTCCAGTCGGTCTTTTCGGAGAGACATCGTAAGAGTGTGAGATTTGTCAGGATTGAAAGACATGTTCCACTTGTTTGCCCAGTCTGTGATTTTGTCCAGGTCTGCAGAGAGTGAGGAGGCAGCAGACTGCCGATCTGAGGGATGAAGAATGGAGCGACAGAGAGTAGAGTCATCAGCAAAGAGATACAGAGGATTTTCAAGAGAGTCAGAGAGATCATTGATGAAGACCAGAAAAAGGACAGGGCCTAGAACACTGCCTTGTGGAACTCCAGCCTGAACAGGAAGAGGAGATGAGAGAAACCCATTCAGGGCCACACGTTGACTACGACTAGAGAGGAAGTCCGCCAGCCATGCGTGGAGATTTCCATGGATACCAAAAGAGGAGAGTTTGGTGAGCAGAGCGGGGTGCCAGACCGTATCGAAGGCACGTGATATGTCAAGAGAGACTGCTCTAATTTCCTGTTTGGCATTGAGGACCTCCATCCATTGTTGAGAAAGCAGAAGCAGCATGTCCAGAGTAGAGTGTCCAGGTCTGAAACCAAATTGATGATCAGAGATCAAGCCATTGGAGAAGAGGAAAGATTTCATATCTGAAGCAATGATGGATTCCATGACTTTGCTGATAATTGGGAGAAGGCTGATTGGTCTGTAGTTGCTGGGATCTGTTTTTGCACCTTTTTTGTGCAAAGCGGTGATGTTGGCAGATTTCCAAGCAGATGGAAGATGACCTTGAGCAAAAGAGAGGGTGAAGAGAACAGAGAGAGGGAGTGAAAGAGCGGAAGAACAGGATTTTAGGACCCGTGGGCTGATGCCGTCAGGTCCAGTTGCAGAATCCGAGTCGAGGGTTGACAGAAACTTTTCCACCTTGTCAGGAGGAAAGGACACAGAGTCCAGGAGCAGCTGGGTACGACTGGGTACGGTGGGTACAGAGAGGGATGGGTTTGGGACACAAGATTTAGAGGCAAACACAGAGTTGAGGCATTCAGCTTTTTCGCGTGCGGAGTCATCCGTGTGGCCATTTGAGGTGAGGGAGGGGATGGAGGGGGAACAAACACCAGAAACAGATTTGACCAGACGCCACCAGGATTTGGAAGAGGGAGACAGATAAGAGAGTTCGGTCCTGAGAACGGAGAGATATTGTTTCCTGGCTCTCCTGAGCGTGGACACACACTTGTTTCGGGCTTTGTGAAAGGAAATGAGATTTCCTTCCATTGGATTTGCTTTCCAGGAGACGAAAGCAAGTTGTTTCTGGGCAATAGCCTCACCACAAGATTCCGTGTACCATGGACGGGAGGAAGGGTATGACAACAGAAGACGAGATGGGATAAATCTGTGCATGAGAGAGAGCAGTTTGCTTTGGAAGAATTCCCAGGAAGAATTTATGTCAGAGGCAGTAGAGATGGGAGACCAGTCCAGATGATTGATGGCTGCTTGAAGACCGTGCCAGTTGGCCTGAGTGAAATGCCAGACTCGTCGACGCTGAGGAGGCTCTCTGAGAATGGTCAGAGAGATGTCCACTTTAACAAGCACATGATCAGAAGAACCGATTGGAGCAGAAGAAGAGCAGCAGACATTTTCAGGGAAGTTAGTCATAACCAAGTCCAGAAGAGAAGATGCTCCGTTGACTGAAATCCGGGTCGGGAAATTGACAGTTTGTGTCAGTCCCAGTGAGTCACAGAAGTCCTTTGCTGAAGAGCCATGGCTGGTGAGAGAGGTACCCACACCCAGCCAACTGGCATGGTGACAGTTGAAATCACCACATATGAGGAAGAGAGAGTTGGGATGGGTAGATAGAAGTTGGTCCATATTCTCAGACAGCGAGATGTAGATGGAGTCATCACTGTTTGGTGGACGGTACAACACACATATGAACAAAAGGTGGGAGCGAAGAGGAAGCCGTAGCCAAAGGTATTCCTGGGGGTGAGGTGGAGAGAGGGCAGTGCAGGGCGAGTGAGGAAGAGAGTTTTTTATAAAGATAGCAACCCCACCTCCAGGACGAGGCTCAGGTCTATCATACCGGAGTAGGGAGTAACCTGGGAGAGATACCAAGGAATCAGAGACATCGTGAAGGAGGAAAGTTTCTGTTAAGCAGATCACGTCTGGTTTGTCAGAAGCAACCTGTATGGAGAGATCAGACATGTTTGAGCGAAGGCCCCGGATGTTTGAGGTCCATACTGTTAAGGAAGAGGAAGGGGGAGCATCGGATACAGAACAGGGGGGGGGGGGAGCGGTAGGGTAAGATGTGGAAGAGGAGGAAGAGGTAGGGAGAGCTGTTGAAGGTGTGTCAGAGATTACAGAATAGCTCGGAGAAAGGGAAGGATGGGGCAGACAAAAGGTTTGATGGTGATTGGGAGAGGCGCAGTGAGGTGTTATTTGACGAGGGGGAAGAGCGAGGCAGAAGGTTGAGGGAGATGAAGGTGAAAGTTGGAAGGGGGAAGAAGCGGGGAGGACGCTTTGAGGGGGAGGGGTGAGAGGGGAGTCTAGGAGGGGAGGAGTGAGGGAGAGTCTTGGAGGGGAGGGGTGTGGGGGGAGATTTGAAAGGAATGGGTGATTGGGAAGATTTGGAGGGGAGGGGCAAGGGGGAAGATTTGAAAGAGATGGGTGATGGGGATGATTTGGAGGGGATGGGCAAGGGGGTAGATTTAGAGGGGAGGGGTGATGGGAAATGGGATTTTGGGGTGATGGGATTTTGAAAAATGTACGATTAATGGGAAACGAACATTTATTGCAAAATGAGTTTCTTGAGACATTCGAGTCAAAAATACGTTTGAGGACGCTGGAGGGAGGATGGAGTGCTGGAGAGTTTAGGGAATGAATGAAAGATGCACTATAAGAGATGGAATTTTTTTTTGGAATGAATGGATTTGGTGAGCAAGTCGAAAGCATCCTTTTATAGAAGAAGAAGAAAAAGGTGTTATAGAATATGACAGAATATAGGTCTTCAGGGTTCAGATGAGACATTTTTTAACAACGTGATCACAAACAGCGTGGTCGAAGAATGAACGAACGAACAACTAAGAACGAATAAACGAATAAAAACGGAAGGAAATATTTTTGGGTTTTTTTTTTTTTTTTTTTGAGATTTTAAAACAAGGAAGTATGGGATGAAAAGACCGTGAAAACAGAGACCGGAAAAAAATTTCAGCGTGATCGGAGAACCGCTGAGACAAAAACAAAGCCTAAAGCCAAGGTTGGACACAGTAGCCTAGTACTACACTTAGGCCTCAGAATACACGATGAGAAAGACCGACGATACTGTACACAGGTACAAAAAAACCAACGCCAAGAATACTATTAAAGACACCCCAATAGGTATATACAAGACCAGTTTCGACAAAAACACAATTGTGAAAAGTTACTTAACTTCGAAAGCGAACGTGCATGGACAGCTTTGAAGAGACGAGACCTCCCGAGACGAGACCGAGATTGCTCGGCAGTTTTGCCCAGCTCTCTGGCTGGGCTTGCCCCCCCAGCTCTCTCTGGGCGCTGTCCCGCAAATATTCCTACAGGTCGCACAAGATCTGCCTGCAACCCTCTTATGGTCAAACTGCCAAAATCAAGCCTCTCTGCTCACCTTCACTCCTTCATTCCTCTTTTCTCCTGCCTCTGGAACAAACTCCCTCACTCTCTTCAATCCCACTCCACCCTCCAGGTCTTTAAAACAGCTGTGCACCACCATCTCTTATCTTCCCCCCATCCAAAACCTTGATCTTTTCTACCTCCGCTAATTTCACCCCAATTCCACTTTTTTGAAATACCAACTTCTGTCCTGGAAGTCATTGGTGTCCTTGTGTTTTATACTTCTCCCTCCACCGCCCCCCCCCTTCCCATGCCTCCTCCCCCCAAGCCCTCTCCCTTCCACACATCTCCCTGCTCTCAAATGTTGTGTTTGTGTGCTTCACCTTCTCTCCCCATCTTGTTTTCCGCTCCCGCTTTTTGTGTGTTTTGTTTGTCTGGTTGATTTGTTTGTGAAGTAAATGTTAGCTCTTTCACGAGCCTCGATTCAGTATACAAAAAAACAAAGAAGAAAAAAAAAAAAGTATGGCATCACTCAAGGTCAGGTGTCAACGATCCTGAAACGAAATGCTCAGAGGGGTGTCCCTACTCCAATACTGAGATCAGGATGTCCCCGCAGAACCACAAGGAGGGATGATCGCCAGCTGCACCGGTTAGACCGCAATGGCCGTTGCAAGTCAGCTAATCAGCTTAGGGCTGAGTGGCAGCAACTGACAAATGTGCCTGTATCCAGAAGGCTAGTCAACCAACGACTGGATCAAGCAGGCTATCGTGCCAGGCGTCCCCTGAGAAAGCCACGTCTGACCAGACAACACTGCCAGCGCCGATTGCAGTGGGCCAGAGAGCACCGTCAATGGCAGCCAGGACACTGGAGTCACGTGATCTTCAGTGACAAGTCTAGATTTCTGGTCTATCATCAATATGGCCGCGTCTGAGTGCGAAGACAATTGCATAAAGCCTGCAACGAAGATTGTATAGTGCCAAGAGTCCAGGCTGGAGGTGGTGGGGTGACCGTTTGGGCTGCTTTTCATGCAGGGGACAAAACTGTCCTGGTTGTTCTGAATGGAAACCTGAACCAGTTCAAGCACAGGGCCATTCTGGAAGAAACATTGCTTCCATATGTTCGTGCAGCCTTTCGAGGAAATTTTGTCTTCCAAGATGACAATGCACGGCTTGACAATGCAATTTTTGGCTAATGTGCAAAATAAAGAGATACTTCAGGAAAACGCACAGAAGTTTAACACAGTACTGTCCGTGAATTGAATTCGATATCAGTTTACATCACTTTCAAGGATCAATTTATTTGCTTCAAAATGTCAAATGTGGTTTTTGTTTCTTTTAAAGGTAACATTAACAAAATCTAGAATAATTTCAACATAATTCCAATGAACTTTTGGTTCTAAGTCATCTTGAAAAGTAAGTTCACCCCCACAAAAAAAAAAATTCCATATTAAATGCCAAGTCTGTATATATCGAAATGTATATAAATATCTATGCAGTGTCTGTTTTGTCTCGTCACTGAACTAATCTCTCAAAGTTTTGTGAAATCGTACCAAACTTCTGGTATGCACCTATCTCTCCCGTGGGTTTATCCTAAGGGTATTTGTTTTGATTTTTTTTGAATATTTTCAAAATGAGGTGTTTTTGAGGTGTTTTGAATGAAAATGAAGTGAGGTGTTTTGAATTACATGGTGCTGAGATGTTTTGAATTACGTGGTGGTATGTGTTTTGAAGTACATGGTGGTGATGTGTATTGAACTACTTGGTGGTATGTGTATTGAATTACGTGGTGGTGATGTGTATTGAACTACTTGGTGGTGAGGTGCATTGAATTACTTTGTGGTAATGTGTTTGAATTACATGGTGGTGAGGTGTTTTGAATTACGCAGTGGTGAGGTGTATTGAATTACGTGGTGGTGAGGTGTTTTGAATTACGTGGTGGTGAGGTGTTTTGAATTACGTGATGGTGAGGTGTTTTGAATTATGTGCTGGTGAGGTGTTTTGAATTATGTGGTGGTGAGGTGTTTTGAATTATGTGGTGGTGAGGTGTTTTGAATTATGTGGTGGTGAGGTGTTTTGAATTACATGGTGGTGAGGTGTTTTGAATGATGTGGTGGTGAGGTGTTTTGAATTAGGTGGTGGTGAGGTGTAATCGTCCCAAACTTCCAGTCTGCACCTTCCCCTCCCATATGTAGTCAGGTGAAAAAGTAAGTCCACCCCATGTAAAGTTTTGACTTTTTCAACATATTTCAACATACAGCTATTTGATCTTCATTTCAACAATATTGATAGAAAAAGGTGATATCATATAACAAATATCATGAAACATTTACATTTTGAAGTCCATTGTATAATTTAAATAAACATAAATGCAAATTTCGCATGTGGGAAAAGTAAGTACACCCTTGGCTCTAATAGGTGGTATTGCCCCCTTTGGCATAAACAACCTCAAGTAGGCGTTTCTTATAACTGTCTACCAGTCTCTGACATCGACTGGGAGAAATTTTTTCCCACTCCTCCATGCAGAATTATTTCAGCTGTGCGATGTTTGAGGGGTTTCTTGCATGCACAGCTCGTTTCAAATCCCCCCACCTCCCAGAACATCTCGATGGGATTTAGATCCGGGCTTTGACTTGGCCATTCCAGAACCCTCCATTTCTTTCTTGTCAGCCATTCCTTGGCGGATTTGCTGGTACTAGGGCGTGCCCGTACGTGGGTGCAAAAAAACATGCGTGCAAACAACAACAACTAAAAAAACCTTTGAAACCACGTGGCAGTAACAACCACAGAACCCCCCCCCCTCTATTTACATGAAATGGTTTGGTCCATTCGCAAAGCCAAAGCGAACGGCTTGCGAGTACGGTAGAACCCCCCCCCCCTCTATTTACATGAAATGGTTTGGTCCATTCGCAAAGCCAAAGCGAACGGCTTGCGAGTACGGGTAAATAAATCGCCATAGCTCGGTAACTACTTCTCCGATTAATATGAAACCTTGAAAAGGCACATCCTCAGGTCCCCAGCAATATACCTGGCAAGTTTCAAGTATATCGGACCCGTGGTTGTCGAGAAACAGCGGTCACAGACAAACAAACACACAGACACACACACACACAGAGATTACTGGAATTATAGATAGATGTTTAGGGTCATTGTCATGGTACAATGTCCACCTTCAGTTGAGCTTCAACTTTCCGACAGATGGCTTCACATTATCCTCAAGCACCCTCTGGTACAACAAAGAATTCATAGTGGATCTATGATGGTGAGCTTCCCAGGCCCTGATGCAGCAAAGCTGCCCCAAACCATAATATTTCCACCACCATGCTTTACAGTTGGTATCAGGTTCTTTTGGTCAAATGCTGTCTTTGGTTTTCGCCAAACATGTCTTCTGGTACTGTGGCAAAATAGCTCTAACTTTGACTCATCTGTCCAGAGCACATTGTTCCAGAAGTGCTGGTCTTTGCCTAGGTGTTCATTGGCAAACTTTAGTCTTGCCCTGATGTTCTTTCTGGACAGCAAAGGTTTCCTCCTGGCACACCTCCCATGTAGATCAAATTTGTGCAGCCTCTTTCTAATGGTAGACTCGTGCACTTTGACATCAACAGTGGCAAGAGCTACCTGTAGGTCCCGTGATGACATTCTAGGGTTCTTAGAGATTTCTTTCAGCATCTTGCGGTCTGCGCTCGGGCTGAACTTGCTCGGGCGGCCTGGCCTGAACAAGTTGGCAGTTGTTTGGAATCTTCTTCACTTGTAGATGATCTTCTGGACAGTCGAATGATTGATTTCAAATTGTTTGGAGATCTTTTTAAATCCCTTCCCAGACTCGTAGGCATCTTTAACCTTCTTTGTGAAGGCCTCAGAGAGCTCTTTTGATCTAGGCATGGTGACGCCGCACACTTCAACAACAAAGAGCAAACCAAACTAAATGTCTGAGGTTTAAATAAGACAGGTTCCTCCAAGATCCTCTCTAATGATGTTCTAATCATTTGCAAATGAGCTGGTGCACCTGATTCTAATTTTAGGTGTTTGAAGTAGTGATAAATGTAGGGATGTACTTACTTTTTCCACATGTGAAATTTGCATTTATGTTTATTTAAATTATACAATGGACGACAGAATGTAAATGTGTTATGATATTTGTTATATTATATCACCTTTATCTGTCAATATTGTTGAAATGAAGATCAAATAGCTGTATGTTGAAATATGTTGAAAAAGTCAAAACTTTACATGGGGTGTACTTACTTTTTCACGTGACTGTATGTGCTGAGGGTTCTTTTTTAAATTGTTTTTATTTTTCAACCTAAATCTTCAACCTAAATTGCTTATGAAAATGTAATATCACAAACACTGCAAATAATTTGTGCAAAATAATTGTTTGTATTATGATTGGTGTCAATCAAGAACTCTCCTGGAAATGTAAATCAAGGAGTAAATCAAGGACAACTCTGTTGACAAGGTCGAGAAGTTTCTGTCAATCCTCGACTCTGATTCTGCAACTGGACGAGACGGCATCAGCCCACGGGTCTTAAAATCCTGCTCTGCCGCTCTTTCACACACTCTCTCTGTTCTCTTTGCTCTCTATTTTGGTCAAGGTCATCTGCCATCAGCTTGGAAATCAGCCAACATTACCGCTTTGCACAAAAAGTGTGCAAAAGCAGATCCTTGCAACTACAGACCAAGCAGCCTGCTCCCAATTCTCAGCAAAGTCATGGAATTCCATCATTGCTTGGGATATCAAATCCTTCCTCTTCCCCAATGGCTTTATCTCTGATCATCAATTTGGATTCAGACCAGGTCACTCTACTCTGGACATGCTGCTTCTGCTGTCTCAACAATGGATGGAGCTCCTCAATGTCAAACAGGAAATTAGAGCTGTCACCCCTGACATATCACGTGCCTTCGATACGGTTTGGCACTCAGCTCTGCTCACCAAACTCTCATCCTATGGTATCCATGGAAATCTCCATGCATGGCTTGCGGACTTCCTCTCTCGTCATAGTCAACATGTGGCCCTGAATGGATTTCTCTCATCTCCCCTTCCTGTTCAGGCTGGAGTTCCGCAAGGCAGTGTTCTGGGCCCTGTGCTTTTTCTGGTCTTCATCAATCATCTCTCTGACTCTCTGGAAAATCCTCTCTATCTCCTTGCTGACGACTCCACTCTCTGCTGCTCCCTACCTCATCCCCCAGGTCAGCAGTCTGCAGCCTCCTCACTCTCTGTGGACCTGGACAAAATCACAGACTGGTCATACAAGTGGAACATGTCTTTCAATCCTGAAAAATCTCACACTCTCACTCTGTCTTTCCAAAAATGACCGTCTGGACAACCCTCCAATCTACTTTCTCAACAATCCTCTCCAATAATTTCTGTCAATCAAGCTCTTGGGTTTCACAATCTGCCATGATCTTTCCGGGGAAAACCACAACTCTCACATCCACAATAATAACACTCTTTAAGAAAGTATCATGAAAATATAATTTGCATCTCATGAACAATACATATGATGGTACCATCATTCCCCAATACTCTCAAAGCAATAAACTCACAATATGCCAAATGTGAGTGGAATGTAACAATCCCAAAGTCCATGCACGAATCCCCACGCTGGGTGAAGGTCGAAGTCGTGCAGAATGGCAAGAACAACAGGCAGGTATCGGCGTGGTTGAGGATGAGGAGTTACGAGGTGAGAGGTCGGGCAGCTGGCAGCGTGGGGGTGACGATCCCCCAAAACGTGAGTTCAATCCATGCCCCATGTCCACGAACGATTAAGACAACATGGAAACCAATGGCGATCAACACGAAGAGGTCGATATGGGAATTCCAACGACTTGAGGGTCTTCGGTGTCTTTTGGGTCTTTGGGGTCTTCAGGTGCTTTTGGGTCTTAAGGTTCTTTTGGTTCTTCTTTCGATTTAAGGGTCTTTGGGTCTTCGGGGTCTTTTGGGTCTTCCGGGTATTTTTGGTCTTCAGGGTCTTTTGGGTATTTGGGGTATTTTTGGTCTTCAGGGTCTTTTTGGTCTTCGGGTATTTTGGGTCTTCAGTGTATTTTTAGTCTTCGGGGTCTTTTGGATCTTCGGGGTGTTTTGGGTCTCCGGGGTGTTTTGGGTCTACTGTGTGTTTTGGGTCTTCAGGGTGTTTTGGGTATTCGGGGTGTTTTGGGTCTTCAGGGTGTGTTGGGTCTTCGGGGTGTGTTGGGTCTTTGGCGTGTTTTGGTTCTTCGGGGTCTTTTGGGTCTTCGGGGTGTTTCTGGTCTCCGGGGTTTTTTGGGTCTCCAGGGTATTTTGGGTCTCCGGGGTGTTTTGGGTCTTTGGGTGTTTTGGGTCTTCGGGTGTTTCGGGTCTTCGGGGTGTTTTGGGTCTTCGGGGTGTTTTGGGTCTTCGGGGTGTTTTGGGTCTTTTCGGGTCTTCGGGGTGTTTTGGGTCTTCGGGGTGTTTTGAGTCTTCGGGGTGTTTTGGGTCTTCGGGGTGTTTTGGGTCTTCGGGGTGTTTTGGGTCTTCTGGGTGTTTTGGGTCTTCGGGGTGTTTTGGGTCTTCGGGGTGTTTTGGGTCTTCGGGGTGTTTTGGGTCTTCAGGGTGTTTTGGGTCTTCGGGGTGTTTTGGGTCTTCGGGGTGTTTTGGGTCTTCGGGTATTCAGGGTCTTCGGCTATTCAGTGTCTTTGGGTATTCATGGTCTTTGGGTATTCAGGGTCTTATTGAGCCTCAGGGCCTTGAAGGGTATTTTGGGTCTTTTGGGTCTTTTGGGGTCTTCAGGGTATTTTTGGTATTCAGGGGTCTTGGTGGTCTGAAGGGTCTTGGGGGAATTAAAGGGTCATCAAAGGTCTGAGGGGTCTCAGCAGTCTTAACGCAATTAAGAGGGTTAATTTAGAGGGTGGTCATTTTATTTGAAGAAGAAGAAGAAGTTTTCGTCGCATATAAACATACATACATACATACATACATATATACATACATACATACATACATACCGAACCATATACGTTTGCTCTATTATAATAAAGATATAATAAGATGTAACAAACTCCCCTGGCTCACAGCAGGTCTCATGTCATCCTCACTCCCGACAAACAATCTTCTGTAACCCTATTAACATTATCCAACACAAGACTCAAACTTGCCCGTCACTTTAGTTCTTTCCATGCTCTTTTTCTCTTTGTTCATCCCCTTGCTTGTTTTGTCCAAATTTGGCTCCACGACCCCACTCTCAGTATGTGACTTTTTACCATCTCTCGCATCACTCTTTCCATGAGCCTAGCTTTGGTTAGAAATATTTTTTGCAGTTTTCATTTGCTTATTTGTTGCTTCAGTCACACTGCTTCGTCGGTCTGCATAAAGTGGGAGGCTCAACTGTTTCGATGTGGATTTCCTGACTTTGGTGACATCTCCTTATAATTTGCCAAAGTATATTTTTGGCATTCCTTAATTGGACATCTTCAGAAGTCTTGATCACCCAATCTCGGTGTGTGGTTACCAGTCATTCAGTTGCTTAAGGGCAGTGTCAGAGAGAAATGACGTGCTGATTAATCTCAATTTAAAATATTTGAAACAGAATTGCTCTCTCATTTCCCCGTGTGATATGAATGAAAATCACAGCTGTCATTTTAACTTAATATCAACCTGCAAAATAGATGGTTCATCGATGATCAAACACAACACAAAATACAGGTATATAACCTGTCGTCTTTAAGGTTATTATCATTGTGCCTCTTGTTCTCTTAACATTTTAAAACAAGTAGGTATGTGTTCCTCCATGAGCCTCAATCAACAAATAAATAGATACCCCGTATAAAAATCATGGCAAAAACCTCAATAATTTACCTGCCAAAGTTTAAAATCAGCAACACTTGCACATGATCCATTATCAAATGGACCATAACTGGGAGTGCAAGTTTGCAAGTTCTGCAAAGCATGTGCCACAGAATAAACAGCCAAATACACTTTGTAAGTGAATCGAAGATGAGAAACATCTGTGAAAACCGTTTCAACTTGCTCTAATTCCTCGAGGCCTGTGCAGGCTTTCAGATTTGGTTCCTCATTACTGTTCCAGGAGCAATTGAAGGTGTTGGACCAAAATTCCAGAATATAATCGTCAATTTCATCTCCAAAAGAAAAAATGTCATCCTTTCGAGCTGCGTCGAGAATTTTGGTGTGAGTTTCTGAACTCCCAGGATCAGTGTTCTTCAGCTGAATTTTGGTGAATTGTTTCCGTAACAGCACAAATGCTAAATTCCTCGCAGTTTCATTGTGTTCTAAACAAATGCAAACATTGATATTAATGGATTCCATGTGGTCATCAAATATGTTGCACTTGTTTAGCTTTTCCTCCTCTCTGAAATATATTTCATTGATCTCATTAAACAAAAATGTGCAATTTTGATTTTGTAGCCTCTTTATAAAAGTTGAGTTTTCATCCTCTGCCTGATCCCTCATACTCAGATGCAGGCCAGTAAGAACGTTACCCTTCCGAGGACGAATGTTCAACAAAAAATCTTTAAAACCTGGAATTTTTCCTGGTGGCAAAGCTGTTCCGATTGTTGTTTCAAACACATTCAAGAACGTTGCAACCAGAACCTTTGAGCCCACCCAGGCCTCACTAGCAATCCAGGTTTTGCCTGAAACATTCCTTCGCAACAATGCTTCTGCCATTGGAATGATACTTACATCTTCGGCAAAGAGTAATATCACTTTTGCTTTTGTGTTCGCAATAGTTTCACCTGCAGAATAGTTTCCCATTTGTAGAAATCACAATAAGTTCAAAAAAATTAAAATATCATGTGAAGTGCTTCTTTAATCACCAAAGAAAGTTCATCAAAAGTTATCTGATTTTTAAAGTTTTCTGATAAATGTTGATTCCTGATGATATTTTTCCAATATATTATTTCAATACTTTTTTCAATGTCATTCAATATTTTATCATAAATCTCAGACAATTTGGTTCTCTTACTCATTATATTATGAAGAAAGTTAACTCACCCATCCATGCAATGCCAAAATCATGTGTGGTGGAATAATTTGTGATTTTTTTTTTTCGTATAAGAATGGAGTTTTGTGGTGAGAGAATTTAAGGGTTCAGGCTTGTGCTTACAATTGGCCGACTGGGGAAAAGAAAAGGGTGCGGTTGTCACGATGCAGATGTTGTATACATTGATGATTTTCATCATTACTGTGTAAATATACATGACCTGCGGTGCAGAAACCATCCTAACATGGAGGTGATGTGGTGGTTTGTTTGTTGTGGGTTTGATCCTTCCCCCAGGCTATAAGCAGCTTGTCTCAACTTGGACCAAGGTACAAGACGTTTATTCAGAGATAAGAATGACATGCATGGGAGGAAATCGGCGCTTCGGCCAGTAACGCCATTTCAGGATAATAACATCACACAGCCAGCCCCAAGTTCAACTCAGGGCATTTCAACTTACATTCATCTTTATACGATTTCTTCGAAGAACATGGGAACTTAAACATGCCCATGGTTACACAGACTGTCCGTGGGAGCAAGATCTGGCAGCCAGGGAGCTCATGGGGAAGGAATATCGCCACAAGGTCAATTAAGGATGTTTATGAACAGCTTTTCAAATCGAGACAGTCAGACCTTAGCGTTGAGAGGGAAATGGGTCATACTGCCCCATTAGTCTGGGATTCGACTGAAGTCCCTCACATATATATATATATATATATATATATATATATATACACATGATATCTGCTTCCTTTTGAATTCAGTCAATAATTGGTTTTGCTGTTTCATGTATCTTGCCTGACTGCACCCAACTAACTAACTGGTGCTTAGTTGGGTAGAGACATTGCATGGGTGTGGTCTCGATTGTTGCTAACAAGTGGCGCAGCATTTGTGGTTATAGAATTTGATCTCTGCTGTTGAGACACTTTTGTCAGAGGTGGAAAAAAGTATGAAAATTGAATGAAGATGCCTATGTTGGTGGCAGTTGTACATTTGTCGTGTGGGTTGGTGTATTGTGTGTTTTATTCATTGTGGGATTGAGACGGAAAAATGTCACAAGATGTCGTGATGGTAATAATAATAATAATAATAATTCATTTATTTTGTATAGCGCTTTTCAAGAAGCCCAAAGGCGCTTTGACAGAGTGGAAAACATAATGCATAACAAAACATGAAAACAACAATTGCAAAAAGACAAGAATCAATAGGGAAATATTTAAACTTAAAGCAAAAGGAGGGAGAAGAAGAAGTGATAGTCAGGGGTTAAATGCTGTGGGTTGAATGTTGAATGCAGTGTTGAACAGGTGGGTCTTTAGTGATGTTTTGAATGTGGTGAGTGAGGAGGAGTCTCTGATGGTGTGAGGTAGTGAGTTCCAGAGGGTGGGAGCAGCGATGGAGAAGGCCCTGTCCCCCCAGGATCTGAATTTGGTCCGGATGGAGGGGGTCAGGAGGTTGGTACCAGCAGAGCGGAGGTTGCGGGTGGGAGTGTGTCTGGAGAGGAGGTCAGCCAGGTAGGATGGGGCCAGGTTATGGAGGGCTTTGTATGTCAAGAGGAGGATTTTGTACTGGATTCTCTGGGGGATGGGGAGCCAGTGAAGCTTGTAAAGGACGGGGGTGATGTGGTCACGGGTCCGGGAATGGGTGAGTAGACGGGCAGCGGAGTTCTGAATGTATTGGAGTTTATTGGTGATTTTTGAGGGTGAACCATATTGAGTAATCCGTAAAATAATCCGTAATGGTGTTGCATTGTCATTCCCACCGATTCATTCCTGCCGTCATACCCTGGTTGTTTATTGGGGATTCCATCCCTACATGTTTTCATTTTTAAATGTTTTTTATTGACTTGTTTAGCTCTATTTTTCCCAGTCTGGAAGTCAATGACGTTGTCACTAGTAAGTTATTTTGAGGGCCGTTTACATAGGGAAACCCCCGACCTCCACCTCCCTCACCAATATATCTCACACAAGTCTCCTCGTTGCCTTAATATCCTGTCCAATATTTCCATCCCTTCTGTCTCCACTCAGCCATTCTGTATTGAATAAGATTTTCATACCAGTTTATTGAATTCAACCACCAATTATTTTTGAGTTATCCATAGGCCAAAAAGGTCAACATAGGCCAAATTTCAAAAAATTGTTAATTTTCGTCCGATAAACTTAAAATTTGAAGAGAGGCGATTTGCAAATCGGCTCACTGAATTCAACCACCAATCATTTTTGAGGTCAAAGGGAGGCTCTGAGTGCTATTCTTCTGTGTTCTATATTGCCAAGTGTTTTTTCTTTTGTTTGTATTGTTTCTTGTTACTTGGCAAAAATATTTTTTTGGACAAGTACAGTATATGTTGATCACTCCAGTTTGTATGTGTTTCTTTGTCCGCTAACTTATACTTGCATACAGATCACAATTTTAAACCGATCTTCATGAAACTTCATCAAATGGTAGAGTTGGTGGTCTGACAGAATCCTATTTATTTTTGAGTTCAAAACATTAACATCAGCCAAAGGTCAACCACTGCTCTTCATATTTCTAAAATCCTCAATTTTCATAACATTGACTTGAAATTTGAATTGCATTTTCATATCAGTGAACTGAATTCAACCACCAACTACTTTTGAGATCAACATTGGTCAAAAGGTCAACAAAGGCCAAGGTCAACATCGGCCTAATGTCAACCACTTTTTTCAAGTTTCTAAAATCCTCAATTTTCATCCAATTTACTTGAAAACTGAATATGATTTTCACATCAGCTCAGTGAAACCAACCACCAACTATTTTTGAGGTCAAAATAGGCCAAACGGTCAACATAGGCAGAATTTCTAAAATTGTCAATTTTCATCCGATGAACTTAAACTTTGAAGACGATTTGCATATTTTTGATTTGCAATTCAAAGAATAATTTCCCTGAATATGGGACAATAAAGATTATTATTACTGTTATATCAGGTCACTGAATTCAACCACCAATTATTTTTGTGGTCAAAAGGATGCTCTCCTGAGTGCCATTCTACTTTGTTCCCTTTTGCCAAGTGTCGCTCTATGAGTGATTTTTCATTTGTTTTTTTCTGGGGGATATCTCAGCCATCCTTTGAGCTAGGAAGCTGAAATTTGGGCACAATAGTGAGCACGTGGTTTGGCAAAAACTGTATTTATTTTTGATTAATCAATTTATTGATTAACTACTTCATTATTACCGATTTATTTCGTACTTATTTATTTTCTTTCTCATCTGGGCAATATCTCAGGCACCTTTTGAGCTAAGAAGCTCATATTTAGACACAACAGTGACCAAGTGATTTGGCTATGAAGGATTTTTTTATGTATTGACTAATCGATTAATTATTTATTGATCGCACGATTAATCAATTAATTATTTAATTATTCGATTAATTACTTAATTAATGATCAAAAAGTTACACCTTGGTCTGGGTATGCTATTAGCCAATTGATCCAGAAATTAATTACTTTACGATTATAATTTTTTTGTTTTAATTACACAATTAATCAATCAATTATTGTCCACCTCTCCCTCCCAATACCGTATATATGTGCTGCATGGCAGCACGCCTCACTCGATGCCATGCACTCGAGGATATGTTATATATTTATTTGGCATGAGGGCGGTGCACTTTGAATGTATCTGTACTTGTTTTAAATGACTTTTCTGAAATTTGTAGAATTTGTTTAGTACTTCGACATTCTGTGTTATGATGTGTTAATAAGGGTGGAAAAAAATTGATTTTATGTATTTTAATTCCCAAGCTATAAGGCAAAAAAAGGTGAAATTTTTTTGAAAGGTGTGTAGACTTTATATAGGCACTGTAATAGACTAGATGGATTTATGGAAAAAGGCCATGTATGGGCTTATAGGTGCATCTTTGGGTAAAAGTTGGGAACCTTACTTTTTAACATAATTAGGGTATGCTGAATTCGATAAACCCGGTTCCCAAGCCGAATTTTGAGGGGTATTTTTGAGTTTTGAATAAACTGCTGAAGAATTTGATTTGATTTTGATTTTGATTTCATTTTGATTTTGATTTAGATTTTTTTGATTTTGATTTGATTTGATTTTGATTTTGATTTGATTTTGAATCAAATTTTGAAGAATTTGATTTTTTTTTTTTTTTTTTTTTGTATACAAGATCGAGGCTCGTGAAAGAGCTAACATTAATCACACAAAAAGACAAACCGACACACAAAACACAAAAAACAAGGGGAGCGGTAGACAAGATGGGGAGAGAGGGGGAAGGACACAAAAGAGAGGGGGAAGGACACAAACACAACATTTGAGAGCAGGGACATCGTGAGGACTTGGGGGGGAGGTGGGAGAGGATTAAAACATATGAACACTGCAAGGACTCTGGGGTGAATTACCGGGGTAGAAAAGATCAAGGTTTTCGATGGGGGAAGATAAGAGATGGTGGTGAACAGCTGTTTTAAAGACCTGGAGGGAGGAGTGGGATTGAAGGGAGTGGGGGAGTTTGTTCCAGAGGCGGGAGAAAAGGGGCATGAAAGAGTGAAGGTGAGCAGAGAGCCTAGACTTTGGCAGTTTAACCAGAAGAGGGTTGCAGGCAGATCTTGTGCGACCTGAAGGAATATTGGGGGGACAGAGCACAGAGAGAGCTGGGGGAGCAAGGCCGGAGAGGAGTCGGTAGAAGACAGAAAGACCACCAACCTGCCTGCGGTGAGTGAGTGAAAGGCCCTCGGCGTTGACTACATCGCAGGAGATTCCAATGATTCTGAAAGCTTTGGCCTCAACAGCGTGAAGCCGAGCAAGGTGTGAGGCAGGAGCACCAGCCCAGAGGGGGGAACAGTATTCCATTGAGCTGCGGATGAAAGCCTTGTATGTGGTGAGGAGCTCAGGTGGGCCAAGGAAGGACTTCGCACGAAGGAGGATGCCCAGTCGGCGACTGGCTTTGGAGGCCAGCTTGGAAATGTGGTTTTCCCAAGAAAGATCATGGCAGATAGTGAGACCCAAAAGCTTGAGCGACAGAACTTCTTGGAGAGGATTGTTGAGAAAGTAGATGGGAGGGTTGTCCAGTCGGTCCTTTCGGAGAGACATTGTAAGAGTGTGAGATTTGTCAGGATTGAAAGACACGTTCCACTTGTTTGACCAGTCTGTGATTTTGTCTAGGTCTGCAGAGAGTGAGGAGGCTGCAGACTGCCGATCTGAGGGATGAGGAATGGAGCGACAGAGAGTAGAGTCGTCAGCAAAGAGATAGAGAGGATTTTCAAGAGAGTCAGAGAGATCATTGATGAAGACCAGAAAAAGCACAGGGCCCAGAACACTACCTTGGGGAACTCCAGCCTGAACAGGAAGAGGAGATGAGAGAAACCCATTCAGGGCCACACGTTGACTACGACCAGAGAGGAAGTCCACCAGCCATGCGTGGAGATTTCCATGGATACCAAAGGAGGAGAGTTTGGAGAGCAGAGCAGGGTGCCAGACCGTATCGAAGGCACGTGAAATGTCAAGGGAGACAGCTCTAATTTCCTGTTTGGCATTGAGGACCTCCATCCATTGTTGAGAAAGCAGAAGCAGCATGTCCAGAGTAGAGTGACCAGGTCTGAAACCAAATTGATGATCAGAGATCAAGCCATTGGAGAAGAGGAAAGATTTAATATCTGAAGCAATGATGGATTCCATGACTTTGCTGATAATTGGGAGAAGGCTGATTGGTCTGTAGTTGCTGGGATCTGTTTTTGCACCTTTTTTGTGCAAAGCGGTGATGTTGGCTGATTTCCAAGCAGATGGCAGATGACCTTGAGCAAAAGAGAGGGTGAAGAGAACAGAAAGAGGGAGTGAAAGTGCAGAAGAACATGATTTTAGGACCCGTGGGCTGATGCCGTCAGGACCAGTTGCAGAATCAGAGTCGAGGGTTGCCAGAAACTTTTCCACCTTGTCAGGAGGAAAGGACACAGAGTCCAGGAGCAGCTGGGTACGACTGGGTACGGTGGGTACAGAGAGGGATGGGTTTGGGACACAAGATTTAGAGGCAAACACAGAGTTGAGGCATTCAGCTTTTTCACGTGCGGAGTCAGCCGTTAAGCCGTTTGAGGTGAGGGAGGGGATGGAGGGGGAACAAACACCAGAAACAGATTTGACCAGACGCCACCAGGATTTGGAAGAGGGAGACAGATAAGAGAGTTCGGTCTTGAGAATGGTGAGATATTGTTTCCTGGCTCTCCTGAGGGTGGACACACACTTGTTTCGGGCTTTGTGAAAGGAAATGAGATTTCCTTCCGTTGGATTTGCTTTCCAGGAGACGAAAGCAAGTTGTTTCAGGGCAACAGCCTCACCACAAGATTCCGTGTACCATGGACGGGAGGAAGGGTATGACAACTGAAGACGAGATGGTATAAATCTGTGCATGAGAGAGAGCAATTTACTTTGAAAGAATTCCCAGGATGAGTTGATGTCAGAGGCGGTAGAGATGGGAGACCAGTCCAGATGATTGATGGCTGCTTGAAAACCGTGCCAGTTGGCCTGAGTGAAATGCCAGACTCGTCGACGCTGAGGAGGCTCTCTGAGAATGGTCAGAGAGATGTCCACTTTGACAAGGACATGATCAGATGAGCCGATTGGAGCAGAAGAAGAGCAGCAGACATTTTCAGGGAAGTTTGTCATAACCAAATCCAGAAGAGAAGATGCTCCGTTGACTGAGATCCGGGTCGGGAAATTGACAGATTGTGTCAGTCCCAGTGAGTCGCAGAAGTCCTTTGCTGAAGAGCCATGGCTGGTGAGAGAGGTACCCACACCCAGCCAACTGGCATGGTGACAATTGAAATCACCACATATGAGGAAGAGAGAGTTGGGATGGGTAGATGGTCTTTATCAATGATCTCTCCGACTCTCTGGAAAATCCTCTGTATCTCTTTGCTGATGACTCCACTCTCTGCCGCTCCATTCCTCTTCCCTCAGATCGGCAGTCTGCAGCCTCCTCACTCTCTGAAGACCTGGACAAAATCACAGACTGGTCAAACATGTGGAACATGTCTTTCAATCCTGACAAATCTCACACTCTTACTATGCCTCTCCGAAAAGATCGACTGGCCAACCCTCCCATCTACTTTCTCAACAATCCTCTCCAAGAAGTTCTGTCACTCAAGCCTTTGGGTCTCACCATCTGCCATGATCTTTCTTGGGAAAACCACATTTCCAAGCTGGCCTCCAAAGCCAGTCGCCGACTGGGCATCCTCCGTCGTGCGAAGTCCTTCCTAGGCACACCTGAGCTCCTCACCACATACAAGGCTTTCATCCGCAGCTCGATGGAATACTGTTCTCCCCTATGGGCTGGTGCTCCTGCCTCGGACACCTGGCTCGGCTTCACGCTGTTGAATCCAAAGCTTTCAGAATCATTGGAATCTCCCGCGATGAAGCTATCTCTGAGGGCCTTTCACTCACTCACCGCAGGCAGGTAGGTGGTCTTTCTGTCTTCTACCGACTCCTCTCCGGCCTTGCTCCCCCAGCTCTCTCTGTGCTCTGTCCCCCAAATATTCCTACAGGTCGCACAAGATCTGCCAGCCACCCTCTGATTGTTAAACTGCCGAAATCTCGGCTCTCTGCTCACCTTCACTCTTTCATTCCTCTTTTCTCCCGCCTCGGGAACAAACTCCCACACTCACTTCAATCACACTCCTCCCTCCAGGTCTTCAAAACAGCTGTTCACCACCATCTCTTATCTTCCCCCATCCAAAACCTTGATCTTTTCTACCCCCACTAATTCACCCCAGATCCACCTTGTTTGAAATTCCAACTTCTTTCCTGGAAGTCTTGGCAGTGTCCATATGTTTTATACCTCTCCCACCCCCCCTCCTTCCCATGCCTCCCCCCCAAAGCCCTCTCCCTCCCACAGTTCTCTCGATGTCTCCATGTCTCTCAGTCCCTGCTCTCAAATGTTGTGTTTGTGTCCTTCCCCCTCTCTCCCCATCTTGTCTACCGCTCCCGATGTTATTTGTTTTGTGTGTCTGTTTGTCTTTCTGTGTGATTAATGTTCGCTCTTTCACGAGCCTCGATCTTGTATACAAAAAAAAAAAAAGAAAAAAAAAAAAAAGAACTTGGGCATTGGTCAACTCACAGAGGAGACAATCAAATCTGGAGAAGCGTTCGTCTGCAGAATATATAATGTGCACAGAACAACCTCTGTTGATTCAGCACGACATATGTTGTTCTCCAAGACTGGTAAACCAGAAGCAATGTCACCGACAAGTGATGCTGTTCATTTCCATTTGATGCGAGTACACTATCAAGCCATGGTATGGAGAAATGCCCATTGTGCCATACCTGACCTTCCTGCACCTGTGGAAATGGGATGGAAACGTGGTGATTCAGGACAAGAACGTATTCTGATGTCACCGAGTCCAATCCCAGAAAGTTGCCTCGAGATGATTTGTTGTGCATGCCAGAAGCAATGCAAGACTCGTCGCTGCAAATGTCGCTATTCAGAGTTGAGGTGCACATCAATGTGTGCCTTTCAGCAACAGAGTGATGATCAGACCCCTTGAATGAATTTGATGTATTTTGGCAAAACAACATGTGTGACATTCCTGAATGTTTGTGCTTCATGGCCATGTATACTTAATTTTAAAATAAATGGTTGTATGAAACATTGTCTTATTAAAACCATTTCGCATTTTATAGTGTCCATTTTCAATAGTTTGAATATCTCTTTCAATATGTCACCAACCATAATATAGACAAGACGGATTTATGAAAAAAGGCCACGTATAAGCTTGTAGGTGCATTTTGGGGTAAAAGTTGTAAAGTTAAAGTAAAATATCTGCAATTCTGCATGTATATACAGTCACGTGAAAAAGTAAGTAAAGTTTTGACTTTAAATGTAAATGTAAATGTAACATGTAAAGTTTTGACTTTTTCAACATATTTCAACATACAGCTATTTGATCTTCATTTCAACAATATTGATAGATAAAGGTGATATAATATTACAAATATCATGAAACATTTACATTTTGTAGTCCATTGTATAATTTAAATAAACATAAATGCAAATTTCACATGTGGAAAAAGTAAGTACACCCTTGGCTCTAAAAGGTGGTATTGCCCCCTTTGGCAGAAACCACCTCAAGTAGGCATTTCTTATAACTGTCTACCAGTCTCTGACATTGACTGTGATACATTTTTTCCCACTCCTCCATGCAGAATTCTTTCAGCTGTGTGATGTTTGAGGGGTTTCTTGCATGCACAGCTCGTTTCAAATCCCTCCACAGCATCTCAATGGGATTTCGATCCGGGCTTTGACTTGGCCATTCCAGAACCCTCCATTTCTTTCTTTTCAGCCATTCCTTGCTGGATTTACTGGTATGTTTAGGGTCATTGTCATGTTGCATGGTCCACCTTCGGTTGAGCTTCAACTTTCCGACAGATGGCCTCACATTATCCTCAAGCACCCTCTGGTACAATGAAGAATTCATAGTGGATTCTATGATGGTGAGCTGCCCAGGCCCTGATGCAGCAAAGCTGCCCCAAACCATAATATTTCCACCACCATGGTTTGCAGTTGGTATCAGGTTCTTGTGGTCAAATGCTGTCTTTGGTTTTCGCCAAACATGTCTTCTGGTGCTGTGGCCAAATAGCTCTACCTTTGACTCATCTGTCCAGAGCACATTGTTCCAGAAGTGCTGGTCTTTGCCGAAGTGTTCATTGGCAAACTTTAGACTTGCCCTGATGTTCTTTCTAGACAGCAAAGGTTTCCTCCTGGCACACGTCCCATTTAGATCAAATTTGTGCAGCCTCTTTCGAATGGTAGACTCGTGAACTTTGACATCAACAGTGGCAAGAGCTACCTGTAGGTCCCGTGATGACATTCTGGGGTTCTTAGAGACTTCTTTCAGCATCTTGCGGTCTGCTCTCGGGCTGAACTTGCTGGGGTGGCCTGGCCTGAACAAGTTGGCAGTTGTTTGGAATGTTCTCCACTTGTCGATGATCTTCAGGACAGTCGAATCATTGATTTCAAATTGTTTGGAGATCTTTTTAAACCCCTTCCCACTCTCGTAGGCATCTATAACCTTCTTTCTGAAGGCCTCAGAGAGCTCTTTTGATCGAGGCATGGTGACGCCGCACACTTCAACAACAAAGAGCAAACCAAACTAAATGTCTGAGGTTTAAATAAGACAGGTTACTCCAGGATCCTCTCCAACGATGTTCTAACCATTTGCACCTGAGCTGGTGCACCTGATTTTAATTTTAGGTCTTTGAAGTAGTGATAAATGTAGGGGTGTACTTACTTTCTCCACATGCGAAATTTGCATTTATGTTTCTTTAAATTATACAATGGACAACAAAATGTAAATATTTCATGATATTTGTTATCTTATATCACCTTTATCTATCAATATTGTTGAAATGAAGATCAAATAGCTGTATGTTGAAATATGTTGAAAAAGTCAAAACTTTACACGGGGTGTACTTACTTTTTCACGTGACTGTACATGATATATAAATGCTTGTTCAAAGAAATTGTCCAAAAATGGTAATTTGGTGGCCATTTTGTTTATGCTAATTAGAAAGTCAAAACCTCAAAATTCGGCTTGGGAACCGGGTTAGTCGAATTCAGCATACCGTAGTTATGTTAAAAAGTGAGGTTCCCAACTTTGGCCCAAAAATGCACCTGACATTCACATTTCTCAGAAAGCTGACTAGTGGATAGTGCTTGTTGATATAGCCTGGAACATCTGCATCACTATCATAACTATTCAGAGGGTCCTTCTTGGCACTCAGGCCTGAACATGAGTGTTCCTAAGGAATTTCTCACCTCAGGTCCTCTTCCTGGGTACTCAGGTACTAAGAATCCCTAACTGATGCTTTATTGGTATTTACTGCAGTTCTCAGCCATACCTGCTCACCCGAGACTCTATATCAAACCCTGACATGGGCCTTTCCAAACTTGGCCAAAACTTACGATTTTCCGATCACACTTTCAACTCAGAAAAAGATTCCCATCCTATCTTTCGACAACAATTCTCCCAATACATGTCACACGAAACAGTTTTTTAAAAATCACACCACTTCATTATGGAGGAACTTCGAG
Organism: Myxine glutinosa; assembly: GCF_964187855.1. NCBI lineage: Eukaryota > Metazoa > Chordata > Myxini > Myxiniformes > Myxinidae > Myxine > Myxine glutinosa. Next base: position 213,459,768 of record NC_136263.1, read on the forward strand.
TATGACGTACTTACCTAACTCGTTGTAGAGTTTCTCCTCAAGATACAACCTCTGAAAAAAAGCAATGCACACACCTGCTTTTTGCACTTGTTCAACAAACTGTGCCACTCCAAATTTCCCATATTGATCAACCCCTTCTACTACACCAACATAACTCCATCCAAATAAAATAGCCAACCGTGCCAATGCAGAAGATTGATATGCATCACTGGGAATTGTGCGGAAGTGTGAAGGAAATCGTTTTTTGTCACTGTAACATTTGCAGGTAAACCAGAAGTCTACCTGAAGGCAGAAAACATGGAGAACCATTTACAAGTGCAGTTGTTTCTCTCCACTAAATTATGATCCAGGAGCAGAATATTATCTCAGAATAACCATTGACATGAAAAGTAATTCAAATGTATTCATATTTGTTTGGGAAACAGTTTGAATTTACTCGGACATAATCAACCATATAAAAGACCATGTCAGTTTGTGTGTTTGTACAGATGTCTGTCCCTCTTCATAAGTGTCGGTTTTAAAGGCCAATCTTTTAACATGATTGTGTGTACACCTTGGTCTATTTTTGAGGATAAAACAAACTTGAAAAACATTTTCCATAACAGAGTAATTATGTCTCTTCTATTGGAATGTCGATGGTGGCTTGCAAACCAAACCTCAAGGGCGGAGTACAGAAGGGTTTTTTTTTTAATAACAATAAATGCAAGGTGCAGGTAGGTGAAATTCGCTGCACATCGTGAGCAGCATGCACGGAGTATAAAAAGAGTTCATTTACATAATTAGGATATCTAATAAAGAAAATACAAGCACACCCGACACTCGGCGGAGCCTTCAGACTTTGGCAAGCTCACGAGGCTGTATCATCGAATAAATTGCTCCAACCCATCATTTCTGAATGGCTTTTACTTGTATCTAATAAATGCCCAGTTAATTTACCATTTAATAGGAAAAGGAAAAGAATTAAGATATACTTGGTTGCTAGGTTATGTCAGGTTTCAAAGATGTAATTCGGTTATTTGTTCATTTTAAACAAATTTGAACCAATCTTTTAATATTCCCTGGAAGTCCTCGCTGTGTCCATGTGGTTTTTACCTCTCGCATCCCACCCCACCCCCTTCCCATGCCTCCCTCCCCCCCCCCCCAAACCCTCTCACTCCTACAGATCTCCCAATGTCCCTGCTCTCAATTTTGTGCTTGTGTGCTTCCCTCTCTCTCCCCATCTTGTCTCCCGCCCACCTTATCAAATGTTTTGTGTCCGTTTGTTTGCTTTGTCATTAATGTTAGCTCTTACACGAGCCTCGAACTTGTATTCAAAAAATAATAATAACTAGAACTGCCACTTTAAAACTGCTGGCAGTGATGACCGGTTTATTCGCACCCACTTTTGATACAACCCCACTTTTGATACAACCCCACTTTTGATACAACCCCACTTTCATTGGACATGCTTTGACACAACCCCCTTGGATACAACCCCGACACACACACACACATCTCGTTTTTTCATTTCTGTTCCTTACAATTCTATCCCTCTCTTTCACTCACACACACACACACACACACACACACACACACACACACACACACACACACACACACACACACACACACACAAACACACACACACACACACACACACACAATTAATTGTACAGTATCGGTTGTTCCTAAACTTAAATAATTTAAAGGATTGTTGTAAATGATGTTAATTTTACAACATCCCATATTCAACTTTATTTAAATTGTAAACCTCAAACATAGTTTCTCCACCTAAAGCAAGAACCTTAACCCGTAAGCAACTGACTAGTTTCCCGACTGCATGGATCATCAGCTGGGCACCGTTCTTCCTCGAGGTTTCAATCCTTTCAGCCCAGGACCTCTCCAAACGGCGGATTCACAACCTCGATCATGGATCCACATCAATTGATGGTAAATCAGTAGATCCACAACCTCAGTTGCGTCCAGGCAGTCAGTCAACCCATCGATGCAGCATCACTTATTCCAACTTTACTTGCAATAAGATTTAATGTGTTATCATATATTTATAACTTTCCTTACACACTCTATAATATGATATCATTAAATCATTCACATCTTACCCTTAAACACATCAATCGACCAAACAGCATGACCACACCACCTACCTCTCGATCAAACTCTATTTCGAATGTTCAAACAGTCATTTATAACGGTTTTTGGCATGCTGCCCTATCCTAGCAACCACTGATTCCTAGCAACATTAATTTGTAGTATATTTAATTATTATATTGTACTGTATTTACATAAAGATCTCATGAATAATATTATATTGTACTGTACTGTACTTGTATTATATTGTACTGTAATATAATATTATATTGTACACTTAGAATGTTCAAATTGTCATTTATAACGGTTTTTGGCATGCTGCCATATCCTAGCAACCACTGATTCTTAGCAACATTGATTTGTAGTATATTTAATTATTATATTGTACTGTATTTACATAAAGATACCATGAATAAAATTTTTACTATTCGTATTGTATTTCACTAATTCGATTTGGTGTCGTTTTGTGATTTTAAAGAAAACTTGTTTTAATCGACTGACTGTAGCTTCCTGCGCTAACATACGTCTGACTAGTTGTTGTAATTTATTGACCAGTTCAGAGCTGTGTGTGGTTGCTCTCACAGTCCTAATTATTTCACCTGCAACCGTACCATAAAATAGCTTTTTGGGAATGTTGCTGTCTAAGAAAGGCATTCGGACAATGTGGAATGGAAATGCATCTCGTTTATCAAATAATTTGGTGTGAAATTTATTATTATGGATATCAATTTGTAATTCTAAAAAGGAAACTGAAATGGAAGTTTGGTTTTCCTTTTTTAATTCAAGTTCATTTGGACATATATCATCATGAAGCTGCTCAAATATAAATCCATCATTAATTGCCAACAAATCATCAATGAATCTGAAGATGTTTCCGCATCTTCGTGCAGTTGTTAATTTATTCCTGCACATGTTCTGGACCCAATCAAACTCGTACATGTGCAGAAACAAATTTGCAAAGAAAGGGGCCGGATCTGAACCCATGGGTATGCCCACTGTCTGCTGGAGTATCTTGGGATCTGAACCCATGGGTATGCCCACTGTCTGCTGGAGTATCTTGTTGCCAAATGTAAAGAAACTATTGTTTAGCAGAAATCGAATACTTTCTTTGAGTTTACTTTTTGAAAAACTACATGAATATTGATTATCCTTTACAGACCAGTGTGCTCTGTTTTGATATACATTAATGTATACTCTATTATCTCCTGCAAATGCTTTATCTATTGCTCTGTCCAATGCGGTTACCAGCTTGTCATGTGGAATGTTTGTGTACAATGTGGAAAAATCAAAGGTTGAAAGACATTTTGCTTTACCCTTGTTATTAATGTTGTGGACACTGTCGATTACCGGTTTGGAATTGTCAATGATCCAGAATTTCTTAATACCAGAATAAAACTTCACTTTTTCATGGTAGTTTTTTAAGCATTTATAGATTAGTTTCATTGCCGCTGTAATACTGCCCGACAAAGGTTTCAAACTACATTCTCTACTTGCGATGATGAACCTCATCTTACAAGGGTGTTTGTGCATTTTTGGGATCCAGTAAATGAATGGTAATTCATGGTGTTTATCCGGAACTAGCAGTCTTCTCACCGTTGAGTGATTTGTATGGTGTTGTATCAAGTCTGTTTTGTTATCGTTACTTATTTTGTAGGTCTTTGATATTCCCGTGTCTAAGCCCAATTCTTCCAATGCAAATACAAATACAAAATTTGTATTTGCACAACACAAATTATGGTTAGATATTGTCCACCGCACCTTTCCTATGCCATCTCTAGGCATTGCAAATCGTCATTGCTGGGCACCGAAGGGGGCTCGGGAGTGACGCACGCTGAAAGGGAGTACTCAGTTTTCACTCTGGTTGTTTGTTTGTTTGTTTGTTTGTTTTCTTTCTTGTTTGTTTGTTTTCTTTCTTGTTTGTTTGTCCGGACGATATCTCAGCCATCCTTTGAGCGAGGAAGCTGAAATTTCGGCACAGTAGTGAGCAAGTTCTTTCTCAAAAACGATATTTTTGGGGTTTTTTGAATAATCAATTAATTGAGGAGTTATTTAATTATTAGCGATTAATGAAGTACTTATTTAATTAATCAAATTTCCTTTCTCTTCTGACCATTAACTCAGGCACCTTTTGAGTGAGGAAGCTGATATTTGGACATGCCAATGACCAGGTGATTTGGCTGCAAAGGCTATTTTTGATTTATTAATTAATCAATTAATCAATGAATCGATTAATTATTTAATGATTCGATTAATGACTAAAAAAAATTATTTTTTTAAGTTACACATTCTGATGAAATGGTGGTGGTTTATGTGTTCTCTGACCGAATTGATGAATAATTTAATTTTTTTATGATTATTATTTATTTATTTTCATTATTACTCATTTATTTATTTTCTTTCTCATTTGGCCAATATCTCAGGCACCTTTTGAGCTCGGAAGCTAATATTTGGACATGAGTGACCAAGTGATGTGGCTATCAAGGATATTTTTGATTTATTGATTAATCAAGTAATCAATTAATCGATTAATTATTTAATTATTCGATTAATTACTATAAAATATATATATATAGATAGATAGATAGATAGATATATATATATATATATATATATATATATATATATATATATATTCAGTCACACATTCTGATGAAATGGTGGTGGTTTGTGTTCTGTGACCGAATTGATTAATAATTTAATTTTTTAATGATTATTATTTATTTATTTTCATTATTAATCATTTATTTATTTTCTTTCTCATTTGGCCAATATCTCAGGAACCTTTTGAGCTGGGAAGCTAATATTTGGACATGACAGTGACCAAGTGATGTGGCTATCAAGGATATTTTTGATTTATTGATTAATCATTTAATCGATTAATTATTTATTGATTAATCAATTAATTATTTATTGATTAATCAATTAATTTTTTTTTTTTTTATTAATTACGTATTTAATTAAATTTCTAAAAGGTACATCTTCGGATGAAGCACAAGTGGTTTAGTTATGCTATTAGCCAATTGATTATGAAAATATTTTGTGATAATCTTTTATTGATTTTAATTATACAATTAATCAATCAATTAGTGTACACCTATCCCTCCCAATGCAGCCTCAATGAGCTGCACTGCGGTATTGCCGGGCGCCGGAGGCACCCCGGCAATGCCGCGCTGTAGGATATTTAATTATTTGGCATGGGGGCGGTGTACTTTGAATGTATCTGTACTTGTTTTAATATTTTTGTGAAAACCCCTTTTGAAGAACAATACGAATAATGTCCCCCTCTCCAATGTTGACATATTCGTATTCTTTATGGTGGTCCACGTGAAAAAATGCAAATTTTCCTTCCACTGGCAATTCAAAGACAAATAAATTCAAAGAAATTCAAAGACAAAGAGAGATCAATTCAATACAATTCAAATAAATAGGTGGGGGTGCATCCCATCCTTTCCACTCTGTTTAACATGTTATTTTAATTTGGGACAAAAGATTGTTGAAAGCGACAACGAGAGGTAAGTGGAACACAAAGGCGAATGTCTGAATGATTAAAACAAAACAACGGTGAAGAGGTTTTTTTTTTTTTTGGTTTGTTTTTTTTGTATGCAAGATCGTGGCTCGTGAAAGAGCTAACATTAATCACACAGAAAGACAAACCGACACATAAAACATATAACATGGGGAGCGGTAGACAAGATTGGGAGAGAGGGGGAAGGACACAAACACAACATTTGAGAGCAGGGACATTGAGAGATCTGTGGGAGGGAGAGGGCTTTGGGGGAGGGGGAGGCATGGGAAGGGGGGGGGGGGGGTGGGAAAGGTATAAAACATATGGATACTGCCAGGACTTCCAGGAAAGAAGTTGGAATTTCAAACAATTTCAAACAATTTCACTTCTGCACATGCGCAAGATTGGAGGTCACGTCTCTTCAAAGCTGTCCATGCGCGCACGCTTTCGAAATTAAGTAACTTTTCACAATTGTGTTTTTGTCGAAACTGTATCTTTCTTTCGGTGTGTTTAACTATTGGTGTGTCTTTAATAGTATTCTTGGTGTTGGTTTTTCATACCTGTGTACAGAATCATCGGTTAGTTCGTGTTGCGTATTCTGAGGCCTAGTGTAGTATAAGTAGGCTACCGTGTCTGACCTTGGCTTGAGGCTTTGTTTCTGTCTCAGCGGTTTCTTCGATTGCGCTCGCAATTACTTTCGGTCTCTATTTTTCACGTTTCACATTCGGTCTCTGTCTGTTTTCATCTCAACTCAAAAAAAAAAAAAAAAAAAAATTCCCTTCTCTGTTCTTATCCATTGTTCGTTCTTATTTGTTCGTTCGTTCATTCGTTCTTCGACCACGTTGTTCGTGATCACGTGTTCACTTCGTTAAAAAATGTTTCAACTGTCCCCTGAAGAACTGTATTCTGTCATATACTATAACACCTTTTTCTTCTTCAATAAAAGGATGCTTTCGACTTGCTCACCAAATCTATTCATTCCAAAAAAAAATTCCATCTCTTACAGTTACAGTGCCTCTTTCATACATTCCCTAAACTCTCCAGAACTCCACCCATCCTTCAGCGTCCTCAAACGTATTTTTGACTCGAAGGTCTCAAGAAACTCATTTTGCAATAAATGTTTGTTTCCCATTAATCGTACATTTTTCAAAATCCAATCTCACCCCTCCCCTTCAAACCTTCCCCATCACTCCTTCCCTCCAAAACTTCCCCATCACCCCTTCCCTCAAAAACTTCCCCATCACCCGTCCCCTTCAAAACTTCCCCATCACCCCTCCCCTCCAAATCCACTCCCTTGCCCCTCCCCTCCAAATCTTCCCCATCACCCACCTCTTTCAAATATTCCCCCTTGCCCCTCCCCTCCAAATATTCCCCATCACCCATCCCTTTCAAATCTTCCCCCTTGCCCCTCCCCTCCTAAATCTCCCCCATCACCCCTTCCCTCCAAAACTTCCAATCACCCATCCCCTCCAAAGCTTCACCAATCACCCCTCCCCTCTAAATCTACCCCCTTGCCCCTCCCCTCCAAATCTTCCCCATCACCCATCCCTTTCAGATCTCCCCCCTTGCCCCTTCCCTCCTAAACTCCCCCCACACCCCTCCCCTCCGAGATTCTCCATCACTCCTCCCCTCCTAGACTCCCCTCTCACCCCTCCTCCTCAAAGCGTCATCCCCGCTTCTTCCCCTTTCCAACTTTCACCTTCATTTCCCTCAACCTTCTGCCTCACTCTTCCCCCGCCTCAAGTAACACCTCACTGCACCTCACCCAATCACCATCAAACCTTTTGTCTGCCCCATTCTTCCCTTTCTCCAAGCTATTCTGAAATCCCTGACACACCTTCAACAGCTCTCCCTACCTCTTCCTCCTCTTCCACATCTTACCCTACTGCTCCCCCCCCCCCTGTTCTGTATCCGATGCTCCCCCTTCCTCTTCTTTAACAGTATGGATCTCAAACATCGGGGGCCTTCGCTCAAACTTGACTGATCTCTCCATACAGGTTGCTTCTGACAAACCAGACGTGATCTGCTTCACAGAAACTTTCCTCCTTCATGATGTCTCTGTTTCCTTGGTATCTCTCCATCTCTCCCAGGTTACTTCCTCCTCTGGTGTGATAGACCTGAGCCTCGTCCTGGAGGGGGGGGGGGGGGGGGGGGGTGCTATCTTTATAAAAAAAACTCTCTTCCTCACTCACCCTGCACTGCCCTCTCTCCACCTCACCCCTAGGAATACCTTTGGCTACGGCTTCCCCTTCACTCCCACCTTTTGTTCATATGTGTGTTGTACCGTCCACCAAACAGTGATGACTCCATCTACATCTCGCTGTCTGATAATATGGACCAACTTATATCTACCCATCCCAACTCTCTCTTCCTCATATGAGGTGATATCAATTGTCACCATGCCAATTGGCTGGGTGTGGGTACCTCTCTCACCAGCCATGGCTCTACAGCAAAGGACTTCTGTGACTCACTGGGACTAACACAATCGGTCAATTTCCCGACCCGGATCTCAGTCAACGGAGCATCTTCTCTTCTGGACTTGGTTATGACTAACTTCCCTGAAAATGTCTGCTGCTCTTCTTCTGCTCCAATCGGCTCATCTGATCATGTGCTTGTTAAAGTGGACATCTCTCTGACAATTCTCAGAGAGCCTCCTCAGCATCGACGAGTCTTGCATTTCACTCAGGTCAACTGGCACGGTCTTCAAGCAGCCATCAATCATCTGGACTGGTCTCCCTTCTCTCCCGCCTCTGACATCAACTCATCCTGGGAATTCTTCCAAAGTAAATTGCTCTCTCTCTCATGCACAGATTTATCCCATCTCATCTTCAGTTGTCATACCCTTCCTCCCATCCATGGTACATGGAATCTTGTGGTGAGGCTATTGCCCAGAAACAACTTGCTTTCGTCTCCTGGAAAGAAAATCCAACGGAAGGAAATCTTATTTCCTTCCACAAAGCCCGAAACAAGTGTGTCCACCCTCAGGAGAGCCAGGAAACAATATCTCTCCGTTCTCAGGACAGAACTCTCTTTTCTGTCTCCCTCTTCCAAATCCTGGTGGTATCTGGTCAAATCTGTTTCTGGTGTTTGTTCCCCCTCCATCCCTCCCTCACCTCAAACGGCCACACGGCTGACTCCGCACGTGAAAAACCTGAATGCCTCACCTCTGTGTTTGCCTCTAAATCTTGTGTCCAAAACCCATCCCTCTCTGTACCCACCATACCTAGTCGTACCCAGCTGCTCCTGGACTCTGTGTCCTTTCCTCCTGACAAGGTGGAAAAGTTTCTGTCAGCCCTCGACTCTGATTCTGCAACTGGACCTGATGGCATCAGCCCACGGGTCCTAAAATCCTGTTCTTCCGCTCTTTCACTCCCTCTCTCTGTTCTCTTCACCCTCTCTTTTGCTCAAGGTCATCTGCCATCTGCTTGGAAATCTGCCAACATCACCGCTTTGCACAAAAAAGGTGCAAAAACAGATCCCAGCAACTACAGACCAATCAGCCTTCTCCCAATTATCAGCAAAGTCATGGATTCCATCATTGCTTCAGATATGAAATCTTTCCTATTCTCCAATGGCTTGATCTCTGATCATCAATTTGGTTTCAGACCTGGTCACTCTACTCTGGACATGCTGCTTCTGCTTTCTCAACAATGGATGGAGGTCCTCAATGCCAAACAGGAAATTAGAGCTGTCTCCCATGACATATCACATGCCTTCGATACGGTCTGGCACCCCGCTATGCTCACCAAACGCTCCTCCTTTGGTATCCATGGAAATCTCCACGCATGGCTGGTGGACTTCCTCTCTAGTCGTAGTCAACGTGTGGCCCTGAATGGGTTTCTCTCATCTCCTCTTCCTGTTCAGGCTGGAGATCCCCAAGGCAGTGTTCTGGGCCCTGTGCTTTTTCTGGTCTTCATCAATGATCTCTCTGACTCTCTTGAAAATCCTCTCTATCGCTTTGCTGATGACTCTACTCTCTGTCGCTCCATTCTTCATCCCTCAGATCGGCAGTCTGCAGCCTCCTCACTCTCTGCAGACCTGGACAAAATCACAGACTGGGCAAACAAGTGGAACATGTCTTTCAATCCTGACAAATCTCACGCTCTTACGATGTCTCTCCGAAAAGACCGACTGGACAACCCTCCCATCCACTTTCTGAATAATCCTCTCCAAGAAGTTCTGTCACTCAAGCTTTTGGGTCTCACTATCTGCCATGATCTTTCCTGGGAAAACCACATTTCAAATCTGGCCTCCAAAGCCATTCGCCGACTGGGAATCCTCCGCCGTGCGAAGTCCTTCCTTGGCACACCTGAGCTCTTCACCACATACAAGGCTTTCATCCGCAGCTCAATGGAATACTGCTCTCCCCTCTGGGCTGGTCCTCCTGCCTCACACCTAGCTCGTCTTCACGCTGTTGAAACGAAAGCATTCAGAATCATTGGAATCACCCGCGATGAAGCTAACTCCAAGGGCCTCTCACTCACTCACCGCAGGCAGGTTGGTGGTCTTTCCATCTTCTACCGACTCCTCTCTGGCCTTGCCCCCCCAGCTCTCTCTGGACTCTGTCCCGCAAATATTCCTACAGGTCGCACAAGATCTGCCTGCAACCCTCTTATGGTTAAACTGCGAAAATCAAGACTCTCTGCTCACCTTCACTCCTTCATTCCTCTTTTCTCCCGCCTCTGAAACAAACTCTCTCACTCTCTTCAATCCCACTCCTCCCTCCAGGTCTTTAAAACAGCTGTTCACAACCATCTCTTATCTTCCCCCATCCAAAACCTTGGTCTTTTCTACCCCCGCTAATTTCACCCCAAATCCACTTTTTTGAAATACCAACTTCTTTCCTGGAAGTCCTTGGTGTCCTTGTGTTTTATACTTCTCCCACCCCCCCCCTCCCCCTTCCCACACATCCTCCCCCCAAGCCCTCTCCCTCCCACACATCTCCCGATGTCCCTGCTCTCAAATGTTGTGTTTGTGTGCTTCCCCTTCTATCCCCATCTTGTCTACCGCTCCCTCTTTTTATATATTTTGTTTGTCTGTTTAATTTGTTTGTGTGATAAATGTGAGCTCTTTCACGAGCCTCGATTCTGTATACAAAAAAAAACAAAAAAACGAAAATCCGACACGAATGCAGGCCTGGGGCCTCCAAGGCCCCACATAAATGTTGCTGTACATGTTACATCATTATTTTCTTGATATTAGCCTCATTATATGCTCCTATAACTTGGTTAAAAATTATTCAGTGACAAAAATATGAAAATTACAAAACTTTACACGAATACATTTGTGGGGCCTCCGATGCCCAATGGCTGCATCGGTGTAGGATTTTTGACAGTTGTGGACATATACATTCTAAATAAAAGGATTAGTGAATCATATTTTTTGAGCAAATACTCCTCCATGAGCCTCAAATTTTTAAAGAAAAAAAAGTTGAAAAACCAAGAACAAAAAAATTATTTTGCAAAAAAACAAACAGGATTCATTACTTGTATGGGATACTTCCAACTAATAGGATCAATGATTCACATTTTCTGAGCAAATACACATCCATGAGCAGCGACCTGGTTTGAAAAAGGATATGAAAGAAAAAAAATCTATAAAATAAAAAAAAAAATACACAAATACATCCGTTGGGCCTTCGATGCCAATGGCTACGTTTATGTAGGATTTTTGATGCCTGCATCTAAGAGTTAAAAACCTCCCTCAATTATCTGCTCTGACATCCTCTCCAGCCACAAATATATTTTTAACAAAGCCACACCCACTTTCCATAAGCCGCATCAACTTTCCAGAAGCCCCGCAAACTTTTTAGAATCCACCCCCTCTTTAAATATACTCCACCCACTTTTATTAGCCCCGCCTACTTTTACGTCATTTCCAGTTAAGTCCTGCCCCACAAGACTTGCCCAGGGAATTTCCAAGGGCATTTCCAAAGGAAACAACACCACCAATATTACATAAAGGATTGGACCACAGGCTGAATTTAAACAAATTTTTACTCTTATTGAGAATGGACTATTGTGCTGAGCTTGAGTGGGATGACTTTGGAATTTCTTGGAAACCTACTACTTATGCGGATCTAAACCTTTAAATTGATTAACTGGATTCAAAAGTTGATGATCTTGAGAAAATGGTGTCAGAAATATACATTGCAAACAAACTTCTTCATAAAATGAGAAGTTAAATCATTGATTTGGCTGAAGACATTATGAACAACCAAGACCTATAGAAAGAGATATACAGTGGTACCTCGGCTTACGAGTTTAATCCGTTCCGTGACGGAGCTCGTAAGCCAAATCGCTCGTAAGTCAAAGCAAATTTTCCCATTCAAATGCATTGAAATGCTATTAATCCGTTCCAGCCTCAAAAAAAAAACACCAATTTTTTTTGTTAGGTGCTTTTAAATAACAAAAATGTACTTTATAAATAACAAATAATGTATAAACAAGCACGACCTCGTATATACTGTACATAATACAAGAGAATGTAAAGAAATAAACTGGTTTTATGAAGCAGAGGAGAAGAGCATGCCAGGTGAGGTGTGCGTGTTGTCGACTTGGCGAGGCAGTACGATCGTACTCCTTCTACGATATGTACGATTTTGAAGCAGAAGGAGTCCATAAAGGCTATAACGCCAGCCAAGGGCGTTACGATTATTTCAAAGCTCCGGACCTCTATCCATGAAGATATGGAGAAGTTGTTGTTTGTGTGGTTGAAGGAGAAGCAGCTCGCAGGAGATACCGTGACCGAGAGCATCATGTGTTTGAAAAGATTGAAACTCGGATATCGAGCACGGACCACGAGGTGTTTTTTCTTTTTTCTTAATCTCGGTTTCAGTGAACTTTTGCTCTGTGCTCACGTGTACTGTACCTGTACCTGTAATGGTACGTCAGAGGATGGCACCTGTTGTCATCATATTAAGTGCAAGATGTTCTGCATCGTAAGTTGGTACACCGTGGTCTTTCGGCGGTGTTTAAGCCGGCCGTCTTGGCTTCTGTCACCATTGGCATTGAGTCTTTCGATGTAGGTAGGTCGTTGTGTGCCGGTGCCTTGGCCGAATTCCTTCATTGCTGCATTGTTAGCTCACCTGGTTTTTTATACCACATCTTTGGTTATCGGACCAGCGAATGACGTCATCTCCTCCAAAGTATGGCTTATTCTCACTTGTCTTGGACGATCTTCTACTTCTAGCCTTCCACCGTGCATTTGGTGTCCACTGTACTTACTGTACAGTGCCTGGTAAAATTGATGTAATGGGTTTTTGACCGTCAACGCCATGAACCGTCATGAACCGTCATGAACCGTCAACCGCCATGAACCGCCATGAACCGTCAACGCCATGAACCGCTAACACTCAAAAGCCCATTTATCGCGCCTTATAAAGCAAAACGCAAACCGAAAGCCATGCCTCTCAAGCGAGGCGTGCTTCCGTGGTCACGTGATCCACAGGTGTAGCTCATTATACCCGCACGCGCGACACGCTTTGGCGGTCACGTGACCAGCCACTCTGGAGGCGGGGATCCCCGCCGATGACGTCACCGGCTGGAGCAAGGAGATTCCTCGCTCATGTATTTCGACGATTGCGTGTTTTATATCCAAGCAGAGATGCTTTCACGGCAAGATAACCGCGTGACCGGAACCGGAAGCCACAACCGGAAAATTCAAAAAAATAAATTTTTTGAGCTCGTACATCGGATCTCGGCTCGTATCCCAAAGCAACAAACCGCCCGAGCGACGGCTCGTATCCCGAAAAACTCGTACGTTGGGGCACTCGTAAGCCGAGGTACCACTGTACTTTGGAGACCCACAGAACAAGTTCTACCTTGAAGAGACGGAATACGAGTTTTACCACGGAGACTCACAAATTTGTGAAAATTGGAAAAAGGGATTTTTCCCTGATGGCCCAAGGTTATACGACGTGCAAACCATCACGGAAACCCACAAAAGTTGGAAAAAAAGGGATTCCTCCCTGATGATCCAGAGTTACACTTTCTGAGATCTATCATCGAAACCCACAAAAATGTATGAAAATTGGAAAAAGGGATACTTCCATGATTGTCCACCATTATACTATGGGAACATGTTACTGAAATCCACGAAATTGGAAAAAGGGATTCTTCCCTGATTGTCCACAGTTATACCATGTGAGACCTATCACGGAAACCCACAAAATTTGGGGGATAGTGTTGGGGTTTGAATGTTAGGGTTGCGGAAGGGATGGGATTTGAGTGTGGGGGTTGGGAATTGGGGGTGGGTTGGTATTCTGAATGTAAGGGTTAGGGATGTGGTTTGAATGTGAGGGTTAAGGCTTTGGATTTATGAAACGGTTAAGGTTGGCTATGCTCCCTGCTATATTATCTGGGATTCCCTTGTGCACACTCACACCAACAAACAAATTTGTGTGCAGAAGTTAACCATTGACTGACTACTCAGTTAAGGATTCTTTGTTTGGGATTCACAGATATGATTCTGCAGATCCTGAAATCCCCCATGACGCACACACATGATATAGAGTATTATTTATTTATTTTAATCCAACAACTCAGCAGACCCTTCTATACACACCAACCTTGACCCTCCAGTGTCCACAGCGGTATATATTACAGGATTGTGAAGCACCAACCTATTGCTTTCAAGGGTATAATCAGCTTTGGTCTTGGCTTTGAGTTAGGAAAAGCAGATGCCATCTGCTATACACACCAGATTTGGTCCCCGAGTGCCCCCAGTGGTGTATAGTAGAAGATTGTGAAGTGCCAACCTATTGCTTTCAATGGTATTATCTGCTTAGCTTTGTTTTCTGAAGTTACTGTGAATATAATGAACCAAAGATTTCTTCTCCATTCACATCATACAATTTATATGCCCCAGGAACTATGTCTATAACATCAACAATTTTTTAAAAGTTCATTTGTCCAACTCTTTGTGTAACCTTTCTCAAAGTGATTTCCACCAACATATTCTTACTACATCACCAGCCTTAAAATTTGGCTTTATTGAGTTAATCTCCTTTGTGTATTCTTATTTTGTAAATGTTTCTGATGGTTTTCTTTTTGATGAGGAATGAACCAATTACAATAATAATCTACAATATGTTTTGAATTAAAGATATCCATTTCTGATGTCGAGTTCTCTAAATTTTTTATATAGTCTCTCTTTCAAAGTGTGATTAAAACACTCAATGCCAACGGCTTTCCTTCATTATAAAGTGCTGTATAATCTCTTTATATATAATGGAGCAAGTGTTAGTATATAAGCATGTATATATGTATGTATGTATGTATGTATGTATGTATGTATGTATGTATGTATGTCTGCTCTTCACCCATTGGTTGGACAGCTGACCTGACTCCACCCACAAATGTAACCTGAAATACTTAACCTAAAGTACTCAGAGGACCGAAAAGACCCTTCCCTCTACCCCCTCAACACCCCGAAGACCTACAAGACTGAGAAGACCAAGTGGACCCAAAAGACCAAGAGGACCCTAATTACCCCAAGGACCCGAAATAAAGACACAAAGACCGCGAAGACACAAAGGACCCGGAGGAACCAAAATACCCCAAAGCCTAAAGGACTGAAAAGACCAATTGGACCCCGAAGACCCAAAATACCCCGAATACCCAAAAGACCCCAAAGCCCCCGAAGACCTAAAAGCCACCGAATACCTAAAAACCCCAAAGACTGAAAATATTCCAAAGACCCTTAACAACCCCAAAGACAAAAGAGACACCAAAGACCCTTAAAGACCCTGAAGACCCAAGAGAACCAAAATACCCTGAAGACCCACAAGACCCGCAAGACCCTTAAATACCCAAAAGACCCAGAGGACCCAAAATACCATGAAGACCCACAACACACCAAAGACCCTTAAAGACCCCAAAGACCAAAAAGACCCCAAAGACTTAAAAGACCATGAAGACCCAAAATACCCCTAAGATACAAGATAACCAAAAGACCCTGAAGACCCTTGAAGACCCCCAAAGACCCAAAACTTTCTGAAGACCTTTAAAGACTCCAAAAACCCAAAACCCCAAGAATACCCAAAAGACCTGAAGACCCAAAATACTCCAATGACCCTTAAACACCCAAAAGACCCCAAACACCCAAAACTCCCAAAATATCCCAAAGATCCTTCAAGACCAAAATGACAAAAAGACCCTAAAAACCCTAAAAGACCCAAAATGTCAAAGACCCAAATACCCAATGGGCCCCAAATACCCAAAATATCCCGAAGACCCTTAAAGACCCCAAATACCAAAAAGACCCAAAAGACCACAAAGATCCTTAAAGTCCCAAAAAAACTCCAAAGAATGAAAAAAATCCAAAGAATGAAAAGGCTCCAAAGAATGAAAAGATCCCAAAAACTGAAAAGACCCCAAAGACTGAAAAGACCCTGTAGACCCAAAATACCATCAAGACCCAAAAGACTCTGAAGACCCAAAAGACCATCAAGACCCAAAAGACCATCAAGACCCAAAAGACTGAAAATACCCTGAAGACCCAAAAGACCATCAAGACCCAAAAGACCATCAAGACCCAAAAGACTAAAAGGACCTTGCACACCCAAAACACCCTTAAAAGGGAGCCCAAACGCAATTACTTTTTCTGAAAAAACCATTAGCAATCATTAATCACGGTCTAATTTCAAGGGAATTTTTGTTATTTGCCAATCATAAAGTGTCGAAAAAACCGTAGACAGTCGATTTTCGAGAATGTCAGTGATGTCACATTATGAACTCACCATGATCCTGCCAGCGACGGTATATAGAGAAATGCGCATTGCGAGCTTGGATTCCGATACTGATTGGGGATGATGTAGGGGTTTGGGGGATGTGCGGGGGTGTCGTGGGGTATTGTTAGTGAGGGTGATGGTGGAAGTGGGGGGGGGGGGGGGTTGGGGTCATGGGTATTGATAGCTATGGTGATGGTTGTTGGGGGATGGTGTGGGGTGGTCATGAGAATTGTTGGCTAGGGTGACGGTTGTAGGGGGATTGTGAGGGGATGGTGGGGTAAGGGTTGTCGGGTGGTCATGGCTATTGTTAGCTATAGTGATGGCTGATGGAGGAATTTGAGGGGTGGTGTAGTGGGGTGAGGTGTGTGAGGTTCTCATGGGTATTTTTAGCTCGGGTGATGACTGATGGGGGATTGTGAGGAGATTGGGAAGGAGGAGGTAAGGTGGTCATGGGTATTGTTAGCTCGGTTGACGGTTGAAGGGGGGTTGTGGGTGGAAGTGGAGTGGGGATTTTTTTTGGGGAAAATTGAGATGCCTCTAAAACCAAGGACACCTAAGTTGAATATAAATCAGCAAGAGCAATATTTCCACAGGAAATCAGCAAGATATCCAAGTCAAAGTAGTTGTGTCAGCAGAAAATATCCGATGGCAAAAAAATGTGTTGCACGCTTTGAACAAGATCGCCGTTGGGTCGCCCGTAGGTCCCAAAGATTGAAAAGACCAAAAGATCCAAAATACCACAAAGACCAAAAATACACAAAAGACTCCAAAAAACCCGAAGACCCAAAAGACCCTGAAGACCCAAACACCCAAAATACCTCAAAGACCCCAGAGACCCTTAAATACCCAAAATATTGAAAAGACCTCTCACACCAGCCATGGCACCTCAGCAAAGGAATTCTGTGACTCACTGGGACTGACACAATCTGTCTATTTCCTGACCCGGATCTCAGTCAATGGAGTATCTTCTCTTCTAGACTTGGTTATAACTAATGAATGAATGAATGAACCATGAATGAGCTTCATACACATCTCTTCTGGCAGTTTGGCCCCCTCTTATTGTGCAAACTGTTCCAGTTCTCCCAGATTTGAAGGGTGCCTTCTCCCAAATGCTGTTTTCAAATCTCCCCACAGGTGTTCAATGGGATTTAGATCTGGACTTATTGCTGGCAATTTCAGAACTGTCCTGCATTTTGTCTTGAACTATTCCTGGGTGCTTTTTGAGGTGTTTGGGGGTCATGGTCCTGCTGCAAAACCCATGCCTTTTGATGGAGATCCAGCTTTCAGACACTGGGTTGAACATTGCATTCCAAAATGCCTTGGTAATCTCCTGATGTACAGTAATAATGCCATGCACACATTCAAGGCATCCAGTGCCAAAGGCAGCACAGCAACCCAAAAACATCACTGAACCTCCTCATGTTTGACTGCAGAAAAGGTGTTCTTTTCTTTGAAGGCTTCATTTTGTTTTCTGTGAACATAGAGATGATGTGCTTTACTAAAAAGCTCTTATTTGGTTTATCTGTCAACAAGACATTCTCTGAAAAGGTATTTTGGCTTGTTCAGGTGTGTTTTGGCAAACTTCAATCAGGCTTTTATTTTTATGTCTCTCTCTCAGCAGTGGGGTCCTCCTGGGTCTCCTTCCATAAAACAACACTTTCTTTGAGTTGGCTGGACTGTTCTAAGTTCATTGAGTTTCATTTAGAAGTGGAGGAATGGTTGATCAGAGTCGTGATGGCAATGTACGAGAGAGCACGCACAGCTGTAAGGATGAAGGACGGGAACAGTGGTGAGTTTGAGGTGAAGGTGGGAGTGCATCAGGGGTCGGTACTAAGTCCACTACTATTTGTAGCTGTGATGGAAGTGCTGGCTCGGAACGTAAAGGAGGGTTTACCGTGGGATTTGTTGTATGCAGATGATCTGGTGTTGATTGGGGAGAGTATGGATGGACTTTTTTTTTTTTTTTTTTTTTTTTTTGTATACAAGATCGAGGCTCGTGAAAGAGCAAACATTAATCACACAAAAAGACAAACCGACACACAAAACACAAAAAACAAGGGGAGCAGCAGACAAGATGGGGAGAGAGGGGGGAGGACACAAAAGAGAGGGGGAAGAAGGGGAAGGACACAAACACAACATTTGAGAGCAGGGACATCAGGAGGACTTGGGGGGAGGTGGGAGAGGATTAAAACATATGAACACTGCAAGGACTCTGGGGTG
Organism: Myxine glutinosa; assembly: GCF_964187855.1. Lineage (NCBI taxonomy): Eukaryota > Metazoa > Chordata > Myxini > Myxiniformes > Myxinidae > Myxine > Myxine glutinosa. The sequence continues at coordinate 213,478,313 of NC_136263.1, forward strand.
AATTACCGGGGGTAGAAAAGATCAAGGTTTTCGATGGGGGAAGATAAGAGATGGTGGTGAACAGCTGTTTTAAAGACCTGGAGGGAGGAGTGGGATTGAAGGGAGTGGGGGAGTTTGTTCCAGAGGCGGGAGAAAAGGGGAATGAAAGAGTGAAGGTGAGCAGAGAGCCTAGACTTTGGCAGTTTAACCATAAGAGGGTTGCAGGCAGATCTTGTGCGACCTGAAGGAATATTGGGGGCACAGAGCACAGAGAGAGCTGGGGGAGCAAGGCCGGAGAGGAGTCGGTAGAAGACAGAAAGACCACCAACCTGCCTGCGGTGAGTGAGTGAAAGGCCCTCGGCGTTGACTACATCGCAGGAGATTCCAATGATTCTGAAAGCTTTGGCCTCAACAGCGTGAAGCCGAGCAAGGTGTGAGGCAGGAGCACCAGCCCAGAGGGGGGCACAGTATTCCATTGAGCTGCGGATGAAAGCCTTGTATGTGGTGAGGAGCTCAGGTGTGCCAAGGAAGGACTTCGCACGACAGAGGATGCCCAGTCGGCGACTGGCTTTGGAGGCCGGCTTGGAAATGTGGTTTTCCCAAGAAAGATCATGGCAGATAGTGAGACCCAAAAGCTTGAGCGACAGAACTTCTTGGAGAGGATTGTTGAGAAAGTAGATGGGAGGGTTGTCCAGTCGGTCCTTTCAGAGAGACATTGTAAGAGTGTGAGATTTGTCAGGATTGAAAGACATGTTCCACTTGTTTGACCAGTCTGTGATTTTGTCCAGGTCTGCAGAGAGTGAGGAGGCTGCAGACTGCCGATCTGAGGGATGAGGAATGGAGCGACAGAGAGTAGAGTCGTCAGCAAAGAGATAGAGAGGATTTTCAAGAGAGTCAGAGAGATCATTGATGAAGACCAGAAAAAGCACAGGGCCCAGAACACTACCTTGGGGAACTCCAGCCTGAACAGGAAGAGGAGATGAGAGAAACCCATTCAGGGCCACACGTTGACTACGACCAGAGAGGAAGTCCGCCAGCCATGCGTGGAGATTTCCATGGATACCAAAGGAGGAGAGTTTGGAGAGCAGAGCAGGGTGCCAGACCGTATCGCAGGCACGTGAAATGTCAAGGGAGACAGCTCTAATTTCATGTTTGGCGTTGAGGACCTCCATCCATTGTTGAGAAAGCAGAAGCAGCATGTCCAGAGTAGAGTGACCAGGTCTGAAACCAAATTGATGATCAGAGATCAAGCCATTGGAGAAGAGGAAAGATTTAATATCTGAAGCAATGATGGATTCCATGACTTTGCTGATAATTGGGAGAAGGCTGATTGGTCTGTAGTTGCTGGGATCTGTTTTTGCACCTTTTTTGTGCAAAGCGGTGATGTTGGCTGATTTCCAAGCAGATGGCAGATGACCTTGAGCAAAAGAGAGGGTGAAGAGAACAGAAAGAGGGAGTGAAAGAGCAGAAGAACATGATTTTAGGACCCGTGGGCTGATGCCGTCAGGACCAGTTGCAGAATCAGAGTCGAGGGTTGACAGAAACTTTTCCACCTTGTCAGGAGGAAAGGACACAGCGTCCAGGAGCAGCTGGGTACGACTGGGTACGGTGGGTACAGAGAGGGATGGGTTTGGGACACAAGATTTAGAGGCAAACACAGAGTTGAGGCATTCAGCTTTTTCACGTGCGGAGTCAGCCGTTAAGCCGTTTGAGGTGAGGGAGGGGATGGAGGGGGAACAAACACCAGAAACAGATTTGACCAGACGCCACCAGGATTTGGAAGAGGGAGACAGATAAGAGAGTTCGGTCTTGAGAATGGTGAGATATTGTTTCCTGGCTCTCCTGAGGGTGGACACACACTTGTTTCGGGCTTTGTGAAAGGAAATGAGATTTCCTTCCGTTGGATTTGCTTTCCAGGAGACGAAAGCAAGTTGTTTCAGGGCAACAGCCTCACCACAAGATTCCGTGTACCATGGACGGGAGGAAGGGTATGACAACTGAAGACGAGATGGTATAAATCTGTGCATGAGAGAGAGCAATTTACTTTGAAAGAATTCCCAGGATGAGTTGATGTCAGAGGCGGTAGAGATGGGAGACCAGTCCAGATGATTGATGGCTGCTTGAAGACCGTGCCAGTTGGCCTGAGTGAAATGCCAGACTCGTCGACGCTGAGGAGGCTCTCTGAGAATGGTCAGAGAGATGTCCACTTTGACAAGCACATGATCAGATGAGCCGATTGGAGCAGAAGAAGAGCAGCAGACAGCAGACAGCAGACAGACAAGAGCAGCAGCAGACACCTTTCCTTCAAGAGCAGCAGACTGAAGGAAAAGATGAACAAGTGGAAGGAATGTATGGAGACAAAAGGTCTGAAGGTGAATATTGGAAAGAGGAAGGTGATGGAAAGTGGTAAAGCATGTGGTGAGGTGAAAAGAACTGGGAAGTGGCCGTGTACTGTGTGCAGGATGGGTGTCAGAGTGAACTCCATTCAATGTACAATGTGCACTGAGTGGGTTAATCAAAAATGTGGTGGTCTGAATATGGTCATTAACCAGTGTGGCAGCTAGATTCAAGTGTAAGGTGTGCACAGAGAGAGCTGCAGATGGAGGAAATGTTTAGTTGGATCTTTGAGACGGTGTGAAGCTGGAAGGTGTGAAAACATTTTGCTATCTAGGAGACATGCTGAATGGACAAGGTGGATCAGCTCGGCAACGGTTGCCAGAGTGAGATGTGCAAGGAAGAAGTTTCGGGAACTGAGTGGCGTGCTGATGATGGGAGTGTCGTTGAAGCTGAAGGGAAAGGTGTATGCTGCATGTGTGAGAAGTGTTATGATTTATGGGAGTGAGACATGGGTAATTAATGTAGAGCAGCAACGAAGGTTGGAAAGAGTGGAAATGCGAATGGTTCGGTGGATGTGCGGAGTATCGTTGAGAGAGAGGAAGACAAATGATGAATTGCGAAAGATGATGGGAATAGAGCCTGTGATGGATGCTGTGAAGAGAAACAGGTTGAGATGGTTTGTTCATGTGTTGAGGAAGGATGAAAGCGACTGGTTGAGAAGAGTGATGGAAATGAATGAAGAAGGAAGTAGAGGATGGGGAAGACCGAGAAAGACTTGGCTTAAGGTGGTGGAAGAAGAAATATTGGCAAGGGGGTTAACAAGGGGAGACGTAGAAAATAGGGCAAAATGGAGAAGATTGTCATGGGGACCGCAAGGCTAACCCCCGCTCTGGCAGGGGAAATGGCCTTTTTTTGTTCCACTGCAAACCAAAGAAATGCATTTGTGGATACCAAATTATTTTTTAATTTCAACAATTTTCTGGAAGAAATGTTGCATTATTTGAAAAAACTGCAAGGGTATAAAGTGAGTGTTAAGAAACACATGTGCGAAGAAAATAATAATAATCATAATAATAATTCGCTTCAGGGGATTTCCATCACCTTTTTTAATGGTACATAAATGATTGAACCAAACAGTAACCGAACCAAAGAATGGAGAAAATCACAGCCTTGGTATTTAAATGGAAAACATAATGAATGTGGTATCTATCAAAAAGGTCTTGTTTAAGAAATAACTAAGACAAGTGTAAATAAAACACACACTGAGGTTTAAATTTTTAATAGATGTCAAATAATAAATGTAAAAACAATTATTATGTGGGAGGTTATTAATTTTATCTCCACTCAACAAATACATTTAACACCAGAACCAAGTTCCCAACATACGATTTATCAACATACTCGATGGCGATGAGTGTCATAAGAAAATCAAGCTATTTCCTGCTAAAAAAAACAAACATAAACAGATATTAATTGGCTCTGTCTGAGAGGTCAATGTAAAGATACCAGTATGCCAATGATTGAGGGGGTGGAAGAACAAAATAATTCCACATCGGGATTTACATGAGTTATTTATTAAATGTATCAAATAGAGGTATTCAAATAATTGATGGAAAGGTGTGAATATGTCAAGAGTGGAGAGGGGGAGAATATGAAGTGCTAGGGAAGGGGGGAGGGAGAAAGGGGGAGTGGCTGTCGGTGGAAGGATAAAATTTCAAGGTGTGGAATTAAGTCTCCCTCCCAATCACTTTACATTAATGTCGGGGAGAAGCCTCAGAACCAACATACGTATCCTACTTATGCGGCATCATGGCTGTGCATGTTGCTTCAATTTTAGACAGATAGCATCACAAGGCTGTGCGGTAGCATCAATGTGTGATCACATCAATGCGCATTAGCATCAATGTGTGGTAGCATCAATGTGTGATCACATCAATGTGCGGTAGCATCAATGTGTGATCACATCAATGTGTGGTAGCATCAATGTGTGATCACATCAATATGCGGTGGCATCAATGTGTGATCACATCAATGTGCGGTAGCATCATAGTGTGATCACATCAATGTGCGGTAGCATCAATGTGTGATCACATCAATGTGTGGTAGCATCAATGTGTGGTCACATAATTATGCGGTGGCATCAATGTGTGATCACATCAATGTGTGATCACATCAATGTGTAATCACATCAATGTGCAGTAGCATCATAGTGTGATCACATCAAGGTGCAGTAGCATCAATGTGCGGTAGCATCAATGTGCGGTAGCATCAATGTGCGGTAGCATCAATGTGTGGAAGTATCAATGTGTGATCACATCAATGTGCGGTAGCATCAATGTGCGGTGGCATCAATGTGTGATCACATCAATGTGTGATCACATCAATGTGCGGTAGCATAATAGTGTGATCACATCAAGGTGCGGTAGAATCAATGTGTGATCACATCAATGTGTGGTAGCATCAATGTGTGATCACATCAATGTGCGGTAGCATCAATGTGTGATCACATCAATGTGTGGTAGCATCAATGTGTGGTAGCATCAATGTGCGGTAGCATCAATATGCGGTAGCATCAATGTGTGATCACATCAATGTGCAGTGGCATCAATGTGCTGTAGCATCAATGTGTGGGAGCATCAATGTGAGGTAGCATAAATGTTGGGTGGCATCAATGGGTGATCACATCAATGTGTGATAGCATCAATGTGCGGTGGCATCAATGTGCGTAGCATCAATGTGCGTAGCATCAATGTGTGATCACATCAATGTGTGGTAGCATCAATGTGCGGTCGCATCAATGTGATCACATCAATGTGTGATCACATCAATGTGTGGTAGCATCAATGTGTGATCACATCAATGTGTGATCACATCAATGTGTGGTAGCATCAATGTGCGGTAGCATCAATGTGATCACATCAATGTGTGATCACATCAATGTGTGGTAGCATCAATGTGCGGTAGCATCAATGTGTGATCACATCAATGTGTGGTAGCATCAATGTGTGATCACATCAATGTGCGGGAGCATCAACGTGTGATCACATCAATGTGTGGTAGCATCAATCTGTGATCACATCAATGTGCAGTAGCATCAATGTGATCACATCAATGTGTGATCACATCAATGTGTGGTAGCATCAATGTGCGGTAGCATCAATGTGTGATCACATCAATGTGTGATAGCATCAATGTGCTGTGGCATCAATGTGTGATCACATCAATGTGCGGTAGCATCAATGTGATCACATCAATGTGCGGTAGCATCAATGTGATCACATAAATGTGCGGTAGCATCTATGTGTGATCACATCAATGTGTGATCACATCAATGTGCCGTAGCATCAATGTGATCACATCAATGTGTGATCACATCAATGTGTGATCACATCAATGTGTGATCACATCAATGTGTGGTAGCATCAATGTGTGATCACATCAATGTGTGGTAGCATCAATGTGTGATCACATCAATGTGTGGTAGCATCAATGTGCGGTAGCATCAATGTGCGGTAGCATCAATGTGTGGTAGCATCAATGTGTGATCACATCAATGTGTGGTAGCATCAATGTGTGATCACATCAATGTGTGGGAGCATCAATGTGTGATCACATCAATGTGCGGTAGCATCAATGTGTGATCACATCAATGTGTGATCACATCAATGTGTGATCACATCGATGTGTGATCACATCAATGTGTGGTAGCATCAATTTGTGATCACATCAATGTGTGGTAGCATCAATGTGTGATCACATCAATGTGTGGTAGCATCAATGTGTGATCACATCAATGTGTGGTAGCATCAATGTGTGATCACATCAATGTGTGGTAGCATCAATGTGCGGTGGCATCATTGGCTGAGTGTGCTGCTGCACCGCTGATGCAATATGTCCTCTGATGTTTTTTGTTTTTTTTTGGCAAAAATTTGTAATTTGTTCATGGTGCTGGTGATAGCTCGCCTACTTTTCTCGAAGGACACCATGGGATGGATGCTGGCAGACGAGACATCTGTTTATCGTCCATTTGAGCTTTGAATGGTGCATACATTTATTACTCACTTTGACTGCGAAACAGGGGCGCGTCCACTAATGGAACGCCTCTCGCTTCCCAGATCGAGGGCCATGTGGTCAGGAGAACCTCGTCCCTTCTGGTTGCCCTGCCATCCCACCGGGAGCGCTGGCAGGGTGTACTTCAAACTAAGCTTAAGTGTCAAGTGTTAAGTTCCTCCTTGCCCTCGCAAGGGAAAGGCTAGGGTCAAGCTCTTCCAAATTTCCAAACACAAGAAATCGGACGTCTCAAATTAATTAATTATTTGTTAATACATCTCAGTCGCCCGCGACCTCTCTAGCGCGGGCGTCGAACCAGTTCATTTCCGGGCGACCGGGCCGAGTATCGGCCCGGCCGTGGCCGAAGCCGTTGATTCCGCCGTAGCACGCTAACGCGTAGGCTCGCGCGTCCCCGGTCCGCCGGGGCTCCGCGGGTGTCCTACCGTGCCCGGCACTGCTGATCTCTCAAACTTCCGGGAGTAGGTGCCGGTGCCCGGGGACGGAGTTCGCTGTCTAAACATGGTAGCGCTAGGCCAGTGGGACCGCCGGGACCCACGTGCACTCACAAGTTGTTCTGTGCGTGGGCGGCAGTATCAGACTGGGGCGCCCAAACGCTCCCCGGCTAAAGTTCATCCTGAAAGCGCCCACATTGTGCGGACAAACCAAGTCAAGGGCCACGTGGTCAGGAGAACCTCGTCCCTTCCGGTCACACTGTGCCTATCGGCCGGCCTCAAAGACCGAAATTGTGATGGTGTCACCCGAAAAATGTCACCAATGTCACCCATTCATTCATTCATTCATATTTGACTGCGAAACACCGGGATGACAGTTTATAGCTGGGTTGGGATTCAAACCCAGGCTTGAGAGTTTGCAGGCGAGTATGCGTACCTCGAGGCCATCCTCTCAGCGAGCCATCACCACTCCCAACAAACAAATTAGAATTATTCATTTATTTATATACACTATACATGATACATTCACCATTTTTTGATATATTTTTAAATTATGATCACAGTGTATCATAAAGATCCCTTATACCTCAGGAAGAAAAGAATACACAGAATTCTCCCGAATTGCTCCGATGAGTGCTCGAGGTCCATTGTCATCAATTCCAGTTGTTGCAAAGTTTGGGCCCAATATTTTTAAAGCTGCTTTCATTTCTTGACGATTGTACCAGCAAACATCGTGTATAACATACTTCAGTGTTACATTAGGCAACAACCTGGGATCATTATTAATCTCATGAATAACAAACAGCATGGCCATCAACCATCGAAGGGACCTGATGTTTATCCTTTGAATGAATAAAACAGTCACGTCGGTCATTGATTGAAATGCATTGGACATATTTTATATCAAGTATTACAAATATACCTTTTGTAATAAATTAACTCATCATCGCAAAACAGTAATTTGAGCCTTGGACATTACATGCGGCAAAAACAAACATGAATGTATAAACAAAGGGTGAAAAAGGAGAAAGTGAGACTTACTTTTTGCAGTCCTGAAACTCTGGTTCCATTTGCAAGTTTCTAAAATTTACACTAAAGTCAAAATGTACATTGAAAACTCCTGCAATAAGTATACTTGTAACGTTTGTATCGCTGCACTGTGAACACTCATTAAGAGCTACAGCACATCCTCTAAACATGGATGAAAAACAGCAAATAAAAAGCAAAGACTGGATCATCGCTCTCAATATGGATTTCGAAAACATGTGGGCTCCATTAGCACGGGCGGTTGACGGGTTCATACCTGACTTGAGAAGGCTTTTCCATGTTCAAGGATGTGTTCCTTTATATGTCTGTCGATTAAAATAAATACAATAAACTCAAGTATTCTCCCAAATGCCCACAGTCAGCAGGGATCTCAATGTAAATTTTGCGATACACTAATTGAAAGTAAATACTAGGCAAACCATTTGTTTCATAATGTACTTTTAGCGAAAGAAATTATGTCATAAATATAACTACCTGCCTGAAATCTAAAGCAGAAGCAGAACAATATTAGGAAATAATAATACAAACAATCATCATTATTTTCATCAAACTACTCAAATAGCAATGACAAACTAGAGAATTCATGGAACGCCTTACTAAGTGCAGTCTTTGAATAATATAATAACGACATGAAAAATAGAATACAACAAGAATGTGGGCAGGGTCTATGAGCGGCAAATTTGATTGGTCGTGATGATTCATTCAATCATTCAATGGAAACAAGCATTCTGAGTATTGCGCTGCAATACATGTCCCCTACCGGCAGTCTGTCGTCCGGAAAACTGTTGGGGAAATTACCCAGGGTTACTTACCCACAGGTTCTGAATCGTTCCCAATCGCTAATTACCTCAGGACGGGCTCACCTGTGATTCGCACTCGGGACTTCGATTTATACACCTCACAGACAGGTCAGCAGAAGCACGACTAAATAAGTTGTTGATAAAGAACCTTTCGAGTCGCCAAATATCAGTAATTTATTATATTTTCCGGTTCACGATCAATGATCGATGTGTATATACAGACTTGGCATTTAATATGGAATATATATTTTTCTTGACTTGGGTTTACTTTCTGAACTCGGTATATCAATCTGGTGAGTTTATTTTACGCTTTGGTGATTTCTTTGTTAAAAGAACCATGTCACTGATTGTCTGTCGCAGCAAGAAGTCAGTAACAGGATTATATCACAGGTGGCGTGGCAAAATGTATGGGCAGGTACATTTGACGATTGGCTTCACAATCGGGTATACAAGGGTTGTTGCGTTCTGTATTAGTGGAAAACAACTGCTGCACATCTACAAAAGTTATTGCCGCTTCCCCTGGAGATGGTCCGTCAACTCGACAATGCTGTTTGTCATTTATTGGTGGCTTTACGAAATTCCGGCATGAAACAGCGTGCTATTGCTCGGCAGTATGGCATCACTCAAGGTCAGGTGTCAAAGATCCTGAAACGAAATGCTCAGAGGGGTGTCCCTACTCCAATACCGAGGTCAGGACGTCCCCGCAGAACTACAAGGAGGGATGATCGCCAGCTGCACCGGTTAGTCCGCAATGGCCGTACCAAGACAGCTAATCAGCTTAGGGCTGAGTGGCAGCAACTGACAAATGTGCCTGTATCCAGAAGGCTCGTCAACCAACAACTGGTTCAAGCAGGCTATCGTGCCAGGCGTCCCCTGAGAAAGCCACATCTGACCAGACAACACCACCAGCGCCGATTGCAGTGGGCCAGAGAGCACCGTCAATGGCACCCAGGACACTGGAATCGTGTGATCTTCAATGACAAGTCCAGATTTCTGGTCTATCGTCAATATGGCCGTGTCCGAGTGCACAGACAAGTGCATGAAGCCCACAACGAAGATTGTATAGTGCCAAGAGTCCAAGCTGGAGGTGGTGGGGTGACCGTTTGGGCTGCTTTTCATGCAGGGGGCAAAACTGACCTGGTTGTTCTGAATGGAAACCTGAACCAGTTCAAGCACAGGGCCATTCTGGAAGAAACATTGCTTACATTTGTTTGTGCAGCCTTTCGAGGAAACTTTGTCTTCCAAGATGACAATGCACGGCCTCATCATGCTCGCATGATCCAACACTTGCTGACCGTGGTGCTTAGCATATGGAGTGGCCTGCCATGTCCCCGGATATGAATCCGATAGAGACCTTGTGGGCAGAATTAACGCGTCAAATCGACAACTTGGACCAGCAGCCGACCTCTGTGCGTGAATTGCAGCAGGCTATTGTAACTGCATGGCAAGCGATTCCTGTCCAAACCTTGGCAAATCTCGTGAACAGCATGCCTCAACATGTACGTGCTCTCCTGAATGCTCGTGCGGGTTACACGAAGTACTGAACTGTAATTTTACTGTCCGTAATCCCAGTTGTAATTTAACTTTTGTTTTTGTTAAAAAAAAAATTTGGCTAATGTGCAAAATAAAGTGAAACTTCTGGAAAACGCACAGAAGTTTAACACAGTACTGTCCGTGAATTGAGTTCGATATCAGTTTACATCACTTTCAAGGATCAATTTATTTGTTTCGAAATGTCAAATGTGGTTTTTGTTTCTTTTAAAGGTCACATTAACACAATCTAGAATAATTTCAACATAATTCCAATGAACTTTTGGTTCCAAGTCATCTTGAAAAGTAAGTTCACCCCCACAAAAAAATATTCCATATTAAATGCCAAGTCTGTATATGTTGCTCGCTCGGCTTGGCTCCGCCCCTCCCGAAAGCGTGCGCTGTGTCGCGCTTTTGACGTTCGCGAGACGAGGCTGAGGGCGCGTGATGCGGCTTGAGGAGAACTCCAGAATAAATAAAGTGCCATAACTTTGTCAAAAATGATCGAAACGTCGAGAAGTTCGAACTTGACCTGTAACTTATCATGAGGAAACCATGTACCAAGTTTGAAATCGTTAGCATTCAGAGTTTAGAAAAAAAGTCCGGAAAACTGTTCTTTGCGTGACGGACTGACGGCCTGACAGACTGACTCTACAACCCTCTACAACCCTCTACAACCCTTTCAAATCCCTCTACAACATCTCAATGGGATTTAGATCCGGCTTTGACTTGGCCATTCCAGAACCCTCCATTTCTTTCTTTTCAGCCATTCCTTGGTGGATTTACTGGTATGTTTAGGGTCATTGTCATGTTGCAAGGTCCACCTTCGGTTGAGCTTCAACTTTCCGACAGATGGCCTCACATTATCCTCAAGCACCCTCTGGTACAATGAAGAATTCATGGTGGATTCTATGATGGTGAGCTGCCCAGGCCCTGATGCAGCAAGGCTGCCCTAAACCATAATATTTCCACCACCATGCTTTACAGTTGGTATCAGGTTCTTGTGGTCAAATGCTGTCTTTGGTTTTCGCCAAACATGTTTTCTGGTACTGTGGCCAAATAGCTCTACCTTTGACTCATCTGTCCAGATGTTCTATTGCTCGGCAGTATTGCATCATCTGTACATTTGTACATTGTTCTCATCTGTACATTGTTCCAGCAGTGCTGGTCTTTGCCTCGGTGTTCATTGGCAAACTTTAGTCTTGCCCTGATGTTCTTTCTGGACAGCAAAGGTTTCCTCCTGGCACACCTCCCATGTAGATCACATTTGTGCAGCCTCTTTCTAATGGTAGACTCGTGCACTTTGACATCAACAGTGGCAAGAGATACCTATAGGTCCCGTGATGACATTCTGGGGTTCTTGGAGACTTCTTTCAGCATCTTGCGGTTTGCTCTCGGGCTGAACTTGCTGGGGCGGCCTGGCCTGAACAAGTTGGCAGTTGTTTGGAATCTTCTCCACTTGTAGATGATCTTCCGGACAGTCGAATGATTGATTTCAAATTGTTTGGAGATCTTTTTAAATCCCTTCCCAGACTCGTAGGCATATATAACCTTCTTTCTGAAGGCCTCGGAGAGCTCTTTTGATCTGGGCATAGTGACGCCGCACACTTCAACAACAAAGAGCAAACCAAACTAAATGTCTGAGGTTTAAATAAGACAGGTTCCTCCAAGATTCTCTCTAACGATGTTCTAATCATTTGCACCTGAGCTGATGCACCTGATTCTAATTTTAGATATTTGAAGTGGTGATAAATGTAGGGGTGTACTTACTTTTTCCACACGCGAAATTTGCATTTATGTTTATTTAAATTATACAACGGACTACAAAATGTAAATGTTTCATGATATTTGTTATATAATATCACCTTTATCTCCCAATATTGTTGAAATGAAGATCAAATAGCTGTATGTTGAAATATGTTGAAAAAGTCAAAACTTTACATGGGGTGTACTTACTTTTTCACGTGACTGTATGTCCAGTGTATTCATTCAAAATAAAATAAATAAATTTAAATCGCCATGCCTAGTCAATGGGGCATAGAAAAGGCCCCTTTATATAAAGGTATGTGCAATGTGGCAAAGTAGAGAAAAGAAGGGACATTCCAAAGCTTGTAGAAAATGCCAAACAATACAAAATAAGGGGCATTCAAAAAATCTCATGTGCATGCTGGACTAGCCTTTTGTTCTGAGGAGGAACCAAGTAATGTTCTAGAAAAGTTAATATAAAGGGACACCAATTTGATTCATGTAGTTGCATGAAGAAGTAAATGTATTTTATTTGCCAGATATATGAATCAAATTGGCGCTCCTATATATTAACTTTTCTAGAACATTACTTGGTTCCTCCTAAGAACACAAGGGTAGTGCAGCATGCATGGGAGATTTTTTGAATGCCCCTTATTTTGTATTGTTTGGCATTTTCTACAAGCTATGGAATGTTCCTTCTTTTCTATACTGTTACATTTGTGTGGGGTAGGCAATACCTTAGTCCAGGTAGAATTGCGTAGGTAGTGTGCTTCAACTGTCATAAAGAAGAGGAAACCCACATGTATCATAAGTAGGGATCTGGTGGACCGTATGTCATGGAAGAGCGTATCTCCGTTCCCATCACGAGGGGTGGGGTTATTTTAATTAGTTAGGGATTTTGGGTAATTTATGCCCTGTATGTAATGGCCTCTGTTATTTTTCCTCTGTGTCTTATGACACATGCAGCACACACACCTAGCCAGGAAATCGCACATTTACCACACTAAATAAAAACCAACCGGAAGCAGGGCATTGAGCACTACCGCTGATGACACCGACCTGGTAAGCACACAGGCACAGGAAGGGCCGTGCAGAGCCATACCCCGAAGGCAGGGCCATGGGGCCACGCCCCAGAGAGCAGTGATTGGTCCAGGATTGATTGGCCCAAGTACTGCTAAGATGGGACTCACTGATAGGAGCGGACACGGAGACGTCATCAGCATGACGTCAGAGCCCCGGGTATAAAAGAACGCTCGGCTGACATTTTCCTCACTTGGCTTCTTCTTTATCTTCTCTTCTTCGTTCTCTCAAGTCCTGGCTTTGACAACGAGCGGTCATGTCCCAACATCACTCTTCTTCGTCTTCTCGTGGCTGGCTCGCATCGTTTGGTGTTGGTGTTGGTGAATGAGATTGTGAGGACAAGCACAGCTGGAGCGACAGAGTGGACGTGGCCTGTTTGTTTCGCCCACGGAGTCAGGATTGAGCAGACCACGCGGCGAGGCCTAGTTTGCGCCCACGGGGAGTGCAGCCTGCGGTTTTCGCGCGCAAAGACGTAGAGGCCTGTGACTATCTTTGGCGATTCCTGATGGGTTTCAAGACCAAATTGGAGCTAAATGCCCACAATAAATAAGACACATTTATTTTTGTTCTTTTAGATCTCACTTTGTTTGTATTTGAGTCTGTCTGGGGGCGCTCCAGTGAGGACTTTCTTTTATCGTGCATCATTTGGTTCCCGGCATTTCTTCAATAAAACCGGTATTTTTGTACATTGAATTCTGTGTAGTTTGAGTTTATTGATTAGCCAGGAGTGAAGACGTCGGGTGGAAGCCGTCCAGGTAAGTTTGTCATCCTCCTTTCCCTCACGTGTAAAGAATAGTCATTTTTGGATTGAATGCCTTGGAGTAAAGCTTGTTTGGTCATCCGTGTCGCCCTGCGGTGTTCACTACAGGGTAGTCACATGACAATACTTTGCCACATGGCATATACCATATATAAAGGGGCCTTTTCTATGCCCCTGGCATTTTACCCAATAATATTCATGTATGGCTTAAGTGGACAAAAAACACTTTTTGCTTACGAGATGGCTCTCCCTTAATGTATATGGTTCAAATGATATGTGTTACCTTCCTCTACAAGAAACAAGACGGTGTATAATTTTTGTTCCCTGTGAACACTTCCACCTGAGCCATATCTCATTTTACCTTTGAAATGGCATTTTGTGACTGCACAAAAATGTTATGTTTGTGGGGGTAGGTAGATGATGGAATCCCATAGTAAATATAGGATTGTATCGGTATATCATGGACCGTGGATGCATGGAAGAAACCTCGATGTAATAACTGGGGAAACTGTAGCTTAAGGTTGTTTATGTGTTCACTACACGGGGGGTAGTGTGGTGTTGTGCTAATTATTGCTAGGGTCTAAGGCTAGTTTTCCGCAGTACGTGATTACCCCTCTATGTTCACTCCCAATGTCCAGATGCCAGCCGAACAGGGGAACGAGGAGAAGATGCCGGCACACAACCGTTACTCCCAGAACCGAAACCAAGAAGGGGAGGAGAGGAGCACTAAGACCGTTCACAATGGCATCCAAAAATGACCAGACACAAGAGGCAAAATGCCGGTCAGAGCGTTCTTTTAATGTCCCGGCTCTGACGTCATCTGTTGCGCTTTTCTAATCAGCAAGTTCCTTCTTACTCCGGCCTTCTGTCAATCAACAGCCCTGGCCAATCACTGCCCCTTTTGGGCGTGGCTCTCGGCCTGCCTGACCTTGTGGTGATGTAGCTGGTTGCCGTGCCATCGGCAGTGCTCAGAACTGGCTTCCGGTTGTTTTTTATTGTTATTGCGTTTAAATGTGGGATAATAGCCCTACGTGTTGTGCGGTGCCAACAGAGACATAGGGATAAATCACCGAGGGAAAGACATACAGGGAATTAACATAATCCATGAGCTAGGTAACATGCCCCATTCCTCGTAATGGAGACGGAGATACACCTTAATCCGCCATCCGGGCAACAAAACAAATTCCCTAAGAACATGGTGGTTCTTCTTCTTCATGACAATCGGTGCACACTAATCTATACAAATCTACCTGGTCTAAAGTCATCACTGCCTACCCCCTACAAACATAACAGTATTAACAAATCTATTATACAATTAGAAGTTAGTGCACCTCTTACGTGTTGCAGAGTACAGAACATACAGTCCAGTCCAATTGTCTAAAGCATCAGGGAATGAATGCTCTGGAGTCGAGACAAGCGGCCTGAAACAGTATACAACAAGCGTTACGCCTAGGTCCCCCGTCGGGGAAGTGATGTGAGTTGACAAAGTGGAAGATGCAGAAAACATGCTATGATATGATATTTCGCTCACAAAGTTCAGACATACATGGAGGTGGCCATCTTGGATTTTGACGTGGTGACCCAATTTTAAATAGCGTTCTTCCTTATGCCTAGATACACCCACACACCAGATTAGAAGTTGGTACTTCGCTTATTTTTCAAGATATTCAGCTCACAAAGTTCAGACATACATGGCATCAGACATACATGGTGGCGGCCATCTTGGATTTTGACGTGGGTTGCACTCACACACCAAATTCGAATGCGGTCCTTTGCTTATGCACGCACGCATGCACGCCCGCACGCACGCATGCACGCACGCCCGCACGGACGGACGGACACACGGACGGAGGGGAAAACCATAGTCCCCCTTTCGCTCTTCTGTGTGACGGGGGACAATAAAATGCACACAAGGACAAAATTATTATTTATCCGTGTCATTTATCTGAATATTTTACAGAGAAAAACAAATGGTCACTTTTATTTAGCCGTGTGATAGAAAAGAAAGGATATAGCGGGACGTTTGGACCGATCGAGTCAATTCACACCCTTGACTTGAACACTTTCTCCATAAGATTGGCAAACAAATAGGTGAGAAGATGGTTTATAATTTATTTTGGACGAAGGGGATACAAACCCATTTATTTGTAACACATTTCTGGTTAATAAGCATTTTCTGAAAAGTTTGAAACTACCATTAACAGCAGTAAATGTTTTGTTTCTGGCAAGAACGCCGGCAAGGGAAACAAAAACAGATTCTGAGTTTAAATGTAACGATGAGTGCAGTGCCATGTAAGGCCGAGTGAGGCCGCTATGGGCGGGGCCAAGTGAGGCCTGTGTTGCCTGGAATAAAAGATGGTGTTTGATCCTCTCGGCGTGTCCACATCATTATAACAGACATTACAATGAGGAAATGAGGAGGAGGCGATGAGGGGTTTCATTGTACTGTATAAAAAAATTACAGGAGAAGCTCAGACCCCTCAATGGACCCAGGGCCCTGATAGACAGTGGGCCCAGAAATCAATATCCCTTCAGATTTGTGATTCCATGACCTACATCTGGGGTGGGAGGGAAAATGGTGGCAAATGATAGACCGTAGGGCCTAGTACAACATACTGTTCTTCACACGCGCAAATCTTGCGCATGCGTGAAAACCGACCGCTCAAATGATCCGTACATACCTACATGTATTAATGCATACGATGTGTATGTTATATCCATGTACATGTACATTATCTAACAAAATAACACTTAGAACTCAAAATAGAATGAGGTAACATAAAATCATGCAATAGACCAGTTTACAAACACATGCAAATTTCTCGCCAATGACTGCAAAGATTGCTAGAGGTTTGCCTGACATAGCGGCAACTAATGTCTTCAAACTGAGATGTTTGATGCAAAAAATTTGAATTTTCGTATTTTTTCTTTTGAAATTCAATTGCTTGTGGACTGGTCTATTGGGTTGAAAAGAGGATTGGGTTGGAAAGAGTATTAACTAACCCACCTGTAAGTGGAAATGCGGGGTATGGGCGGAGGGGGGTTTGAGGGGGGGGGTGCATGCCACAGGTTACTCCAGTGCCACTGGTAACTCCACTTAATCATCCCTATCATCGTCATCTATGCTTAAACAGTTACTTCTGGCACATTTGCACATCTTCATCCATGATACAAGAGTTGCATACATTTCTAGCACACTTGGACAGTTCGGGGGGGGGGGGGGGGGGGGTTCTCATTCGCGACAGGTTACTCCAGTGCCACTGGTAACTCCACTTAATCATCCCTATCATTGTCATCTATGCTTAAACAGTTACTTCTGGCACATTTGCACATCGTCATCCATGATACAAGAGTTGCATACATTTCTAGCACACTTGGACAGTTTGGGATTCTCATACGCGACAGGTTATTCCAGTGCTACTGGTAACTCCACTTAATCATCCCTGTCATCGTCATCTATTCTTGAACAGTTACTTCTGGCACATTTGCACATCTTCATCAATGATACAAGAGTTGCATACATTTCTAGCACACTTGGACAGTTCGGGGGGGGGGGGGGGGGGTGGGGGGGGGGGGGTTCTCATTCGCGACAGGTTATTCCAGTGCTACTGCTAACTCCAGTTCATTGTCGCTATCAGCAATCATCATCATTGTCTCATCGATGCTACAACAGTTATTTCTGGCACACTTGCACAGTTCCGGGGGGTGTACTCACACATGACAGGTTACTCCAAAGCTACTGGTAACTCCAGTTCATTTTCGCTATCATCGTCATTGATGTTTCAAGATTTATTTCTGACACATTTGCACAAATTGGGGGTGGGGGTGGGGGGGATTGACATGCAACAAGTTATTCCAGTGCCACAGGTAACCACTTCATCATCACTGCCATCGTCATCAGTGTCATCTTTGTGATGGTACATCTGCGTCGTTTTCAGTTGTTGAATCTGTTTCACTTGGAGTAGTGTGTGTTCCCTCTTGAAGTACTTTTTTTTCCTCCACAAGAACAGATGTCGGAATGTCATTTACAGAGACAATGTCACCTTGTGACCTCATATGAGGAGTGATGAAGCAAAGTTGAGGGAATTTCTTGATGAGCCTCTGTTTTAGATACCCTGTCTTATATGACCGTGCATCAACTCCATGAGTTTCCTTTATCTGCTTGATGAACAATTCATTAAGCTTTTTGAGTCTCATGATCTCCTTGTTCTTGATGATTCGGGTCTCCACTGTCTTGGAGAAGACCTCAAAGGCTTGAGAATAAGACGTTTCACCAGTGTTGTCTGCTCTGGCTGGCTTTATTAAGTAACGGGTGAAATCACGGTAGCATGAGGTATGATACCTCACCTCGATGGCCACACAATCCTGGTCTTTTATCTGCATGAGCAGTGCTTCATTCCCACTGTCTGCTGCTGCTTGCTTCAAATGTACTTCATCTACAGTAGAACATCTGACGAGGATTTCTCTTTTTCTCTCTGCACACCACTGTTTTTTCCTTCTGACATAGAATACAAATGTTTGGCAAAACATACTTTGACCTACCGGGCACTGAAGGTCGATCAAAACCGGAGCGAAGAACCCGTCTCTTTTTTGCTGGTGGTGCATCTTCTTCAACAGTTTTTCCACCATTGTGATCTAGGGATGTGGATGCTGTAGAAGAAATAAACAAAGATAAAAATTATCAACACACAGAAAAAATATTGAAAATGGAAACCCCTTAAAACCAAACAAAGGGGCCTCCCTTAGTATAGGCAATCAGCATTTAGTAACTACCGTGGTGACATTTGACGGTTACTTTTGTACATATAAGAGTTTGAAAAAGTTGAAGGGTAATTGTCAGGTAATGTGATGTGCAGTGGGGACCAGGTTTATGTGTCTCATCACCAAATTATCATGGAGGTACCGATGCTATGTGTGCGCACATAGGTCCTAGGATGTTACGTCAAAAATTAAAAATAAACCAAACTTCAATAAAATAAAAAAATTAGGATTGCGGAATATAAATTATTCCAAAGAACATTGATGCAAAAAATCCGAACAAAAACTCACATTGAGCTTCATTTCTTGGAAGGAACATTGCCATTTCATTTGAGATCCACCATCATTTTTCTGTTGTGCACCTCTTTCTGTGCACCCACATTCATTTACACGCAATTTGCAATCTATTTGGGGAAACTGAGCTTTTCTGGTCACATCTTTAAAAAATGATAACTCCTCATTGCATTGCAATTCTCTCGCCAATTTTTAAATGAATCTGAATGACAAAATTGTTACTAAAATAATCATGTGTGTTGTGCCTTCTCTTCTATCGTATTCGTGCATTTACGCAGAATCGCGGATGCACAGACATAGTTCTCGGTGCCTGCAGGTGGATCTACATCAACCATGTAAGAAAATTGACAACCACTACTAGTATAGGCACTAGTATACTATTAGTAACACTAGACAATCTAACTGGTTAGAACTCGATCTAGATCTAGTCGACTACATCATGATCGACAGCCTTAAATTTACCTTTGGAAGCTGCTGCATCAGCTTTCTTTTTCATGCTCTTCATAGTTCCTTCAATTCGCTGAGAATCCGTAAAGCGTGCGTAACAGGTGTGATGAAATCCACCATGACCAGGTAGCGGGGATACACTGTCACTGTGGTCGGTACCGACGCTGCCACTGGCGGCACCGCTGCTGGAAGCAGAGTGTCGAGCAACGTAGTCTCTCGCGGTTTCTGCCTGCGGACCATCCAAAGTCGTCCATTTCGTCACATATTCCGAAAAGCGTGCCCAGGTCTTGGCTGAAAATGGTGAAACTTTGCACGTTTTGGACGGAAATGTGCACATAAAACACACTTTTTCATGCGTGTTTTCTTCATTCGAAGACGTTCCGTCGTCCTCACTGGAGGCCGCCATGTTGGATCACGCGCTAAGCTACGGCGACTGTCATTGGCTAATTATCAATGATCGATCAAACGCGTCTTCTGATTGGCTATTTGTTTGTTCCAGGCGACGTAAATATTTCCACACAAATATAGTGAATTAAAACCGAGCTTACTAATTACAGCACCAAAACCTCGCGTGTGAAAAGTTACTGAACATTTCGTGTTACTCCCTCCAGGGAGTAATGCATTCGATCGTGTGTGTGTGTGTGTGTGTGTGTGTGTGTGTGTGTGTGTGTGTGTGTGTGTGTGTGTGTGTGTGTGTGTGTGTGTGTGTGTGTGTGTGTGTGTGTGAATAAAAGAGAGAGACAGAATTGTGATGAACAGAAAACGAGATGTGTGTGTGTGTGTGTGTGTGTGTGTGTGTGTGTGTGTGTGTGTGTGTGTGTGTGTGTGTCTGTGTGTGTGTGTGTGTGTGTGTGTGTGTGTGTGTGTGTGTGTGTGTGTGTGTGTGTGTGAATAAAAGAGAGAGAAAGAATTGTGATGAACAGAAATGAAAAAACGAGGTGTGTGTGTGTGTGTGTGTGTGTGTGTGTGTGTGTGTGTGTGTGTGTGTGTGTGTGTGTTTGTGTGTGTGTGTGTGTGTGTGTGTGTGTGTGTGTGTGTGTGTGTGTGTGTGTGAATAAAAGAGAGAGAAAGAATTGTGATGAACAGAAATGAAAAAACGAGGTGTGTGTGTGTGTGTGTGTGTGTGTGTGTGTGTGTGTGTGTGTGTGTGTGTGTTTGTGTGTGTGTGTGAATAAAAAGAGATAGAATTGTGATGAACAGAAATGAAAAAACGAGGTGTGTGTGTTCGTGTGTTTGTGAACAAGATATCTGGAAAAGTTCTGAACGGATTTGGGTGAAAGTTGGTGGGATGATTGCACTTGGGATAAGGAAGAATTGATTAGTTTTTGGTGAAGCTCAGGAAATTATTCCGGATCCAGGAAGTTTTTTTGGGAATTTTTTCAGGAAGTTTTTTTTCTGTTTTTCTTTAAAAACCATTTTGTCTGCAATAATTGGACCGATTGAGAGCAAATTTTTACCATAGGAGGGACTCGGTCTGCAGAATATTGTAATGGTAATTATGACGTCACAGGTCACGTGGTTGGGCCGCCATATTGTTTTGAGTGAAAAACACTAAAATCAAATTTTCTCCAAAACGCCTGAACAGATCAAGGCCAAACTTTGCATGCAGAATCACATACCCATGACGATCAAAAAAGTCTGCGAGCATGACGTCATGCATCACATGGTTTCAGAGTTATGACGTTTTTAATCACAAACATTGAAAACCTAGCTCCTCCCTCATTTGTTATCCAATCGAGGGGAAACATCACAAATCTGTTCAGCATATCAGTCTACTAAAATGTCCTTTTGGAATTTGCGATAGGTCACGTGGTTTGGCAGATATCATTAATTAAACGCAAATAATAGCCGGCGAAGCCGGTGTTGTGAATGAACTTGTACGTATTATGTTGAAAAGCCAGATTTTGGTGAATCCCTTGAGAATTTCGAAGCTTTGACGCACCAAATCGCTCAATGGAGGCCGCCATCTTGCGGATGCAGAAGTATGCATAACAAATTGAAAAAAGTTCAATAGGAGTTTGTTTCACCCGTCTTTTTTTGATTGACAATCTTATGCACCTCTAATTTGTAATTAAAATACTTTAAGACCAACCTCGGCCCGCACGGGCCTGGTTATCTTCAACGAAAATCGTCACCAAACACCGGAACCAATGAGATTCGAGCATTTGAAAAAAAAATTCAAAAACCAAATCGCTCAATGGAGGCCGCCATCTTCGGGATGCGTAAGTATGCATAAAAATTGCGAAAAAGTTCAATAGGAGTTTGTTTCACCCGTCTTTGTTTGATTCACAATCTTATGCACCTCTAATTTGTAATTAAAATACTTTAAGACCAATCTCGGCCCGCGCGGGCCTGGTTATCTTCAATGAAAATCGTCACCAAACACCGGAACCAATGAGATTCGAGCATTTGAAAAAATATTTCAAAAAAGCTTTTTACCACATTTCGGAGGCTGAAAACGGCGTCAAATATTCTAAAATTGACGAAGAATTATTTTTTAGAAATCTCGCGGACGTCGGGGATAGTTTTTCACGGTCGGAAATATCCGAAGTTGAGACAGAATTCACCGAATTAATCAAGAAGGAAATTTTATAAATTTTAATCTCATCCAGAATGTAAATGGTATCATTTTGAACTAGGTGCGGTACCGACTACACCTACCTACTACCAACTACCTGACCTACTGATGCCATAGTGATGGGTAAAATAGTGGCAAGAGGCTTTGGCTTCGCCGGCTCATTGCGGCTTTGCAGTCGGGTACTTGTAAAAACATTTATATCCCTTGAACCACTTCATTGATCGACGTGAAACTTCATACTGTAGTAGAAGTCATGAAGAGTAATAAGTGTGCAAAATTTCAAGATGATTGGATGTACGGCCTGGAAGCTGGAAGTTGTTATTGCGTGAAGAAGAAGAGTCTTCGCCTGTGGACGATTAATTATTTATCACATGTACAGACTTGCAGGCATCGTTTGACACAATGTCCCGGGTTAATTTGAACCTCAAATAAAATTATAATTCCAGATTTGTCAATGGCTGAGGTATATTAACAAACGAATAAAACAGATTTGGCAAAATTCGAACTTTTTTAAAAGATCGCATATTCACCCAGAGTTGTGAGTGAATAGAGGAAGAAGAAACCTCACATGGGCTTCCCAGACCAAAAAATAATTCTGGCTCTGCGATTTTCAGGTTTATTTATCTATATATCTACATATCTGGGCAGTGTCTGTTTTCTCACTTAACGACTCCCTCAAACTTTTGTTTCCATTGTTGTGAAGTGTTTTTAATAATGTTGTGGTGGTTTTGAATCACGTGGTGGTGAGGTATTTTGAATTATGTGGTGGTGAGGTGTTTTTAAATGATGTGGTGGTGAGGTGTTTTTAAATCACATGGTGGTGAGGTGTTTTAAAATCACCTGGTGGTGAGGTGTTTTGATTTATGTGGTGGTGAGGTATTTATAATTACGTGGTGGTGAGGTGTTTTTAAATGATGTGGTGGTGAGGTGTTTTTAAATCACATGGTGGTGAGGTGTTTTAAAATCACATGGTGGTGAGGTGTTTTCAATTTCGTGGTGGTGAGGTGTTTTTAATTTCGTGGTGGTGAGGTGTTTTTATTACGTGTTTTATGGCTGTGAGGTGTTTTAAATTACTTGGTGGTGAGGTGTTTTGAATTACGTGGTGGTGAGGTGTTTTGAATTACTTGGTGGTGAGGTGTTTTGAATTACTTGGTGGTGAGATGTTTTGAATTACGTGGTGGTGAGGTGTTTTGAATTACTTGGTGGTGAGGTATTGTAAATTACGTGGTGGTGAGGTGTTTTGAATTACGTGGTGGTGAAGTGTTTTTAATTTCGTGTTTCGTGGCTGTGAAGTATTTTTAATTTCGTGTTTTGTGGTGGTGAGGTGTTTTTATTACGTGTTTTATGGCTGTGAGGTGTTTTTATTACGTGTTTTATGGCTGTAGGGTGTTTTTAATTTCGTGGTGGTGAGGTGTTTTTATTACGTGTTTTATGGCTGTGAGGTGTTTTTAATTTCATGTTTCGTGGCTGTGAAGTGTTTTTAATTTCGTGTTTCGTGGCTGTAGAGTGTTTTTAATTTAGTGTTTTGTGGTTGTGAGGTGTTATTAATTTCATGTTTCGTGGCTGTGAGGTGTTTTTAATTTCGTGATTCATGGTTGTGAGGTGTTTTTAATTTTGTGGTGGTGAGGTTTTTATTACGTGTTTTATGGCTGTGAGGTGTTTTTATTACGTGTTTTATGGCTGTGAGGTGTTTTTAATTTTGTGGTGGTGAGGTGTTTTTATTACGTGCTTTATGGCTGTGACGTGCTTTTAATTTTGTGGTGGTGAGGTGTTTTTATTAAGTGTTTTATGGCTGTGAGGTGTTTTTATTACGTGTTTTATGGCTGTGAGGTGTTTTTACTTTTGTGGTGGTGAGGTGTTTTTATTACGTGTTTTATGGCTGTGAGGTGTTTTTATTACGTGTTTTATGGCTGTGAGGTGTTTTTATTACGTGTTTTATGGCTGTGAGGTGTTTTTAATTTTGTGGTGGTGAGGTGTTTTTATTACGTGTTTTATGGCTGTGAGGTGTTTTTATTACGTGTTTTAAGGATGTGAGGTGTTTTTATTTTCGTGGTGGTGAGGTGTTTTTATTACGTGTTTTATGGCTGTGAGATGTTTTTATTATGTGTTTTATGGCTGTGAGGTGTTTTTAATTTCGTGGTGGTGAGGTGTTTTTATTACGTGTTTTATGGCTGTGAGGTGTTTTTATTACGTGTTTTATGGCTGTGAGGTGTTTTTATTACGTGTTTTATGGCTGTGAGGTGTTTTTAATTTTGTGGTGGTGAGGTGTTTTTATTACGTGTTTTATGGCTGTGAGGTGTTTTTATTACGTGTTTTATGGCTGTAGGGTGTTTTTAATTTCGTGGTGGTGAGGTGTTTTTATTACGTGTTTTATGGCTGTGAGGTGTTTTTATTACGTGTTTGATGGCTGTGAGGTGTTTTCAATTTCGTGGTGGTGAGGTATTTTTAATTTCGTGGTGGTGAGGTGTTTTTATTACGTGTTTTATGGCTGTGAGGTGTTTTAAATTACTTGGTGGTGAGGTGTTTTGAATTACGTGGTGGTGAGGTGTTTTGAATTACTTGGTGGTGAGGTGTTTTGAATTACTTGGTGGTGAGATGTTTTGAATTACGTGGTGGCGAGGTGTTTTGAATTACTTGGTGGTGAGATGTTTTGAATTACTTGGTGGTGAGGTGTTTTGAATTACTTGGTGGTGAGATGTTTTGAATTACTTGGTGGTGAGATGTTTTGAATTACTTGGTGGTGAGGTGTTTTGAATTACTTGGTGGTGAGATGTTTTGAATTACTTGGTGGTGAGATATTTTGAATTACGTGGTGGTGAGGTGTTTTGAATTATGTGGTGGTGAAGCGTTTTTAATTTCGTGTTTTGTGGTTGTGAGGTGTTTTTAATTTCATGTTTCGTGGCTGTGAAGTATTTTTAATTTCGTGTTTTGTGGTTGAGGTGTTTTTAATTTTGTGTTTTCTGGTTGTGAGGTATTTTTAATTTCGTGATTCATGGTTGTGAGGTGTTTTTAATTTTGTGGTGGTGAGGTTTTTATTACGTGTTTTATGGCTGTGAGGTGTTTTTATTACGTGTTTCATGGCTGTGAGGTGTTTTTAATTTTGTGGTGGTGAGGTGTTTTTATTACGTGTTTTATGGCTGTGAGGTGTTTTTATTATGTGTTTTATGGCTGTGAGGTGTTTTTAATTTCGTGGTGGTGAGGTGTTTTTATTACGTGTTTTATGGCTGTGAGGTGTTTTTATTACGTGTTTTATGGCTGTGAGGTGTTTTTATTACGTGTTTTATGGCTGTGAGGTGTTTTTATTACGTGTTTTATGGCTGTGAGGTGTTTTTATTACGTGTTTTATGGCTGTGAGGTGTTTTTAATTTTGTGGTGGTGAGGTGTTTTTATTACGTGTTTTATGGCTGTGAGGTGTTTTTATTACGTGTTTTAAGGATGTGAGGTGTTTTTATTTTCGTGGTGGTGAGGTGTTTTTATTACGTGTTTTATGGCTGTGAGGTGTTTTTATTACGTGTTTTATGGCTGTAGGGTGTTTTTAATTTCGTGGTGGTGAGGTGTTTTTATTACGTGTTTTATGGCTGTGAGGTGTTTTTATTACGTGTTTTATGGCTGTGAGGTGTTTTCAATTTCGTGGTGGTGAGGTGTTTTTAATTTCGTGGTGGTGAGGTGTTTTTATTACGTGTTTTATGGCTGTGAGGTGTTTTAAATTACTTGGTGGTGAGGTGTTTTGAATTACGTGGTGGTGAGGTGTTTTGAATTACTTGGTGGTGAGATGTTTTGAATTACGTGGTGGTGAGGTGTTTTGAATTACTTGGTGGTGAGATGTTTTGAATTACTTGGTGGTGAGGTGTTTTGAATTACTTGGTGGTGAGATGTTTTGAATTACTTGGTGGTGAGATGTTTTGAATTACATGGTGGTGAGGTGTTTTGAATTACTTGGTGGTGAGGTATTGTAAATTACGTGGTGGTGAGGTGTTTTGAATTACGTGGTGGTGAAGCGTTTTTAATTTCGTGTTTTGTGGTTGTGAGGTGTTTTTAATTTCATGTTTCGTGACTGTGAAGTGTTTTTAATTTCGTGTTTTGTGGTTGTGAGGTGTTTTTAATTTCGTGTTTTGTGGTTGTGAGGTGTTTTTAATTGCATGTTTCGTGGCTGTGAAGTGTTTTTAATTTCGTGTTTCGTGGCTGTGAGGTGTTTTTAAGTTCGTGTTTTGTGGTTGTGAGGTGTTTTAATTTCATGTTTTGTGGCTGTGAAGTATTTTTAATTTAGTGTTTCGTGGCTGTGAGGTGTTTTTATGTTTGTGTTTTGTTGTTGTGAGGTGTTTTTAATTTCATGTTTCGTGGCTGTGAGGAGTTTTTAATTTCGTGTTTTGTGGTTGTGAGGTGTTTATAATTTCGTGTTTTGTGGTTGTGAAGTGTTTTTAATTTCGTGATTCGTGCTTGTGAGGTGTTTTTAATTTCGTGTTTCGTGGCTGTGAGGGGTTTTTAATTATGTGTTTTGTGGTTGTGAGGTGTTTATAATTTCGTGTTTTGTGGTTGTGAGGTGTTTTTAATTTCGTGTTTCGTGGCTGTGAGGTGTTTTTAATTTCGTGTTTCGTGGCTGTGAGGTGTTTTTAATTTCGTGTTTCGTGGCTGTGACGTGTTTTTAATTTCGTGTTTTGTGGTTGTGAGGTGTTTTTAATTTCGTGATTCGTGGTTGTGAGGTGTTTTTAATTTCGTGTTTCGTGGCTGTGAGGAGTTTTTAATTATGTGTTTTGTGGTTGTGAGGTGTTTATAATTTCGTGTTTTGTGGTTGTGAGGTGTTTTTAATTTCGTGATTTGTGGTTGTGAGGTGTTTTTAATTTCGTGTTTCGTGGCTGTAAGGGGTTTTTAATTATGTGTTTTGTGGTTGTGAGGTGTTTATAATTTCGTGTTTTGTGGTTGTGAGGTGTTTTTAATTTCGTGTTTCGTGGCTGTGAGGTGTTTTTAATTTCGTGTTTCGTGGCTGTGAGGTGTTTTTAATTTCGTGATTCGTGGCTGTGAGGTGTTTTTAATTTCGTATTTTGTGGTTGTGAGGTGTTTTTAATTTCGTGTTTCGTGGCTGTGAGGTGTTTTGAATTTCGTGATTCGTCGCCGTGAGGTGTTTTTAATTTCATGTTTCGTGGCTGTGAAGTGTTTTTAATTTCGTGTTTCATGGTTGTGAGGTGTTTTTAATTTCGTGATTCATGGTTGTGAGGTGTTTTTAATTTTGTGGTGGTGAGGTTTTTATTACGTGTTTTAAGGCTGTGAGGTGTTTTAAATTTGGTGGTGGTGAGGTGTTTTTATTACGTGTTTTATGGCTGTGAGGTGTTTTTATTACGTGTTTTATGGCTGTAGGGTGTTTTTAATTTCGTGGTGGTGAGGTGTTTTTATTACGTGTTTTATGGCTGTGAGGTGTTTTTATTACGTGTTTGATGGCTGTGAGGTGTTTTCAATTTCGTGGTGGTGACGTGTTTTTAATTTTGTGGTGGTGAGGTGTTTTTATTACGTGTTTTATGGCTGTGAGGTGTTTTAAATTACTTATTGGTGAGGTGTTTTGAATTACTTGGTCGTGAGGTGTTTTGAATTACTTGGTGGTGAGGTGTTTTGAATTACTTGGTGGTGAGACGTTTTGAATTACGTGGTGGTGAGGTGTTTTGAATTACTTGGTGGTGAGATGTTTTGAATTACTTGGTGGTGAGGTGTTTTTAATTACTTGGTGGTGAGGTGTTTTTAATTACTTGGTGGTGAGATGTTTTGAATTACTTGGTGGTGAGATGTTTTGAATTACATGGTGGTGAGGTGTTTTGAATTACTTGGTGGTGAGGTGTTTTTAATTACTTGGTGGTGAGGTGTTTTTAATTACTTGGTGGTGAGATGTTTTGAATTACTTGGTGGTGAGGTATTGTAAATTACGTGGTGGTGAGGTGTTTTGAATTACGTGGTGGTGAAGTGTTTTTAATTTCGTGTTTTGTGGTTGTGGGGTGTTTTTAATTTCATGTTTCGTGGCTGTGAAGTATTTTTAATTTCGTGTTTTGTGGTTGTGAGGTGTTTTTAATTTCATGTTTCGTGGCTGTGAAGTATTTTTAATTTCGTGTTTTGTGGTTGCGAGGTGTTTTTAATTTTGTGTTTTCTGGTTGTGAGGTGTTTTTAATTTCATGTTTCGTGGCTGTGAAGTGTTTTTAATTTCGTGTTTCGTGGCTGTAAAGTCTTTTTAATTTCGTGTTTTGTGGTTGTGAGGTGTTTTTAATTTCGTGTTTTGTGGTTGTGAGGTGTTTTTAATTGCATGTTTCGTGGCTGTAAAGTGTTTTTAATTTCGTGTTTCGTGGCTGTGAAGTGTTTTTAATTTCGTGTTGCGTGGCTGTGAAGTGTTTTTAAGTTTGTGTTTTGTGGTTGTGAGGTGTTTTAATTTCGTGTTTTGTGGCTGTGAGGGGTTTTTAATTTCGTGTTTTGTGGTTGTGAGGTGTTTTTCATTTCATGTTTCGTGGCTGTGAAGTGTTTTTAATTTCGTGATTCGTGGTTGTGAGGGGTTTTTAATTATGTGTTTTGTGGTTGTGAGGTGTTTATAATTTCGTGATTCGTGGTTGTGAGGTGTTTTTAATTTCGTGTTTCGTGGCTGTGAGGGGTTGTTAATTATGTGTTTTGTGGTTGTGAGGTGTTTATAATTTCGTGTTTTGTGGTTGTGAGGTGTTTTTAATTTCATGTTTCGTGGCTGTGAGGTGTTTTTAATTTCGTGTTTCGTGGCTGTAAGGTGTTTTTAATTTCGTGATTCGTGGCTGTGAGGTGTTTTTAATTTCGTGTTTTGTGATTGTGAGGTGTTTTTAATTTCCAGTTTCGTGGCTGTGAGGTGTTTTTAATTTCGTGATTCGTCGCCATGAGGTGTTTTTAATTTCATGTTTCGTGGCTGTGAAGTGTTTTTAATTTCGTGTTTCATGGTTGTGAGGTGTTTTTAATTTCGTGATTCATGGTTGTGAGGTGTTTTTAATTTTGTGGTGGTGAGGTTTTTATTACGTGTTTTAAGGCTGTGAGGTGTTTTAAATTTGGTGGTGGTGAGGTGTTTTTATTACGTGTTTTATGGCTGTGGGGTGTTTTTAATTTTGTGGTGGTGAGGTGTTTTTATTACGTGTTTTATGGCTGTGAGGTGTTTTTATTACGTGTTTTATGGCTGTGAGGTGTTTTTAATTTCGTGGTGGTGAGGTGTTTTTATTCCGTGTTTTATGGCTGTGAGGTGTTTTTATTACGTGTTTTATGGCTGTGAGGTGTTTTTATTACGTGTTTTATGGCTGTGAGGTGTTTTTAATTTTGTGGTGGTGAGGTGTTTTTATTACGTGTTTTAAGGATGTGAGGTGTTTTTATTTTCGTGGTGGTGAGGTGTTTTTATTACGTGTTTTATGGCTGTGAGGTGTTTTGATTACGTGTTTTATGGCTGTCGGGTGTTTTTAATTTCGTGGTGGTGAGGTGTTTTTATTACGTGTTTTATGGCTGTGAGGTGTTTTTATTACGTGTTTGATGGCTGTGAGGTGTTTTCAATTTCGTGGTGGTGAGGTGTTTTTAATTTCGTGCTGGTGAGGTGTTTTTAATTTCGTGGTGTTGAGGTGTTTTTATTACGTGTTTTATGGCTGTGAGGTGTTTTAAATTACTTGGTTGTGAGATGTTTTGAATTACGTGGTGGTGAGGTGTTTTGAATTACGTGGTGGTGAGGTGTTTTGAACTACGTGGTGGTGAAGTGTTTTTAATTTCGTGTTTCGTAGCTGTGAGGTGTTTTTAATTTCGTGTTTTGTGGTTGTGAGGTGTTTTTAATTTCATGTTTCGTGGCTGTGAAGTATTTTTAATTTCGTGATTCGTGGCTGTGAGGTGTTTTTAATTTCGTGTTTTGTGGTTGTGAGGTGTTTTTAATTTCGTGATTCGTGGTTGTGAGGTGTTTTTAATTTCGTGTTTCGTGGCTGTGAGGAGTTTTTAATTATGTGTTTTGTGGTTGTGAGGTGTTTATAATTTCGTGTTTTGTGGTTGTGAGGTGTTTTTAATTTCGTGATTCGTGGTTGTGAGGTGTTTTTAATTTCGTGTTTCGTGGCTGTAAGGGGTTTTTAATTATGTGTTT
This sequence comes from Myxine glutinosa, assembly GCF_964187855.1. Classification (NCBI taxonomy): domain Eukaryota; kingdom Metazoa; phylum Chordata; class Myxini; order Myxiniformes; family Myxinidae; genus Myxine; species Myxine glutinosa. The sequence continues at coordinate 213,508,263 of NC_136263.1, forward strand.
TGTGGTTGTGAGGTGTTTATAATTTCGTGTTTTGTGGTTGTGAGGTGTTTATAATTTCGTGTTTTGTGGTTGTGAGGTGTTTATAATTTCGTGTTTCGTGGCTGTGAGGTGTTTTTAATTTCGTGATTCGTCGCCGTGAGGTGTTTTTAATTTCATGTTTCGTGGCTGTGAAGTGTTTTTAATTTCGTGTTTCATGGTTGTGAGGTGTTTTTAATTTCGTGATTCATGGTTGTGAGGTGTTTTTAATTTTGTGGTGGTGATGTTTTTATTACGTGTTTTAAGGCTGTGAGGTGTTTTAAATTTGGTGGTGGTGAGGTGTTTTTATTACGTGTTTTATGGCTGTGAGGTGTTTTTATTACGTGTTTTATGGCTGTAGGGTGTTTTTAATTTCGTGGTGGTGAGGTGTTTTTATTACGTGTTTTATGGCTGTGAGGTGTTTTAAATTACTTATTGGTGAGGTGTTTTGAATTACGTGGTCGTGAGGTGTTTTGAATTACTTGGTGGTGAGGTGTTTTGAATTACTTGGTGGTGAGACGTTTTGAATTACGTGGTGGTGAGGTGTTTTGAATTACTTGGTGGTGAGATGTTTTGAATTACTTGGTGGTGAGGTGTTTTTAATTACTTGGTGGTGAGGTGTTTTTAATTACTTGGTGGTGAGATGTTTTGAATTACTTGGTGGTGAGATGTTTTGAATTACATGGTGGTGAGGTGTTTTGAATTACTTGGTGGTGAGGTGTTTTTAATTACTTGGTGGTGAGGTGTTTTTAATTACTTGGTGGTGAGATGTTTTGAATTATTTGGTGGTGAGGTATTGTAAATTACGTGGTGGTGAGGTGTTTTTAATTTCGTGTTTTGTGGTTGTGGGGTGTTTTTAATTTCATGTTTCGTGGCTGTGAAGTATTTTTAATTTCGTGTTTTGTGGTTGTGGTGTTTTTAATTTTGTGTTTTGTGGTTGTGAGGTGTTTTTAATTTCATGTTTCGTGGCTGTGAAGTGTTTTTAATTTCGTGTTTCGTGGCTGTAAAGTCTTTTTAATTTCGTGTTTTGTGGTTGTGAGGTGTTTTTAATTTCGTGTTTTGTGGTTGTGAGGTGTTTTTAATTGCATGTTTCGTGGCTGTGAAGTGTTTTTAATTTCGTGTTTCGTGGCTGTGAAGTGTTTTTAATTTCGTGTTGCGTGGCTGTGAAGTGTTTTTAAGTTCGTGTTTTGTGGTTGTGAGGTGTTTTAATTTCATGTTTTGTGGCTTTGAGGGGTTTTTAATTTCGTGTTTTGTGGTTGTGAGGTGTTTATAATTTCGTGTTTTGTGGTTGTGAGGTGTTTTTCATTTCATGTTTCGTGGCTGTGAAGTGTTTTTAATTTCGTGATTCGTGGTTGTGAGGGGTTTTTAATTATGTGTTTTGTGGTTGTGAGGTGTTTATAATTTCGTGATTCGTGGTTGTGAGGTGTTTTTAATTTCGTGTTTCGTGGCTGTGAGGGGTTTTTAATTATGTGTTTTGTGGTTGTGAGGTGTTTATAATTTCGTGTTTTGTGGTTGTGAGGTGTTTTTAATTTCGTGTTTCGTGGCTGTGAGGTGTTTTTAATTTCGTGTTTCGTGGCTGTGAGGTGTTTTTAATTTCGTGATTCGTGGCTGTGAGGTGTTTTTAATTTCGTGTTTTGTGATTGTGAGGTGTTTTTAATTTCGTGTTTCGTGGCTGTGAGGTGTTTTTAATTTCGTGATTCGTCGCCGTGAGGTGTTTTTAATTTCATGTTTCGTGGCTGTGAGGTGTTTTTAATTTCGTGTTTCATGGTTGTGAGGTGTTTTTAATTTCGTGATTCATGGTTGTGAGGTGTTTTTAATTTTGTGGTGGTGAGATTTTTATTACGTGTTTTAAGGCTGTGAGGTGTTTTAAATTTGGTGGTGGTGAGGTGTTTTTATTACATGTTTTATGGCTGTGGGGTGTTTTTAATTTTGTGGTGGTGAGGTGTTTTTATTACGTGTTTTATGGCTGTGAGGTGTTTTTATTACGTGTTTTATGGCTGTGAGGTGTTTTTAATTTCGTGGTGGTGAGGTGTTTTTATTACATGTTTTATGGCTGTGAGGTGTTTTTATTACGTGTTTTATGGCTGTGAGGTGTTTTTATTACGTGTTTTATGGCTGTGAGGTGTTTTTATTATGTGTTTTATGGCTGTGAGGTGTTTTTATTACGTGTTTTAAGGATGTGAGGTGTTTTTATTTTCGTGGTGGTGAGGTGTTTTTATTACGTGTTTTATGGCTGTGAGGTGTTTTGATTACGTGTTTTATGGCTGTCGGGTGTTTTTAATTTCGTGGTGGTGAGGTGTTTTTATTACGTGTTTTATGGCTGTGAGGTGTTTTTATTACGTGTTTGATGGCTGTGAGGTGTTTTCAATTTCGTGGTGGTGAGGTGTTTTTAATTTCGTGCTGGTGAGGTGTTTTTAATTTCGTGGTGTTGAGGTGTTTTTATTACGTGTTTTATGGCTGTGAGGTGTTTTAAATTACTTGGTTGTGAGATGTTTTGAATTACGTGGTGGTGAGGTGTTTTGAATTACGTGGTGGTGAGGTGTTTTGAACTACGTGGTGGTGAAGTGTTTTTAATTTCGTGTTTCGTAGCTGTGAGGTGTTTTTAATTTCGTGTTTTGTGGTTGTGAGGTGTTTTTAATTTCATGTTTCGTGGCTGTGAAGTATTTTTAATTTCGTGATTCGTGGCTGTGAGGTGTTTTTAATTTCGTGTTTTGTGGTTGTGAGGTGTTTTTAATTTCGTGATTCGTGGTTGTGAGGTGTTTTTAATTTCGTGTTTCGTGGCTGTGAGGAGTTTTTAATTATGTGTTTTGTGGTTGTGAGGTGTTTATAATTTCGTGTTTTGTGGTTGTGAGGTGTTTTTAATTTCGTGATTCGTGGTTGTGAGGTGTTTTTAATTTCGTGTTTCGTGGCTGTAAGGGGTTTTTAATTATGTGTTTTGTGGTTGTGAGGTGTTTATAATTTCGTGTTTTGTGGTTGTGAGGTGTTTATAATTTCGTGTTTTGTGGTTGTGAGGTGTTTATAATTTCGTGTTTCGTGGCTGTGAGGTGTTTTTAATTTCGTGATTCGTCGCCGTGAGGTGTTTTTAATTTCATGTTTCGTGGCTGTGAAGTGTTTTTAATTTCGTGTTTCATGGTTGTGAGGTGTTTTTAATTTCGTGATTCATGGTTGTGAGGTGTTTTTAATTTTGTGGTGGTGATGTTTTTATTACGTGTTTTAAGGCTGTGAGGTGTTTTAAATTTGGTGGTGGTGAGGTGTTTTTATTACGTGTTTTATGGCTGTGAGGTGTTTTTATTACGTGTTTTATGGCTGTAGGGTGTTTTTAATTTCGTGGTGGTGAGGTGTTTTTATTACGTGTTTTATGGCTGTGAGGTGTTTTAAATTACTTATTGGTGAGGTGTTTTGAATTACGTGGTCGTGAGGTGTTTTGAATTACTTGGTGGTGAGGTGTTTTGAATTACTTGGTGGTGAGACGTTTTGAATTACGTGGTGGTGAGGTGTTTTGAATTACTTGGTGGTGAGATGTTTTGAATTACTTGGTGGTGAGGTGTTTTTAATTACTTGGTGGTGAGGTGTTTTTAATTACTTGGTGGTGAGATGTTTTGAATTACTTGGTGGTGAGATGTTTTGAATTACATGGTGGTGAGGTGTTTTGAATTACTTGGTGGTGAGGTGTTTTTAATTACTTGGTGGTGAGGTGTTTTTAATTACTTGGTGGTGAGATGTTTTGAATTATTTGGTGGTGAGGTATTGTAAATTACGTGGTGGTGAGGTGTTTTTAATTTCGTGTTTTGTGGTTGTGGGGTGTTTTTAATTTCATGTTTCGTGGCTGTGAAGTATTTTTAATTTCGTGTTTTGTGGTTGTGAGGTGTTTTTAATTTTGTGTTTTCTGGTTGTGAGGTGTTTTTAATTTCATGTTTCGTGGCTGTGAAGTGTTTTTAATTTCGTGTTTCGTGGCTGTAAAGTCTTTTTAATTTCGTGTTTTGTGGTTGTGAGGTGTTTTTAATTTCGTGTTTTGTGGTTGTGAGGTGTTTTTAATTGCATGTTTCGTGGCTGTGAAGTGTTTTTAATTTCGTGTTTCGTGGCTGTGAAGTGTTTTTAATTTCGTGTTGCGTGGCTGTGAAGTGTTTTTAAGTTCGTGTTTTGTGGTTGTGAGGTGTTTTAATTTCATGTTTTGTGGCTTTGAGGGGTTTTTAATTTCGTGTTTTGTGGTTGTGAGGTGTTTATAATTTCGTGTTTTGTGGTTGTGAGGTGTTTTTCATTTCATGTTTCGTGGCTGTGAAGTGTTTTTAATTTCGTGATTCGTGGTTGTGAGGGGTTTTTAATTATGTGTTTTGTGGTTGTGAGGTGTTTATAATTTCGTGATTCGTGGTTGTGAGGTGTTTTTAATTTCGTGTTTCGTGGCTGTGAGGGGTTTTTAATTATGTGTTTTGTGGTTGTGAGGTGTTTATAATTTCGTGTTTTGTGGTTGTGAGGTGTTTTTAATTTCGTGTTTCGTGGCTGTGAGGTGTTTTTAATTTCGTGTTTCGTGGCTGTGAGGTGTTTTTAATTTCGTGATTCGTGGCTGTGAGGTGTTTTTAATTTCGTGTTTTGTGATTGTGAGGTGTTTTTAATTTCGTGTTTCGTGGCTGTGAGGTGTTTTTAATTTCGTGATTCGTCGCCGTGAGGTGTTTTTAATTTCATGTTTCGTGGCTGTGAAGTGTTTTTAATTTCGTGTTTCATGGTTGTGAGGTGTTTTTAATTTCGTGATTCATGGTTGTGAGGTGTTTTTAATTTTGTGGTGGTGAGATTTTTATTACGTGTTTTAAGGCTGTGAGGTGTTTTAAATTTGGTGGTGGTGAGGTGTTTTTATTACATGTTTTATGGCTGTGGGGTGTTTTTAATTTTGTGGTGGTGAGGTGTTTTTATTACGTGTTTTATGGCTGTGAGGTGTTTTTATTACGTGTTTTATGGCTGTGAGGTGTTTTTAATTTCGTGGTGGTGAGGTGTTTTTATTACATGTTTTATGGCTGTGAGGTGTTTTTATTACGTGTTTTATGGCTGTGAGGTGTTTTGATTTTGTGTTTTATGGCTGTGAGGTGTTTTTAATTTTGTGGTGGTGAGGTGTTTTTATTACGTGTTTTATGGCTGTGAGGTGTTTTTATTACGTGTTTTAAGGATGTGAGGTGTTTTTATTTTCGTGGTGGTGAGGTGTTTTTATTACGTGTTTTATGGCTGTGAGGTGTTTTGATTACGTGTTTTATGGCTGTCGGGTGTTTTTAATTTCGTGGTGGTGAGGTGTTTTTATTACGTGTTTTATGGCTGTGAGGTGTTTTTATTACGTGTTTGATGGCTGTGAGGTGTTTTCAATTTCGTGGTGGTGAGGTGTTTTTAATTTCGTGGTGGTGAGGTGTTTTTAATTTCGTGGTGGTGAGGTGTTTTTAATTTCGTGGTGTTGAGGTGTTTTTATTACGTGTTTTATGGCTGTGAGGTGTTTTAAATTACTTGGTTGTGAGGTGTTTTGAATTACGTGGTGGTGAGGTGTTTTGAATTATGTGGTGGTGAGGTGTTTTGAATTACGTGGTGGTGAAGTGTTTATAATTTCGTGTTTCGTGGCTGTGAGGTGTTTTTAATTTCGTGTTTTGTGGTTGTGAGGTGTTTTTAATTTCATGTTTCGTGGCTGTGAAGTATTTTTAATTTCGTGTTTTGTGGTTGTGAGGTGTTTTTAATTTCATGTTTCGTGGCTGTGAAGTATTTTTAATTTCATGTTTCGTGGCTGTGAAGTATTTTTAATTTCGTGTTTCGTGGCTGTAAAGTGTTTTTAATTTTGTGTTTTGTGGTTGTGAGGTGTTTTTAATTTCATGTTTCGTGGCTGTGAAGTGTTTTTAATTTCGTGTTTCGTGGCTGTAAAGTGTTTTTAATTTTGTGTTTTGTGGTTGTGAGGTGTTTTTAATTTCGTGTTTTGTGGTTGTGAGGTGTTTTTAATTTCGTGTTTTGTGGGTTGTGAGGTGTTTTTAATTTCGTGTTTTGTGGTTGTGAAGTGTTTTTAATTTCGTGTTTCATGGCTGTGAAGTGTTTTTAATTTCTGTTTTGTGGTTGTGAGGTGTTTTTAATTTTGTGTTTTGTGGTTGTGAGGTGTTTTTAATTTCGTGTTTTGTGGTTGTGAGGTGTTTTTAATTTCGTGTTTTGTGGGTTGTGAGGTGTTTTTAATTATGTGTTTTGTGGTTGTGAGGTGTTTATAATTTCGTGTTTTGTGGTTGTGAGGTGTTTATAATTTCGTGTTTTGTGGTTGTGAGGTGTTTATAATTTCGTGTTTCGTGGCTGTGAGGTGTTTTTAATTTCGTGATTCGTCGCCGTGAGGTGTTTTTAATTTCATGTTTCGTGGCTGTGAAGTGTTTTTAATTTCGTGTTTCATGGTTGTGAGGTGTTTTTAATTTCGTGATTCATGGTTGTGAGGTGTTTTTAATTTTGTGGTGGTGATGTTTTTATTACGTGTTTTAAGGCTGTGAGGTGTTTTAAATTTGGTGGTGGTGAGGTGTTTTTATTACGTGTTTTATGGCTGTGAGGTGTTTTTATTACGTGTTTTATGGCTGTAGGGTGTTTTTAATTTCGTGGTGGTGAGGTGTTTTTATTACGTGTTTTATGGCTGTGAGGTGTTTTAAATTACTTATTGGTGAGGTGTTTTGAATTACGTGGTCGTGAGGTGTTTTGAATTACTTGGTGGTGAGGTGTTTTGAATTACTTGGTGGTGAGACGTTTTGAATTACGTGGTGGTGAGGTGTTTTGAATTACTTGGTGGTGAGATGTTTTGAATTACTTGGTGGTGAGGTGTTTTTAATTACTTGGTGGTGAGGTGTTTTTAATTACTTGGTGGTGAGATGTTTTGAATTACTTGGTGGTGAGATGTTTTGAATTACATGGTGGTGAGGTGTTTTGAATTACTTGGTGGTGAGGTGTTTTTAATTACTTGGTGGTGAGGTGTTTTTAATTACTTGGTGGTGAGATGTTTTGAATTATTTGGTGGTGAGGTATTGTAAATTACGTGGTGGTGAGGTGTTTTTAATTTCGTGTTTTGTGGTTGTGGGGTGTTTTTAATTTCATGTTTCGTGGCTGTGAAGTATTTTTAATTTCGTGTTTTGTGGTTGTGAGGTGTTTTTAATTTTGTGTTTTCTGGTTGTGAGGTGTTTTTAATTTCATGTTTCGTGGCTGTGAAGTGTTTTTAATTTCGTGTTTCGTGGCTGTAAAGTCTTTTTAATTTCGTGTTTTGTGGTTGTGAGGTGTTTTTAATTTCGTGTTTTGTGGTTGTGAGGTGTTTTTAATTGCATGTTTCGTGGCTGTGAAGTGTTTTTAATTTCGTGTTTCGTGGCTGTGAAGTGTTTTTAATTTCGTGTTGCGTGGCTGTGAAGTGTTTTTAAGTTCGTGTTTTGTGGTTGTGAGGTGTTTTAATTTCATGTTTTGTGGCTTTGAGGGGTTTTTAATTTCGTGTTTTGTGGTTGTGAGGTGTTTATAATTTCGTGTTTTGTGGTTGTGAGGTGTTTTTCATTTCATGTTTCGTGGCTGTGAAGTGTTTTTAATTTCGTGATTCGTGGTTGTGAGGGGTTTTTAATTATGTGTTTTGTGGTTGTGAGGTGTTTATAATTTCGTGATTCGTGGTTGTGAGGTGTTTTTAATTTCGTGTTTCGTGGCTGTGAGGGGTTTTTAATTATGTGTTTTGTGGTTGTGAGGTGTTTATAATTTCGTGTTTTGTGGTTGTGAGGTGTTTTTAATTTCGTGTTTCGTGGCTGTGAGGTGTTTTTAATTTCGTGTTTCGTGGCTGTGAGGTGTTTTTAATTTCGTGATTCGTGGCTGTGAGGTGTTTTTAATTTCGTGTTTTGTGATTGTGAGGTGTTTTTAATTTCGTGTTTCGTGGCTGTGAGGTGTTTTTAATTTCGTGATTCGTCGCCGTGAGGTGTTTTTAATTTCATGTTTCGTGGCTGTGAAGTGTTTTTAATTTCGTGTTTCATGGTTGTGAGGTGTTTTTAATTTCGTGATTCATGGTTGTGAGGTGTTTTTAATTTTGTGGTGGTGAGATTTTTATTACGTGTTTTAAGGCTGTGAGGTGTTTTAAATTTGGTGGTGGTGAGGTGTTTTTATTACATGTTTTATGGCTGTGGGGTGTTTTTAATTTTGTGGTGGTGAGGTGTTTTTATTACGTGTTTTATGGCTGTGAGGTGTTTTTATTACGTGTTTTATGGCTGTGAGGTGTTTTTAATTTCGTGGTGGTGAGGTGTTTTTATTACATGTTTTATGGCTGTGAGGTGTTTTTATTACGTGTTTTATGGCTGTGAGGTGTTTTGATTTTGTGTTTTATGGCTGTGAGGTGTTTTTAATTTTGTGGTGGTGAGGTGTTTTTATTACGTGTTTTATGGCTGTGAGGTGTTTTTATTACGTGTTTTAAGGATGTGAGGTGTTTTTATTTTCGTGGTGGTGAGGTGTTTTTATTACGTGTTTTATGGCTGTGAGGTGTTTTGATTACGTGTTTTATGGCTGTCGGGTGTTTTTAATTTCGTGGTGGTGAGGTGTTTTTATTACGTGTTTTATGGCTGTGAGGTGTTTTTATTACGTGTTTGATGGCTGTGAGGTGTTTTCAATTTCGTGGTGGTGAGGTGTTTTTAATTTCGTGGTGGTGAGGTGTTTTTAATTTCGTGGTGGTGAGGTGTTTTTAATTTCGTGGTGTTGAGGTGTTTTTATTACGTGTTTTATGGCTGTGAGGTGTTTTTAAAATTACTTGGTTGTGAGGTGTTTTGAATTACGTGGTGGTGAGGTGTTTTGAATTATGTGGTGGTGAGGTGTTTTGAATTACGTGGTGGTGAAGTGTTTATAATTTCGTGTTTCGTGGCTGTGAGGTGTTTTTAATTTCGTGTTTTGTGGTTGTGAGGTGTTTTTAATTTCATGTTTCGTGGCTGTGAAGTATTTTTAATTTCGTGTTTTGTGGTTGTGAGGTGTTTTTAATTTCATGTTTCGTGGCTGTGAAGTATTTTTAATTTCATGTTTCGTGGCTGTGAAGTATTTTTAATTTCGTGTTTCGTGGCTGTAAAGTGTTTTTAATTTTGTGTTTTGTGGTTGTGAGGTGTTTTTAATTTCATGTTTCGTGGCTGTGAAGTGTTTTTAATTTCGTGTTTCGTGGCTGTAAAGTGTTTTTAATTTTGTGTTTTGTGGTTGTGAGGTGTTTTTAATTTCGTGTTTTGTGGTTGTGAGGTGTTTTTAATTTCGTGTTTTGTGGGTTGTGAGGTGTTTTTAATTTCGTGTTTTGTGGTTGTGAAGTGTTTTTAATTTCGTGTTTCATGGCTGTGAAGTGTTTTTAATTTCTGTTTTGTGGTTGTGAGGTGTTTTTAATTTTGTGTTTTGTGGTTGTGAGGTGTTTTTAATTTCGTGTTTTGTGGTTGTGAGGTGTTTTTAATTTCGTGTTTTGTGGGTTGTGAGGTGTTTTTAATTTCATGTTTCGTGGCTGTGAAGTGTTTTTAATTTCGTGTTGCGTGGCTGTGAAGTGTTTTTAAGTTCGTGTTTTGTGGTTGTGAGGTGTTTTAATTTCATGTTTTGTGGTTGTGAGGTGTTTTTAATTTCATGTTTCGTGGCTGTGAAGTGTTTTTAAGTTCGTGTTTTGTGGTTGTGAGGTGTTTATAATTTCGTGTTTTGTGGTTGTGAGTGTTTTTAATTTCATGTTTCATGGCTGTGAAGTGTTTTTAAGTTCGTGTTTTGTGGTTGTGAGGTGTTTATAATTTCGTGTTTCGTGGCTGTGGAGTGTTTTTAATTTCGTGGCTGTGAGGTGTTTATAATTTCGTGTTTCGTGGCTGTGAAGTCTTTTTAATTTCGTGGCTGTGAAGTGTTTTTAATTTCGTGTTTTGTGGTTGTGAGGTGTTTTTAATTTCGTGTTTTGTGGTTGTGAGGTGTTTTTAATTTCATGTTTCGTGGCTGTGAAGTGTTTTTAATTTCGTGTTTTGTGGTTGAGGTGTTTTTAATTTTGTGTTTTCTGGTTGTGAGGTGTTTTTAATTTCATGTTTCGTGGCTGTGAAGTGTTTTTAATTTCGTGTTTTGTGGTTGAGGTGTTTTTAATTTTGTGTTTTCTGGTTGTGAGGTGTTTTTAATTTCATGTTTCGTGGCTGTGAAGTGTTTTTAAGTTCGTGTTTTGTGGTTGAGGTGTTTTAATTTTGTGTTTTCTGGTTGTGAGGTGTTTATAATTTCGTGTTTCGTGGCTGTGAAGTGTTTTTAATTTCGTGGCTGTGAGGTGTTTTTAATTTTCTATATATTATATATATATATATATATATATATATATATATATATATATATATATATATATATATATATATATATATATATATATATATATATATATGTGTGCAGTGTCTGTCCTGTCCTGTGTTGTGTTGTCACTGAACTACTTTCTCAAACTTTTGTGAAATCGTACCAAACTTCTGGAATGCACATATCTCTCCCGTCGGTATGTCCTAGGCGTATTCTGTTTGAAAATAATTTCAATTTTTTTTTTGGGGGGGGGGGGGGGTGGGATTATTTTGTGAAAATAAATTTTTTTTCAACTTCAATTGTTTATAAAATGTGATATCACGTATATTACAAATACATTTGTGCAAAATAATTGTTTGAATTATGATTGGTTTAAACCATGACAAAACGGCAACTCGGGTACAGTCATTTATCTATATATCTACACATCTGGGCAGTGTCTGTGTTCTCACTTAACGACTCCCTCAAACTTTTGTTTCCATGGTTGTGAAGTGTTTTTAATAACGTTGTGGTGGTTTTGAATCACGTGGTGGTGAGGTATTTTGAATTATGTGGTGGTGAGGTGTTTTTACATGATGTGGTGGTGAGGTGTTTTTAAATCACATGGTGGTGAGGTGTTTTAAAATCACATGGTGGTGAGGTGTTTTGAATTACGTGATGGTGAGGTATTTATAATTACGTGGTGGTGAGGTGTTTTTAATTATGTGGTGGTGAGGTGTTTAGAATTAGTTGGTGATGAGGTGTTTTGAATTATGTGGTGGTGAGGTGTTTTGAATTAGTTGGTGGTGAGGTGTTTTTAATTCCGTGGCTGTGAGGTGTTTTTATTACGTGTTTTATGGATTTGAGGTGTTTTTGTTACGTGTTTTATGGCTGTGAGGTGTTTTTACTTTTGTGGTGGTGAGGTGTTTTTATTACGTGTTTTATGGATTTGAGGTGTTTTTGTTACGTGTTTTATGGCTGTGAGGTGTTTTTAATTTTGTGGTGGTGTGTTTTTATTACGTGTTTTATGGCTGTGAGGTGTTTTTATTACGTGTTTTATGGCTGTGAGGTGTTTTTAATTTCGTGGTGGTGAGGTGTTTTTATTACGTTTTTTATGGCTGTGAGGTGTTTTTATTACGTGTTTTATGGCTGTGAGGTGTTTTTAATTTTGTGGTGGTGTGTTTTTATTACGTGTTTTATGGCTGTGAGGTGTTTTTATTACGTGTTTTATGGCTGTGAGGTGTTTTTATTACGTGTTTTATGGCTGTGAGGTGTTTTTAATTTTGTGGTGGTGTGTTTTTATTACGTGTTTTATGGCTGTGAGGTGTTTTTATTACGTGTTTTATGGCTGTGAGGTGTTTTTAATTTCGTGGTGGTGAGGTGTTTTTATTACGTTTTTTTTTTGTTTTTTTTTGTATACAACATCGAGGCTCGTGAAAGAGCCAACATTAATCACACAGAAAGACAAACCGACACATAAAACACATAACATGGGGAGCGGTAGACAAGATGGGGAGAGAGGGGGAAGGATTCTTCACCATTGGGAGATATAGGGGAAAAAACGATACATAGCAGGATATCTGAAAAAGTTGTGGACGGATTTGGAAGATACTTGGTGGACCGGTTGATTGTCTGACAAGGAAGAATCGATTCGATTTTAGTGAAGATCCGGATCCGGCTACTTCAATTTTTTTAAATGATTCTTCACCATTGAGTGACATGGCCAACCAGGCGGAGGTATGTATGCTCTCCATTGAGTGACGTTCTAGTTGCCCTGCGTTCGCGAAGCGAAAAGCAGGGTTAAGCATTAAGGTACGTACTGTATGTGTCGTGTGCCGTACGTGTTTTTCATTTTAAAAAATACATTTTCTCGGCAACCGTGGTGGTCCGATTGACAGGAAATTTTACCATAGAAGCGCCTCCGCCTGTATAATTTTTTTATTCATAATTATGACGTCATAGATCACATGGTACGGACGCCATCTTGGAAAACGTTACACCTCTATATCTCCCAAACCGCTCAATGGAAAAAATTGAAACATGGTTCATTGTCAAGTGCTCACCATGGGGAATAATATATGTTGATGGTGATGTCATCGGCGCCTTAATTATGACGTCATAATTTGACAAGTACAACGCTTGATCTGATCAGTATGAATAAAACAAAAATTCCTCTGCAAATGTTAGACTGATGGACACGAAATTTTCAGAATATGTGCGGCTCCTCCTGTAGAATTTTGTAATGACAATTATAACGTCACAGGTCATGTGGTACAGACGCTATCTTGGAAAAAATCGAAAAAAGTTGCACCTCTATATCTCCGAAACTGATCCATGGAAAAAATTGAAACATGGCTCATTGTCAAGTACTCCCTATGGGGAAAAATATATGTTAATGTTGATGTCATCGGTCCCTTCGTTATGACGTCATAATTCGACAAGTACAACACTTATCCGATCATTGTGAATTTCTTTTTCTCATTAACTGTTGGTCTGATGGGCATTAACTTTTCACCATAGGAACGCCTCCTCCTTCCGAATATTTTAATGAAAATCATGATGTCATAGGTCATGTGGTACAGGCGCCATCTTGGAAAAAACGAAAAATATAAAATAAATAAAATGGCTGGGGTGCAGTAAAATATAGTCATCGTAAAATGGCTGGGGTGCCGTATAATGGCTGGGGTGCCGTAAAACATGGTCGTCGAATAATGGCCAGGGTGCCGTAAAACATCGTCATCATAAAATGGCCGGGTTGCCGTAAAACATCGTCATCGCTTAATGGCCGGGGAGCCTAAAACATTGTCGTCGTAAAATGGCCGGGGTGCTGTAAAACATCGCCATCGTAAAATGGCCGGGGTACCGTAAAACATTGTCATCGTCAAATGGCCGGGGTGCCGTAAAACATCGTTGTCGTAAAATGGCCGGGGTGCCGTAAAACATCGTTGTCGTAAAATGGCCCGAGTGCCGTGAAACATCATCGTCGTAAAATGGTCGGGGTGCAGTAAAACATGGTCGTTGTAAAATGGCCAGGGTACAGTCAAATATAGTCATCGTAAAATGGCCGGGGTGCCGGAAAACATCGTCGTCGTAAAATGGCCGGGCTGCCATAAAACATCGTTATCATAAAATGGCTGGGGTGCCATAAAACATCGTCGTCGTAAGATGGCTGGGGTGCAGTAAAACATAGTCGTCGTAAAATGGCCGGGGTGCCATAAAACATCGTTATCATAAAATGGCTGAGGTGCCATAAAACATCGTTGTCGTAAGATGGCTGGGGTGCAGTAAAACATAGTCGTCGTAAAATGGCTGGGGTGCCGTAAAACATGGTCGTCGTAAAATGGCCGGGGTGCCGTAAAACATGGTCGTCGGAAAATGGCCAGGGTGCAGTAAAATATAGTCATCGTAAAATGGCTGGGGTGCAGTAAAATATAGTCATCGTAAAATGGCCGGGGTGCCGTAAAACATAATCGTCGTAAAATGGCCGAGGTTCCATAAACACCGTCGTCGTAAAATGGCCGGGGTACAGTAAAACATAGTCATCGTAAAATGGCCGGGATGCAGAAAAACAACGTCGTCGTAAAATGGCTGGGGTGCAGTAAAACATCGTCGTCGTAAAATGGCCGGGGTGCAGTAAAACATAGTCGTCGTAAAATGGCCGGGGTGTTATGGATCCGTCACTTCCGCCTTTGTTGTTATTATATACTTGTAGGATTTTTAGTTTCAGATAATATTGTTGTTAAGATTTTTGTTTTTAATGGAGATGACTTTAGTAAAAGGTAAAAATAAATGTTTGTGAAGGAACAAGAGAAAAATGACCACAGTGTGGTCACCAGCTGCGACGTGTAGAATCATGAGGATATCCGTTGCAATATGCACTACCAAATTCGACCAGTCATTAAATTGTACGCATGCAGTAGCGTCTTTTTGTCTTTCAGTTCTGGTCTTGTCCTTTGTTTTGCGACGCAACATGCTTCATCCATTGATTACCTATAATGTATGGACGTGAATGTTATTTCTGTTAATGTTAATGTTAATTCATTAATGTTATTTATTAATGTTAATTCTGGGTGGTAGAGGGGATAATTTGACACGGGCTTGGTCGGTAGGGGAAGTCTGAATGTATGCGCATGCGCTTTTCAAAAAGGCACCCCAACAACAAGAACAACAATGCAGTCCTCTCATAGAGCTGCTCGTCGCAGCTAAAAAGGAAAAAGCGGCAAAGAGACCGGAAGAAGAGAGATCGATATGGGCAGAGAGAGGAGGAGAGAGCTGTGAGTCACGTCGAGGCTGCGAGTGGACCTGTTTTTATATATTGGTCACGAATGGGTTGAGGTTTCCCGTGAAAGGGATTGCGCGACATCGTCATATATTGTGAGTGCAATTAAACCTGCGTCTCAGGTTTTATCACCAAGTGCGAGTCATCATTGGAGAAATCAAGCGCCTCCATTACGGGCCTATACGCCATTTGGTCCTTGAAGAAGAAGAGGCAGTCCGTGCATCTTGTTTTGCCCTTGGGATTTCGATATCAACCTCATCGTGTTGATTGCCATTGGTTTACCTATCAGCTCAATTCCCATATCGACCTCTCACTTTGCAACTCTTCATCCACAGCCGAGCCAATACCTGCCTGTTGATTTGCCGTTCTGCACGACCTCGACCATCACCCTGCGTGGAGATTCGTGCATGGACTTTGGGGAATGTTACACTCTACTCACGGTTGGGGTATCGTGAGTTCATTGCTTTGAGAGCATTGGGGAATCATATGTATTGTTCATGTGATGCTAGTGACATTTTCATTGTACTTTCTTTAATAGTGTTATTATTGTGTATGTGAGAGTTCTTAATACAATTACTTGTTTTGTTCTACAATTGCATTGGTGTGGTTTTACCATGGCTTAATAGAATATGCAAAATAACAAATCTTTCTGTCATGTCCCCGCTCCAGACTCTGAGGTGCACCGTAATCGGGCTTGGGGGAGTTAACACAGGGTTTCGTAAAACATCGTAGTCGTAAAATGGCTGGGGTGCCGTTAAACATCGTAGTCGTAAAATGGCTGAGGACACCACCCACAACTTTTACACGACAAACATAGACTCGACGACATCTGCAACCCCTGCCTGGCCAATCCACACACATTAAAACATATCATTATCATGGAAGACTGCGCGGTATTGGCTTCACGTAAGTAGGAGCACGCCATCTTGGATGTGAAGGATCTCTGGGCCAATCCTGTGATATCGATCGGCTATCTCCGTGCTGCTGGACTGTTCAACCAGAAGTGACTGGGGCGGTGGTGGCGACGACGAAACCGTTCATGTGCAGACTCAGGACGATTGATTTAACGTGAAATACACGCCATGGTCGGTACCGCATTCACTTCTTTTTGGTGTCTCAAGATGGCGGTGCATTGACTTCAACATTGTCCTGGCGGTCAAGCTAGTGAGTCCAGTAATCAGTGGATGCCACAAAAATGGCGGAAACTTTTCAAGGCTACCGGAAATGTCGCCATCTTACTCCACAAAAAGAAAATGCTTCGTCCCAATTTAATATCAAACTCGGACATTAATCTGAAATGGACACAATGTCGTTCAAATAAAGAAAGGACTGGACAAACTGAAGGGCAAAAGGCAATATTGTCGATGACATTCCATCGTTTATCTGGAGTTCATCATCGAGTCAGCAGCTTCCGTACACGTCGTTGTTATTTGTTTCCGTGTTACGCATCACAGGTATGGAACACGCCCAAATTAAAACTCCAGTTTCCAGCAGAGTAAATATTTTTAACATCGTTAGATTCTCTCAAAAGTGTGAGCAGGCCAGCGTAATGGTTCAATTAATTAGGTGTTTGTGAGAGTAGCAAGATGGCGTCCGGATGCCTTCAACGACTCCCATTAGTCAGCGAGTCGCTAAGTTCCCTAAACTGATTCGATTCCCAAGAGTCCAAAAACGCCTTTGAATGTCATTTGCCGGAACTGCAGTAATTTAACGCTAAATCGTGGGGCACGGTTTCTTTCGGCCATAGGGATAGACGGCTGACAAATATATCTTCTCTCATACATGTCGAAGGTGCACCCTGCCAATGAAGTCAGGTACGACAGCATCTTGTAGATAATTAAATGCCATAAAAATAATTGGACATGCATTAAGCAAAATTAAATAAAGGTAGGTGAATAAACCCACCACTGATGTCGAGGATGCGATTGGATCTCCTTGGAAAGAACGATTCCACGTCTTCCCGTTCTGCGATATTTTCGGGGCGGTGTAGCAGTTGTTACCCCCGGTGGTCGTGTACGCCTGATTAGTTTTTGCCGTCTGTATCAGTTTCCATTACTAAGTCGAATCGTACTGTGAGTTGATGAGGAATAATTAAAAGTACGTGGTAGTTTAGCAGCCGCTGATCGTTTTGCCTCCGGATAAGGAAAAACACGGCGTCTGCTCTGTGCGTTACCGCGTCCTGTCGAGGGATCTGGTTCACGCATTGAAGACTCGGTAAGACCTTAATAATTGGAATTAGACCGAGTTTGAGGCAATACTGCAGAGGCTGCTCGACATCGGAATCCCCATGGGAAGGTACGAGCGGAGAGGTTGCTCGGGCAGGACCCGGATCCCGACCTTCCCGGAGAGGGGCAGCACTACTGTCTCCATTGCGCGTACGTACCGAGTCTTTGGGATCATCCGAGAGGGTCCTTTTGAACATTTTCCTACAACCAGAAAGGGACACCTCTGGAAGGTCACGACCTTCGTTTCAGGCTGAGACAGCGACCGCCTCTAACCGCCCCTGCACACACACACACAGACATCGGCTCTCTTATTAGTATAGATGTGCGAATTATATAATTACTGAGGGAACTCGGCAAAAAAATATCCGATTTCACCAAATAAAGTTTCACAAGTGTCTGAACAGACCCCTACTTACTAAAAGTGGAAACAGAATGCAAATTGGAGTTAAAATAAACCCCTGAGAGCAGCTTGCACGTATTGCACTGTGTGAATTATATAATTACCGTACTGTGGTGCTGGGCACACACGTTAAACAAAGGTAGGCCACAACGCTTTAGGTTAAGTCGAGCTCTTTATTCACTGCTCACTCGTCAGCACTGCCGTGCTCGGGGCTGCGAGCCCGCGTGTATATCTGGGGGCCACGCCTCACCTGGGGCGTGGCCGACACCCAATGGTGCGCGGAATTATGTCACTGCGCCAGCGAGCCATTGTGTCCGCCACACGCGCCCCCCCAGAATTCCCGCGCACCTGAAGGGTCAGTTTGCGGGGCAACCGGATGACCCGGCTGAAGCGCCCTCTGGCGGCTGGCGGCGTCTGGGATGCCAGGATGCCATCTGGGATGCCTCTGGCGGCATCTGGGATGGGTGCAGGGCAGGGGGGTGGCATGACGGCGGGGTTGGGCGGTGCCAGGGGTCCGCCCGCCGGGGGGCGGTCCCGACGCGGTGGCAGAGCCGCTGGCGGGGGGTGGTCCAAGTCAAGGTGGGCCGGCTTGAGGCGGTCCACGGAGACGCGGTCAGGAGTACCGCCGATGTCCTGGGTGAAATGCTTCGCCCCGGTCTCCAGCACACAGAAGGGCCCGTCGTACGGGGGCCGCAGCGGTGTCCGGTGGGTGTCGTGGCGGATGAACACGTACTCCGCCGTGCGAAGCTCCGGGGTGACGTGCGTTGGCGGGCAACCGTGGTGCGCCGTGGGCACTGGGGCGAACCTCCGGGCGGTCTCCTGCGGGGTGGAGCGCTGCTGCGCCGCGGACCATGGTGCCATGGAGTCGGGGAAGAACTCGCCCGGCACCCGCAGCGGTTGTCCGAAGACCAACTCCGCCGCGGATGCGTGCAGGTCGTCCTTGGGCCAGCAGGACCCAGGGGAGCCTGACGACCCAGCCGCCGTCGCGGAGGCTGGCCTGGAGCGCGGCCTTCATGGCGCGATGGAAGCGCTCGCACAGGCCGTTGGCCTGGGGGTGGTAGGCCGTTGTGCGGTGCAGCTGGACGCCGAGCCCCCGCGCTAACGCCCCCCAGAGCTCCGAGGTGAACTGGGGGCCACGGTTGGACGAGATGTCCGAGGGGGCGCCGAACCGGGCAACCCAAGTGGCAATGAACGCCTGCGCGACATCCGCCGCCGTCGTTGCTGCCAAAGGCATGGCCCCCAGCCACCGGGTGGTGCGGTCCACCATTGTGAGGATGTGGGTGAAACCCCGCGAGGGGGGCAGAGGTCCTACCAAGTCCACGTGAACGTGGTCGAACCGACGTTCGGGCACAGTAAATGGGGCCAACGGGGCCTGGGTGTGGCGGTGAACCTTCGCGCGCTGGCACGCGAGGCATGTCCTGGCCTAATCATGGACGGCCTTCCGGAGGCCATGCCAGACGAACTTGTCGGCGACCAGCTTCTGGGAGGCCTTCGTGCCCGGGTGGGACAGGCCGTGGATGGCGTCAAAAACCCGGCGCTGCCAGCCAGCGGGCACGATGGGGCGAGGCCGGCCGAGGGAGACTTCGCACAAGAGGGCCATGCCCGCGCCGTTGAACGGCACCTCGGTGACGCGGAGGCCCGACGGCAGTCCGAAAAGCCTGGACGGCGGGGTCGGCGGACTGCGTCCGCCGCCATCCAGGCATAGTCGATCCCGAGGTGGACCGCATGGGCGACGGACTGAGAAAGGCAAGCCGCCACTGGGTTGTCCTTCCCTGCAACGTGCCGGATGTCCGTCGTGTACTCGGACACGGCCGAGAGGTGATGCTGCTGCCGGGCCGACCACGGCTCGGCGACCTTGGCCATCGCGAAGACCAGGGGCTTGTGGTCGACGAAGGCCGCGAACGGGCGGCCCTCGAGCAGATGGCGGAAGTGCCGGACCGTCAGGTGGAGCCCGAGCAGCTCGCGGTCGAAGGTACTGTACCGCCGTTCGTGCGGGCGGAGCTGCCGGCTAAAAAACGCCAGCGGCTGCCAAGCTCCCTTCACCCATTGCTCATGCACCGCGCCCACCGCGTAGTCCGATGCGTCGGTGGTGAGGGCGATCGGTGCATCGGGCGCCGGGTGCGCGAGCATGGTGGCGTAAGCCAAGGCGAGCTTCGCACCCGCCAACGCCACGTCCATCGGCTCGGTCCAGGCAACGTCGCCTTGTCCAGGCAAGGTTGCCGGGTCCAGGTTGCCGGGTCCAGGCAACCCTGCTTCCCCCGGAGGGCCTCGTGCAGGGGGCGCAGGAGCTGGGCGATGCGGGGCAGGAAACGGTGATAAAAGTTCACCATGCCCAGGAACTCCTGGAGCCCCTTGATCGTGCGGGGGCACGGAAAACCCCTGACCGCCTCCACCTTGGCCAGTAAGGGGATGGCCCCGTGCCTGGTGACGCGGTGCCCCAAAAAGTCGATTTCGGTGATGACGAACCGGCACTTGGCAGGGTTGATGATTAGGCCATGCCGGCCCAGGCGTTCGAAGAGCTTGCGGAGATGGCGGAGGTGCTCCTCACGGGACGCGCTTGCGACGAGGATGTCGTCCAGGTAGACGTACACGAAGTCCAAGTCGCGCAAGATGCTGTCCATAAGCCGCTGGAACGCCTGGGCCGCATTCTTCAACCCGAAGGGCATCCACAGAAACTCGAAGAGGCCGAATGGTGTGATGACGGCTGTCTTCGGTATGTCCTCCGGCCTGACGGGGACCTGGTGGTATCCGCAGATGAGGTCCACCTTGGAGCAGAGGGACATTTTCGCCAACCGGGCAGAAAAGTCCTGGATGTGAGGTACCGGGTAGCGGTCGGGGGTGGTAGCATCGTTGAGGCGGCGGTAGTCTCCGCACGGCCGCCACCCACTGCCGGGCTTGGGCACAATGCGCAGCGGCGATGCCCATGCGCTGTTGGAGCGCCGGACAATGCCCAGTCGCTCCAGCGTGGAGAACTCCTCCTGCGCCACGGCGAGCTTCCCCGGTTCGAGGCGGCGCGCCCGGGCGTAGACCGGTGGCCCGATGGTGGGGATGTGATGCTCCACCCCGTGCTTGACGGCCACCGCCGAGAAGGTGGGCCGCGTGAGGGCCGGGAAACTGGCGAGGGGGCGGGTAAACTCGTCCGCTGCCGGAAGCGTGCAGGCCAACCTCGCCGGGACCGAACCGCTCAGCAAGCCGCTTGGCGAGCCGCCCAGGGAGCTGCTCAACGAACTGCTCAGCGCGCAAGCAAGTGAGCTGAAGGTTTCAGCTTGGACAAGGCGTCTGTGCCTCACGTCCACCAGCAGCCCATGCGCACAGAGGAGTGTCTGCTCCGAGTAGGCCCATGGGGACACTAGCGGTAACGAACGACCACTCAAAGTGCTGCCCCCCGAACCGCAGCGAGAGACAATGCTTTCCGAACGTGCGGATGGGCGTGCCGTTGGCGGCAAGCAAAGCGGGGCCCTGGCCCTCAGCTTGCTTGTCAGACGCGGAGGCAGGGAGGACGCTCACCTGCGCTCCCTTGTCGCACAGGAAGCGCCGAGCCGAGGAGGTGTCTGTTATGAACAGAAGGCTGCCCGTATGGCTGACGCTCATGGCAGGAATCGAGCGCCGGCCTGGCCATTTCCCGACCTGCCAAAAGTACAAGGCAGGCGGCTTGACCTGGCCTTGTGGCCGAACCTGGTATGGAAGTGGCACCAGGTCTGGCCCGGTGGTGGTTGTCGCGCCGGTTGTGCCGACGGTGGTGGGCGGGGCGTGGCGGCGGCCACGCGCGGATCCAAACAACCTGCGCCGTGTTCGGGAGGATCCGAACGCTATGCCACGTGGCGATCCGAACCACTCGCGCCGTGCGCGGCGCCGGGATCCACGATGGCCGTGCTATATGCCGGCCGTGTGTCGTGGGCTGCGAAAAACTTGTCCGCCTCCCTGGCCAGGGCGCACGGTTCCATAATGGTCGAACCGGCCAGCGCGAGCCGTACCTGTACAGGTAGCTGGCGGAGGAAGAGAGCACGGAAAAGGAAATCCGCGTGGCCATTGCCGAGCAGGGACAGCATGTAATCCATGCGGGTGGACGGTCGTGTGTCGCCGAGGACGGGAAGGTCCAAAAGACGGTCAGCGTGGTCGGCCTCTGTGAGGCCAAACGTGTCGAGGAGAAGTCGCTTGAGCGCCGCGTACTTGCTCTCGTCCGGTGGGTGCCGGAGGAAGGACACGACTCAGGCGGCCGTGCCGGATCCAAGGGCAGCGACCATGTAAAAGTACCTCGTGTCGTCCGCCGTGACGCCCCGGAGCTGGAATTGGGCCTCGGCCTGTAGGAACCAGGTGTCGGCCTGCGCTTCCCAGAACTCCGGGAGCTTGATCGCGACAGCGTTGATGGCCATGGCGCGTTCGGAGGACAGCAACGGCTGAACCAGTGGGGGTCACCAGTGCGGTGCTGGGCACACACGTTAAACAAAGGTAGGCCACAACGCTTTAGGTTAAGTCGAGCTCTTTATTCACTGCTCACTCCTCAGCACTGCCGTGCTTGGGGCTGCGAGCCCGCGTGTATATCTGGAGGCCACGCCTCACCTGGGGCGTGGCCGACACCCACTGGTGCGCGGAAGTATGTCACTGCGCCAGCGAGCCATCGTGTCTGCCACAGTACCAACCCGCGATCGACTTTTTTTTTCAAATATTTCAAAGAATACTTTTCATCTAAAACACTCCCAGGCACTCACTGACAAACCCCTGAAAGTTTGACGAAGATCCGTTCAGCCATCTCAGAAAAATGGCAACAGACAGACAAACAGGCACACGCACAGACAAACAGGCACACGCGCACACACACACACACACACACACACACACACACACACACACACACACACACACACACACACACACACACCAACAGCTCTCTTATATAGTAGAGCAGAAGTACCCTGCGTTGCCGGGCGGGGGATGGGGGTGAGGAGAAGGGGACGGGGTGAGGAGGAGGGGACGGGGTGAGGAGGAGGAGACGGGGTGAGGAGGAGGAGGAGGAGACGGGGTGAGGAGGAGGGGATGGGGTGAGGAGGAGGGGATGGGGTGATGGGGAGGGGAGAGGGGTAGGTGGGGGAAGGGAGGGTAGGGGAATGGGGGGGGAGAGGAGGGGGAATGGGGGGGAGAGGAGGGGGAATGGGGGGGAGAGGAGGGGGAATGGGGGAGGGGAGGCAGGAGAGGAAGGGGGAGTAGCTCATGTTTCTGAACAATCAGGAAGAAGAAGAAGCTGTACCACCAAATTTGTACACTTCCGGAATTGCTTGATTTATTTGTATTCAAATGTCTGATAATTGTTTTGTATTTATTTATGTGAATGTGTACTTGTATATTAAACTGTCATTAATTTTAAAATGCTTCGCCACTATAGAGCGATTTTTATATTTTATTTTTAACTCCAAAAAAACGAACTTTTTTTTTCAATATATATATATATATATATATATATATATATATATATATATATATATATATATATATATATATATATAATATATATATATATATATGCCTAAAACACTCCCAGGCTCTCACTGATGAACCTCTGAAAGTTTGATGAAGTTCCGTTCAGCCAACTCTGAATAAAACGCGGACGCACAAAAACTGGACACACACACACACAGACAACTCGCGTTTATATATATATATATACGAGCTGAGGTACCTGGCTTCGCCCGGGTTGAATAAGAATAATACAAATATATGATGAAAAGAACATGTATATTTTAGAGCAATATCACAGTACATTTCCTACATGACGTTTTGTCAATTTTCAATTTCTCAAAACCTCTTGGTATACAACATTCCTGGTTTCCTTACTTGGTGCCAAGACATAAAGATTGCTTGGTTTTCCAACCCTCGAGCAGCCCACGTACAGCTGGCCATGGGAAGTACCCGGCATTGCCGGGCGGGGGAAGGGAGGGGAGGAGGAAGGGGAGGGGAGGGGAACGGGGGAGGAGGGGAGGGGAATGGGGGAGGAGGGGAGGGGAATGGGGGAGGAGGGGAGGGGAGGAGAACGGGGGAGGTGGGGAGGGGAGAAGAGGGGGGAGGGGAGAAGAGGGGGGAGGGGAGAAGAGGGGGGGAGGGGAGAAGAGGAGGGGAGGGAGAGAAGAGGGGGGGAGGGGGAGGAGAGGGGAGAAGAGGAGGGAGGGGGGGAGAAGAGGAGGGAGGGAGGGGGGGAGAAGAGGAGGGAGGAGGGGGGGAGAAGAGGAGGGGAGGGAGGGGGGGAGAAGAGGAGGGAGGGGGGGGAGAAGAGGAGGGAGGGAGGGAGGGGGGGGAGAAGAGGAGGAGGGAGGGGGGAGAGAGAGGGAGGGGGGGGAGAAAGGAGAGAGGAGGGGGGAGAAGAGGAGGGAGGGGGGAGAAGAGGAGGGAGGGGGGGAGAAGAGGAGGGAGGGGGGGAGAAGAGGAGGGAGGGGGGGGAGAAGAGGAGGGAGGAGGGGGGAAGGGGAAGGGGAGGGGGGAGGGGAGGAGAGGGGGGAGGGGAGAGGAGGGGAGAAGAGGGGGGAGGGGAGGAGAGGAGGGGAGGGGAGAAGAGAAGGGGGGTGGAGAAGAGGGGGGGAGGCGAGAAGAGGGGGGAGGGGAGAAGAGGAGGGGAGGGGAGAAGAGGGGGGAGGGGAGAAGAGGGGGGGGAGGGGAGAAAGAGGGGGGAGGGGAGAAGAGGGGGAGGGGAGAAGAGGGGGGAGGGGAGAAGAGGGGGGAGGGGAGAAGAGGGGGGTGGGGAGAAGAGGGGGGGAGGGGAGAAGAGGGGGGAGGGGAGAAGAGGGGGGGAGGGGGAGAAGAGGGGGGGAGGGGAGAGAGGGAGGGGAGGGGAGAGAGGGGGGGAGGAGAGAAGAGGGGGGAGGGGAGAAGAGGGGGGGAGGGGAGAAGAGGGGGGAGGGGAGAGAGGGGGGAGGGGGAGGAGGAGGGAGGGGGAGGGGGAGGGGGAAGGGGAGGGGGAAGGGGAGGGGGGAGGGTGGGAGGGGGGAGGGGGAAGGGGAGGGGGAAGGGGAGGGGGGAGGGGGGAGGGGGGAAGGGGAGGGGGACGGGGAGGGGGGAGGGGGACGGGGAGGGGGAAGGGGAGGGGGAGGGGGACGGGGAGGGGGTAGGGGAGGGGGAGGGGGGAGGGGGAGGGGGAGGGGGAAAAGGCTAGCTTGGCAAGCGATAGCAGGCTTTTTACTTTTATTTTTACCTCAATGAGGGCTATATATATAGTCCGTGATTGGAACCTTCAAGTTCAACATAAAGTTTTTTTATGAAAAATAATGCAGATGTATAACAATGCACCAATGCAAGTTCAGAAATGAATGCAGATCCTTTACTTGCGATACAAAAGCAATTCCCGCCATTTCCACTCACGATCAAGGCCTCCACAGTGACCGCGCCTCTTCTTCCTCCTACAACTTCGTCTCACTTCTTTCACTCAAAATGCACGAAATTCTGCCGCATGAAATTATGTAGAGGCCTCGTCGGGGGGATATAAGGTAGATAAGGAAGGCGTTGTAACAGAAGAATCAAAATAAAAGTGGAAGAACATAAGGAAATGGGAGCTATTCTGGACCCACAGCCAAACCCGACAAACCATTGCAATACACCCCGAACGTCCAGCGCCGCCACAAACTACACCATGGAATTGCAGCTGGCGTGGTTCTTTTAAACCATTGATATTAAAATAAAACGTAGCCTAAAACCACCGGGATTTTATGCTGATTCCGAATCTGTGTCTAAAACTTTTCTCCGATGTGTTGTTCTTGAGTTATAAGCGGACATCCAGACAGACATACACACACACACACAGACACTCCTCCTTTATATATAGAGATATAGATAGTAGATGAAGGTCAGAGGTTTCCAGAGAGAGAACGAATTGCATCCAAATCATTTAATTACTATTTTCCTTAAGGTGTATGTTGTTCAACCTTCATCATGTAATAGCACTTGGGAAGAAAGATACAGCCAAGAGTGCTATAAACCGTCGCTAGAATGGCAAACATTTCTGTAACAACAACAATCTTCCCTCTCGTCGTAAGATATGCAGGAACAAAGGAAGAGAATATTAAAATGAAAACCAGCAAGCTGTAAATTATAAACCTGTGCTCGGTAGATACTGCATTTGCATTATTTAATTTTATAATCAATAACAAACAAGTGTTAATCAGAATTCCCAGGTAAATAAACGAACAAAGGGCCCATAATGGTGATTCTTCCTTGCACTCCACAACAACGATTCCAGGATAAACGTCTGTGTTTCGATGAACCTGAGCGTTGGAAAAAATGATCCACGTGATGCAAATTAATACCTGGGGCACGATACTCAACACCATCACAAGTACTCCTTGTTGAGAAAGAAACGTCCATAATCGAGCTTGAGAAGATTTTTCTGAAACAAAATAATTATCAATATATTACATGAAACTTCAAAAAATACAAAACAAAACGAGAAAGCATCTGAAAATGCAATGTCCATCTGCATCCGTTTGTATACAAACATCTTCTTCTTCAGTAGGTTCAAAATAAGGAATTTTTTATTTTATTTTTAAATAAAATAACGAATTTTTTACTTAATAATTGAATTTTAATTTTTTAAACGAACAGTTTAAAAAAAAAATAGACAATGAAAATTGATGATTTATGAGGACTTAACCTTTGACCTTTTGATCTAAAAAATAAACAATTGACTCCAACCTTTTGATTAGTGAACCAATTCAGCGACCCAATATGCAAATTCTTTCAATTTCAGGTAATCAGGTGAAAATTGCCGATTTTTTGTGACGTTTGGCCTTTTAACCAAATTATTAATTTGCCTACTCCATATTATCATCACAAGGCTTTTTTTTTAATTTGATGACAAAACTCAAATTGTAAATTTAAATGTCAGGTCAATTGGATGATTGTATGATTTTAGGTGATGCTGATGTTTAACCTTTTGACAAGCCAAATCACTTGGTCACTGTCATCTCCAAATATCATCTTCCTAGCTCAAAAGGTGCCTGAGATATTGTCCAGATGAGAAAAAAAAAAAAAAGTACTTAATAAATCGATAATAATTAAGTAATTCATCAATTAAGCGATTAATCAAAAAACAAAAAATAACGGTTTTGCCAAAGCACGTGCTCAATATTGTGCTGAAATTACAGCTTGCTAGCTCAAAGGATGGCTGAGATATCGCCCGGACAAACAAACAGACAAACAAACAACCGGAGTGAAACCCAAGTACAGCAATACCCCGTTTTACGCCATTTCGACCTACGTCAAATCCGACTTTTCGCCACTCTTCTAGAGTAAATTTCAGTTCAGCGAAAGTCATTATGTGCGACTTTACGTCACTCCTATATCATAATAGGACGCGAAAAAAAATAATTTTTCCTTAAAAATATATTTAAAATAAATAATATAGTACATAAATTAACAATATAAGAAGCTAAAAAACAATTTAAAATGCAATAAAAAGCACATTAAAAATAAAATAAAAGTACGTACAGTATACTTTACGTACGCGTAGCTGCTGGTTCTCATTCAAAACAAAGGCGACGCCATATGCATTTTGTCCTGTGCTCCGGTCGAGTGCTTGCTTTGCCTTTCGCTGGTATTTTTGTGATTATTCCTTTACTGTGTAAAGGTTTCTTTACTGTGTAAAACAACCAACGTAACGTGGCAACGGCGAAACATGACGACGATGCCGGCTCGGACGACCGTCCGTGGCAGACGTCACGTCACGTCACTGTGCAGAGTGTGCAATGTCCGCGACGAGGTCAGGCCCCATGGCCCATGGCCCATGTGAAACGAACGACCGTGTCCAAGCCTCGAGCCGGGGTGCCTCGTCGGGCACCTCGCCGGCATCCTGCGTCGACGAACCGATCGACGTGTGCATGTGCACATGTGCATGGATTTGCAAATGCCTGCCTGTACGTCATCGTTTCTGCATATATCGCATCGTCCAAAAAAAAGAAGCACGCAACTTCGGCCGCTCGAGGAAAGACGGGGCACGCCTACTCGGAGGCGAGCGTCAATCCCCGGGGCGGCCGGGTTCATGGAACCCTGAGCTCGTTCGTTCGTCACAGACAACACGACACGACCACCGGTGAAACTGCTCGAACACGTTGGGTAAAGCACGCCGTGGTGAAGCGGGCCGCGGAGCCACTCAACACACAAGCCCGCTCACGGTCGACACGTCCGTGCCGGTCACCCCGTTTGAGGAGAAGACCCGCCCGATAGAAAACAATGGAGGGACTCCCGACAGGGAGCGGCAAACATTCAGGGCGAAGCCGCAGCCTCCTCCAGTTGTTGTCCTCCATCGCACCGCGGAGCGAAAGGCGGTCTATGGTTTTCCCGTCCGTCCATCCGTGTGTGCGTGCGTGCGGGCGTGCATGCGGGCGTGCGTGCGTAAGCGAAGGACCGCATGCAAATTTGGTGTGTGGGTGCAACCCACGTCAAAATCCAAGATGGCCACCACCATGTATGTCTGATGCCATGTATGCCTGAACCTTGTGAGCTGAATATCTTGAAAAACAAGCAAAGTACCAACTTCTAATCTGGTGTGTATGTGTATCTAGGCATAAGGAAGAACGCTATTGAAAATTGGGTCGCCACGTCAAAATCCAAGATGGCCACCGCCATGTATGTCTGAACCTTGTGAGATGAATATCTGGAAAAATAAGCGGAGTACAAACTTCTAATTTGGTGTGTGTGTGTATCTCGGCATAAGGAAGAAGGTTCTTCAAAATTGGGTCGCCACGTCAAAATCCAAGATGGCCACCACCATATATATATCTGAACCTTGTGAGCGAAATATCTCGAAAAATAAGTGAAGTACCAACTTCTAATCTGGTGTGTGGGTGTATCAAGGCGGAACGAAGAAAGCTGTTTAAAATTGGGTCGCCACGTCAAAATTCAAGATGGCCACCGCCATGTATGTCTGAACCTTGAGATGAATATCTTGAAAAATAAGCGAAGTACCATCTTCTAATTTGGTGTGTGGGTGTATCTCGGCATAAGGAAGAAGGTTATTGAAAATTGGGTCGCCACCTCAAAATCCAAGATGGCCGCCACCATATATATGCCTGAACCTTGTGAGCGAAATATCTTGAAAAATAAGCGAAGTACCAACTTCTAATCTGGTGTGAAGGTGTATCTAGGCACAAGCATGAACGTTGTTTAAAATTGGGTCGCCACGTCAAAATCCAACATGGCCGCCGCCATGTATGTCTGAACCTTGTGAGATGAATATCTTGAAAAATAAGCGAAGTACCAACTTCTAATTTGGTGTGTGGGTGTATCTCGGCATAAGGAAGAACGTTGTTGTAAATTGGGTCGCCACGTCAAAATCTAAGATGGCCGCCACCATATATATGTCTGAACCTTGTGAGCGAAATATCTTGAAAAATAAGCGAAGTACCAACTTCTAATCTGGTGTTTGGGTGTAACTCGGCACAAGGAAGAACGCTATTGAAAATTGGGTCGCCACGTCAAAATCCAAGATGGCCGCCGCCATGTATGTCTGAACCTTGTGAGATGAATATCTTGAAAAATAAGCGAAGTACCAACTTCTAATTTGGTGTGTGGGTGTATCTCGGCATAAGGAAGAATGCTATTGAAAATTGGGTCGCTATGTCAAAATCCCAGATGGCCGCCACCATATATATATCTGAACCTTGTGAGCGAAATATCTTGAAAAATAAGCGAAGTACCAATTTATAATCTGGTGTGTGGGTGTATCTAGGCATAAGGAAGTACCCTATTGAAAATTGGGTCGCCACGTCAAAATCGAAGATGGCCGCCTTGCGTCTTCCACTTTGTCAACTCGCACCACTTCACCGACGGGGGACCTAGGCGTAATGCTTGTTTACTCTAGTTTTACGGTGTTTGTCTTAATTTTAAGGCATTTTAAAGACATTACGCCCGGTTTACGTAAAAAACCGAGTTACGTCATGGCTTATGGAACCAATTAATGACGTAGGCCGGGGTATTGCTGTACTCCCTTTCAGCGCGTGTCATCACCGGACCCTCTTCTGTGCCAGGCAATGATGTCATGCAGAACCTTGATATGGAATAGGAAAGGAGCTGTGCACAAAAAATGACTAGATTTCTACATATAAATATCCTTGAATGTATACAAAACTGATGATTGTCAACTAATCAATGGAAAAATAATTTACTACAATCTCAAAATTATTTGTGGCTCAGTTGGCTCAGTCAAGATTATTAAGAGGTTTTTCTTTTCATCTCTGCTCAACAAAGATATTTAGACCAAGACCCAGGTTCCAATGTGCTATTTACCAATATAAATTTATATTGTATTATTATTTACCAATATATCGGAGAGCGGTTATTGTTTAAATAATTGCAACAAACCCACCTTGAGAAGAGCAGACTTTACAGAAGATTTTTCGAGCATAATAAGAAAAGACAACTGCGAAGCAAAAGCATGTCCCAGATTCTCTAAACTGACATGAAACTTCATTTGGGCGTCCAAAGAATGCCAAACTGCTCACAAGAGTCAAAGAAAGAGCAAACAACAGGAATATTTCCAGTTTTATTTGAAAATCTTTTAAATCAGGTTTGTTCCTGTGATAACAAAGGAGAGTTCCGATGACAGAATTTATCAACAATCCCAACAATATAAGGGACTGAAGTGTGATTGCCAGAGCGTCCGAGAATGATAAATATTCTTCTGGCATCGGAAAACAATTGTCCCGATGATCGTTGGATGAGTAATGTGTGGGGCAGCGATGGCATTCATAGGAGCCTGTGGGTGGATATGTTAACATGGTAGTATTCGTGAAAGACATGTTACTATAATTATTGATAAATGTATTATTGTGCAAAGTTTGTGGAAATAAATGTCACTTCCTGCACATACCTGAATTATTTGAAAATTCTCCCACATTACAAGGTACACATTTGAAGCAGCAAACAGGAAGGCCTGTTAAAGCAATACGGCGTGTTCCAGGGTCACAAGGTTCACTGCACCTCGAATGTGGCACCTGTAAAAACACAAACGGCAACACATCGTGAAATGAATTAATCACAAGAAATCGCATTTGCAAAGCGACCATTCAGTGTTTTACAGCTCCATGCCATGACCGTGAATCAATCAGGTGGGGAAATGTGAAACACCAAAGCAGCTGCTTCACCAATGACTGGCTTACGAGTCCTGGGGGCAGGAGGACCCACCATGCACCCCCCTCAGCATTCACCGGGACCACTATTTTCTTACTTATTAAGTAGCTGGTGAAATTTTAAAACATGTACCCAAAGAATAAAGTGTCACGATCGACGTTTTTTTTGGCGAAAAACAATACCGTCTTTAAAGCAGTAGAAATTGCACGAGATATGGGGAGTAGGAAAATGAAAACGCGTCACTTTTTCCCCTCCAGGGTGTCTTCTTTGTCAATATTTTAAATGAACAAGTTGATTTACTCATAATTTCAGCCTCTAGAAGAGATTTATCAGCTTAAGATACATTTTAAAACTGATAATAGGCCACAATTAAACCTATTATTGAAAATCGCCCACGTATTGCATTCTATAAGAGAAAAATGTTAGTTTTTATTTTTAAATTGTGAGAGTTCCCTGTGAAAATCTAGTTATTGTAGTTGTTTAGTACATGTATTCTGTAATACTTCAGGAGAATGTGTCCAGTGGGCCTGTTGGTTATCTGAAGCAGAACATTTGATGCATCACTTTTCTTTTTCTTTCAGCCTGTGACATATGGTAATGTTTTTGTTTGTTTGGCCCTTTTTGTCCCCCGTCGCACCACGGAGCGAAAGGGGGACTATGGTTTTACCCTCCGTCCATATGTGTGTCCGTGCGTGCTTCCGTCCGTGCGTGCATACGTGCACTGCAATATCTTCATAAAAGTTAGCGAAGGACCGAATTCTAATCTAGTGTGTGGATGTATCTAGGCATAAGGAAGAACGCTGTTGAAAATTGGGTCGCCACGTCAAAATCCAAGATGGTCGCCACCATATATGTCTGAACCTTGTGAGCGGAATATCTTGAAAAATAAACGAACTACTAACTTCTAATCTGGTGTGTGGGTGTGTCTCCAACCCACTCGAAAATATTATCGACTCTTCCATGTTTTCTGCGTCTTCCACTTTGTCAATTCACATCACTTCACCGACGGGGGACCTCGGCGTAATGCTTGTTCTTATAATCAAGACCACGTTTCATGATGTGTGATGTTAATTTCCTTTTTTATTTTCAGGTGTGATCTGTCCAGCACACACAAAAGAAGTTTAAAAGATCAAGAAGAAACAATTCTTTCAGGAATAATGGCTACATGTGACTCACCCCCAGTGAAGAAGCGAAAGCAGGGAAGTGGGAAGGAGCCTGGAATGTGTATTATTCATTTCAAAGGAACCACAGACCAAACTTTCACCTTCATTTCAAGTCTCAAAGAGCCACATGAACGATTTGAAGCAATCAAGACAATCTCTAATTTGAGACAGCAGCAGCAGCCCATTGGCTCCAGTAGGTGGATGGATGATGTATGCAAAAGTATTCCGGAAAAACGAAATGAGGAAGATCACGTGTATCACCGAGCCTGCTGCAATAAGTTCATGAAACACAAAGAGAGACTTGTTCAGTCTGATGCTGGTGAATTTTCAGATGGGTCCAGTAAATTATCTAGAAGGTCGTCCACTGAAAATATACTGTTTGCAAAGGACGGAATCTTTTGTAACAAAGAAGGACGGAAATGGTCAAGGAAGAAGGGTAAAGGGCCTGTTTCGGAGAAAACTACTGTGTTTGATATGGGAGGAGGGAAAACAGCACAAGAGCAAGCTGAAAGAAAATGTGATGAGAAGTTACTCACACGAATCAGAGGAAAATGTCTATTCTCTGTGGAGGCACATTACCATCCATCTTGTAGGAGGCAATACACCAGAGAGACAGGACTAGGCAGGAGTCAGGATGACCAACAGAGAAGGAGACAAATCGAGATGGAACAAGCTCACAGTCAGTCATTTGACAAGTTGTGCAGTCTGATCACAGAGAGAGTTTTGATACAGCAAGAAATAATGAAACTTAGTGATGCATTGCGATATTATGTTGGTTTAATGAATGCAACAGAATATCAATGTCCTGATTGTAGAGCTGAAAAAGTGAAAGTAAACTGCAGAAGCATCACATAGGAAGTAAAATCTCATTTACATCCTTTGAAAAGGGCAAGGGTAAATATTCCTCACAACTCATAATCAGCAATGCCATAGAAACAGCTGATGCAGTCAAGGTGGCATACAAATTGGGTACCAATGACAGTATTGCTCATGGAGCTGAAACCCTCAGAGAAAGCATCAAAGAGTCTTTCATTAACTCTGACAAAATGTCATGGCCCCCATCAGTGAAATATCTCCACAACATTGAAGGTGTTGTTCCAGAAGAACTAGAAAGGCTCTTGAAGATTGTTCTGTCTGGCAGTAAGGACTGTGAAAACATCAGAGTCAACAGACTTGTGTTATCCATCGGTCAGGACATTTGTAGAGGGGCAACAAATGGAAAGTGGACGATGCCCAAACACAAACTCCTGTGTATGACACTTCGCCATATGTTTCGTCGTAAGGAGTTACGAACACTGATAAACAAGTTTCGACATTGTGAAGGGTATAGTTTTAGCCTTGAACTTGAGACAGCAATAGCAAAAGCTGTGCAAGAGAGTGCTTCTCTTCTGCCCGCAAGTATCATCCGCAATCCTATTGGCCAGTCTGTTTTTCACTCTGAGTTTGATAATTTTGATAAGATTGTCAAAGAGTTGTTTGGGGCACGTTCAGTCCACACAGCACATGGGATAATGCTGCAGGATATTCTGGGTGAAGAGGTGGCAGACACTCACTCACTCACCTGTGTATGACACTTCGCCATATGTTTCGTCGTAAGGAGTTATGAACACTGATAAACAAGTTTCGACATTGTGAAGGGTATAGTTTTAGCCTTGAACTTGAGACAGCAATAGCAAAAGCTGTGCAAGAGAGTGCTTCTCTTCTGCCCGCAAGTATCATCCGCAATCCTATTGGCCAGTCTGTTTTTCACTCTGAGTTTGATAATTTTGATAAGATTGTCAAAGAGTTGTTTGGGGCACGTTCAGTCCACACAGCACATGGGATAATGCTGCAGGATATTCTGGGTGAAGAGGTGGCAGACACTGAAAGTGCAACCGTTCCAAGAAACCAAGGAGAGATCGTTAAAGGAGCTACCAGATACTAACCTTTCTGTCTGTTAGTGTTACATGACAATTAGAAGTGGCCCAAACATGGCAACGGGAAAGGACAGACATGAGGATGGCCTGGAGGCCTTTGATGTTTCAAAGTGGAAAAACATCCTGTGGGCTTTTCTATGTGATGTTGAGAGAGGAGTTACTAGATAGGGTGGCTTTGTGTGTTACAGGTGATCCACCACAACGCTTGACAACAACAGGCTACTACCCTGTGATTCATAACGCCATCACAGAGTACAAAACTGTGAAGGAATGTTTGAGATTCACTGAAGAGGCAACACATGAGGTGGGACAAGAGTATACAATCACAACATTTGACTTAGGGGTATGCACGAAAGCATCTCCCTTGATGAAAGCATATCCAGAGCCTGAGATGTGACAAAAACATGTGATCATCATTGGAACCTTTCACTTGACGTGTGGTCATTTCCATATGATTGGGAAGAAGATGGACTAATGTGGCCCAACTGATGTTTTACTTGAAGCTGGGCTTGTGGGGTCAGGCACAGTGTATGGCGTACTCAGTGGCAAAAACTACAGTCGTGCAATGGTGTGTCACA
This sequence comes from Myxine glutinosa, assembly GCF_964187855.1. Taxonomy (NCBI): domain Eukaryota; kingdom Metazoa; phylum Chordata; class Myxini; order Myxiniformes; family Myxinidae; genus Myxine; species Myxine glutinosa. Next base: position 213,542,182 of record NC_136263.1, read on the forward strand.
AAACTGTGTTGGAGAGTCTGGAAAGACTTCTGATCAAAAGGTTTCTAGAACACACAGGTGAAAGCAAATTTTTTGACAACTTACCAGAAACAGCCAAAGTGAAACTGAAACTGAATTAGACCGACTGGACAACCCTCCCATCCACTTTCGGAATAATCCTCTCCAAGAAGTTCTGTCACTCAAGATTTTGGGTCTCACTATCTGCCATGATCTTTCCTGGGAAAACCACATTTCCAAGCTGGCCTCCAAAGCCAGTCGCCACTGGGCATCCTCCGTCGTGCGAAGTCCTTCCTTGGCACAACTGAGCGCCTCACCACATACAAGGCTTTCATCCGCAGCTCAATGGAATACTGTTCTCTCCTCTGGGCTCCCCTCTGCTCCTGCCTCACACCTAGCTCGTCTTCACGCTGTTGAAACCAAAGCTTTCAGAATCATTGGAATCTCCCACGATGAGCCGAACTCCGAGGGCCTTTCACTCACTCACCGCAGGCAGGTTGGTGGTCTTTCTGACTTCTACCGACTCCTCTCCGGCCTTGCTCCCCCAGCTCTCTTTGTGCTCTGTCCCCCAAATATTCCTACAGGTCGCACAAGATCTGCCAGCATCCCTCTTATGGTTGAACGGCCAAAATCTAGGCTCTCTGCTCACCTTCACTCTTTAATTCCTCCTTTCTCCCACCTCTGGAACTAACTACCCCACTCCCTTCAATCCCACTCCTCCCTCCAGGTCTTTAAAACAGCTGTTCATCACCATATCTAATCTTCCCCCATCCAAAACCTTGATCTTTTCTATCCCAACTAATTCACCCCATATCCACTTTTTTGAAATTCCAACTTCTTTCCTGGAAGTCCTTGCAGTGTCCATATGTTTTATACCTCTCCCACCTCCCCCCAAGCTCTCTCCCTCCCACAGATCTCTCGACGTCCTTGCTCTCTAATGTGTTGTGTTTGTGTCCTTCCCCCTCTCTCCCCATCTTGTCTCCCGCTCCCCTTATTGTATGTTTTATGTGTCGGTTTGACGTTTTGTGTGATTAATGTTAGCTCTTTCACGAGCCTCGATCTTGTATCCAACAACAACAAAAAAATTTTGTTCTTTGCTTAATTTCAGAGTACATTGAGACATTAAACTGCGTAAATTTCAATAAAAACTGGAAAAATTGAGGTGTTCTAAAACATTTAACCGGTAGTGTATATATCTATATATCTATATATATATCTGTGCAGTGTCTGTGTTGTGTTTTGTCTTGTGTTGTCACTGAACTACTCCCTCAAACTTTTGTGAAATCGTACCAAAGTTCTGGTATGCACCTATCTCTCCCGTCGGTATGTCCTAAGGGTATTTTTTTTTTTTTTGGAAAAATTATCCTATATATATATTTTTTGGGGAAATGTTTTGGGGGAATTTTGTTTTTTTCCAACTTCAATTGTTTATGAAATGTAATATCACGTGTATTACAAATACATTTTTGCATTATGATTGTTTGAATTATGATTGGTGTAAACCATGACAAAACAGCAACTCAGGTACTATCATTTATCTATACTAGGGCATTGCCCGTACTATATCTATATCTAAAATTATATCCCCCCCCTCTATTTACATGAAATGGTTTGGTCCAAAGCGAACGGCTTGCGAGTACGGTGACAATCCCCCCCCTCTATTTACATGCAATGGTTTGGTCCAAAGCGAACGGCTTCCGGAGTTTGGTAAAGAAATCGCCATCGCGTGCACAAACGCGCAGGAAAGCGAATGAATCGCAAATTCGGTTTTATTAGTTTTAAAACATAGTTTAACGCCAACATAGTTTGCAAACGTGAAATAAATGAATACGCTCTCAAATGTGCCATCCGAGGCAGAGTGTGTCCTCCACGTTCGGCACACGCGATTGTTCGCTGCTCTCTGATTGGTTGAATCGTTTTTTGGACATAGTTCGGTAAGTAATTGTCCGATTAATATGAAACCTTGAAAAGGCACATCCTCGGGTCCCCAGCAATATACCTGGCAAGTTAAAAGTATATCGGACCCGTGGTTGTCGAGAAACAGCGGTCACAGACAAACAAACGTACAGACGTACAGAGATTACTGGAATTATAGATAGATATCCACATGTCTGGGCAGTGTCTGTCTTGTCACTGAAATACTCCCTAAAACTTTCGTTTCCGTTGTTGTGAAGTGTTTTTAATAACGTGGTGGTGGTTTTGAATCATGTGGTGGTGAGGTATTTTGAATTATGTGGTGGTGAGGTGAGGTCTTTTAAATTATGTGGGGGTGAGGTGTTTTGAATTACGTGGTGGTGAAGTGTTTTGAATCACGTGGTTGTGAGGTGTTTTTTTTATAACGTGGTGGAGAGGTCTTTTAAATTACGTGGTGGTGAGGTGTTTTGAATCACGTGGTGGTGAAGTGTTTTGAATCACGTGGTTGTGAGGTGGTTTTTTTATAACGTGGTGGAGAGGTCTTTTAAATTACGTGGTGGTGAGGTGTTTTGAATCACGTGATGGTGAAGTGTTTTGAATCACGTGGTTGTGAGGTGTTTGAATTACGTGATGGTGAGGTGTTTTGAATCACGTGGGGGTGAGGTGTTTTGAATTACGTGGTGGTGAGGGGTTTTGAATCACGTGGGGGTGAGGTGTTTTGAAATACATGGTGGTGAGGTGTTTTGAATCATGTGGTGGTGAGGTGTTTTGAATCACGTGGGGGTGAGGTGTTTTGAATCACGTGGGGGTGAGGTGTTTTGAATCATGTGGGGTGAGGTGTTTTGAATCACGTGGGGGTGAGGTGTTTTGAATTACGTGGGGGTGAGGTGTTTTGAATTACGTGGGGGTGAGGTGTTTTGAATCACGTGGGGGTGAGGTGTTTTGAATTACGTGGGGGTGAGGTGTTTTGAATCACGTGGGGTGAGGTGTTTTGAATCACGTGGGGGTGAGGTGTTTTGAATCATGTGGTGGTGAGGTGTTTTGAATTAGGTGGTGGTGAGGTGTTTTGAATTAGGTGGTGGTGAGGCGTTTTGAATTATGTGGTGGTGAGGTGTTTTTAATAACGTGGTGGTGAGGTGTTTTGAATTACGTGGTGGTGAGGTGTTTTGAATTACGTGGTGGTGAGGTGTTTTGAATTACGTAGTGGTGAGGTGTTTTGAATTACGTGGTGGTGAGGTGTTTTGAATTACGTGGTGGTGAGGTGTTTTGGATTTCGTGGTGGTGAGGCGTTTTGAACTTATTGGTGGTGAGGTGTTTTTCATTTCGTGGTGGTGAGGCGTTTTGAACTTATTGGTGGTGAGGTGTTTTTCATTTCGTGGTGGTGAGGCGTTTTGAACTTATTGGTGGTGAGGTGTTTTTCATTTCGTGGTGGTGAGGTGTAATCATCCCAAACTTCCAGTCTGCACCTACCCCTCCCGTATGTATGTGCTGAGGGGTTCTTTCTTGAATTATATATATTTTTTCAATCTAAATCTTCAACCTAAATTGCTTATAAAAATGTAATATCACAAACACTATAAATAAATTTGTGTAAAATAATTGTTTGTGTTATGATTGGTGTAAATCATGAAAATACAGCAACTCAGGTGCAGTCATTATCCTCATATACATTCATTATGTACAGTCATTATGTACAGTCATGGTTGTACAGTCATTATGAAAGCCCACAGAATCTTGTTTCTCACAGTCTACGAGTCCTTTAGGTGCTTTTTGGAAACTCCAAGCGGGCTCTCATGTGTCTTTCACAGAGGAAAGGCTTCCGTCTGGCCACTCTACCATAAAGCCCAGATCGGTGGAGTGATGCAGTGATGGTTGTCCTTCTGGAAGTTTCTCCCATCTCCACACAGGATCTCTGGAGCTCAGCCAGAGTGACTATCGGGTTCTTGCTCACCTCTCTTACCAAGGCCCTTCTCCCCCGATTGCTCAGTTTAGCCGGGCGGCCAGCTCTCGGAAGAGTCCTAGTTGTTCCAAACTTCTTCCATTTAAAAATTATGGAGGCCACTGTGCTCTTGGGAACATACAATGCAGCAGAGATTTTTTGTAGGCTTCCCCAGATCTGTGCCTCGACACAATCCTGTCTCTGAGCTCTGCAGGCAGTTCCTCCGACCTCATGGCTTTGTGTTTGCTCTGATATGCATTGTCAGCTGTGAGACCTTATATAGACAGGTGTGTGCCTTTCCGAATCATGTCCAATCAATTGAATTTACCACAGGTGGGCTCCAATCAAGGTGCAGAAACATATCAAAGATGATCAAGAGAAATGGGGGGCACCTGAGCTAAATTTCAAGTGTCGTAGCAAAGGGTATGAATACTTACGTCAATGTGATATTACAGTTTTTTCTTTCTAATAAATTTGCAAAACTTTCTAAAATCCTGTTTTCTCTTTGTCATTATGGGATATTGAGTGTAGATTGATGAGGGAAAAAATGAATTTAAACGATTTCAGCATAACATTGCAACATAACAAAAGTATAAAAAAGTGAAGGGGTCTGAATACTTTCTGAATGCACTGTGTATATATATGCAGACTTGGCATTTAACATGGAATATTTTTTTTGGGGGGTGAACTTACTTTTCAAGATGACTTAGAACCAAAAGTTCATTGGAATTATGTTGAAATTATTCTAGATTTTGGTAATGTGACCTTTAAAAGAAACAAAAACCACATTTGACATTTCGAAACAAATAAATTGATCCTTGAAAGTGATGTAAACTGATATCAAACTCAATTCATGGACAGTACTGTGTTAAACTTCTGTACGTTTTCCAGAAGTATCTCTTTATTTTGCACATTACCCAAAAAAAATTTCAACAAAAGCTAAATTATGACTGGGATTATGGACAGTAAAATTACAGTTCAGTACTTCGTGTAACCCCCACGAGCATTCAGGAGAGCACATACACGTTGAGGCATGCTGTTCACGAGATTTGCCAAGGTTTGGACAGGAATCGCTTGCCATGCAGTGACAATAGCCTGCTGCAATTCACGCACAGATGTCGGCTGCTGGTCCAAGTGGTCGATTTGACGCGTAAATTCTGCCCACAAGTTCTCTATCGGATTCATATCCGGGGACATGGCAGGCCACTCCATATGCTCTACACCATGGTCAGCAAGAAAGTGTTGGATCATGCGAGCACGATGAGGCCGTGCATTGTCATCTTGGAGGACAAAGTTTCCTCAAAAGGCTGCACGAGCAAATGGAAGCAATGTTTCTTCCAGAATGGCCCTATACTTGAACTGGTTCAGGTTTCCATTCAGAACAACCAGGTCAGTTTTGCCCCCTGCATGAAAAGCAGCCCAAACGGTCACCCCACCACCTCCAGCCTGGACTCTTGGCACTATACAATATTTGTTGTAGGCTTCATGCACTTGTCTGCGCACTCGGACACAGCCATCTTGACGATAGACCAGAAATCTAGACTCATCACTGAAGATCACCTGATTCCAGTGTCCTGGCTGCCATTGACGGTGCTCTCTTGCCCACTGCAATCGGCGCTGGCGGTGTTGTCTGGTCAGGCGTGGCTTTCTCAGGGGACGCCTGGCACGATAGCCTACTTGAACCAGTCGTTGGTTGACTAGCCTTCTGGATACAGGCACATTTGTCAGTTGCTGCCACTCAGCCCTAAGCCGATTAGCTGACTTGGTACAGCCATTGCGGACTAACCGGTGCGCCTGGCGATCATCCCTCCTTGTGGTTCTGCGGGGACGTCCTGGCCTCGGTATTGGAGCAGGGACACCCCTCTGAGCATTTCGTTTCAGGATCTTTGACACCTGACCTTGAGTGATGCCATACTGCCGAGCAATAGCACACTGTTTCATGCCGTAATTTCGTAAAGCCACCACTCTATGACAAACAGCATTGTTGAGTTGACGGACCATCTCCAGAGGAAGCGGCAATAACTTTTGGAGATGTGCAGCAGTTGTTTTCCACTAATACAGAACGCAACAACTCTTGTATACCCGACTGTGAAGCCAATCATCAAATGCACCTGTCCGTACATTTTGCCATGCCACCTGTGATATAATCCTGTTGTTGACTTCTTGCTGCGACAGACAATCAGTGACATGGTTCTTTTAACAAATAAATCACCGAAGTGTAAAAGAAACTCACCAGATTGATATACTGAGTTAAGAAAGTAAACCCAAGTCCAGAAAAAAAAATATTCCATATTAAATGCCAAGTCTGTATATTGTTGCGGTTTTGAGAACCCACACAGGTAACATCATTAAAGGTTAAAGGTTACACCCCATAGTTAGGCCACAAGCAACACGTAGGTCACATTAGAACGTTAGTTATTTCATTGTATGTGTTTAGGATAGGCCATTCCCAATAGTTGCATCTGCGTTGTGTAAAACAAATAAGAGTAGGCCCCATCCATTTTGCAGCCTCCCTCCAACCAACTCCATTGCTCACTATCCAGTCTGCACCCCATTGCCCCTCGCAGTTTGTTACGCATTGGGCCGGCAGCGTTAGCTGCCAGTTGCTCGCTCAAACCAGCCAAATGCCACAATGTAAGGCCTGGAGAAGGGGGCGCAGCACAAGGGTGGGGGTGTGGCCACGTCAAGCAGCCATCAAGGGCGGAGCCGGTAAGACCTCAACAGCCAATCAGGGCTGAGGCGACATCGCCTGACAGGGTGTGGTTGGACATTCCAGAGGGTTCGCTGGGCGTGGCAATAAAACCCTTTGCGCGAGACCCTCACCTCAGTTATGAGGGAAGCCCATGCGAGAGGAGACGTGCTGAATTGAGTTCGAGTTATGATGGGAGAGGCGCTTGGGTTGTGAACGAGTTATGAGGAGGGCATGCACTGAGTCAGATCCCCAAGGAACGCGCTGAGTTCTGAGTTATGAGGAGAAACGCGTTGAGGACTCGAGACTGCGTTGAAAGGTCTGGTGCTAAAGGACTCATTGGGAAGGTTCATTGCGGCAGGACTTGAAGGGAGCGAGCGTGCTAAAGGACTTTGTTGGAGAGAGCGCATTGTGAGGACTCGTGGAGAAAGGCGCCCGGTAAAGAAAGGCTTGTTGGAGATCGCTGGTTGGGAATTTGGCTTGGGCTTGCGGTGAGCGCATATCAAGCGCCAGCATTCCTATTACATACGTGGCCGTGAGCCAACATAACCGCTAACCGCTTACAGATCCCACGATATATAATTGTCCGCCTCGCGCCTACGCCACGCGGAGAGCTGCCTGCCGTCTTCCATCGCCTGCACTGTACGAGTCGGGGACTGGACGAGCTGTGGACGCCATCTTTGGACCCTCAACCCGACCATCTACATCCCCGTGTGAGTGAGTGAGTGCGAACGGGCCCGTGTCCAGGAGATAAGTATAAGACTGGAAAGGCTGCCCTGTGTATCTGCTTCTTCCTCTTCCCTGTACATTGCTGCTTTTTCTTCCTCTTCTTTGTACAAAGTGTGTACTTCTCTTCCTTCCCGTACAATTGTAAATAAATTACCTGTTCTTCCTGTTTTCCTCTTAATCCGATCGTCTTAGTGATTTCTCCATTGGGTAAGCGTGGCATGATTGACAACCGCTCGAATCGGGTTTAGTACCTGTTAACGGCCTGAATCGTGGCTCGCTAATCGCTCGGCGTGTCCACTAACGCCGTGGTTCGGGTAGGGTTATTTCCTTGCTTCCCGGAAGGCGCTGGTACTTAGGTAATAGGACCAATTCGACCAACAACCCTATTCAGCGCTAACCGGAATGAATGTGATTGCCCCGGGATCGCGTCGGCTAGTAAAAAGACAAGAGGATTAATCCCCCCTTGATAAGTGGGAGGCCGACGTTGGAGATCCGCAACAATATATATATATATATATATATATATATATATATATATATATATATATATATATATATACATATATATATATACATATATATATATATATATATATATATATATATATATATATATTATATATATATATATATATATATATATATATATATATATATATTATATATATATATATATATATATATATATATATATATATATATATATATATATATATATATACAAACACACACACACACACACACACTATCAAAGATACCCATCAATGACGGGGGTTCGTAGATGCCTGATGGGAAATAAACAATTTTCTTTGGAGTGTGTAGTGTGTTACGGATTCGTCACTTCCACTGTTGTGGTTTTCACCCACTTGACATATTTCTGATATTATGTATTATTATTATTCTCACAAGGTTTATTACTCAGGAACAGCTATCTAAAGTTAACAAGCGTAACGCCTAGGTCCCCCGTCGGTGAAGTGATGTGAGGTGACAAAGTGGAAGACGCAGAAAACATGCTATGATATGATATTTCGCTCACAAGGTTCAGTCATACATGGAGGCGGCCATCTTGGATTTTGACGTGGCGACCCAATTTTCAATAGCGTTCTTCCTTGTGCCTAGATACACCCAAACACCAGATTAGAAGTTGGTACTTTGCTTATTTTCCAAGATATTTCACTCACAAGGTTCAGACATATATATGGTGGCGGCCATCTTGGAGTTTGACGTGGCGACCCAATTTACAATAGCGGTCTTCCTTATGCCGAGATACACCGACACACCAAAGTAGAAGTTGGTACGTCGCTTATTTTTCAAGATATTCATCTCACAAGGTTCAGACATACATGGCGGCGGCCATCTTGGAATTTGACGTGGCGACCCAATTTTAAACAGCCTTCTTGCTTGTGCTTAGGTACACCAACACACCAGAATAGAAGTTGGTACTTCGCTTATTTTTCAAGATATTTAGCTCACAAGGTTCAGACATATATATGGTGACGGCCATCTTGGATTTTGACGTGGCGACCCAATTTCCAATAGCGTTCTTCCTTATGCCGAGATACACCCACACACCAAATTAGAAGTTGGTACTTCGCTTATTTTTCAAGATATTCATCTCACAAGGTTCAGACATACATGGCGGCGGCCATCTTGGATTTTGACCTGGCGACCCAATTTCCAATAGCCTTCTTCCTTATGCCGAGATACACCCACACACCAGATTAGAAGTTGGTACTTCGCTTATTTTTCAAGATATTTCGCTCACAAGTTTCAGACATATATATGGTGGCGGCCATCTTGGATTTTGACGTGGCGCCCCAATTTTCAGTCGCGTTCTTCCTTATGCCGAGGTACACCCACACACCAAATTAGAAGTTGGTACTTCGCTTATTTTTAAAGATATTCATCTCACAAGGTTCAGACATACATGGCGGTGGTCATCTTGGATTTTGACGTGGCGACCCAATTTTAAACAGCCTTCTTCCTTTTTGCCTAGATACACCCACTCACCAGATTAGAAGTTGGTACTTCGCTTATTTTTCGAGATATTTCGCTCACAAATTTCAGACATATATATGGTGGCGGCCATCTTGAATTTTGACGTGGCGACCCAATTTTCAATAGCCTTCTTCGTTATGCCGAGATACACCCACACACCAGATTAGAAGTTGGTACTTCGCTTATTTTTCAAGATATTCATCTCACAAGTTTCAGACATACATGGAATCAGACATACATGGCGGCGGCCATCTTGGATTTTGACGTGGGTTGCACCCACACACCAAATTCGAATGCGGTCCTTCGCTTATGCACGCACGCATGCATGCACGCCCGCACGCACGCACGGACGGACGGACGGACAGACAGACGGACGGACGGACAGACACACGGACGGAGGGGAAAGCCATAGTCCCCCCTTCGCTCCGCTGCGTGACGGGGGACAAAAAGGTTAACTTAAAATGATACAGGAAACCAAACGAGAAGACGAGGAGGTGAAGAGGAAGAGGCGGCACGAGCAAAGTTGGAGAAGACGCGTGACGTCAAGGATATAGCGAGCCTGGTCTACCGCAAGTCGCGAGGGAATTTTGAGTTCCTGGAAGGGACATTCGGCGATAGGAATTATCGCTGGAGTGGAAAATCTGCGTCGTCAGATTTGGGCGCTGAGATTTCGACGAATCCTCGCCTGGTCGCATCGGCTCAAGTAAGAGCCATCGGCCATATTGAACCCCGTGCTACGGACACCTACAAAGGTTTTGCCTCGCGTCAACTTCACCCCAACATCCTACCGTTTGTCGGGGATGTGTGTGTGCGACCGCTTCGTCTCCAATTACGTTGCGGTTCGCTGAGTGAACGGTGAAGGTGCCCCTCTGAAGGGCGCCGTTGTACAGTTTCGGCGGGGTGATGACCCTTGTCAACTGTACGCGATTCGAATATCGACTGGAGAGCGAGATTCGGGCTTTTTTTTTTTTTTTTGGTGTACTGAATCGAGGCTCGTGAAAGAGCTAACATTTACTTCACAAACAAATCAACCAGACAAACAAAATATATAAAAAGAGGGAGCGGAAGACAAGGTGGGGAGAGAAGGGGAAGCACACAAACACAACATTTGAGAGCAGGGAGAAGTGTGGGAGGGAGAGGGCTTGGGGGGAGGAGGCGTGGGAAGGGGGGAGGGGGGGTGGGAGAAGTATAAAACACAAGGACACCAAGGACTTCCAGGACAGAAGTTGGTATTTCAAAAAAGTGGATTTGGGGTGAAATTAGCGGGGGTAGAAAAGATCAAGGTTTTGGATGGGGGAAGATAAGAGATGGTGGAGAACAGCTGTTTTAAAGACCTGGAGGGTGGAGTGGGATTGAAGAGAGTGAGGGGGTTTGTTCCAGAGGCAGGAGAAAAGAGGAATGAAGGAGTGAAGGTGAGCAGAGAGTCTTGATTTTGGCAGTTTAACCATAAGAGGGTTGCAGGCAGATCTTGTGTGACCTGTAGGAATATTTGCGGGACAGAGCCCAGAGAGAGCTGGGGGGTGGGGGGGCAAGGCCAGAGAGGAGTCGGTAGAAGATGGAAAGACCACCAACCTGCCTGCGGTGAGTGAGTGACAGCCCCTTGGACTTAGCTTCATCGCGAGAGATTCCAATGATTCTGATCGCTTTGGTTTCAACAGCGTGAAGACGAGCTAGGTGTGAGGCAGGAGCACCAGCCCAGAGGGGAGAGCAGTATTCCATTGAGCTGCGGATGAAAGCCTTGTATGTGGTGAGGAGCTCAGGTGTGCCAAGGAAGGACTTCGCACGACAGAGGATGCCCAGTCGGCGACTGGCTTTGGAGGCCAGATTTGAAATGTGGTTTTCCCAGGAAAGATCATGGCAGATAGTGAGACCCAAAAGCTTGAGTGACAGAACTTCTTGGAGAGGATTATTCAGAAAGTGGATTGGAGGGTTGTCCAGTCGGTCTTTTCGGAGAGACATCGTAAGAGTGTGAGATTTGTCAGGATTGAAAGACATGTTCCACTTGTTTGCCCAGTCTGATTTTCTCCAGGTCTGCAGAGAGTGAGGAGGGCTTCGACTGCATATCGTTCGAACGACCGCTGGAGCGAAGCACATTCGCCTTGGAAAAGGTTATAGAGACATTGAGGATTGTCCGTTTCACTCGCTGGGAGCGCAGTGAGTTATATGACTTTATTGATGGTATATAGAGTGCACTCTTAATTGCCATTTGTTGTACCGTTATTCCTGTGTGAATTTCAATATATTATTTGTTCATTTATAATCATTGGTGTGGTTTCACTATTGTTTCTAACACAGAGTAACATATTTTTCTGCCGTGGCTCCTCTCGGGGTTCGGAGGTGTACCGAGACCAGGAGATCGTAGAGGAACACGTAACAAGTGGTAAAATGGGAATTCAGTGAGCAAATTTCGCAAAGGGTGCAGCTGGTGACCTCGACAACCTTGTTCCATTCCATCAGCTAAGATTTCCAATCCATGCTCGTTGTACCTCCGAAGTACTGCTCGGGATTGAAGGTGATATTATGAAAGCTCAATTGGGAAATGGGTTTAGGCATGTTTTGGGCCTATGGCCTGACTGAAGATCACCAAAGTTCTTTCCATACCAACCGAACACCTACCCCTCTCCATATTGTTTCTTCAGTCCCTGACCTCCCCCCCCCCCCCCCCTCTATACTCCCCCCAGCTTTGCTTTCAGCAATTTCCCACAGCACTTCATTCTGGTTTCCCATTCGATGATCCATAGATCAGTAGTTTCAGTTTCACTTTTCAACATCAGTTTCGCTTTGAAATATCAGTTTAGATTTGAGATGGCAGTTTAGATTTATCATTGCAACTTGTAATACGACGCAAAATTGCACAGAAATGTTTATCAAAACCGATTTTGTGAGATTTGTTTTTCGAATTTTCGTAGGGGTCAAAAGTGTTTTTAGGGTCATAAAGGGGACTGAAGTATTTAAAGAATCAAGGCTCTTAAAAGGGCTAAATGGTGTCCAAAAGTGCCGATGGATGAAAGAGCAAAAGGGGACAAAAGTGTCCAAATGGTCTTGAGCTGTCCAAAGTGTCTTAAAAAGTCAATAGGTCTTAAAAACTGTCGAAGAAGGTGTATATGCCTCAAAGGGTCGAAATGGGTATGAAGGGGTGCAAAGGGTGTAATGGTCCAAGAGGTGGAGAGGGTTTAAGGGGTCTAAAGGTGTCTAAGGGATGTAAAGGGTCAAAAGGGAGCCAAGAGGTGTTAGGCGTCGACATGGATCAAAGGAATATAAAGGGTCAAAAGAGGTCTAAGGGGTTTAAAGGGCCTACTGGGTCTAAGGGATGTAAAGGGTCTATGTCTAAGGGATCTAAGGGGTGTAAAGGGTCTAAAGGATGAAAAGGAGTGAAGCTGTCATAAATAAATTACCTTGGGTTAGTAATTAACTTAACTTGTGATTGCAACTCGGCCACAACGGGCCAAATGAGCCCGTCATCACAGTATAAACCCCTATTAAGGTACATCGTGGATACAGTTTCGTTGTGATTAACCTTGGGAGCTCAAAGCAGTATGATCACAAAGAGCAAAACAACAACTCACCTTGTTGTGATGTGATTGTTGGATGGTTCACCCGTTGGCATGTGGCAGTTTGTAGATGGTGTCATGTGGGTCATTTTTTGTACAAACTATTTTTTCACCCTTGAGAGTTATGTTGTTACATGAGCAGTAAAATTCCCTTCAAAATCTATGTATTGGTTGTCTTTGTACTATTTTCGGTTTTTGAATAATTCGTGAATTTCAGAGGTCACGTGACTCCTTCTTTGCCGAAATTACCGATCATGGTAACACCTTGATGAAGAGTTATTTTTAACATCTGATGACATATTTGATGATCGGGGGTCACAATCTCACTAATTATATCGGTATCCATGTTGAAATCAGATAAAAAAATTGGGCTTTTTATATGTTTTATTTTATCTGTTCTGTATCCGATGCTCCCCCTTCCTCTTCATTAACGGTATGGACCTCAAACATCCGGGGCCTTCGTTCAAACTTAACTGATCTCTCCATACAGCTTGCTTCTGTCAAACCAGACTTGATCTGCTGAACAGAAACTTTCCTCCTTCATGATGTCTCTGATTCCTTAGTATCTCTCCCGGGTTACTCCCTCCTCCGGTATGATAGACCTGAGCCTCGTCCTGGAGCTGGGGTTGCTATCTTTATCAAAAACTCTCTTCCTCACTCACCCTGCACTGCACTCTCTCCACCTCACCCCCAGGAATACCTCAGGCTACGGCTTCCCCTTCGCTCCCACCTTTTGTTCATATGTGTGTTGTACCGTCCACCAAACAGTGATGACTCCATCTACATCTCGCTGTCTGATAATATGGACCAACTTCTATCTACTCATCCCAACTCTCTCTTCCTCATATGTGGTGATTTCAATTGTCACCATGCCAGTTGGCTGGGTGTGGGTACCTCTCTCACCAGCCATGGCTCCTCAGCAAAGGACTTCTGCGACTCACTGGGACTGACACAATCTGTCAATTTCCCGACCTGGATCTCAGTCAACGGAGCATCTTCTCTTCTGGACTTGGTTTTGACTAACTTCCCTGAAAATGTCTGCTGCTCTTCTTCTGCTCCAATCGGATCATCTGATCATGTGCTTGTTAAAGTGGACATCTCTCTGACCATTCTCAGGGAGCCTGCTCAGCGTCGGCGAGTCTGGCATTTCACTCAGGCCAACTGGCATGGTCTTCAAGCAGCCATCAATCATCTGGACTGGTCTCCCATCTCTACCACCTCTGACAACCTCATCCTGGGAATTCTTCCAAAGTAAATTGCTCTCTCTCATGCACAGATTTATCCCATCTCGTCTTCAGTTGTCATACCCTTCCTCCCGTCCATGGTACACGGAATCTTGTGGTGAGGCTGTTGCCCAGAAACAACTTGCCTTCGTCTCCTGGAAAGCAAATCCAATGGAAGGAAATCTCATTTCCTTTCACAAAGCCCGAAACAAGTGTGTGTCCACCCTCAGGAGAGCCAGGAAAAATATCTCTCCATTCTCAAGACTGAACCCTCTTATATGTCTCCCTCTTCCAAACCCTGGTGGCGTCTGGCCAAATCTGTTTCTGGTGTTTGTTCCCCCTCCATCCCCTCCCTTACCTCAAACGGCCACACAGCTGACTCCGCACGTGAAAAAGCTGAATGCCTCAACTCTGTGTTTGCTTCTAAATCTTGTGTCCCAAACCCATCCCTCTCTGTACCCACCATACCCAGTCGTACCCAGCTGCTCCTGGACTCCGTGTCCTTTCCTCCTGACATGGTGGAAAAGTTTCTGTCAACCCTCGACTCTGATTCTGCATCTGGACCTGACGGCATCAGCCCACGGGTCCTAAAATCCTGTTCTTCCGCTCTTTCACTCCCTCTCTCTGTTCTCTTCACCCTCTCTTTTGCTCAAGATCAACTGCCATCTGCTTGGAAATCAGCCAACATCACCGCTTTGCACAAAAAAGGTGCAAAAACAGATCCTAGCAACTACAGACCAATCAGCCTTCTCCCAATTATCAGCAAAGTCATGCATTCCATCATTGCTTCAGATATGAAATCTTTCCTCTTCTCCAATGGCTTGATCTCTGATCATCAATTTGGTTTCAGACCAGGTCACTCTACTCTGGACATGCTGCTTCTGCTGTCTCAAAAATGGATGGAGGTCCTCAATGCCAAAGAGGAAATTAGAGCTGTCTCCCTCGACATATCACGTGCCTTCGATACGGTCTGGCACCCCGCTCTACTCACCAAACGCTCCTCCTTTGGTATCCATGGAAATCTCCACGCATGGCTGGCGGACTTCCTCTCTAGTCGTCGTCAAAGTGTGGCCCTAAATGGGTTTCTCTCATCTCCTCTTCCTGTTCAGGCTGGAGTTCCCCAAGGCAGTGTTCTGGGCCCTGTGCTTTTTCTGGTCTTCATCAAAGATCTCTCTGACTCTCTTGAAAATCCTCTCTATCTCTTTGCTGATGACTCCACTCTCTGCCGCTCCATTCCTCATCCCTCAGATCAGCAGTCTGCAGCCTCCTCACTCTCTGCAGACCTGGACAAAATCACAGACTGGGCAAACAAGTGGAACATGTCTTTCAATCCTGACAAATCTCACACCATTACGATGTCTCTCCAAAAAGACCGACTGGACAACCCTCACAACTACTTTCTGAATAATCCTCTCCAAGAAGTTCTGTCACTCAAGCTTTTGGGTCTCACTATCTGCCATGATCTTTCCTGGGAAAACCACATTTCAAATCTGGCCTCCAAAGCCAGTCGCCGACTGGGCATCCTCCATCGTGCGAAGTCCTTCCTTGGCACACCTGAGCTCCTCACCACATACAAGGCTTTCATCCACAGCTCAATGGAGTACTGCTCTCCCGTCTGGGCTGGTGCTCCTGCCTCACACCTAGCTCGTCTTCACGCTGTTGAAACCAAAGCGTTCCGAATCATTGGAATCTCCCGCGATGACGCTATCTCCGAGGACCTTTCACTTAATCACCGCAGGCAGGTTGGTGGTCTTTCCCTCTTCTACCGACTCCTCTCCGGCCTTGCTCCCCCAGCTCTCTCTGGGCTCTGTCCCCCAAATATTCCTGCAGGTCACACAAGATCTGCCTGCAACCCTCTTATGGTTAAACTGCCAAAATCAAGACTCTCTGCTCACCTTCACTCCTTCATTCCTCTTTTCTCCCGCCTCTGGAACAAACTCCCTCACTCTCTTCAATCCCACTCCTTCCTCCAGGTCTTTAAAACGGCTGTTCACCACCATCTCTTATCTTCCCCAATCCAAAATCCTTGATCCTTTCTACCCCCGCTAATTTCACCCCAAAATCCACTTTTTTTAGGTGACTTTTGACTTCTTTCCTGGAAGTCCTTGGTGTCCTTGCGTTTTATACCTATCCTGCCTCCCCCCAGGCCGTCTCCCTCCATAAACATCTCCCGATGTCCCTGCTCTCAAATGTTGTGTTTGTGTGCTTCCTCCCCTTCTCTCCCCATCTTGTCGACCGCTCCCCTTTTTATATACTTTGTTTGCTTGTTTGTTTGATTTGTTTGTTTGATAAATGTTAGCTCTTTCACGAGCCTCGACTCTGTACACAAAAAAAAAAAAACCCTTGGAGATCATGGCGACAGGTGGCAGCTTGGATGTCTATAAATTATGAATTGTGAGAAAATAACTTTTAAACCCCTATTTAGGTGCAGGGTGGTAAAATATGTTATCCTATAAAGTTTTATGGCGATTAATCTTGGGAGCTCAGATTAGTAGGTTCACAAACAAACAAACAAACAAACGGATGTTTCACTTTTATATATACTGAAACGCAAAAGAAACTTACCACCTTTGAAACCTTTAAATATCAACAATAACACTGCGTGTAGTAAATGTGTGAACTTATTTGTGGACAATAGTGTCCTCACTGTCAGACAAAACGGTCACGGATGGTCACTTGAACCTTCAATGGTCACTTCATAGCACAGCTGTTGAACAGCCGTTTTGACTGTCAGTGATTAGCCAAGGGGTACGGGATGATTTTAATGAGCTGCACGTGATGTCTTGATATTGGCTTTAAAAAGGCCAGTGCAAAATGGGCATTTCAATCAACATGCCACGATTGTCAAGGGATAAACGGCAGCGTGCCCTGGGCATGCTGCAAGGCGGACTGAGCTACCGTGAGGTGGCACGTCGCCTTGGCTGTTCACACCAGACGATATCGGCCCTGGTGGACAGAGACACCCTCCACAACTCTGCAGATGACAGACCTCGATCAGGGAGGCCAAGAGTCACCACTGCAAGGCAGGACAGGCAGATGGTCCGAAGTCACCTGCGGGATCGATTCCGTCCAGCATCCCGCACTGCGGCAGAAACTCCGGGGCATGCAAACCACGGATCTCCAATGATACTGCACGAAGACGACTGCATGACTATGGTCTGACTGCCAGAAGACCATACAGAGGCCCCGTGATGATGGCTGCCCATCGCCGCAACCGACAGAGATGGTGCCAGCAGCATCAGCGGTGGACCTTGGCGCAGTGGAACGAGGTCGCTTTCAGCGATGAGTCAAGGTTCTGTGTGGACAGTCCTGATGGGCGTGAGTGTGTCTGGAGAAGAACTGGCGAGCGATATGCCGATTGTTGCGTGCGTCAAGCCAACAGGTGGGGTGGCCCAAGTGTGATGGTGTGGGCCACCATATCAGGCCGGTACAGGACGCCACTGGTGGTTGTGGATGGGAATCTTAACACCCAGCGGTATGTGGATAACATCCTGTGACCTCATCTGCTGCCATTCCTGCTAGACCACCCAGAACTGAGAACCTTTCAGCATGACAACGCTCGTCCCCATGCTGCTCGCTTTACCACTGCATTTCTCCAAGGCGAGAACATCAACACCATGCAGTGGCCTGCGTTCTCCCCTGACCTGAATCCCATAGAGCACCTGTGGGATGAGCTTGGGAGACGCGTAGTTGGCAGGGCCAGGACATGGGCAGAGCTGCTTCAGACATTGAGGACTGAGTGGGACAGAATCCAGCAGCAATCCATCCAAAGACTGGTAGGCAGTATACGCCGACGATGCACTGCCTGTATCCAAAACAATGGTGGCCACACACGCTATTGAAAGGGGACTGACATTGCACCCTGTGCTGTTCTGTACTGTAGAACAAACTGATGAGATGGTGTATCTTGGTCAAAAACTTGACATGTTATCAATAAAATGCCAATGTTTCAATTAGCAATTGTTGGTTTGTTTTATTTTGAACTGTTACAATTTTATTACATTTCAAACAAGTGATAAGTTTCTTTTGCGTTTTCGGTCTTTTTGAAGTTGGTCAAAATGGTCAAATTTTTTGGTCAAAATGCCCATTTTGCACTGGCCTTTTTAAAGCCAATATCAAGACATCACGTGCAGCTCATTAAAATCATCCCGTACCCCTTGGCTAATCACTGACAGTCAAAACGGCTGTTCAACAGCTGTGCTATGTAGTGACCATTGAAGGTTCAAGTGACCATCCATGACCGTTTTGTCTGACAGTGAGGACACCATTGTCCACAAATAAGTTCACACATTTACTACACGCAGCGTTATTGTTGATATTTAAAGGTTTCAAAGGTGGTAAGTTTCTTTTGCGTTTCAGTATATCTTGATATCCACAATTTTGAAAAGAGAGAATAATAATTGTCTTGGTCTCTATTTTATTTTTCAATACAAATAAACTGATATGAGGAAGAGGAAAACAAAAATTGAAAAAATAAAATAGAGACCAAACGAATTATTATTCTCTGTATTCAAAATTACAAGGTTACCTGATTATTCTCATTATTCCAATTGATGGAACTCATGTTCAGTTGGAGTTGCATATTTGAAGGTTCTCTCGAGTCAAACGAACCAACGTTTTTGAATTGCACTTTGCCAATGATGTCACGATGCCAGTTAATAATGTCATATCTTCCAGGAGGATCCCCATTTTCATCAAAAAACATCTCGTGCCCCAAATTGTTTACAAACCTCACTTTTTGAATGTAGTGTAATAACTGAGAATGAGAAAAACAGTTTACATAAGTAAAATACAATGTGCCCATCACCAGAAGAACTTGGATATTCATTCTTTTTTTTTTTAACCCAATATTCTAAATACATTGTTGCATAAATCAATAAAGAATACATGATTTGAATATGGAGCTTTTCTATCAGATGCTCCATGTTAAATAAAATTACTTTGCTCTAAGTTCCACATATAATCACACTAACCTTCGAAACATGAAAATTGTACGATCTAAATTAGGCCATAAGTTTAGGGTGAAGAGTGCAGAACTCATTTTTTTATTCCGTTCACCCAATATAAATGCAAGCATAATGAAATTGGACTGGCAAGAAGGAAGTAATATTATAATATAGCTCTGTGATGGTCTTTGTGATATAATCCAAGGTCACATTTTGCCTAATCGACAATAAATCTCCAAATAAAATATACCCTCATCCCTGCCAAATAATTAACAAAAAGAAAGAGAGAAGCCTCGGCCCTGACTGAGACAGCCAGAAATGGAGAATTCAACAAACTTAGAGTCATTCAATATGTTTCTCCAAAAACAAATAGCAGTGATAATGTGTGAAGATAATCTATTAAAAGCCAAGAAGAAATCCAGAAATACATTCACACAATTGAAGAATGGTTTACCCCTTGCTGGAAAAGAAAGATCATTTAATGATGCCTTACAAAGAAACAGAAATTTATTAACATTTTCTTGTTGTTTTTAAGCCTCACAGAAGAAGAACTCAATATTTTGGAAAGAGAAGATGCTCAAAATAGATAAATCAGTTTGCTGTGGCTTATAACTAACTCGAAGGGAGAAGATTATGGAATGTCATGTGTCCATGTGCAGGGCGTTCGAAAAAGACCTGGACAACTTTGGTTGTTAATATATTTAGTATCACAAACGATACAATGATGCCCTTCATTTTGTACGATACAAAAAGTCATAATGTTTTCCTTATTTTCAGGTCTGGTAGTTTAATGTAAAAGAGAATTGCGACTCCACAGGAGAAAGCTCAGTGAGTCGAATGGTTCATCGAGACAAGATTTGACATGCAAGTTCAGCGTAATTGCCGTACAAAGTATGGAAGGAATCGCCATCGTGGACTCGTATCAGAAAGTGGTACGAGAGGTTTAATGAGATGGGCAGTTGTAAGAAATAGAAAAGTTGTAAATCAAATTTCTAAAATCCCCCAACATCCCTTCTTGCCCCTTAACCCCTGCAAACACACACACACACACACATATATATATATATATATATATATATATATATATATATATATATATATATATATATTATAATAGGCTATGGTCATTCTGTCCGTCCGTCTGTCCGGGGGTGTGGCTTAGTCCGTTTGCAGAGTAGCTCCACCCATTCTTGGAGAGGCTTCATGTAAACAAATATCCACCATTTTATTACCTCGAATGGCTTTGAGGCCTGTTTAGTTAGGCCCATGCTGTCTTTCTCTCTCACACAGGTTTATTTCAATTCTAATTCGATATATCATTTCATTTTTAACAGTCGCTAACATAGTGTTAGACTCGGTTGAAAAAAAACGGGAAGAGAATCCCAAGAAAGTTTCCGTTTATAGAACGAAATTATTTCTCAAAGGCCTGTAAACTAAAGCCCATTCATTGAGTCACCCTCACGATTTTATCTCGAATTCACAATCTGATTTAATTTTTATCGATGGTTTTAGACTCGGTGTCAGAAATAATTGAGAACATTCACACAAACACGGGAAATTGCTGAGATATATTTATAAAAATCGCGCTACGATGATACACGAAAATGCACCGCCTAAAATAACATTCAGGGAAAATGTCGACATATATAAAAAATTCGCTTTTTCTTTTCCGTTAAGATATATTACTTTTACCTTTTATGACAGTCGGCACAAAAACGACATATATATCTTCGTTCTTTCTTATTTCATTCAACATTATTATCTGGAAGTAAAATATGTCAGGAAATTACCGAGAGATATTTCTTCGTTTTTCTTTTATTAGTTATGTGCGCATACACTTTAAATAGGTTTATTTGAAATCTTTAATTTTCACAATGTAATTTACTTGCCATTTGTCATTTGATAATTACGAGACACTTCCTCTTGAGGATCCTGACAATTCATGCGTTGCGTGGAAACTTCCATTTCCAAAATGAATGCGACGGTCGATGAAGAACGCAGACCTGAACAGGATGTAGCAAGAAAACGAATGAGATGGGCGAACGAGTCCGTCGACGAACGTCAATGCAGACTTGAACAGGATGTAGCAAGAACCGCACAGAGACCGCACGAGACGGGAGAACCGCACAGAATGCTGCTGCAACAATGATGAGGAGGGTTGGAGAGGAGTGAGGGGTTGGAGAGCGAGGTGCGAGGGGTTGGAGAGCGAGTAGCGAGGGGTTTGGACAGTGAGGAGCGAGGGGTTGGAGAGCGAGGAGCGACGAGGTATTGGAGAGGAGTGTGAGGAGGTATTGGAGAGGAGTGTGAGGTGGTATTGGAGAGGAGTGTGAGGAGGTATTGGAGAGGATTGTGAGGAGGTATTGGAGAGGCGTGCGAGGAGGTATTGGAGAGGAGTGTGAGGAGGTATATGGAGAGGAGTGTGAGGAGGTGTTGGAGAGGAGCGAGGGGTTGGAGAGTGAGGAGCGATTGGAGAGGCGAGTGAGGAGCGATTGGAGAGGAGAGTGAGGAGCGATTGGAGAGGGGAGTGAGGAGCGATTGGAGAGGAGCGAGTGGTTGGAGAGGCGAGTGAGGCGTGATTGGAGGGGAGTGTGAGGGATTGGAGAGGAGTGTGAGGGATTGGAGGAGAGTGTGAGGGATTGGAGAGGAGTGTGAGGGATTGGAGAGGAGTGTGAGGGATTGGAGAGGAGTGTGAGCGGTTGGAGAGGAGTGTGAGGTGTTGGAGAGGAGTGTGAGGTGTTGGAGAGAAGTGTGAGGGGTTGGAGAGGAGTGTGAGGGGTTGGCGAGGAGTGTGAGGTGTTGGAGAGGAGTGTGAGGGGTTGGCGAGGAGTGTGAGGGGTTGGCGAGGAGGGCGAGGGGTTGTTGAGTGCGAGGGGTTGGCGAGGAGTGCGTGGGGTTGGCGAGGAGTGTGAGGGGTTGGAGAGGAGTGTGAGGGGTTGGAGAGGAGTGTGAGGATGTATTGGAGAGGAGTGCGAGGAGGTATTGGAGAGGAGTGCGAGGAGGTATTGGAGAGGATTGCAAGGAGGTATTGGAGAGGAGTGCGAGGAGGTATTGGAGAGGAGTGCGAGGAGGTATTGGAGAGGAGTGCGAGGAGGTATTGGAGAGGAGTGTGAAGAGGTATTGGAGAGGAGTGTGAGGAGGTTTTGTAGAGGAGTGGGTGGAGGTATTGGAGAATAGTGTGAGGAGGTATTGCCGAGGAGTGTGGGGAGGTATTGGAGAGGAGTGTGAGGAGGTTTTGTAGAGGAGTGGGTGGAGGTATTGGAGAGGAGTGTGAGGAGGTATTGCAGAGGAGTGTGAGGAGGTATTGGAGAGGAGTGTGAGGAGGAGTGGCATTGGAGAGGCGTGAGGGTGGAGAGGAGTGAGGGGTCACATATTATGTGAAATAAATAAATTACACCATTTTAACCATTTTGTAAAATTTAATGTGCAGCATCTAAATCAAGTGTCCAAATGTCACACACGTCCATACCCGTGGGATTCCCATGGGTGACCCCACTAGTATATATATATATTATATATATATATATATATATATATTATATATATATATATATATATATATATATATATATTGTTACGGATCCCGGATTACGGCACTCCCCTTACCGAGAGGGGGGTTAATTCCCTCGCCTATTACACTGGCCGTCCGAGTCCTAGAAGATATTGCGCTCCTTCCGGTCGGAAGCAGGGCGATACTTCTGCTCGAGCCACGGACAAGATGGAATTTTGCCGAGCAGTTTAGCAATCCGAAGCTCGAGCCGTTAGCGACAGTCTGAACCCGATTATAGTGGTTCCTATATCGTGCCACCGATATTCAATTGGGGACAGGACGCAAGCGATCGGATGAGAAGAACCAAGGTAAAGGAAGAACAAATATAATTTATGAATTATGTACAAGAAACCCGAAGAGGAAATGAAAGAAGGGGATATACAAGAAGAAGAAGAAGCAGTGACACAGGGCAGCCTTAAACAGTCTTATATTATCACATGCCCAGGACAGTACAAACACACTTACACGATATGGGGAATAGCAGGTAGAAGGAGAAGGGTCAAGCCGATGGTTCCAGGCTCCGGGTCCGCCGCGAAGAATGGCATGCAGCTTCGCGTGTCGTTGGCGCGTGACCGGACCTTATAATTATGCGGGGGACTGGGATGCCGCGTACATAATCTCCGTGCCAACTCTCTCTCGCCCTACGTTCGTCTCAGAGGGTACCCTCGCGCAGATCGCTCAAAGCCGTCACAATCAATCGAGCGCTTCCCACGCAGTTGGTTCACAATGACCTCCCCTCGCGCAGTCCGTCACGATCAGCATCCCCCGGCGCAGTCCGTCAAAGGGCTTGGCGCTCGCGCTTATATGATCGCGCGTTGAAATCAAGCCGCCTTCATAGGGCTATGCCCACTAACGAGCTCACCTCAGCCCTGGTTGGTCAGCGAGGGCTCACTGGCTCCACCCTCGACGGCTCGTGGATGAGGCCACACCTCTTCCCGTGGCTCCGCCCCTTCTTTCCTTGAGCCAACTTCGTGTTCAATGGAGGTTGGAGCCAGCGCTAAGGCAGCGACGATGGCACAATGCAGCGAACGCTGCTAATAAGATTATGTGAGAGCATTGGGAAGGACAAGCCCCGTCTGTAGGTGCTACTGGCACTTTGGAGAGTGAGAGAGATTGGGGGTAATTGAAGGGGCCTAGGTTATTTGATTAATGCAACGCAGATTCAACTATTGGGAACAGATCCTTAACTAGAACACATACTAATGAGATAACTAAAGAAGAAGCCTATGGTGTCCTACGTGTTGCAATATGACCTAACTAGGGTGCGACCTTTGACCTTTTTACACAGAAATGGGAATATTTACAGGGGATTATTTATAAGGGAATATTACAGATATTTACAAAGTGGAGGGTTCTAAAAACCGCAACAATATACATATATCATTAAATGCAGCATGGCATAATCACATACCTGCCAAAGTTTAAAATCAGCAACACTTGCACATGATCCATTATCAAATGGACCATAACTGGGAGTACAAGTTTGCAAGTTCTGCAAAGCATGTGCCACAGAATAAACAGCCAAATACACTTTGTAAGTGAATCGAAGATGAGAAACATCTGTGAAAACCGTTTCAACTTGTTCTAATTCCTCGAGGCCTGTACAGGCTTTAACATTTGATTCTTCATTACTGTTCCAGGTGCATTTGAAAGTGTTTGACCAAAATTCCATAATAAAGTCTTCCGTATTATCACCAGAAAACAAACTACAATCCTTTCGAGCTGTGTCGACTATTTTGGTGGAAGTTTTGGCACTCCCAGGATCAGTGATGTTCAGCTGAATTTTGCTGCAATTTATCTGTATTGGTGTAAAAGCTGAATTCCGAGCAGTTTCTTTGGCTTTTACGCAACTGCAAATATTACGATTATGGAATATCATGTGTTCATCAAATCCGTTAATTATATTTATATTTTCTTGGTTTCCATTACACTGCTCAATGCATTCATCAATCAAAAATAAGTAATTTATATTCTGTGGACTCTTCATTGCAGTTGAGTTTTTGGCATCTGAGTTGTAGCTCCTAATCAGATTCAGGCCTGAGTCTTTGCATTTATTATTCTGCGGCCGAATGTTCAACAAAAAATCTTTAAAACCTGGAATTTTTCCTGGTGGCAAAGCTGTTCCAATTGTTGTTTCAAACACATTCAAGAACGATGCAACCAGAACTTTCGAGTCCACCCAGGCCTCACTAGCAATCCAAGTTTTGCCTGAAACATTCCTTCGCAACAATGCTTCTGCCATAGGAATGATACTTACATCTTCGGCAAAGAGTAATATCACTTTTGCTTTTGTGTTCGCAATAGTTTCACCTGCAGAATAGTTTTTTTTATTATTAGTCTACACCAAATAAAAATCAAATTTTAAAAAATCAGGTACAGTACTTTTCATCATAAATTAAGGCTGGCACATCATGCTGGCATGTAGATCAGATGGTGAAGGGACATGGTGGCTGTATGGTACTTTTTTATCAATATTATTTGGGTGTTACTGTAATGCTCATGCTTAATGACCCGAATTTCCTGAAAGAAGAATGGTAAGCTGAGATGGGGAGCAAATACGTAGATAAACTTTTATGCAAGAACATTTTAAAGGGGTGGTGTCCAGAGAATGAAACTTTTACTTGTTAAAAAAAAAAAAGCAGGGTGATGGCCTGACGGTTAAGATGATTGTCTTAAGATCTTAGGGTCTTGAGTTTGAGCCAATGTCGTGCCGTTAAATAACACCAGGTGGGTTGATTCAGCCTGTCATCCTTCCGAGGTCAGCAAAATGAGTACCAGCTTACTGGTAATGGGAGGCATTGGATCAACGATGCAACCGGTAACAATGCAACCTGCAACGATGCAACCTGCAACGATTCAACCTGCAACGATTCAACCTGCAACGATGCAACCGGCAAAGATGCAACCGGCAACGATGCAACCGGCAACGATGCAACCTGCAACGATTCAACCTGCAACGATTCAACCTGCAACGATGCAACCGGCAAAGATGCAACCGGCAACGATGCAACCGGCAACGATGCAACCGGCAACGATGCAACCTGCAACGATGCAACCTGCAACGATGCAACCGGCAACGATGGAACCGGCAACGATGCAACCGGCAACGATGCAACCGGCAACAATACAACTGGCAACGATGCAACCTGCAACGATGCAACCTGCGACGATGCAACCGGCAACGATGCAACAGGCAACGATGCAACCGGCACCCATGCAACCAGCAACAATGCAACCGGCAGCGAGGAAACAAGAAACGATGCAAACTGCAACCGGCAACGATGCAATGATGCAACCAGCAACGAAGCAACCAGCAACGATGCAACCAGCAACGATGCAACCAGCAACGATGCAACCAGCAACGATGCAACCAGCAGCCACAGGCTGCATATGAAATCTTTTTTTTTGTATAATAAGTCGAGGCTCATTTGAGCTAACACAAAGAACATATAATAAAGTGAACGGGAGACAAGGGGGCAGGGTGGCCCAGGTGGGAGAGAGAGAAGCACAACAACATTGGACCCCGAGTCCGGCAGGCAGGTATTATACAATGCGGTGAATACCAATGAAAAGTTGGTACAACAGGCCCACTGGTTGTATAAATTGACAGGATTGTAGTAGTTAATATGCATTTGCGGATTGTGTGTCCAGATCGGGGATCTTGAAAATCAATACTTCTTGGAGTCAATTTCATAACTTGGTTCGTTTAACGATCCAAAATACATCAAACGAAAAACAACGTCCCACCATGCCCTCCCTCCAACCCAACAGAAAAAATATTCCCATCCTATCTTTCCACTACAATTCTTCCAAAACATGTTCCCAGAAACATTTTTGCACTGAACTTCATTTTGGAGGAACACAGAATATGACTTACTTACCTAACTCGTTGTAGAGTTTCTCCTCAAGATACAACCTCTGAAAAAAAGCAATGCACACACCTGCTTTTTGCACTTGTTCAACAAACTGTGCCACTCCAAATTTCCCATATTGATCAACCCCTTCTACTACACCAACATAACTCCATCCAAATAAAATAGCCAACCGTGCCAATGCAGAAGATTGATATGCATCACTGGGAATTGTGCGGAAGTGTGAAGGAAATCGTTTTTTGTCACTGTAACATTTGCAGGTAAACCAGAAGTCTACCTGAAGGCAGAAAACATGGAGAACCATTTACAAGTGCAGTTGTTTCTCTCCACTAAATTATTATTACCTCCTAAGCAGATGATATATCAGGACAACATGATATGTATGCATTTCAAACGTATTCATATTCATGTGGAATTAATTCAGCTTGAATCAGAAACATGTATAAAAGGGTGAGTTCATCCTTAATATGAAAAGGGAAAACCAATCAGGATGAATCTAGTCGCCATTATTTAGAAAATTTCAAAGGGTAATTAATTGTATTCATTAATTTTTAACAAACACAAAAGTTTTCCCCTCTTTTCATGAAAATACTTCATTTTTTTGTAATGTGAAGTGGTTCAACATCTGAAAGTAAACAGAAACTTACAGTAGTTTCATGACAAACTACAAATGGTGCATGAAAGCATTTTTCATATTAAGTTTTTACTCGATGCAGTTCAAATTTTGAGTCTTCAGCATAACCACCATCTTTCCTAATAGATTGCTCATGAATTGCATTTGTGATCATTGCCCTAAGTTCGTCCAAAGAGTGTGGTTTTGATCAGTAAACAACTGTGTTGCATAACCCCATAAAATGTAGTCCAATTGGGATTGGTCCCTCAATGAGGTGGCCAACAATTGGGATCCACATCTACCGAACCACCTGGCTAGGAAGACTTCAATGAAGAACCGTCTCACATTTGAAGCCGAGTGTCAGAGAGCCTAGTCTTCCTGTTAGGGCCCAACCCGTCCACCAATTTTCATCCGAATCCATCCGTAACCTCTTGAGTTATTGTGCTAAGAGATTAACTAATGGACAGAAAGACAGACAGACAAACAAACAAACGGGTGAAAAAACCTCCATTAAACTTGGGTGGAAGCTGTAACTAGACCAGCACCCGGTAAATCGCATACCTCCACCAGGCTGAACAGTTTACGTTTTGTACCCACTGATAGGCCAGATCTGCATCCGGTCCTTAAACAAAAATGAATTGGTTTGTTCTTGTCACATACCCAACTCATTCATGACGTTTCGTCCAAATCCGTCCACAACGTTTTCAAATATCATGCTATTATATCGTTTTTGGTCCCAGCTTTTCATGGTGAAGAATCACATAACTAGATATTTTTGATCACAAAGCAATCACCAAGCGTAACCTCCCCCGAGTGAGGCTTACACTTGGCGATCGCTCACGACTTACCCTTGGACAGCGATCAAATAACGGCCAGTTTTTTTTTTTTGTATACAACATCTTGGCTCGTGTAAGAGCGAGCACATTAAACACATATTAGCACATAAAACACAAAAAACATACACGGACACATAAAACAATAAAGGGAGGGGGAGACAAGATCGGGAGAGAGAGGGAATCACACAAGCACAACAGTAGAGAACAGGGATATCAGGAGATCTGTGGAAGGGAGAGGGCTGGGGAGAGGGGAGAGGCGCGGGAAGGGGTACATGGTATAAACAAATTGGCACTACAAGGAATTTCAGGAATGAAATCGGAGATTGAAAGATGTGGATTTGGGGTGTATTAACTGGGGTAGAAAAGGTCAAGGTTTTGGATGGGGGAAGATAACAGATTGTGGTGAACAGCTGCTCCATTACAGACCTGGAGGGAAGATTGGGATTGAAGAGAGTGTGGGAGTTTGTTCCAGAGGTGGGAGAAAAGTGGAATAAAAGAGTGAAGGTGAGCAGAGAGTCTTGATTTTGGGAATTTCACCAGAAGAGGGTTGCTGGCAGTTCTTGTGCAGCCTGCAGGAATATTTGAGGAACACAGCACAGAAAGAGCTGGGGGAGCTCGGCCAGAGAGGAGTTGGTAGAATACAGAAAGACCACCAACCTGCCTGCGGTGAGAGAGTGAAAGGTCCTCAGAATCAGCTGCATCGTGGGAGATACCAATGATCCTGAAAGCTTTGGTTTCTGCAGCGTGAAGCTGAGCTACGTATGAGGCAGGATCAACAGCCCAGAGGGGAGAGCAGAATTCCATCAAGCTGCGAATGAAAGCCTTGTATGTGGTGAGGAGGTCAGGTGTGCCAAGGAAGGAGATCGCATGACGGAGGATGCCCAGTCGTCGACTGGCTTTGGAGGCCAGCTTGGAAATGTGGTTTTCTCAGGATAGATCATGGCTGATAATTAATCAGACCCAAAAGTTTGAGTGACAGAACTTATTCAAGAGGATTGTTGATAAAGTAGTTAGGAGGGATTTCTAGATGGTCTTTTCTGAGAGACATCGTGAGAGTATGAGATTTGTCAGGATTGAAAGACAGGTTCCACTTGTTTGACCAGTTTGTGATTTTGTCCAGGTCTGCAGAGAGTGAAGAGCCTGCTGCCTGCCGATCTGAAGGTTGAGATATGGAGCGGCAGAGAGTGGAGTCATCAGCAAAGAGATAGAGCGGATTTTCCAGAGTCAGAAAGATCATTGATGAATACCAAAAATAGCACAGGGCCCAGAACACTGCCTTGGGGAAGTCCAGCCTGAACAGGAAGTGGAGATGAGAGAAATCCCTTCAGGGCCACACGTTGACTACCACCAGAGAGGAAATCCGCAAGCCGTGTGGTGAGATTTGCATGGATACGATAGGAGGAGAGTTTGGTGAGCAGAGTGGGGTGCCAGACCGTATCGAAGGCACGAGATATGTCAAGGGAGACAGCTCTGATTTCCTGTTAAGCGTTGAGGGGCTCCATCCATTGTTGAGACAGCAGATGCAGCATGTCCAGAGTAGAATGACCTGGTCTGAATCCAAATTGATGATCAGAGATAAAGCCATTTGAGAAGATGAAGGATTTGATATCAGAAGCGATGATGATTTCCAAGACCTTGCTGATGATTGGGAGCAGGCTGATTGGTCTGTAGTTGCAAGGATCTGTTTTTGCACATTTTTTGTGTAAAGCGGTGATGTTGTCTGATGTCCAAGCAGATGGCAGATGACCTTGAGCAAAAGAGAGGGTGAAGAGAACAGAGAGAGGGAGTGATAGAGCGGCAGAGCAGGATTTTAGGACCTGTGGGCTGATGCCGTCTGGTTCAGTTGCAGAATCAGAATCGAGGTTTGACGGAAACTTCTCCACCTTGTCAGGAGAGAAGGACACATAATCCAAGAGCAGCTGGGTACGACTGTGTAAGGTGGGTACAGTGAGAGATGGGTTTGGGACACATTATTTTGAGGCAAACACAGAGTTGAGGCATTCAGCTTTTTCACGTGCGGAGTCAGCTGTTTAGCCATTTTACGTAAGGGAGCGGATTTAGGGGGAACAAACACCAGAAACGGATTTGACCAGACATCACCATAATTTTGAAGAGGGAGACAGGTTTGACAGTTCAGTCTTGAGAGTGGATATATATTGTTTCCTGGCTCTCCTGAGGGTAGACACACACTTGTTCCGGGCTTTGTGAGAGGAAATGAGATTGCCTTACGTTGGATTTGCCTTTCAGGAGGCGAAGGGCAAGATGTTTCTTGGCGCATGTGTTGTTTCAAGATGACATCAAGATGTTTCAAGATGTTTTTTGTTTGGAACATCATTTTACCCTGCCGTTCAACATTGAGGGATAGAGTGTAAATTAAGAAAATGTGTCTCCATCTATCTACAATCTATCCATAAAACTCTACATCATGAAAATCGGAAGAAAATTATTCAAGTTATTATCAAAAAAGTGTTTTTGTGAATTAAAGTGTTTTTTTTTTTTACCGTTAAAGTGTTTTAAAAAGTGTTTTTTGTGGATTATGTCACAATTCGCAAACGATAGGTCAAGTACACAAATCAAATATAAAATGCATAACTTCAATGCAGATACACTTTGAGGAAAGAACATCTTGTCAGGCCCTACGGTCATTGATATTCCACACTGGCAAAATTGAGCAAAGACAAGAAATGTATTATTTTATTTAGACCCCCATTTGACCTTGATCTTTAACCCGAGATGATATGAACAAAATTAAGCATAAATGCGCCTTGCTCTACAATATCTAGAGAGCTAAATTTCGTTCTGATCGGACAAGTCTTAGCTAAGTTTTAGTAAAAATGCTAAAATGTCTATAATTGGCTTTGACCTTTTAATAGGTCAAGGTCAAAAAGGTCGTCAATCCACATACTTTTTATTCCCATTCGTGATGCAAAATGTCATACCGAAAGTCCAAGCATAAATGCGCCGAAATTGATACAGCTCGGAAATTGTGAGTGTGGGAAGTGCAGGAACAATAAAATATATATTATTTTTTTTCTAAATGGTGGTTTAGTACTCCTATGGGTCTGAGAAACTCTGTGGTACCAATAAAAATTGCAGACGTTAATTGTATAAACAAACCCTACACCAGCGATGAACTTCCCCCTGTGCTATCGAGGTAGACCGAGGCTTAAATATAGCAACAGCACTCGGTGGAGCGCAAATCCCCAACAGGCTGAACAGTTTAAGTTTTGTATTCCACCAATAGGCCGGATCTGGATTCAGACCTGAACCAAAATCGAGTTGGATTGTTCTTGTCACTTACCCAACTAATTCACCAAGTTTTGTCATAACTCATCCAAAACTTTTTGAAATATACTATATATCATTTTTGGCCCAATCACTCAATGGTGAAGAATCACTTTAAAATTTAACCCAATCACCAATCTGATCGCTGCGTGGCGGCGGGATGTTGCGTGGGGGGGAGGGGGGTGGAAGTGCTGTAGCGGGGGGGATGCTGCGTGGGGGGGAGGTGGGTAGAGGTGCTGTAGCGGGGGGATGCTGCGTGGGGCGGAGGGGGGTGGAAGTGCTGTAGCGGGGGGGATGCTGCGTGGAGGGGAGGTGGGTAGAGGTGCTGTAGCGGCGGGATGTTGCGTGGGGGGGAGGGGGGTGGAAGTGCTGTAGCGGGGGGGATGCTGCGTGGGGGGGAGGTGGGTAGAGGTGCTGTAGCGGGGGGATGCTGCATGGCGGCGGGATGCTGCGTGGCGGCAGGAGGGGGGTAGAAGTGCTGTAGCAGGGGGGATGCTGCGGGGGGGGGAGGGGGTAGAAGTGCTGTAGCGGGGGGGATGCTGCGTGGGGGGGAGGGGGGTAGAAGTGCTGTAGCGGGGGGAATGCTTTTGACGCCATCCACGGCCTGTCCCACCCGGGCACAAGGGCATCCCAGCGGTTGGTCGCCGACAAGTTTGTCTGGCATGGCCTCCGGAAGGCCGTCCGCGGCTGGACCAGGACGTGCCTCGCATGCCAGCGCGCAAAGGTGCACCGACACACCCAGGCCCCCTTGGCCCCGTTTACGGTGCCGGAACGTCGGTTCGACCACGTTCACGTGGACCTGGTGGGACCTCTGCCCCCCTCGCGGGGTTTCACCTATGTCCTCACCATGGTGGACCGCACCACCCGGTGGCAGAGAGAGAGAGAGAGAGAGAGAGAGAGAGAGAGAGAGAGAAAGAAAGAGAGAGGAAAAAAGAAGAAAAAAAAGAGAGAGAAAAAGAGAGAAAAGTCCCCAAGGCCTTTCAGTAAGGCCCTGGCGAGGGTGGGGCGGGAAGGGAGCTGGTGGCGTTTGAATGTCTCCATAACTTTCTGAGATATCCTGATCACAGTCAGACAGACAGATAGGGGTGAAAACACAACGTCCATACACCTTGGGTGGCAGAGGTAATGATGTACCATACTCTGCTACAGTGTGGTTGCTGCCGAAGCAGTTTCTGGGCAAGGGTCATACTGAGTGATTTTGCCATTGCCTTCCCAGGAGTAGTCAGGGCAGCAATTTGTAATTTGTTCATGGTGCTGCGATAACTCTTCGTAAAAGACACTGGCGAATCTTTAACGTCCACCAACAAATGCCGGTGGATTGAGGTGACCACACACACATTGATGAAAGACCCTGCCGAAGAAACACTGGTGTGACAGTTTGTAGCTGAGTCGTGATTCGAACCAGGCTAGACAGCTTGGAGGTGAGTGTGCGTGTATTGATGACAAAGTACCATAATAATTTCTAATCAGGATCACCGAACATTGACATTACAATGTGCATTCATTGTTTTATGTAAAATTGCATTCGATCCCTTATACCTCAGGTAGAAAAGAATACACAGAATTCTCCCGAATTGCTCCGATGAGTGCTCGAGGTCCATCGTCATCAATTCCAGTTGTTGCAAAGTTTGGGCCCAATATTTTTAAAACTCCTTTAATTTCCTGGCGATTGTAAGAGCATAAATCGTGTATAACATACTTCAGTGTTACATTAGGCAACAACTTGGTGTTATTATTAATCTCATGAATAACAAACAACATGGCCATGACCCATCGAAGGAACCTGATGTTTATCCTGTCAACAAAAAACATCCACATGTCATTGCCAGAATTGCATACAATTAATGTTATTGGAATTGTTAAAAATATCATTTCACAAATAAATTCATGTAGTACCCAAACACAGAACTTTGAAGTACTGTACTCGTAAATGGGAGAAGTCAAACAGAAGAATTTGAGGTTAAAATGGGACGAAATCAAGGATCTGGTGACATGTATTATAAACTTGAATCTTACTATAATTCACCAAATGTCCGTCTGTCTGTCTGTCCGTCTGTCTGTATGTTCTCAGGTACCGCAAAAACGGCTGAAAGGAGCTGGTGTCAGTGCTGTTGTATATATTATAAACTTGAATCTTACTATAATTCACCAAATGTCCGTCTGTCTATCTGTCTGTCTGTCTGTTCCCAGGTACCGCAAAAACGGCTGAAAGGAGCTGGGGTCAGTGCTGTTGTATATATTATAAACTTGAATCTTACTATAATTCACCAAATGTCTGTCTGTCTGTCTGTCTGTCTGTTCCCAGGTACCGCAAAAACGGCTGAACGGATCGCAACAAAATTTTGGGTGGGTAATCCGGGGACCCCCTGGAGTAAAATAGGCGAAATTGTTTTTCCATTTTTTTTTCAATTTTTCCGGTTTTTCGAAACACAATGGAATAATATTTACCGATATGAACAGTGATGTGGATTTTATTGAAATTCTACAATTACTGTTTAGATTTTGATGATTTGCATGTGATTGTGATATGATTTAACGGATGTTTATATAAATCGTTTAAAATAAAATAAAAGCCTTAAATTTCTGATATTTTGCCTTTTCATTTGGGCCTCCCAATTGAAGCCCCACACTTAGGGTGGGTACCGTCGCTAGTATGATTAATGAAAATGTTGAAAGGCTATCTTTGGAATTCGTGTATCCTGGAGATTTGGTGCGGACTGAACTGTGTTGTAGAAATTCAGGTGATATTGGTCAGACGATAAGTATGTGTCAAACAGAAGTCTAACAGAGCCTGAAACACAGAGGTGAAGGTGATCAGAAGGCAATCAATGCAGGACGAACTCGCTAGAATTTATATCAATGACCTGCGGATGGATTTCCGTATGACCAGTTATTGTGCATGTAGAGATGTGGGTTTTGTGAATATAAAGAAGAAAGAATAATTATGTCTTAAAATGGATGACTTGAGGGAAAGAAGAAATAATGAGAATTATGAAGTGTTGGGTTTTGAGAAGATGTCAGAATAAATTACAGCATTGTGGTTGAGGCATTGAGGAGATGTTGAGAAGGGCTAAGAGAGACCAAAAAGGACTCGTATGGGAGAAATCCATTCATGGAGAAAGGAGTGGAGGGAAGCAAAGGCTGTGATGGAGGGATGTGGTGTGCGGACCGGAGAGTCAGGGGAGAGGAGAGCAACTTGAAGGAAAATACGAGCAAACCACTCCAAAAGAGAATAATAATCAAAACAACAAGAAGAATCGAACACACAACTTAAAACATTTACAAAATGAGTAAAACCACCAAATCGTAAATGAATATACAAAAAAAATGAAGGGATGAAACACCAAAAAGCACAAACTGTAACTTACTTTTTGCAGTCGTCAAACTTTGGTTCCATTTTAAATTTTCGAAAATTCACACTAAAGTCAAAATGTACATCAAAAACTCCTGCAATAAGTATACTTTTCCTGTTTGAAGATTTGTGCTGAGAATATTCATTAAAAGGTTCACCGCATCCTCGCAACGTGGATGAAAAACAGAAAACAAATATCAGAACCTCGATATTCGCTCTCAGTGCGGAATACATAAGCTTGTGGGTTTTCATTCCGAGAACACCTGAAGGGTTTATTATATTCTCCTGAAAGATGCGCTCAATTACACATGGATGTGCGCTTTTGAATGTACATCATATGGGAATGAGTTCAAAACCATAATTATGCCTCAAACACACAGGAATAAGTAGGGAACTTTCGTTTAAGTAAAAACAAAAATACAAAGCAATTTCCCTGATATTATAAGAGATTATCATTGTGTCAATGAATACATTTACTAATTTCGAATCTCAGGTGCACAGCCATTATTATAAGCACAAAATAAAAAAAATAATAGTCATCATGCTCTCCCTATACAGTTAACAAGCCAACAGCAAATAATGCCAACACTTAATCTGGCTGGCAAACCTAGACAATGGGATGATTAAGAAGAAGAACCTACACGCATTGAAAAAAAAAAACAACAGGTGTATGTAACAGCTTAAAAGGGCCACCTGGCATCTTGCTTTGAAACAGCAGAGAACAACAAGGAAACAGAAAAGAATCATTGCGGAAGACGAGAAAAGGACAGCAAATTGAGTGCTTACGGTGGGATGATTCTGTCATTCTTGAAATGGAAGGAAGTACAACAATGAACATCAGGAGGAAGCACAATCATTTTGTCCACAAGTAGGCCTACACCGACAGCATCAGTATGGAGGATGACGTCATAAAACTCAAACAATTCAGTCAGTCAATCAATTAATAAAACTTCTTATCGAGCAGTTTCATTTTGAAGCAAAGTCTCAAAGTACTTTATGTAAAAAGAAAAAAAAGGAGGCAATACAACTAACGATGAAGAAAAAGCAACTTGAAGAGAAATTAATTGTAGATATTAAAAAAACATAAATGACAAACCTGCACAAAGTTTAAAGGACAACGAGTTTCCATGGGAAAGTGCACATCTTTAAAATTCTCAATCACTATATTTCTGCATCCTAATTTGAGGAACAAGGACAATCCCAATGATAGACAAAAATGCTCTTGAAGTTGCATGAGGTGTGATCAAGTCTGATATTTTGTTACTTGCAAAATCGAAGTTTTCAAGCATATTGGTTGGTCTTGTGCATTATTCTGTTTGTCTGTTTGTCTGTCTGTTTGTTTGGCTGTTTGTATATCAATCGCCTGCAGGTCACAAATTTAAACAGATATTTATGAAATTTGACCAAACTAGCAACGGTACCCGCCCCATGGGCGGGGCTTCAATTGGGAAGCCCAAATGAAAGGCAAAATATCAGAAATTGGAGGCTTTTTTATTTTAAACGATTCATATAAACATCTTTTGAATCCTGGTGTTGCCTGGAGAGCCTGGAGAGCCTGGTGTTGGCTTAGCGGTTAGGGTCCAGGCTTGGGATCCGAGGATCCTGGGTTCGAATCCCGGTCGATCGCTGAATTAACGGCAGGGGGTTGACTCAGCCTGTCATCCTTCCGAGGTCGGCAAATTTGAGTACCAGCTTGCTGGGATGAATGATCCCGGTGTGTACCCCGGTTTAGAATAGGTACACCGTATCCCTGCGCATCGTAAGAGGCGACTAAGGGTTGGCGTCAGGAAGGGCATCCGGCCATAAAAATATTGCCTCAAACAGGGAACCATGATTGTCATGGGGCCCGCAAGGCTAACCCCCGCTCTAGCAGGGAAAATGGCCTTAAGACGGTCATTCATTCATTCATTCATCCATTGAATCATATCACGTGCAAATCATCAAAATCTAAACAGTACATGGCACCCACTTTGAAAAAAGATTGAATTCTGCAAAAACGGAAGCGGCGGCTACCCGTCTTTCTCAGTCGCACGTTTATGTGTGAAGAGTGCACGCCGAATCTGTAACATGGAAGCGGCCGCTACACCTGTTTCTCAGTCGCTTTGCGCACGCTGCCGTGTTCCTTCGGAGCTGCACATTTATATAGGAAGGGTTCGTCAGGAGTCGATCTACTCTCTCCTGGTACGTAGAATTTCAACAAAAGCCACATCACTGTTCATATCGGTAAATATTATTCCATCGTGTTTGGGAAAATTGGAAAACTTGGAAAATTGGGGGGAAAAAAATGGAAAAACAATATAG
This sequence comes from Myxine glutinosa, assembly GCF_964187855.1. Lineage (NCBI taxonomy): Eukaryota > Metazoa > Chordata > Myxini > Myxiniformes > Myxinidae > Myxine > Myxine glutinosa. The sequence continues at coordinate 213,578,974 of NC_136263.1, forward strand.
CCTATTTTCCTCCAAGGGGTCCCAGGAATACCCACCCAAAATATCGTTACGATCGGTTCAGCCGTTTTTGTGGTACCTTCAAACGGACAGACGGACATTTGGTGAATTATAGTAAGATGGTAGAGTTGGCCATAAGGAAGAGGCTTTATTGATTTTGAGGTCGAAAGGTCAACATAGGCCAAAGGTCAACAATTTTGTCAAAATTTCTAAAATCCTCAATTTTCATCCAATAGACTTGTAATTTGAAGAGGATTTGCATTTCAGGTCACTGAATTCAACTACCAATTATTTTTGGGGGGTGGGTGGATTTTGCAACTATGTGCCCTACAGGATGTCTTTCCTTTTTATCTGTTTGTTTATCTGTCAATCGCCTAACAGATCACAATTCTAAACGGATTGGCATGAAACTTTACTAAGTTGTAGAGGTAGTCACAGCTGAGAAGCATATTGATTTTTAGGTCAAAGGTCATTTTGAGGTCGAATTTCTAAAATTGTCAATTTTAATCCGATGGACTTGAAAATTAAAGAACAATTGCATAGTGCATGACTGAATCGGGAAAACGACTATTTTTTTTAGGTCAAAGGTCAACTCAGGGTAAAACTTCTAAAATCATCAATTTTCATCTGAAAAATCATCAGTTTTCATCCGATTGACCCGAGCTTTGATTAAGATAAATTGTAATCTTAAGGTCAATTTTAATCTTAATGAAATGGACAATTTGATGTATCCATTGGAACTTTTCGGAGTTGGGGGGGGGGGGGGTGGATTTTGTAAGTATCATGCTCTGCAAGACATTTTTCTTGTTCGATCACCTGAAACAGTCCTGAAACACTTGAAACTTCTTTTCCGAAACCGCTAAAGGGATGGCGACCAAATTTGGCACAAATTATATTTGTTATGTTGTGACTAAAGTTTGTTCACGGCATTAAAAAAAATCGAGGTCTAAGGGGGTCAACCGGGGTCAAAGTGGATCCAGGTTTGACCCACCAAAATAGGTATTTGCTTTTTCCTCTGAAACTACACACAATTTCTATGAAACTTCACCACAACCTTCATCCCTTGTGATGTACCAATGTTTGTTCAAGGCATTAGAAAAATTGGGGGTCTGAGGAGGTATACGAGGTTAGGGGAGGGGGGCGGGAGGTTGCCCCCAAAATAGGTATTTTTTTGTTTGTTTGTTTAAACTTTAAAGTCTTATGATTATGTTGGTATAATTCTACATGCTGCCCTGTCTTTTAGCAACTATTGAAATTGGTTTAAAATACCTTTAGTCAGTGCAGTATACTGTTTATTCTACCAGGTGAGCGCCAGGGGTATTTCCCCTATGTTTTTAAAACTTGTCACTTTATCAGCGACATTCTAGAATATGTACATTCACAGACATGGAAGCAGCAGTGTGTCATGGTGATTGCAGTGAGGTCATCAGGTCATGTTGCACTGCTTGCAACAAGTATGTCTTTCCTCCTCACATGATCTAAAAACATCATCTGGCTCGTCATAAGGATGTACGACTCTCCATTTTCAAATCCTTGGAGGCACCTTCTTCAATCTGTTTGTGGAGTATACTTTACTATTAATTTCTCCATCACGTGAAAGAGCATTTACAGCTCACTCCAGGCAAGACGAACCAAATGTCTCAACTCAGTGTTTCCTTTCAGAGCTCGTTAAACCACCCCCTTGACCTCGTAAAGATGATCCAAGATTCTTAAGTTTTTAGATTGTTTTTCCTTTCCTTTGCATAAATTTGGCACTGCAGAGGGTAATCCTTCCAGCACTTTTCCAGGTTAGTACTGTCGACCACTTCACTGGGTAGTGGGTAGTCTGTGAAAAAGTGTGACTGTTCTCTGATTGAAGACGTCTTTTGCCCCCAAATGGGCATTCACATTTTTTGGGGGAATACTATGTTGGGTGCTGTCAGTCCGTCCATAATTTACTCAAAAACAGCTCAACAAATTTGTTTCATATTCAACACCAGCATCCAATAATAATATCTGGGTATTGGGTACTTCAAATTATTTTGGGGTTGCAGCCAAAAGTCATGGGACACAAAATTAAATTTCCTAATTTTGGAAGTTTTTGAATCAGTATAATGGGAGAGAATAGTACAGTCTTATATAGAACCATGTCTTATATGACCCCACCACCCCCACCCTCTCCCCTCAACCCCCTGTGCTACAGGTGTAATGCGCATTCAATAACTCTCTTTTCTCCATTTAGTTTTTCTATTTTTGCGAGTGGTCTGCACATGCTGTCATCATGCCTGGCATCCCAGGCAAGAAGGGTCACATTTCTGGCAATGCGGCAAATAGGGTGTACCAATGACATGGTGAGCCACGTTTTTAAAGGCCCTTTCCATAGAAAGAAAGTCAGAGTTAGCAGTTGTAAGAAGTTGACAGCAATCTGGAGACAGCAGCCATTGAGGAGTTTAATCAGGAGCTTTCTCGGAGACTGAAGTGGACGAGACGAGTCTGAAGAGACCAGTATGAGTCCCGTGTGAGTTGCAGGACAGGCTCTACTCCAATGCTGACTTGTGTTCACTATTCTGCAACTGTTGGTGCCCCAGGAGGAAATGCCATGAATCTTGATCTTCTCGTCTGTCTCACTCTCGCATTTTGTTCCACATTTTCTTTACGAGTCTGCATGGTTAGTATTTTAATTTAACATGGCCATTGAGTTGTTTGTGTCTACAATAAGTGGGTCTGTTGGGTTAGTCTCAATACGTTTCTCCTTGATTTATTGGGGTGGCAGCGTAGCTGTTTTTCAGCTACCTCAGGGAGTGATGTCCCTGCCCAATGCAAGTCCCGGGCTCAGCTGGCACCGGCTGACAGTACCTGGTATGGGCCCATTGTCCAGGGTAACGGATCGCCACTGCCTTGCGGGAGAAGCCTCTTTAGGCTAAGGATATGAGAAGGACACTCAGATATCAAAGCACACCTGTAGGTCAGCCTGGGCAGCGCTACATCATGGATAAATGTGCCCATGAAGTCAGTGGTGGGCAAAGTTAGGCATCATCGCGCAGCATCTGCAGACCGCTGGGTCCACTTTGGACATCAAGGACAGCCGTAATTATGTGCATCACACTTCACAATGCATTTATTGCACCTTCAGCCAACGATGCTCATAGGAATAGAGAGTGGGAAAGGGACAGCGCACACCTCTATCACTTTAATTGCTTATCTGTGCAGGTTTTTCCCTTCATTGGCACCAGCTCACCTGCTCAATGCCCATTTTTACCGATACAGCCATCGCACAATGCACAATGCTAAGTGGGCACCCCAACAAAGGAAAGGGATTTGTCGAAAGCGACGACTCACACCATCAATCTGAGCTGTATTCCAACAACAAAAAAGCAGTTTCCTATTAAAAAACAGCCTTTTTTGTTAAGAAACCACGAGGAACTAGCCCAGCAATCAAAGACGGCGAACATCAAATCTGAAGGTGTGCAAGGAAATGCTACCGAGGATGTAATTGCATTGTTTAAAAGTGACTGATAAATTCCTTGAGTATGTACTACATGAAGTCGAAGTAATGAACAAACATTTCGGTATCTTGTTGTAGGAAATTACAGTGATAAATACCACTTTGATGGAGATTCAGAAAAGACAATGGACTCCACTGACTGCCAGAGTTGGAATATGTGAACAAGTCGCGGTATCATTTTGCCTCTGGTTTCGTAATAATGGAATACGCTTGAGCTATTGTTGACGGAGTTTACCCACTAGGGGTATTGAAAGCTTTTACCGTTGCGGTTTTAAGTATTGTGTTGATTCGGAATCCGAAGGTTTCAGATGTCTTTTCTTCCACGCTGAATTGGTGACCCGGATGTGATCCAAATGAACGGACAAGGAGTTACAAGTACACCGGGAATGGCGAGCTAGCCATGCCTTTCCCAGAAGCTCAACCAGCTTCATCTGTGACAGCGGTTTCATAAAACTGCAGCCATTCTGGTCTAATGACCGACAGCTGTGGTTTACGCAAGTCGTAGCACAATTAGACACCTGAAACATTATTACCAAGTTGACACGATTCAAATACATCCTTGTTACCAGAGAATGTGATTGAAGTGAAATATATTTTACGACAACCACAAAAAACGCTATGTACAAGACTTTGAAGGCCGCGCCCACAAAGTGTATGACTCCCTTTGAGTACCGCCGCCTCCAACAACTCCTTCCAGCCAAGGATTCAGGAGATTGAAGACTCACACAACTACTGGGCCATATACAGCAGCTTCTCTGTGACCGCCATGCCACCTTCGACTGAAGAACAAACTGGAAAACGTCTCCTCCAGCTTGATTTGGGTTTATGTAATCCATTTCCATGGACATTTCCGTGGATGTCACCGCAACCGGTGATCAACAGACCACCGTATATCAGTTGGGCTTCACCGCAACCAGGGATCAACAGACCACCGTCTATCAGTTGGGCTTCACCGCAACCGGGGATCAACAGACCACCGTCTATCAGTTGGGCTTCACCACAACCGGGGATCAACAGACCACCGTCTATCAGTTGGGCTTCACCACAACCAGGGATAAACAGACCACTGTCAATCAGTTGGGCTTCACCACAACCGGGGATCAACAGACCACCGTCTATCATATGGGCTTCACCGCAACCAGGGCTCAACAGAGCACCGTCTATCAGTTGGGCTTCACAGCAACCGGGGATCAACAGACCACCATCTATCAGTTGGGCTTCACCACAACCGGGGATCAACAGACCACCGTCTATCAGTTTGGCTTCACAGCCACACATGGCACCCAAAAATAGAGGTCTGGGGATTGGCGTTCTTGCGGGGATTACCGGTACTTAAACCAGCGACTGTTCCAGACCATTTCCCCATTCCACACATTCAGGATTTTACTGTTACGTTCCGTGGCGTTACAATCTTCTCCAAGGTCAACCTCATTCATACGTACTGTAGAAGTATAAAACTTCTACAGGTAAGCAAGTCATCACAAGCATTCCAATTGAAACCTGTGCCTTGTCCTCTTAATTGATAAAAATGCATTACAATGACAATAAACTCTGATGTATTGTTAATGAGAAAGAAATAGCTCAGTTATTTGATGAATCTTAATAATACTTTGCTTTCGTTTATAAAATCTTGTAGAAAAGGATTAATTATATTATTAAGGATGTGTGTGTATATATATATATTGTTACGGATCTCAATGTCGGCCTTTTCCCCTTACCAAGGGGGGGTTAGCCCCTTGTCTGTTACTGACCGATGTGAGTCCTGGAAATCCCAACGCTCCTTCCGGTCGGGAGCAGCCAGGGTAATTGGTCAATGAAAAGTCCCAAGGTCCTGAGTGCCACTCCTGACCGCGAAGCAGGGAAGGGACTCCTGCTCGAACCATGGTTTTAGATGGACTAGGTGCCGAGCGGTTTTAGCAACCCGAAGTTCGAGCCGTTTAGCAAAGACTAACCCGATCCTGAGCTTTGGCCAAAATCGCACCACAGGTACTCAATGGGGCAAATCACAAAGACGATCGGATGTGAATGAAAGAAGGCAAAGGTAAGGAAGAACAATTATTTATTATTACTATACAAAACTAAAGGAGAAGAAAGGAAATAAAGTAATTTACAGGCAGATAGACACAGTGCAACTTAACTATACAGGCTTACTTATACCCAGGGACAAGACACACAAAACAAACTCACGTACACGAATGGGATGGAATGGGAAGGATAGTATGGGAAGGCAGAGAAGGGTCCAGGCAGATGGTAGGCATCGAGGTCCAGCTCCAAGCGCGCGCTCCGATCCACGCTTTGTGGTCGAGGCGAAACCCGGCAAACAGCTCCGCTCCGGGCTGGCAGCAAGGAGCCGGCAGCTCCACGTATTCGGCTTCACACCGGCAGCTTTCTCAGGCGTACTCTGCCTCACGCACGTCCTCTGACTCATGCGTTTCCGAAGTTCTCTCAACACTCCACAGATTCTGCCTCTGGTCCAGCGCACCTCCCTCAAAACTTGCTCTCTCCTCTGGCCCCTTACGCATCTCTCTAAGCAGTCCCTCCGCCACCCTTTTATTGCTTTTTTCGAGATCAAGCAGCGGGTTAAGAGGGCACGCCTACCGGGTCGCTCTCCGCAGTGCCGATTGGTGGGCACGGGCTCTGCTCCGCCCATGATGACGAGGGGCCGGCCACACCCTTCTTCTTCGAGCTGACCACGCCGTAATGGAGGCAAATGCAGTTGGCAATAACGCGGTTGGCAATGGAGGTTCTGGGGCCATTGAAAGGAGATCTATCTTATTTGATTTGGTGCAACGCAATGAAATAGTGGAAAAACAGAGCCTTATACTGACATATAATAAAGAGATAACTATTTAGAAGGTCCTATGATTTTCTACATGTATGCGATGGACTAGCTAAAGGGCCGACCTTTGATCTTTACAATTAATGGAGGTATTTACAAGGAATTATTACATTATTTACAGAGGGTGATATTTACAAACAATCACCAAAGTGCAGGATTCTCAAATCCGCAACAATATATATATATATATATATATATATATATATATATATATATATATATATATATATGTCGAGATCATGCCTTTTATTGTGCCTTATGTAATTGTGGTTTGCATTTAATAATGGTTGCTTTGTGAAAAGGATTAAGCTTACTATGTTCCCTCTTGCTTTTTAACTATGCTATATTTTCCAACTGTGCCAAAAAATGTAGAAAGATAGAGAAACCGCTTGCTCCGTTAGACCCCCTCGTGAAAACGCGTCTGTCTGTCCTTGACCAAAAGCCAACATGGAAGATAAGTTTTGAGAATGTCACGGTGGTCTTGTGCTCTTTCTCCCTCCCGCATCTTGCCCTTTGCTCATGCCAAAGAAGATAGGTTCTCGGGGGGAGATGTCGAGGTCGAGCCAGTTTTTCCTTTGTCCGTGCTCATTTTTCAGCGGAGATTTTTTGTATAATTTTGTGTATATAAAGAAACTCTTGGTTGCCAATTTTCTAGGAGTGTATGTGGCCATGCTGTTCAATTGTGAATGGTATGACTCTTACACCCTCCACAGCGCTGTGATATTGGTTCATCATTAAATCTTGTTATCTCTTAAACTCAAGGTGTGGAACATGGTTCTATTCTCGTCAGTTTTGGTGTCAGAAGTGGGATCCGACTCTGAGCGATATTTGGGAGACAGACCCTGTGGGGACACAGCGGAGAGGCTGGCCAGCACTGATTCGATTAACGTGAGTTTTCATACTGAGGGGTCTTTCCAAATTGAGCTCCGTTTACTCACTCAGGCTGTCTGTCTTCCATTTCGTCGTTCCGAGCTTGGATCACGAACAAATTGGAATCTGGTGTGTAAGTACAGGCCTATTTGGCTCGGGTAACAAGTTGTCTATTGATGAACCAAGAAATGGGGGTCAGTTAGCAAAAAGGGGGGACTTCTTGGTAAAGCCAAGAACTTCCCAGGCAGGGCAGTCTAGAGACAAGATGGAGTTGATGGGGTTGATAGTAACCAGAGAAAGTATTGGCTGCGGACTAACGGAGGGGACCCAAGGAGGATGGCCAGGATAAGTGTTAAGCTAAGTTAAGAAGGGAGAACCCCTTTAGAAAAGCCCTGGCATGGGTGATAAGTTAGACAAGTTAGAAGCGCTATACAAGCATTGACCGCGAGTTAGCGCCGTGGGAGGACCGGATTAGGGAAATATCGGCGCGGTAAACTAAAAGGCAGGATTTTTCGGTGGATGGCCTCGGGGCGCTTCCTTGCGCCTTGTACGCATCACGAGCTGCTTCTTGCAAATGGGGGTCGTGCTGCCGTGCGCTGGGAGCGACCGCCTGGGCGCATGGACGGGAAAATGTTCCGTGCACGTTAATTAAATATCTTAAGGGAGATTAAGGTATATTGGAGTAATACTCAATCTGAAGTAAAAACTAGGATGATTTGAGTTCTGGAGACGGAGTGCGTGTATTCGACGCATTCGGGTGGCCGAGTCAGGCGAATAAAGGATTAAAATGAACCAGGTAAGAAAATGATGCAACCAGCCGCATCGGGTGGTTGCACCTTTATAAGGATATGGAAGAATAAGGATAAGAATGGGGAATAGATATTGGTGTTAAGAATACTCCGGCGTGAGTACTGTGTTAAGAGAAGGGTATTAGAGATCGGGGGGCGGCCCGATCTTCGACCCGCTGGAGGGACTAGCCCAAGGAAGGTAGGACGATGAGTATTTTAAGTTAAGCTACGCACTGGATGTGTGTATCTGATAAACCCCCCCCCCCCCCCCCCCCCTCAAGGCCTTCTTTGTCCTGTCTCAGGATTTAAGGCATGCACATCCGGTGCAGTTTTTACCCAAAGGAAGGAGTTCTGACAATATGCTATAGGCAGGTCAAGTATTAGCTCTTTCTGGACAAGAGATGAGGTTAGATCTGGAGAAATAAAACAGAGAGGATTATAATGTACGAGGTGTGTGGAATCCAGCTGTGAACACGCGAGCCGAGACATGCAGGCAGGTTACCGGGGCAACGGAGTAGCTGCCTCGCGGGGAACAGCGAGGTGGGACGGAATCGAGACAGGAATGCGGACCATGCTGTGCACAAGCAGGGGACGCATTCGTGTGTGTGAACAATGCGAGTGATGAGGTGGCTTGAAGTGATGTGTTGGAGTGAGCACATGTATGTTGTGTGCTGAGTGGAAGCGGTGCTGCATTGTCGAGCATGCTTCCAAGGAAGACTTTGGGATGCTAGAGTTGGAAGCGTTTTTGTTTTGTATCTCAAGGGAGATATTGGTTATTTCTTATATGTGGAAATAGGAAATGTTTATGTGATTTTTGGAGAAGGATAAATTAAACTGGAATCAGAAAAGCGCAGGTACCAGATAGGAGAAAGGCAGGAGAAGTGCTGAGACTTCAAGAGCAGAGGAAGAAGCAGATAAAGCACAGGAAGAAAGAAATCCGGGTAGAAACCAAGGGATGGATAGGCTCACAGCAAGGGGCCAGGTAAGTTCACAGGTAGGTAGGATTGGAGTGTGCATGAGTGTGCATGAATTTATACTGTATTGTATGGAGAATGAAGGGTCAGTCACATGGTATGTGTGTATAAGGGAATGAATGATCTGTCATTGCAGCGTGTATTTGTGTTTATTGTGTGTGTGTCATTGATGTGTGTCATTGATTGACAAGGGGTTCCCCAAATTGCCTGCAGGCGTTGGGCAATCCGGATGAGTACTTTGGAATGATATTATTTATATGTTGTGAAGGTGAAAATTGATTGAGTAAATTTGGGGAAGAAATAAAAGGTATCAGTTTAGATTTTGAGATGCCATGTGGGACTCAGTCTGCTGGGGAAAATTGGCAGGGAATAATGAGTATGTTATGGAGAGCATGTGTAGACAGGGCTTTAAAACAAGTGTTCAATTACATCCCCACATTAACGGCTCTCCAGATGTAGCAAGGGAGAATGGGAGTAAAAGTCAAAAATGATAGGCTGTCAACCGACTGGGTGTTTATTCAACGGCATGGCCGGGGCTTGTATTTGGCCGACTTGGGATGGCAGAATGCGTTGAATGAAGGCAAGAATGACATGTGATGCTGGCGTGAGTCCAATCGGAAGGATGGATGGTTATGGTTTCACCCGGTCTGTTTATCTGTCTGTCTGTCCGGACACGGAGCTCTTGGGGAGAGCCAGGATGGGTTGGGGTGACCAAGATGAATGTGGACAATATATTAATTGTTTGCCATTGTGAAAATTTGCCCTCGATTTGGGACGAAGACATATGGCATTTGCTGTCCGGCTCATTGATACTCCTATGTGATGCGGGGTATGTGTGTGGTGATGGTGTCTGGGGCCTCGGGGTTTGCCCCTGCCTATTTGCCGGTCCGTCTTGGCTGTCTGTTACATTTGACCCTCAGAAAAGGTTTCGTGAAAGGGGTTACACTTGATGGGCCAAATTATGGACAGGAACATGGAATTTGTACAGAATGCAGGCGATAACCCACCTGTGTCTATCTCTGTGTGTGTGTGTCCGTATTTGTCTGGCTTTCTGGCTGTCCATGGAGTCATGTCTCTGAACACTGATTTTGAGGGAGTTGCGGGTGTGCCATGGAGTTCAGGTGCACCTGCGGTGGTTGGAAGGTGGTGGTGGAGCGGGTGCGAGGATGCACGCTTGGATAAAAACATGTATTTAATTATCTGAGGATGTGTGCCGAGGTGCAGTGTGGATCAATTAAGGGAGAGGGCACTTCGACTTTGTACATCCGTGGACTTTGCCATGCGTGTGAAAGCGCAAGTCGATGATAATAATGTCTTGTCCAGCACAATATTTTCGCAGCTATGGAATGTGCTCGAATTCCATGTTGGTGCAATGCGAGTGTGATTCCTGCCATGCATGCCGCGAGAGATACATTGTTTGTGATGGGACTGTGGCGAAAGGTTGGATAGCAATGTGTAGAATATAAGATGCGTCGGTACATTTGTGTTGATCGATGCGCCGAAAAAGAAGTTGGAGGCGCGTGATGGAGTTGCAGGTGCGGACCAAAGCGGTGTCCGCGGTGTCTACTGGGGGTCGAATGTCACTCCCTCAGTGTCTGCAGACTTGTCATTCGGCAGTGTCGAAAGACAGGTTCGATTGTCGGTCTGTCTGCTTGATTTTCGGGTCTCACTCTGAGTATATGGTATATACTCTGAGTATATGGTCGTTTTCTGTTTTGTGCTTTAATGGTGGTTGATTTGACTTCCCTGAAAGGGGGACAATAAATATTTGGTGTTAGCTGTTGTCATTTCGGATGTTTGCAGTTGTAATGTGGAGCCAGTCTGTCTGTCCGACTGGGTGTGTCTGACTGCGTCTGCAGATATGGATCAAGGAGGAGCAGTGTCTGCGGTGTCTGTTATGGTGTCGAATGTCATTCACTGTGTCTGCTGACATGTCGTGTGACTATGGTGACTATGATGGTGTGTCCTGGCGGGAAGAATCGTGGCAGCCTACAGATTTGAATGGAATGGCCTCTGTGAGACCATCCTGTTAGTACGTTGGGGGTTCGTCTGTCTGTCTGTCTGTGAATGGAAACTCAGAAAATTGAACTGGACTTCGACAGAAGGCAGGTGGGTGGTCACCTGCTGTGAATTGTGGTGGAACATTTGTGATGTCCCCTAATACGAGGGGACGAATTGGTTTGTAAATGTGTTGCGCAGGTACTTTCTCTGTAGGTAGCCAAATTCTACCTGGGGTAAGTCCAGGTGGAGAGGGGAGTTGTCTCTGATGCCTTGCTCCACGGGGCAGTACTATTGTTGTCAAGTCTCATGTAACCTTGGTTAACGTATATCTACGGACAAGAGCTGCACTTTATTTTAGTAAGTGACTGGGAAAGTTTGTTTTAAAAAGTGCCAGTGGAGTTGTTTAGAGTTATGGAGGTCACAGCTCGCTGGAACCTCTTTGTTTATGTTTGGCTGACTTACACTGGCTAGTGTATGGGAAAAGGGGGACTGAAAATGCTTTGATTTTTTCGTGGATTGCCCATTGGGCATGTTTAGAATTTAACAGAGTGGTGGAGTTCTGTGGAAATATGAATCCAATGTTTGATGGATACCGTGTCGGTGTGCTCTGAGTTCGAAGGAAGATGATGCGATTATTTCAGATTTATCATAGTTAAGTTTGAGAAAGTTGATTTGAAGCCAGGATTTTATTTCAGTGATGCAGTCCGTCAGGATAGAGTTGAGCAGTGGATTTGTGTCTGTCAGAGGTAAGATTTGAACCCAGAAAGGGCGGTGCCGGTAATGTTAAAGGTGCGATTCCAGGGAGGGCCAATTAGGCACTTTGAAGTGATTTACATCGGAATGCATCTCTTGGAGGACTCCCGCTGTTCAAGGAAGGAAAGGTGTGAAATAGTGACGTCATCCTCGCTGGAAATGTGGTTGGGAATGGCAGGATTGACGCGAGAGTCACAGTGGGTGAAAAAATTGACCAACATGAGAATTAGGTCTATTTCAATAAATAGATCAGGTTATTTTCTTTTTATTATTTGTTTATTGGGCAGCTATTGGGCCAGAGGCTAAAACAGGTGTCTGCAACAGGTGCATGGGATGCTAAGAGAGGTATTAGAGGACATTGGATTAACTTTAAATTGAAATGAAAATTGAAAAGGTGGATTAGGAAAATGAGTTTGTTCAAATAATCGTGGCATCTGTGGGATGCAACAATTTTGTGCCAGAATAGTGTATGGGGAATCGTCATCTGGGAAGCGTCGTTAAATGGCAGTAGGTTTAGACAGGTATTGAAAGGGTTTGTGCAATGTTATTTTGGGGCACCACTCGACACAAGAGTGGTAGAGAGCTGAAGTGAATTCTGCCAATATGGTGCAATAGGGTGACAACTGAGTTTTGTTTGGAAAACTATTTGTTTGCAATCTTGGTTCATACATAAGCTGGCAAAGAGACTATGCCAGTCTGAGGGAGTTTGTGTCCTTTGGATGGGAGCTGGAGCCTTGTAGGGTTGGGGCTTGTGGCTCGCCATTGTCTGTCTGCCAGTTATGGTGGGCAGAGGGAAGAGGGAGTAATGATGCTCCTGCCTCTTGCTTGGCAGAAGGTAGAGGTGGTGGTGGGCCAAGATGGGTCAGAATAGGCCATGGAACAAAATTGAGCTCTCAAGAGCTGAGGTGATTTTAACCTGAGGATGCATCTCTCGATGGACCCCTGGCTGGTCCGAGGTGTGAAATATGAAGACGTTGTCTTGTGGACACTTTGTGAGTGGCTAGACACGCGCCTGAAAGGGGAAATTGTATTCATAACTCATGTGGGTTGTGTCTGAAGGAAAGGTTTGGGAGAAAGTGTGAAGAAGGTCGTGGAAAGTGCAAAGATGATTGGATTGGAAAGTCGAATCAGATGGATTATTTGTCAATGACAGGTGACTGCAGGAATTGTTGAGGAAGTAGAAGAAAAGGTTGTAAAAAGTTAATGGAAAAGACAGGAAATAAAGGAAAGTGGTTAGTTATGGACTGTTGTTTTTGTGATAAGAAGGTGATACAAGGGTTTGGCTTGCACTGGGGGGACCAATGAATGTAAAGTTGTGAATTTCGTTTAAAAACGTTGTGTTAGGTTGCTACATGCAGAATGACCCCAATCGAGGAGGTGATTGGGGGCTGGTGAAGATTGGATCACGGCTCTGCAGACCAGGTGAACAGAACTCCACCAGGTACGTGGGAATCACATCAATTAATTATTGCTCAAAGGGAGGTGATAGAGCAAAATGAAGAAGATTGTCATGGGGACCGCAAGGCTAACCCCCGCTCTTGCAGGGAAATGGCTTTGGGAGGCTAGTTGTTGTTGTTTTGGTAGACTCTAGGTTCTAAAACCTAAGGCAAAATGCACAGGAGGGTAAAGTTGGTGATTGCGGACGGAGATTAGCTAGAGAACTTGGAGACGATTTCGTTATTTTTCAGATAATTTTTCCAGTGGGTTTATACTGGTGTGAAATTCGCGTATCTCGGAAAGAAGGGAAAAAATGTCCAGGTATTGATAGGATAACAGTGAAATTTTGAAGGGGAGAATACCGATTATTTCCATTGACCGATTATGGTTGGGGGGGAAATGGTTGGTAAATCATGTATTATTAGATGTAGGGAAGATGATTAAAAGGAAGGTATTTTCGGAAATTGGTGAAAGTAAATATGGCATTTGAATTTCCAGACACGACACAGGAAATGCGGCTATGAATAAGCCAACCATCTGAGAGATAAGGTAACTAAATGCCAATTGGTGGGACGGGGGGCTAGGAATTTGATCATGGTGTGTGTAAGAAAGTATTTTTCAGGATGGACGATGAAGAAACCGCCGTCGGAAGACCATGATCTTGACCACAGAGGCCGTCAACCTGAATGGGTCCTACAACAAGGCAGATGTGACCGGCGCTTCAGAAGATTGTATTGATTTTTGTGATGACTGTGATACTTGTGTTGAAAATCCCTTGTGGGAACTGGCTGATGCCTGTATTGATGTTTGTGATGACTGTGATACTTGTGTGGTAAACCCCTTGCGTGTACTGGCTAACGCCTCTTATGTATTACAAGCTCACAGCTGTACACCCCCTTCCGACCCAACTATGGATCTGATTGCGACGCTGGGTCTGGCAGTCGAGGGACCCGACATGGATATCCTAGACCCGCAAGCCGACCAGGCGTCCATGGGAGACTTTGACATAAAAGGAAGTCCCTCTCTTTGCTTCAAATGTTTCGGATCTCTTTGCTTCAAGTGATTCGGATTTTAACGCTCTGTACCCTGACCAGGAACATGAGACACAAGATACTGACAACATTATGTATTCCCCAGAACAGCAGCACGTGAGAGATCTCATGGGCATGATCGTTGATTAACTTCGAAGATCTGCAAGGACCGCATCTGCAAAGGGTGGGGGGAGCAAGTTCTGCAGGGGAGGTAGCAGGCCCCCTGGCGGGGCAGAACCTCATCTGGACCAGACGCCTTCGTTGTGGATCCGAAACGTTAATGGACTTTCATGTTCTGAGCCTTCATGTTCCAAACACGCACAACATGACACACCTTTCAAACATGCATGCGAGGTACTTTATGTGCGTGGCATGCCCTTGGGAGGACACACATACAACACTCAATAAAGTCCGATGTGGCCACATATAACACTATTCTCTTTTGCTTTGCAAATAAAGCCGATGTGGCCTGGTCTCTGTGATACGTAGTCTCGTAGAGACCAAATGGGGGTATGTCGAGATCATGCCTTTTATTGTGCCTTATGTAATTGTGGTTTGCATTTAATAATGGTTGCTTTGTGAAAAGGATTAAGCTTACTATGTTCCCTCTTGCTTTTTAACTATGCTATATTTTCCAACTGTGCCAAAAAATGTAGAAAGATAGAGAAACCGCTTGCTCCGTTAGACCCCCTCGTGAAAACGCGTCTGTCTGTCCTTGACCAAAAGCCAACATGGAAGATAAGTTTTGAGAATGTCACGGTGGTCTTGTGCTCTTTCTCCCTCCCGCATCTTGCCCTTTGCTCATGCCAAAGAAGATAGGTTCTCGGGGGGAGATGTCGAGGTCGAGCCAGTTTTTCCTTTGTCCGTGCTCATTTTTCAGCGGAGATTTTTTGTATAATTTTGTGTATATAAAGAAACTCTTGGTTGCCAATTTTCTAGGAGTGTATGTGGCCATGCTGTTCAATTGTGAATGGTATGACTCTTACACCCTCCACAGCGCTGTGATATTGGTTCATCATTAAATCTTGTTATCTCTTAAACTCAAGGTGTGGAACATGGTTCTATTCTCGTCATATATATATACATATATATATATATATATATATATATATATATATATATATATATATATATATATATATATATATATATGTCGAGATCATGCCTTTTATTGTGCCTTATGTAATTGTGGTTTGCATTTAATAATGGTCGCTTTGTGAAAAGGATTAAGCTTACTATGTTCCCTCTTGCTTTTGAACTATGCTTTATTGTCCAACTGTGCCAAGGAATGTAGAAAGATAGTGAAACTGCTTGCTCTGTTAGACCCCCTCGTGAAAACGCGTCTTTCTGTCCTTGACCAAAGGCCAGCATGGAAGATAAGTTTTGAGAATGTCACCGTGGTCTTTCTCCCGCATCTTTCCCTTTGCTCATGCCAAAGAAGATAGGGTCTCGGTGGGAGATGTCTAGCCCGTTTTCCTTTGTCCGTGCTCATTTTTCAGCGGATAATTTTTGTATAATTTTGTGTATATAAAGAAACTCTGGGTTGCCAATTTTCTAGGAGTGTATGGAGCCATGCTGTTCAATTGTGAATGGTATGACTCTTACACCCTCCACAGCGCTGTGATATTGGTTTATCATTAAATCTTGTTATCCCAGGAACTCAAGGTGTGGAACATGGTTCTATTCTCCAGAGTTTGGTGTCAGAAGTGGGATCCGACTCTGAGCGATATTTGGGAGGCAGACCCTGTGGAGACAGCGGAGAAGCTGGCCAGCACTGATTCGATTAACGTGAGCTTTCATACTGAGGGGTCTTTCCAAATTGAGCTCCGTTCACTCACCCAGGCTGTCTGTTTCCCATTTCGTCGTTCCGTGCTTGGATCACGAACAAATTGGAATCTAGTGTGTAAGTACATGCCTATTTGGCTCGGGTAACAAGTTGTCTATTGATGAACCAAGAAATGGGGGTCAGTTAGCAAAAAGGGGGGACCTCTTGGTGAAGCCAAGAACTTCCCAGGCAGGGCAGTCTAGAGACAAGATGGAGTTGATGGGGTTGATAGTAACCAGAGAAGGTATTGGCTGCGGACTAATGGAGGGGACCCAAGGAGGATGGCCAGGATAAGTGTTAAGCTAAGTTAAGAAGGGAGAACCCCTTTAGGAAAGCCCTGGCATGGGTGATAAGTTAGACAAGTTAGAAGCGCTATACAAGCATTGACCGCGAGTTAGCGCCGCGGGAGGACCGGATTAGGGAAATATCGGCGCGGTAAACTAAAAGGCAGGATTTTTCGGTGGATGGCCTTGGGGCACTTCCTTGCGCCTTGTACGCATCACGAGCTGCTTCTTGCAAATGGGGGTCGTGCTGCCGTGCGCTGGGAGCGACCGCCTGGGCGCATGGACGGGAAAATGTTCCGTGCACGTTAATTAAATATCTTAAGGGAGATTAAGGTATGTCGGAGTAATACTCAATCTGAAGTAAACTAGAATGATTTGAGTTCTGGAGACGGAGTACGTGTATTCAATGCATTCGGGTGGCCGAGTCAGGCGAAAAAAGGATTATAATGAGCCAGGTAAGAAAATGATGCAACCAGCCACATCGGGTGGTTGCACCTTTATGAAAAACTCAAGTTAAGGGCTCAGAATGAGGGAAAGAATAACGTGCGGAGTTGCCGCATGGGGATGCAGCCCGGCTAGCATGGAGGCCGGCGAGATAAGCAGAAGATTGGGAGAGACCCAAAAATCCTGTGAACAGGTGCAGTTGGGATTGAGACGGACGAGTGTGGGAGAGCCGTCTGGAGAGAAAGGCGCATTATGGAACAGGAAGATGCGTGAGTACGGGGGAGAACCCTGCTATGAGGTTGCTTGGAGGATGTGTGCCCAAATGCATTGTGGGCCACTTCAACTTTCTACACGTGAGTCGTTCATGCCTTGCCAGCAAGGTGCTTCATGCGGTGTGCTATGCGCCATGTCGGTATAGTGGTCGCCTGTGACTCCTGCCATGCAATATCATGAGGAATACATTGTTTGATAATGGAATTATAAGAGGAATGCTGAATTAACGTTGATAGTAACGTGAAGTATATTAAATGAGGCGATTGACGTGGTTGAATGTAGGATTTCAAGACAATAATGAATTTCCGGTGCCAACAGGAAGTCTTGGTCTTGTCTGTCGTGAAAATCAAGCTCAGACACGACTTGACCTCTGGGTAGGTTTAATATCATTTCGATCTGTAGTACATCCTGTAAGAATACATGCATGCAACAGGCATTAAAATCAGAGTATTTCATGAGCAATGGTCGATTCAATATAGCAATGGTCCAACAGAGAGGACAGTCAGCGCAGCATTTAGGGGCGTACATACCATTCAAACTACAGGACTATGTCACAGTGAGTTCCGCTGGAGTGTCCGCGCGCCCCGGTTGTCCCGGGTCTTATAGACGCTCCTTCTGTAGCGAGCACACCCTGGGTTCACCTTGGTATAATTTCACTACATTCTCCCCGCCGTTAGAACTATACTGCCGCTCGGCAGGTTGCAAGCAAGCATCAGCAATAAACGAATGGGTCACGTCAATCCACGTCAGTCGGTCCACCCGTAGCGGTCGGGGCGGCGAACTTCCCTGCCAGTTCGTGTTCGGAATCTACCGGGCACGGCGTCCCCAAGCCCGGAGTCCCCCGCGTCGGAATAGCCGCCGGAGGTGGGAGTCGGAGGGGGCACCCCTGCGCCTTCGGGCACGGGAGTGGGGAACGACGGGAGTAACGGTGGTAGTTCCATAGGGGAAGCTTCGGTAGAGTCCATAGACTCGTAGACGGGTTCGTCGATATCCCTGTCGTCGTCCCCACATGGGGCGAGATGGCGTACGGAGACAGTAGACTCGCGGCCATCCGCCGTTAACACGCGAGCATGCTCGGGATTAGCCTGGAGGACCTGCACCTTGTCAACAAGGGGGTCGTACTTGCTAGCGCGAACCGCTCGTTTGAGATAGGCGGGCCCCGGTTCAGCGAGCCAGCTGGGTAAAGATTGGATACTGCCGGAGCTTCTAGGGTGGTGGAACAGTCGTTCGTGAGGAGTCTGGTTGGTGGCAGTACATAGGAGAGCCCGGATCGAGTTTAGAGCGGCAGGTAGCGACCACGCCCATTTATCGAGGCCTCGGCCGAGGGTCCGAAGGCTTAGCATGACGGCCCTCCATATTATCCCATTAAAGTGTTCGATCTGCCCATTCGCTTGGGGTCGGTACGGGGTGGTGTAGCTCGAAGCGACATTATGCTGGAGCAAGTAGTCCCTCACCTCCTGGGACAGGAACACCGCACCCCGATCGGTATGCACATAGGCCGGATACCCAAACATAGAAAACAAATTCTGCAGGCACCGAATAACCGTGGCAGCCGACATATCCCCGCACGTGTAAGCAAAGGGGAATCGGGAATACTCATCGACGATAGTGAGCAGATAGCGAGAGTTGCTCGACATTGGCAGCGGCCCTTTAAAGTCCATCGCCAAGCGCTCCCACGGTCTAGTAGCCCTAACGAGTGTCCCCATAGGAGGGTTATAAAAACGCGGTTTGAGTTCCGCACAGATCGCGCAATCTCGGCAGATGCGGCGGATGTCCTCAATCGAGTACGGCAGATTGCCCTCGCGCACAAAATGCGTGAAGCGCGTTACCCCGGGATGACACATAGTGCCGTGCAAAGTGCGCAGCCCCTCCAAAGTTACAACCCCCGTGCAAGTGGCCGGCCTCGATAAGGCGTCAGCGACCAGGTTATCCTTCCCCGGGCGGTATTTGATGGTGTAGCAGAAGTCGGCGAGTTCGATACGCCAACGGGTGATTTTCTCATTCTTAATGCGCTGAGCATGTAAGGTGTCGTACATAAACGCAACACTCTGTTGGTCCGTGACGATTTGGAAACTCCGCCCAAGCAGATACGGCCGCCATCGCCGAATTGATTCGACGATCGCGTACGCTTCCTTTTCGACAGACGAATGCCTCCGCTCGGCGGAGGTGAGAGTCCGCAAGAAGCAAGCCACAGGGCGGCCTCCTTGGGAGAGAGTCGCCGCTATCGCATGATCCGAGGCATCACTCTCCAAAACGAAAGAGGCACTCTCGTCAATCGTCGTGACAGCGGCGCCAGCGATGTCGACTTTAAGGCCCTCGAAGGCCGCCAGGGTGGCCGGGCCCATGGGGAAAGTGTCGCAGGCCATGAGGGGGCGGAGCTTCGCGGAGAAATTTTGCACCCACTTTGAGTAGTGGGCGAACAGCCCTAGAGCGTGTTTCAGCGAAGCCTGATCGCTAGGCGGAGCCATAACGAGCAAAGGGCGCAGACGCTCCTTATCCGGAGAGACGGAGCCATGGGTCACGGTGTACCCCAAAAGGTCTACCGTGCATAGAGAGTATCGACACTTAGCCGCATTCATGGTTAGGCGATATTTCCGCACGACCTCGAGGAAGCGTTTCAGATTAGCGTCGTGATGCTCCTGGTCATACCCACATACCGTAAGATTGTCCAGATAGACAAAGACATCGGTCAAATTCTCCTTCGCAACGAGGTCATCCATAGCCCTCTGAAAACAAGAGACTCCGTTAGTTACCCCAAAGGGAAGTCCCGTGAACTGGTACAACCGCTGACCTGATTCAAAGGCTGTAAAGACGCGATCAGCCCTAGAGATGGGGACTTGATGATACGCACTACGCAGATCGAGAGTGCTATAAACGGAATACAGGGCCACCTGGCGTACCAGGGCGTCAATCCCCGGTAAGGGGTAGGCATCCAGCTGTGTAAAACGATTAATCGTCTGCGAATAGTCGATTACCATGCGCCGGCGGTGGGCCTCACTCCGCACCACTAAGACTTGGGCCCGCCACGGTGACCTACTGTGTTCTATAATACCGTCCTTTAAGAGCAGGGCCATTTCTTCCGCAATGAATTGTGCGTCCGCGCGAGAGTAGCGCCGCGATTTGACGGCTACAGGGGTACAATCAGTGGTCAGGTTGGGGAACAGTGAGAGTGGCTCCATGTCCATTTGAGCGAGGGCGCACACAGCGAGCGTGTCCGGCCCACCGAAGTCTATTTCCAAACGTCCATGCCGCTTAAGGAAATCAAGTCCTAACAGAACGTCAGCGCATAACGCAGGTAATACCATGAGATACACGTCCGGGAACGTGCGTCCCTTTATCACAAGTTTCAATCGACACGCCCCTTTTGTGCTCAACCGAAGTCCCTGAGAGGCCATGAAGATCCGGCGGGTTGTCCCGAGAACCGGCCACCCATGTTGATGCACGAGTCGCTGATCGATAAAACTATCCGTGGACCCCGTGTCAATCAAAGCTTGCGCAGAAACGCCCGCGACCGTGAGCGGAATGATGGCCTGCGCAAGGCCGGCAGACCCGGCAGGTATTGTACCGGCCGGGCGAGAAGATCGCGCCTCGCGGGTGGATCCCACGCCGGCTGCAATCCTTCGGGCAGCGTCGGCAGGTTGGGCCTCAGCAGGAGCATTGAAGTCAGTTGGCTCATCAGCAGTTTCATTTGCCAGAGTGGGTGTGTGTAGGTCGTAAGAGCAGCCGCCAGATGGCGCTCGCGTCACGTGAGAAAGATCTCTGCCGTCTGCAGATTCATATGCCAAAGTGGGTGCATGTAATTCGTAAAAGCCGCCGTCAGATGGGGCTCGAGTCACGTGCTGCGTTTGCCGCACATCGAGAGGAGTTTCCAAAGCAGGAGCATGTCGCTTGTTTGAAGTAGGCGTTCGAATGCCAGTCAAGGTCGGTCGCGCTGTGGCCTGTCGCATTCGCGCCATTTGTTTCGGCGGCCCGGTGTATCTCACCAAGGTCGGGCGTGTAGCCAGAGGCCCGCGAGAAGGAGAGCGGCTCTTCAAAGCCGAGTGAGGCGTCCCGTCCGGCGCTCGATCCGTTGGCTCCGCGATGAGCCCATTCAAGGTCGCGCGGGGACGTGTGCCCCGAGCGGCCTTCCTGCAGACATTTGCAAAATGGCCCTTGGTGGAGCACAGGTGGCATGTAGCCTCCCGGGCCGGGCATTCAGAGCGAGGGTGCTGCCGATTCCCGCAAAAATAACATTTTGCATACCGGTCAGGCCGTGGCCGGGCAGCGGCGGCAGCAGTGAGGCCGGAAGCGGAGTCCGCTTCAGGAGCTCCCAGAGACTCGGCCATAGTGGTCGGGTCCTCCTCTGTATCCTCGGCGGTAGCCCTCACCGGTCACGCGAGTTGCGAGGTTCCCTCCACGACTCGTGGGTGATCATATGCGGTGGATTGTTCTCGGGCATCTGTGTATACGCGTGCCAGCCGTAGTGCTTCTGTAAATGTCAGATCCGCGACCTCCAGGAGTCGGAGCCACAAGACTCCAGAATTAATTCCGGAGATGAATGAATCTCGGAGCAAGTCATCCTGCACTTGCTCGTGGGTCCGGACGTCCTGCACGCAGTCTGCCAACAGGTAGTGCAACTCCTGCGCGAAGCTATCGATCGATTCAGATGGTTGCTGTCGCCGCTGAGAGAGTTGATGCCGGCCGTGCACAGCGCTCCGTGTCTTTACGTAGAGGCGCTTCAGCTCGGCTGGAGCCGTAGCGTACGTCCCAAATCGAGAAATGTTCCGGAAAACGGTGTGATAGACCTTCGACTGTAACACGGACAGCTTTATCGCTGCGATGGGCTCTGTTTCGTGAGCAGCAAAGTAATTCTCCAGCGTTTTGAGCCAGTGAGTGAACTCCGATGCTGATCCCTCAGCTTGAGGGTCGGATCCGAGAATCGGTACCACGATCATCTTGTGGTCAGCCATTCCGGCGATCTAAATGATATTAAATGTCGTGAAAATCAAGCTCAGACAAGACTTGACCTCTGGGTAGGTTTAATATCATTTAGATCTGTAGTACATCCTGTAAGAATACATGCATGCAACAGGCATTAAAATCAGAGTATTTCATGAGCAATGGTCGATTCAATATAGCAATGGTCCAACAGAGAGGACAGTCAGCGCAGCATTTAGGGGCGTACATACCATTCAAACTACAGGACTATGTCACAGTGAGTTCCGCTGGAGTGTCCGCGCGCCCCGGTTGTCCCGGGTCTTATAGACGCCCCTTCTGTAGCGAGCACACCCTGGGTTCACCTTGGTATAATTTCACTACATTGTCCATTGTCCATACAATGAATGATGTATAGTGTGGATGAGGTCTCTCTGAATGAGGTGAATGAGGTTGTCTACAGCGGATGAAATAGAGAATGGCAGTTGCAAGACCGAGGTACGGATGTGATGCGGAATGGCAGCTGGACGATGCATCGGCACATTTGTGTTGATCAATGCGCCGGACAATAGCTTTCCAGGCAAGCGATGGTGGTATGATTTAGTTATGAAAATGCATATGGGTCTCAGGGCAGATAATGCGGGACAAGCTGCCCCACAGGCGGATGGGGGAAAGTATTGGAGAAGATAATGTGGGTCGAACGCTCATCCGAGGGATGAAAACGGTCGAGGTTTCAATTGTCGGCATGTGATGTGGTTCACGCCGGGCGAATGATGTGTGGATGGGTTGCGTAATGGCTAATGCATCTTGGAGATGCATCGGTGCAAAGACACAGGGAAGGTGCTGAGAGTGGCACGGAGTACGAGTTGGTTGTGGCAGGTGAGAAGGAATGCACACCTGGAATGGAGTGTGCGAACGACGAGTGTGTGCGGTGGTCAGGTGTGTAACGAAGCCTGGGAGCGGAATGAATGTGCGGAATGTGTGCACCAGGTAAAGGGTGCTGCATGATAGAGCACGCCTCCCTAGAAAGGCTGTGGGGAAGTTATTGGTTATTTTGAGGTCCATTTCGCTCCATTTCGGATTTTAGTGAGACCCCTCTTGCAGAGGCAAGTTGTATTTTTTAAGATGACGTCTGTTTTAATTTGTTTTGGGATTTGATGGGATTGCGGAATGCGTTGAATAAAGGCAAGAATGACGTGACGCTGGCGTGTGCCATTTATGGGTGCTGAGTGTACATGACTGGTGAGCGGGCGGCATGTGTGCCGAGTCCAATCAGAAGGATGGATGGTTATGGTTTCACCCGGTCTGTTTATCTGTCTGTCCGGACACGGAGCTCTTGGGGAGAGCCAGGATGGGTTGGGGTGACCAAGATGAATGTGGACAATATATTAATTGTTTGCCATTATGAAAATTTTGCCCTCGATTTGAGACGAAGACATATGGCATTTGCTGTCCGGCTCAGGTTGGCTGGTTTCCTCAGCTCTGGAGGATCAGAGCGGGTGGATATTTTAAGCTGATACTCCTATGACAAATGTTGATACTCCTATGTGATGCGGGGTATGTGTGTGGTGATGGTGTCTGGGGCCTCAGGGTTTGCCCCTGCCTATTTGCCGGTCTGTCTGTCTGTTACATTTGACCCTCAGAAAAGGTTTCGTGAGATTTCAGAATTGGACAGCCCATGTGTTATGACATGCTTGGGTGTCTCAAAAAATTTGCTGGACAGACGTGGTGCGTCAGACAAATCGATTACATTTTCGTGGGAAAGATGATTGAGAAGGACTTCAAGGGCAGGTGGGTGGTCACCTGCTGTGAATTGTGGTGGAACATTCGAGATGTCCCGTAATACAACGAGGGGACGAATTGGTTTGTAAATGTGTTGTGCAAGTACTTTCTCTGTAGGTAGCCAAATTCTACCTGGGGTAAGTCCAGGTGGAGAGGGGAGTTGTCTCTGGTGCATTGCTCCACGGGGCAGTACTATTGTTGTCAAGTCTCATGTAATCTTGATTAACGTATATCTACGGACAAGAGCTGCACTTTATTTTAGTAAGTGACTGGAAAAAAAAAGGTTTGTTTTAAAAGTGCCAGTGGATTTGTTTAGAGTTATGGAGGTCACGGCGTGCTGGGATATCTTTGTGTACAGTTGCTGGCTTGGACTGACTTGTGTGCGGGGGAAAAAGAAAACAATTGGAGCTGTTTCGGAGAAACAGTGGCTTGGTTGGAGGTTGGGATCCAGTATTCTGTTGGGAGCACGCAATCTGAACAGAATGGATTGCCATTGGCGATTTTTCAAATGATTTTATCAAAATGATGGCTCCTGAGTAAGGGGAGGGAGCAGGGGAAATATATTCACTGTAACAGGTGCCTGTGATGCTGTAGGGAGGAATTAGAGGAAATCGGGTTGAATTTAAATTGAAATGAAGATTGGAAAAGTGGATAGGGAAATTGGGTTCTTGACATGCACCAGCGTTGACGGATCATTCATTAGTACCGCAAAAAGGGGGAAGACAGGGAAACATTGCTGCCACCGCAATAGCGCTGCACCAGGAAATATCTCTACCATATTTTCGTGAAAAATCCAGATGGGGCCATAACAGTGTATGGGGAAGCGTCGTTAAATGGTAGTAGGTTTTGACAGGTATTGAAAGGGTTCGTGCAATGTCATTTTGGGGGGTAACCATGCTCCAGGTGGTGGGGCAGCCGGGATACAAATGGGGGTCGGCCCATTTAAGGATGTGGATGCGCACACACCTGGAACAAGGCATGTTCCTGAAGCTTAGGTGTAAATGTTGGTTGGAAAGGGGAATGAGTTCTGGGAAAATGAATTCACTTATTGGATGTTGTTGAATCTGTCTGTTTAAGAACATTGGGGCTTGTGGCTCGCCATTCTCTGTCTGCCAGTTATGGTGGGCAGAGGGAAGAGGGAGTAATGATGCTCCTGCCTCTTGCTTGGCAGAAGGTAGAGGTGGTGGTGGGCCAAGATGGGTCAGAATAGGCCATGGAACAAAATTGAGCTCTCAAGAGCTGAGGTGATTTTAACCTGAGGATGCATCTCTCGATGGACCCAAGGCTGGTCCGAGGTGTGAAATATGGTGACATTGTCTTGTGGACACTTTGTGAGTGGCTAGACAGACGCGCCTGGAAGGGGAAATTGTATTCATAAACTCATGTGGGTTGTGTCTGAAGGAAAGGTTCGGGAGGAAGTGTGAAGAAGGTCGTGGAAAGTGCAAAGATGATTGGATTGGAAAGTCGAATCAGATGGATTATTTGTCAATGACAGGTGACTTTGTTGGGAATTGTTGAGGAAGTAGAGGAAAGGGTTGTAAAAAGTTAATGGAAAAGGCAGGAAATAAAGGAAAGTGGTTAGTTATGGACTGTTGTTTTGTGATAAGAAGGTGATACAAGGGGTTGGCTTGCACTGGGGGGACCAATGAATGTAAAGTTGTGAATTTCGTTTAATAACGTTGTGTTAGATTGCTACACGCAGAATGACCCCAATCGAGGAGGTGATTGGGGGCTGGTGCAAATTGGATCACGGCTCTGCAGACCAGGTGAACAGAACTCCACCAGGTACGTGGGAATCACATCAATTGAATTATTGTTCAAAGGGAGGTGATCGAGCAAAATGAAGAAGATTGTCATGGGGACCGCAAGGCTAACCCCCGCTCTTGCAGGGAAGTGGCTTTGGGAGGCTAGTTGTTGTTGTTTTGGTTGACTCTAGGTTCTAAAACCTAAGGCAAAATGCACAGGAGGGTAGAGTTGGTGATTGCGGACGGAGATTAGCTAGAGAACTTGGAGACGATTTCGTTATCTTTCAGATAATTTTTCCAGTGGTATATACTGGTGTGAAATTCACGTATCTAGGAAAAAGGGGAAAAATGTCCAGGTATTGATAGGATAACAGTGAAGTTTTGAAGGGGAGAATACCGATTATTTCCATTGACCGATTATGGTTGGGGGGGAAATGGTTGGTAAATCATGTATTATTAGATGTAGGGAAGATGATTAAAAGGAAGGTATTTTCGGAAATTGGTGAAAAAATATAGCATTTCAATTTCCAGACACGACACAGGAAATGCGGCTATGAATAAGCCAACCATCTGAGAGATGAGGTAACTAAATGCCAATTGGTGGGACGGGGGGCTAGGAATTTGATCATGGTGTGTGTAAGAAAGTATTTTTCAGGATGGACGATGAAGAAACCGCCGTCGGAACACCATGATCTTGACCGCCGAGGCCGTCGACCTGAACGAGCCCCTGGGCGATGCCGATGTGACCGGCGCATCAGAAGACTGTTGATTTATTTGATTTATTGTGATGATTTAGTTGTAAATCCCCTGCGGGAATTGGCTAATGCTTCTAATGCATTATAAGCACACAGCTGCACATCTCCGCTTGATCTGACTATGGATCTGACTGCAACGCTGGGTCTGGCTGCCAAAGGACCTGACACTGATACTCTGGATCCACAAGCTGATTATGCGTCCATGAACGACATTGACACAAAAGGAAGTCTCTCTCTTTACTTTGAATTGTAATGCTCTGTACTCTGGCCAGGAACACGTGACACAAGATATTAATTACATTATGTATTCCTCAGAACAACAGCAAGGACGTCGATTAACTTCGAAGATCGGCAAGGACCGGGTCTGTGCGAGGACGGGGAGCCCTTCGATTGGGGGGTATTTCAGCCGCACCTACGCTGCTGCAAGGGTGGGTTGAGAGACCCTCCCGGGCAACATCCCTGGCCGGACCAGGCACCTTCGTTGCGGATCTGAAACGTTAATATATCTTCATGTTCTGGACCTTCATGTTCCAAACACGCACAACATGACACACCTTTCAAGCGTGCATGCGGGGTACTTTATGTGCGTGGCATGCCCTTGGAGGACACACATACAACACTCAATAAAGCCCGATGTGGCCACATATAACACTATTCTCTTTTGCTTTGCAAATAAAGCCGATGTGGCCTGGTCTCTGTGATACGTAGTCTTGTAGAGACCAAATGGGGGAATGTCGAGATCATGCCTTTTATTGTGCCTTATGTAATTGTGGTTTGCATTTAATAATGGTCGCTTTGTGAAAAGGATTAAGCTTACTATGTTCCCTCTTGCTTTTGAACTATGCTTTATTGTCCAACTGTGCCAAGGAATGTAGAAAGATAGTGAAACTGCTTGCTCTGTTAGACCCCCTCGTGAAAACGCGTCTTTCTGTCCTTGACCAAAGGCCAGCATGGAAGATAAGTTTTGAGAATGTCACTGTGGTCTTTCTCCCGCATCTTTCCCTTTGCTCATGCCAAAGAAGACAGGGTCTCGGTGGGAGATGTCTAGCCCGTTTTCCTTTGTCCGTGCTCATTTTTCAGCGGAGAATTTTTGTATAATTTTGTGTATATAAAGAAACTCTGGGTTGCCAATTTTCTAGGAGTGTATGGAGCCATGCTGTTCAATTGTGAATGGTATGACTCTTACACCCTCCACAGCGCTGTGATATTGGTTCCTCATTAAATCTTGTTATCCCAGGAACTCAAGGTGTGGAACATGGTTCTATTCTCCAGAGATATATATATATATATATATATATATTGTTACAGTTTTTAGAACTTTCACATCAAATTTAGTATTAAAATTCCTTATAAATATCCCCTGTGTACATTTCCCCCTTAATTGGCTGTTAATTGAAATGAGCACCTTAGCTAGTCCATGTACAAGCACATAGCCAACCATAGAACCTCTCAATAGTTATTCTGTGTTTCAGTTAAAGCCATGTGTCCCATAGTCGATCTTACGCTGCACCAAATCAAATAAGATAGATCCCCCCTTTTCAATTGCCCAAAGCCTCTATTTCCAACTGCATTCGCCGTCATTCACCATGTGCTCCAGCTCGGAGAAGAAGGGCGTGGCCCGCCCATCGTCATCAAAGGGTGGAGCCAGAAACCCCTTACGACCAACCAAGAATGAGAGGGTGTGGCTCAAGGGGACGGGGATATAAAACCCGTCACGGGAAGCCCCCACCACCAGATGAGCGAGGTGGCCAGATGAGAGAGAAGGGATTCGGCGGCAACAGATACGGCAGAGCAAAACGAGGACAAAGAGAGGAGTGATCCAGCCGAACCGAGAGACAGAGAGACGGGAGGGGGTGCTCGTATTGAGGCAATAAGCCGAGACCCTCTGGGCCCTATTGCCGGTCGGTGAAGACGCGAAGCTGTTTTGCCGGGTTTTCGTCTCGAGCCCGGAGCGTGAACCGCGAGCGTGGACCTCAACGCCTGACCCATCTGCCCCGGACCTTCCTGCCGAACCATCCGCCTGGAGTCTTCTCCCCCTGCCATCTTTACCATTGCCATTCCATCCTTTCGTGTAAGTGTGTTTGTTCTGTGCTGGGCGTTTGATAAGTTAAGCCTGTATAAGCTTGCCCTGTGTCTGCTTCTTCTTCTTCCCTTGTATATGCCCATTCTTTCATTTCCTCTTCGGGTTTCTGTACATAATTAATAATAAATATCTGTTCCTTCTTACCTTTGGTTTCTTCTTTCTCATCTGATCGCTTTCATGATTTCTGTCAATTGAGTTCCTGTGGCGCGATTTTGGCAAACGCTTCGCAATCGGGTTTAGTCCCTTGATAAACGGCACGCGCCGCAGTTCGCTTCGCTCGGCGCAATCAATCAATTATGCTGCGGCACGAGCGGGAGCATTTCCTCGCTGACGGCCGGTGGTAATACTTATGTATTAAGACTAATTTGGCTTACGACCCTACGTACCATCGGCCATCAGTGACGTCATACTTCCAGGACTGGGGGAATCGGCCAGTGCAAAAGACAAGGGGATTGACCCCCCCCCCCCTTGGTAAGGGGAGCGCCGACCCCAGATCCGTAACAATATATATATATATATATATATATATATATATATATGTGTGTGTGTATATATTACATTTGAAGGTATTTAACAGAATAAATCAGACTCTGGTTGACTCAAGTATTGCTTTTGTGAGGGAAAGACATACATATCTCTCCTTTGCAGTCCTGTGGAAATACTAATTGGGGATAACATTGTGAAAGCTTTGTTGTACAAAGACAATGATCTTTTGGTTCAAGTGACCGACTGAGAAGATAACGGTTTCATCAGTAATTCCTCGAAACCCTATCTACCGCTCCCCAATCCCTTATCAGAATGCCTCATCCCCCGATATCCTCCTTCCTGCCCCCTCCCACTGTGAGGACCCAATCAAATATTCCCGCTTTGTCTTATTTGATATAAAATAAGCCAAAATAGTGCTCCCGAAAGGAGAATACTCGTGTCGGTCCGGGGTCCCTGTGTTGAGTGAGTTGGTTATACCATGTATTGCTGTTGTAACAAAATGAGTATTTTTCTCAGTGTTATTAAATTTTACAAGTATTCAATGAGAGGACTAGACTTGGTTTGTGTACACAAATTGTTCCACGACAGTCGACCTCATTCGTACGTACCCTCAGATTCCCGTGGATACAGATGACATCCCGAAGACAGCAGTCACTATGCCTTCCGGCCTGTTCAAATTCCTTCAGATGCCGTTCAGCTTCCGCAATGTCACATAAACTTTTTAAAAATTATTTGCTTCAATATTTACGCTTACCTAAAATGGGGGGACTGAACATAAAAATTTATATTGTTCTACAATGGTAAAACAAATACACATAGAAATACCAATAATGAAAAGCTGACCTTCTGTACTCTTGCCTCATATTCATATTTTGATCTCAAATCCAAATTTATTGAGCATATACTGTAGCAATAATAAGAAATTTAACTTCACTGTCCCAAAACTTATGGAGGGCACTGTATGTGATGTTTTCCAATTTGTAATTCCAAAAACAAAACTGATAAATTGAAACCATGGACGATTGATGGGTTGCTACAATACCTTCGGTATAAGAATAGGTTGCAAAAAAATTCCCCCACAAACCTTCAATTATTAAATGAATCTAAATTTAAACAATTTCGAAATAGACGTAATATGTTGAATTAGATCAGTAAAACAAATCTATAACCATATTTGTGAACGTCTGTTTGTTCGGTTGTGCCTCATGGACAACCTAAGGAAGTGGCTTAGAGAGGGAAGAGGTCCATGGGGAGGGGGCAACTTTTCACGACAAGAAACACGGGTAAATCAGATTTAGACTAAGGGCATACCCAAGGGGCGTGGCAGCTGGGCGTGGCAGCGGGGCATGGCTTCCTCTGACTATAAAAAGCCCACTACACACACGTGACTGACTATTGTACACGGCACCTTTCCTATGCCATCTCCAGGCGCTGCATAACGTCATTGCCGGGCACCGAAGGGGGCTCAACAGTGACGCACGCTGAAAGGGAGTACTCAGTTTTCACTCTGGTTCTTTTCTTTCTTGTTTTCTTGGTTGTCCGGGCGATATCTCAGCCATCCTTTGAGCTAGGAAGCTGAAATTTCGGCACAATAGTGAGCAATAGTGAGTACTTTGTCAAAAACGGTATTTTTTGTTTTTTGATTAACCAATTAATTGATGAGTTATTTAATTATTAGCGATTAATTAAGTACTGATACATTTCCTTTCTCTTCTGGCCATTATCTCAGGCACCTTTTGAGTTACGAAGATGATATTTGGACATGCCAATGCCCAAGTGATTTGGCTGTAAAGGCTATTGTACACCGCACCTTTCCAATGCCATCTCCAGGCATTGCAAATCGTCATTGCTGGGCACCGAAGGGGGCTCGGCAGTGACGCACGCTGAAAGGGAGTACTCAGTTTTCACTCTGTTTGTTTGTTTTCTTTCTTGTTGTACACCGCACCTTTCCTATGTCATCTCCAGGCATTGCAAAACGTCATTGCCGGGCACCGAAGGGGGCTCGGCAGTGACGCACGCTGAAAGGGAGTACTCAGTTTTCACTCTCGTTGTTTGTTTTCTTGCTTTCTTGTTTGTTTGTCCGGGCGATATCTCAGCCATCCTTTGAGATAGGAAGCTGAAATGTCGGCACAATAGTGAGCAAGTCCCTTGTCAAAAACAGTATTTTTTGTTTTTTGATTAATCAATTAATTGAGGAGTTATTTAATTATTAGCGATTAATTAAGTACTTATACATTTCCTTTCTCTTCTGGCCATTATCTCATGCACCTTTTGAGTTAGGAAGATGATATTTGGACATGCCAATGCCCAAGTGATTTGGCTGCAAAGGCTATTTTTGATTTATTGATTCATCAATTAATCAATTAATCGATTAATTGTTTAATTATTCGATTAATGACTCAAAATTATTTTTTGGGAAGTTACAGATTCTGATGAAATGGTGGTGGTTTCTGTGTTCTATTAGCGAATTGTTTAATTATTTAAATTTTTAATGATTATTATTTATTTATTTACATTATTAATTCTTTATTTATTTTATTTCTCATCTGGGCAATATCTCAGGCACCTTTTGAGTTCGGAAGCTGATATTTGGACATGACAGTGACCAAGTCATGTGGCTATAAAGGATATATTTGATTTATTGATTTATCATTTAATCGATTAATTATTTATTGATTAATCAATTAATGATTTTATTTTTTTATTAATGACTTTTTAAATTACATTTCTAAAGGATGCATCTTTGGATGAAGCACTAGTGGTTTAGTTATGCCATTAACCAATTGATTAAAAAAATATTTTATGATAATCTTTTATTGATTTTAGTTATGCAATTAATCAATCAAATATTGTGCACCTCTCCCCCCAAATACAGTCTCTATGAGCTGCACGGCGGTATTGCCGGGCGCCAGAGGTGCCCCGGCAATTCCGCGCTGGAGGATATTTAATTATTTGGCATGGGGGCGGTGTACTTTGAATGTATCTGTCGTTGTTTATTTTCTGGTTATTATAAAGAGTAGTTCTCCCGGTATGATTTAACTATGCAAGCAGCCCTCTCTCTCTTCAGGACTGGTCTCACATAACTACTGCCCTGATTTAAACTCAGCTTGGAAATTCTACCACATATTCCTCCTCTCTCTTATCGACACATTCATCCCATCTCGTCTTCAGTTATCCTTTTTGGCCTGTTACATCCTTATCCGTTCAGGTTACGAGCTCTT
This sequence comes from Myxine glutinosa, assembly GCF_964187855.1. Taxonomy (NCBI): domain Eukaryota; kingdom Metazoa; phylum Chordata; class Myxini; order Myxiniformes; family Myxinidae; genus Myxine; species Myxine glutinosa. The sequence continues at coordinate 213,610,960 of NC_136263.1, forward strand.
GCACAAGCCTCGACTCTGTCGACAAAAAAGAAATATGCACATGGTGAATGAAGATTGATGTTGGTATCTGTCTTTGTTTTATTCGAATATCTTTAACTGTTTTGGATTTTAAAAAACTAAGTTTCAACATGCCCTCATATAATTGCAGCAGGAGAAACTTCTCAAAACAGAATGTTCAGGTTGGAGCAAGTCAACAAAGTTTTATTTCCCTTTATCCCTCCATTAAATAAGCAACGAGCATGAGGGTACAACTCATAATTTGAACAGCTTCGTAAGCTTTACTACATTATGATTATGACAAAAACACAAAGCTTATTTCAAAACACAAAGCTCATTTTAAAAAAACACAAAGCTTATTTCAAAAACAAAGCTTATTTCAAAAAAACACAAAACTTATTTCAAAAAACACAAAGCTTATTTCAAAAACACAAAGCTTATTTCAAAAACAAAGCTTATTCAAAAAAACACAAAGCTTATTTCAAAAACACAAAGCTTATTTCAAAAACAAAGAGCTTATTTCGAAAACACAAAGCTTATTTCAAAAACAAAGCTGATTTCAAAAAAACACAAACCTTATTTCAAAAACAAAGCTTATTTCAAAAAACACAAAGCTTATTTCAAAAAACACAAAGCTTATTTCAAAAACACAAAGCTTATCTCAAAAACAGAGCTTATTTCAAAAACAAAGCTTATTTAAAAAAACACAAAACATATTTCAAAAAACACAAAGCTTATTTAAAAAACACAAAACTTATCTCAAAAGACAAAGCTTATTTCAAAAAAACACAAAACATTTCAAAAAACACAAAACCTATTTCAAAAAACACAAAGCTTATTTCAAAAACACAAAACTTATCTCAAAAACAAAGCTTATTTAAAAAAAACACAAAACTTATTTCAAAAAACACAAAACTTATTTCAAAAAACACAAAGCTATTTCAAAAAACACAAAGCTTATTTCAAAAAACACAAAACTTATTTCAAAAAACACAAAACTTATTTCAAAAACAAAGCTTATTTCAAAAAACACAAAGCTTATTTCAAAAAACACAAAGCTTATTTCAAAAACACAAAGCTTATCTCAAAAACACAGAGCTTATTTCAAAAACAAAGCTTATTTCAAAAAACACAAAACATATTTCAAAAAACACAAAGCTTATTTCAAAAAACACAGAGCTTATTTCAAAAACACAAAACTTATTTAAAAAAACACAGAGCTTATTTCAAAAACAAAGCTTATTTTAAAAAACACAAAACATATTTCAAAAAACACAAAGCTTATTTCAAAAAACACAGAGCTTATTTCAAAAACACAAAACTTATTTCAAAAAACACAGAGCTTATTTCAGCTTGAATTTTTCTCGACTAATTTACCATTTTATAATATGGGTAAAGTGTATTGATTTCCTATAAAATGTTAAGTGTTTAAAACTTCCAGTAATCCTCTAGTCTGTTGTAGCAGATCTCTTAAATTGGAGTTGGGCATTTTTAAACACGATGAAACATTTCGGCAAAAACAAACATCCGAGGACACTGTAAGATATAGCAATTAGTGCAAAGGCTTCTGTGGCAACAGCAAACTTTCCTTGAGTGGTGTTATAAGCTGGGAAAAAGGCCAGGCCGATCAACATAAACACAAACATGTTGAAGGAGATGAACTTGGGTTCATTGATAAGCAGCATCATGTTCTTGTGGTTGTTCTTGATTGCCAAGAACAAGCAAAAAACGGTTAAATATCCCAAGTAAGACAGGCACACAAAAGTCCATGCGTATGAAGCACCGGAACACTCCAAAATGATCACTCCAGGTTGGGCCTCAGAGTTAACAGATAACTTTGAATTGCCAAAGAATATCCATGCAGCACAAATGAACAATTGTGGTAATATGCACATCAATACCACTGTCGTCTGCTTCATTTTCATCATGTGCAAAATAATCAACGATTTCGAGTTTTTGAGCTCTGTGAAATGGCAAGAATCGATATGCAGCAGTTTCATTCTTATGTTAGTAGCACTTGATATATATTGCTATTGTGTTTATCAGAATTGGTTACCTGGGCTTGTCATCAAGACCACAGTGCACAGTACCAAAAAAAGTCTACACCCCCTTTTCAAATTTTTCACCTTTTGTTGCCTTTTAGCCTGGAATTAAATTGCATCAAATCAGACTTTTTCCACCTTTATTTACACATCGTAACCCACAACTTCCAAGTGAAAAACAAATTCTACAAATTTCACAAAATTAATTAATAACACAAAACTAGAATATCTTGGTTGGATAATTGTCCAGCCACCTTGAGTTAATACCTGGTGGGAGCACCTTTGATATTAATTACAGCTGCGAGTCTCTTGGGATAGGTCTCTATCAATTTTTCACACCTTCATTGGGCAATATTTGCCCATTCTTCTGCACGAAACTGTTCAAACTCAGTCAAGTTGCGTGGGGAGCGTTGATGGACAGAAATCTTCAAGTCGGTCAAGTGTTCAAGTGTTCCTTAGCCACTCCAGTGTAGCTTTGTCTCTGTGCTTTGGGTCGTTGTCATGGTGAAAGGTAAACTTCCGTCCCAATTTCAGCTTTCTTAAAGAGGGCGACAGGTTTTCCTCTCGGATTTTTCTGTATTTTGCTCCATCCATTTTCTCTTCTATTCTGACAAGTGTCCCAGTCCCTGCTGATGAGAAACATCCCCATAACATGATGCTGCCACCACCATGCTTCACAGTAGGGATGGTGTTCTTTGGGTGATGTGCTGTGCTGGGTTTGTGCCAAACATAACGATTTGCATTTCGGCCAAAAAGTTCCATATTGGTTTCGTCAGTCCACCAACATTTTTGCCACGTGGCTTCAGAATCTATGGAGTGTTTTTTTCATACCTCAAACTCAAGGTTGGCTTTTTTGAATAATGGCTTCCTTCTTGCCACCCTGCCATACAGGCCAGACTTGACTTGAGTGATTGGGATGTTGTTGTCACATGCACACAGTAACCAGTCTTTGCCATAAAGGTCCGTAGCTCTTTCAAAGCTGCCATTGGCCTCTTGGCCTCTGATCTGTACCTTTGCACAACTTTATCCCGGAGGCGCTTTGAAAGCTCTTTGGTGCTCATGGTTGAGTTTTTGCTGTAAAATGCACTACTCGGTGGAGGAAACCTACAGGAACCGTTGTTATATTCTGAAATAATCCGAATCACGACAATTTAACACAGGTGGAGGCCATTTAACTTGGTGTGTGATTTTAAAGGTGAATGGTTGCACCGGAGCAAATTCACAATTGTTAGTATAACAGGAGTGGACACTTTTCCAACAAAGATATTTTAGTTTTGTATTTTTAATTAATTTTCTAAAATTTATAGAATTTGTTTTTCATTTGGAAGTTGTGGGTTACGTGGTGTAAATAAAGGTGGAAAAAAATCTGCCCTTCAATCTCAATACGGTCAGCTAAGGTGGGCCCGCAGGGGCACATATACCTTCACATGCAGCAACTACACTTGGATGCGTACTTCGGTTGATATTAATGAGAACACAAACTACGACAACAAAGCGATAGCTTTCACTCCCAGAATCCACATATGTGTATGTATAATTTATTGCTGTGCCGATTAGGAAATTTGACGATAACCGATAACCGATGAGAAAAAAAAATCTGCCGATTATACTACCGATTCCGATTATAAAACAATTAAATAATGACGTCATTTCACATATGAAGTGCTGATGCTGCTTTATCGGTGCCACGCCCGGATTGGTGCCATTGAATGGCTGTGAATCGATACATTTTAAATCCGTTCTTTAATCGATTGGTTCATCGAACAGAACAACATTCTGTTATTTTAAAAACGAACAATGAGGTGCCGTGTAAGGAGTAATGTTCATTCTGATGAAGCAGAATTCACATGGGAAGGAAGGAAGGAAGGAAGGAAGGACGAAAGGAAGTAACCATGAAAGGAAAGAAGGAAGCAAGGAAGGGAGGAAGGGAAGGAAGGCAGAAGGGATGGATGGAAGGAGGAAGGGATGGATGGAAGGAGGAAGGGATGGAAGGAAGGAGGAAGGGACGGAAGGAAGGAGGAAGGGACGGGAGGAAGGGATGGGAGGAAGGGATGGAGGGAAGGAGGAAGGGATGGAAGGAAGGAGGAAGGGACGGAAGGAAGGAGGAATGGATGGGAGGAAGGAGGAAGGGAAGGAAGGAGGAAGGAAGGAAGGAGGAAGGGACAGGAGAAAGGGACGGGAGGAAGGGAGGAAAGGGACGGGAGGAAGGGAGGGAAGGAAGGAGGAAGGGACGGAAGGAAGGAGGAAGGGACGGGAGGAAGGGAATAAAGGAGGAAGGGAATAAAGGAGGAAGGGAAGGAAGGGCAGGAAGGGAAGGAAGGGCAGGAAGGGAGGGATGGAAGGGGAGGAAGGTGGAAGTGAGGGAAGGAAGGAGAAAGGGAGGGAAGGAAGGAGAAAGGGAGGGAAGGAAGGAGAAAGGGAGGGAAGGAAGGAGAAAGGGAGGGAAGAAAGGAAGGAGGGGGGAGGAAGGGAGGGAAGGGAGGGGAGGAAGGGAGGGAAGGGAGGGGAGGAAGGGAGGGAAGGGAGGGGAGGAAGGGAGGGAAGGGAAGGAAGGGAAGGAAGGAGGAAGGGAGGGAAGGAAGGAGGAAGGGAGGGAAGGAAGGAGGAAGGGAGGGAAGGAAGGAGGAAGGGAGGGAAGGAATGAAGGGGGGAGGAAGGGAAAAGTGATCATCGATAAGTTATTGAAGGATATAAATTAATCGTTTCCTGCTACTTTAATCGTGTGAAAATCAATTTTAATACAAAATATGAAAATGCAGGAACAGGTCATCCCCCGGATTACAAGAAGATTCCGTTCCGAACAATTATTATTTATTAAATAAATCGATCACCTGGTCACACAGTTATAAATGGTGTTATCAGCGCACGAGTGCAGGTACACTACCTGGTGATTTCAAGGTTAGCGTGAGAAGAACCAAAACAAGGAAAATTCTGCATCAGTGGAGCTTGTTCAGGCACCACAGGGGAACGCACCAACACCGCTCAACATGGGGCTCTTGTGGTCCAGGGCGAATCACTTACAGAGTTGATGAGAAGAGAGAATGAGCGGCGAATGAAACGTGATGGGTCTTCAGGAGAATGGACCCGATGAGCAGGGAATGAAACGTGATGGGTCTTCAGGAGAATGGACCCGATGAGCAGGGAATGAAACGTGATGGGTCATCACGAGAATGGACCCGATGAGCAGAGAATGAAACGTGATGGGTCTTCAGGAGAATGGACCCGATGAGCAGAGAATGAAACGTGATGGGTCTTCAGGAGAATGGACCCGATGAGCAGGGAATGAAACGTAATGGGTCATCACGAGAATGGACCCGATGAGCAGGGAATGAAACGTGATGGTTCTTCACCAGAATGGACCCGATGAGCAGGGAATGAAACGTGATGGTTCTTCACAAGAATGGACCCGATGAGCAGAGAATGAAACGTGATGGTTCTTCACAAGAATGGACCCGATGAGCAGAGAATGAAACTTGATGGTTCTTCACCAGAATGGACCCGATGAGCAGGGAATGAAACGTGATGGTTCTTCACAAGAATGGACCCGATGAGCAGAGAATGAAACTTGATGGTTCTTCACAAGAATGGACCCGATGAGCAGAGAATGAAACGTGATGGTTCTTCACCAGAATGGACCCGATGAGCAGGGAATGAAACGTGATGGTTCTTCACAAGAATGGACCCGATGAGCAGAGAATGAAACGTGATGGTTCTTCGCTAGAATGGACGCGATGAGCAGAGAATGAAACTTGATGGTTCTTCACCAGAATGGACCCGATGAGCAGGGAATGAAACGTGATGGTTCTTCACCAGAATGGACCCGATGAGCAGGGAATGAAACGTGATGGTTCTTCACAAGAATGGACCCGATGAGCAGAGAATGAAACGTGATGGTTCTTCACAAGAATGGACCCGATGAGCAGAGAATGAAACTTGATGGTTCTTCACCAGAATGGACCCGATGAGCAGGGAATGAAACGTGATGGTTCTTCACAAGAATGGACCCGATGAGCAGAGAATGAAACTTGATGGTTCTTCACCAGAATGGACCCGATGAGCAGGGAATGAAACGTGATGGTTCTTCACCAGAATGGACCCGATGAGCAGGGAATGAAACGTGATGGTTCTTCACAAGAATGGACCCGATGAGCAGAGAATGAAACGTGATGGTTCTTCGCTAGAATGGACGCGATGAGCAGAGAATGAAACTTGATGGTTCTTCACCAGAATGGACCCGATGAGCAGGGAATGAAACGTGATGGTTCTTCACAAGAATGGACCCGATAAGCAGGGAATGAAACGTGATGGTTCTTCACTGGAATGGACCCGATGAGCAGAGAATGAAACTTGATGGTTCTTCGCTAGAATGGACGCGATGAGCAGAGAATGAAACTTGATGGTTCTTCGCTAGAATGGACGCGATGAGCAGAGAATGAAACTTGATGGTTCTTCGCTAGAATGGACGCGATGAGCAGAGAATGAAACTTGATGGTTCTTCACCAGAATGGACCCGATGAGCAGGGAATGAAACGTGATGGTTCTTCGCTAGAATGGACGCGATGAGCAGAGAATGAAACTTGATGGTTCTTCACCAGAATGGACCCGATGAGCAGGGAATGAAACGTGATGGTTCTTCGCTAGAATGGACGCGATGAGCAGAGAATGAAACTTGATGGTTCTTCACCAGAATGGACCCGATGAGCAGAGAATGAAACATGATGGTTCTTCACCAGAATGGACCCGATGAGCAGAGAATGAAACGTCATGGTTCTTCGCTAGAATGGACGCGATGAGCAGAGAATGAAACATGATGGTTCTTCGCTAGAATGGACGCGATGAGCAGAGAATGAAACTTGATGGTTCTTCACCAGAATGGACCCGATGAGCAGAGAATGAAACGTCATGGTTCTTCGCTAGAATGGACGCGATGAGCAGAGAATGAAACATGATGGTTCTTCACCAGAATGGACCCGATGAGCAGAGAATGAAACGTCATGGTTCTTCGCTAGAATGGACGCGATGAGCAGAGAATGAAACATGATGGTTCTTCGCTAGAATGGACGCGATGAGCAGAGAATGAAACTTGATGGTTCTTCACCAGAATGGACGCGATGAGCAGAGAATGAAACTTGATGGTTCTTCACCAGAATGGACCCGATGAGCAGGGAATGAAACGTGATGGGTCTTCACTGGAATGGACACGATGAGCAGGGAATGAAACGTGAGATGGCGAATCGAAGGATACGAAAATGGCGCCTGTTTGAGAAGTTTAAATTGAGCGAGGCCAGACTGGCCGAAGAGATGAGGAACGTGAAGGAGGTAGGACTCATACAGGGGGTAGAAAGAATGACGATCCGGAAAAATTAATGAAACATAACGAGTGGAACAGAGGAGGTAGAAGATGTTAAAACGAAATAATCATAATTACGGAGGCACCAATAAAGCTCCATGTGTTTAGTTCCATGTTTGGCGAACGCCATTTGCCTGAAGATCACATGAGATTTCACGAGATCACGTCACAACGGTCGAAAGAATGAAACAGAAATTTTACAAACTGCATGTAAAATGTGCCTCATTTTCCTCGGGGAGCCAGAATACTGTGAGTCCACCTTTGAAATGTGAAAATAATTAATTTAACGAACACTTTGATGCACGCCTGAAACGTATGGCGTCAGTCAAGATATATGACGTCAAGACGTACACTGCTCGGGGATCAGGAAGAACCATCGCGTGTCGCATGGTTTAGGCAAAGGTGTCGTGGATTTCTTTGTACTCGCAGCTGGTTTAAAGCAAAAGGTGCAACGTTGTTTTCTTTAATTTGTTTATTGAAATTCGCTCTACACAGGAGTGAAAGCTACTCAAGGTTTGGGGGTTTTATGGAGTACAGAGTTGTGATTGGTTCGACGTACTGCGTTGTGACGTCTGGCTCTGGGGGCGTGGCTTTGGTGGTTGCTTGTTGCTGGTCATGATGGCGGTCTGTTCTGTGAGAGCTTGGTATTGTCTTTAATAAACCATTTGATTGAAGGAGAGTCCTGAACTTACTACATGGTGGCAGTGCGGGATCGTGAAGATCAACAAGCAGTTTGACGTTTGGTCTTGTTTTCTTTGCGGATTACCACGGCGGCACATTCCGTGTTTTTTCAACATGGCGAAATTCCCGACAATGGACTGGTCCAGCTCGGACCTGGCGGAGACCTTCAAGTTGTTCAAGCAACGAATGGACTTGGTGCTGTCGGACGAGGGCATCGATACTAAAGCCAGACAGGCCATCAAGAATCAGATTGCTGTGGGAGACGAAGGATTGCGGCGGATCAATGCATCGACTCTGAGTGAGGATGATAAAAAGGATCCGGATAAATTATATAAATTATTCGAGGATCTGTTGGACATTCATGTAAACTTTCGGGTTCACCGGCTGGAAATGATGAGATTCCGGCAGCAAGAAGGAGCGTCCATTGATGATTTCGTCAACTGATGCCGACGGAAGGGAAGGTTGTGCAATTTCTCCGAAGCAGAACTCTCGGAACGGATTATCGAGTTGATTGTTGCGAGCACGCCACGTGATGATTTGCAAAAGCATCTGCTCGACCAGGAGGTCGGGTACGACATGGACCTGGTTTTAAGTGAGGGACGCAAGTACGAAGCAATGGTAATCGGAAAGCAGGCCATCCAGAAGATGGAAGGGCCTTCATCATCTGTGAATACCATGACACATCGACAAAAGTGCAAAAAGTGTGGACTATCACATCCACCACGGAACTGCCCAGCATACAATGATTATTGTAAGTATTGTGGTGAACTGGGACACTGGGCCCGTTGTTGTGAAAATCCCAAACGAAGCACGAGATATGCTGATGGATACGAGTGGAGCCGCCATCCTGCAATGGGTGGAAGAGGCCATCGCGCCAGCAGAAGCAAGTTGAGAGGTATGCTTCGGGGAAGTAACAATAATGGGACCTCGGTGAATGAAGTGTCGGGGCATTGTACTGAAGGCGATGAAGACAGTTACGAAAGTGACACTGAGGCATATGAACACACCAAGCCGTTTCACGTGATCAGGGTATCCACACTGTGTATGAAGGAGACGAGGGATGGAGTGTACACATTGTTGAACATTGTATGCCTTGACATGAAAGGTGTATACAAACTGCAGTTGAAAGTGGATACAGGTACGTCAGGGAATACTTTGCCAACACGTACTGTGAAGGACATGTATGGAAACAAATGGATGTCTAAACTGACTCTGCTTGGTGGGACCAAGCTCACTGCTTACAATGGCAGTGAGATCAAGTGTCACGGAACCCTCAAGCTCTCGTGTCGACATAAAGACTCAGATTGGTTCAAGTATAGGTTCTATGTGGTTGAAGTACCTGGACCTGCAGTACTTGGACTACCGGCGTGTGAACGGCTCAACATCGTCACCATAAACAGCATTGCTGGACAACGGAAGACATTGCTGAAGACTGCACCTCCAGCATCAAGGATTCCGAAACCAATGCGCCACAAGGAACAGCCCTACAAGGTGAATTCTGTGAATGATTTGAAAAGCCTGTTCCCAGACAGGTTTGACTGCATTGGGAATTTTAAAGGAAAAGTGAGGCTTCATCTAAAGCCTGATGCAAAGACATCGATTGACGCACCAAGGAAGTGTCGTGTTCACATCAAAGGGAAGCGAAAGGAGGAACTAATGAAAATGGAAAAACAGGGTATCATCAGGAAAGTGGACTATCATACGGATTGGTGCTCTTCCATCTGTAAGAGTGTAAAGAAAGATGGGAGCTTAAGATTTTAAAGATAATTTTCATCATTCTTGAAAAATGTTAGCAGATGCATGTGGTTTGTCACAAGTTATTAACCGAAATGTTGAGTAGGTAATTGTTCAATTAGAGGTTGGAGAAGTCACCAGGAATATCTATATATTGTTGCGGTTCTGAGAAAGTGTACATACTTGATTAATAATGGTTAAAGGATTTGCCCCCATAGTTAGTCCACATGCAACACGTAGGTCACCTTAGAACATTAGTTATTTCTTAGTATATGTGAGATAAGGCCATTTCCAATAGTGATACCTGCGTTGTGTAAAATAAATAAATAAGAGTAGGCCCCGTTCATTTTGCAGCCCTCCCTCTAATCGACCTCGTTGGGCACCATCCAGTCTGCGACCCATTCCCCATTGCGCACCATCCAGTCTGCGCCCTATTGCCCCTCGCATTAGCATGCTGAAACCTGGAAAAGGTAAGGCCTGGAAAAGGGGCGGAGCATGAGGTCGGGGGTGTGGTCACGTCAAGCAGACATCAAGGGCAGAGCCGGTAAGACCCCAACAACCAACCAGGGCTCCGTGGGCATGGCCTAAGGGGCGTGGTGAGAGCGCGTCTGGCAAATTCGAGAGGGTTCGCTGGGCGGCGCAATATAACCGCGCACGCAAAGCCCTTACACAGGACTGTCCAGGACTTGAGAGCATTTGCACTTTGTGAGAGGACTGTCACGTTTGGCATTGGTGAAAGGACTCGTTGGGGGAACTTTGATTGTGCAAGGGCTCGAGGACTTCGTGTGGGAAAGCGCCATTGTCAAGGACTGGTTGGGAGAGGCGCTGTTATACTGATTGATTGCAAGAACTCGTTGAGGATTTGGCTTTGGGCTTGCTGGAAGCGCATATAAAGCACCGGTATTTCTATTACGTACGTGGCCGTGAGCCGCACAGTAATCGCCAGCCCAGCTTACCGATCCCCCCCATATAATTGTCCGCTCCGCGTCAACGACACGTGAGGAACGCTGCCGGTTTGCTCAACCCTCTTCATGCTATTATCTTCTTCACGGCGAGTCGGGGAGCAGAGCGAGCTGTGGCCGCCATTCCTTGGACCATCGCCTGACCACCTACAAACCCCGTGTGAGTGAGACTGAGAATGTGACTGAGTGTGAAGCGGGCGCGTGTCTAGGGATAAGTTAAGACTGTTATTAAGGCTGCACTGTGTGTACTTGTCCTTCTTCCTGTGTAAATAATTAATAAATCAATTGTTCTTCCTTTTCCTCTTGATTCGACCATTTTAGTGATTTCGCCATTGGGTAAACGTGGCGCGATTAGGAACCGCTTAGAATCGGGTCTAGTCATTGTTAACGGCTCGGATCATGGATCGCTACCGCTCGGCATTTCCATCTGTATCCGTGATTCGAGCGGGAGTTATTTCCTTGCTTCCTGGGCAGCATTAGTAAGTAGGTAATAAGAATTCGGCTTACAACCCTAGTTAACGCCGTCCGGAAGGAACGTCATAGCTCCGGATCCCGTCGGCTAGTCAAAGACAAGGGGACTAACCCCCTCTTGGTAAAAGGGGCAAGGCCAGCATTGAGATCCGCAACAATTGGTAGTCAGGAGTGGGGATTTGGAACCTGGGACTAAATTTTTTTGACCAAATTTTGGACACCAATTTTGCATATTTGCTGCAACAATTGGTGTCGGGGAGTGGGATTTGACCCGGAGTGCGCTTCACGCACTCAAAATTACGAGCGACCCAAATTTGATACTAACATCTAAATTTGAATCGTGCCATTGATAACCAAGGCGGTCGGATGCCGGTGGGGGTAAATGAGGAGGTCGAGGAATTAGAAATAACACAGGACCCCCGGAAAGAATGGGAAGAAGAGGAGGATGCAGCAGCAGGTGTGGCAGGCGAAGAAAATGGCGGCGCCTCGCACATGGCGGCGGTAGCCGAGCCCGCAGCGCCAATAGATGTGGGCCTTATTGTGGCGCAAATTATGGGGTATATGGAAAAGATGACTGAGAAATCCACCAGGAAAATGGAACAAATAATGGAAAAGAACAGTGAGCAATTGGGAAATCAAATTGGGGGATTGAAATACGGGTTAAGTAATTTGGAAAACAAAATGGGAGAGCAATTGGGAAATCAAATTGGGGGATTGAAAGACGGGTTAAGTAATTTGGAAAACAAAATGGGAGAGCAATTGGAAAATCAAATTTGGGGATTAGAAAGCAAATTGGGGGGCCAATTGAAGGACATGGGGAGCCAAATGAAAGAAATGAAAGAGGGGTTAGTGGGGTTGGAAAACAGGATGGCCACCCAAGAGAATCAAATGGAAGGAATGAAGGACGGGTTAACGGGGTTGGAAAACAAAATGGGGGGCCAATTGAGGGAAATGGGGGATAAATCCGCCCGGGAAATAAAACAGATGGGGGATCAATTGGAGGAGGTAAAAAGCGGGCTGGAAAGTAAAATGGACGCCCAAAAGAACGAATTGGAACAAATCCCCCTTTGCCCCTCCCCTCCTAATCCCCCCCTTGCCCCTCCACTCCTGATCTCCCCCCTTTCCCCTTCCCTCCAAAACTCCCCCCTTGCCCCTCCCCTCCTAAACTCCCCCCTCACTCCTGCCCTTCAAAACTCCCCCCCAATCCCTCCCATTCAATTCTCCCCCCATTCCATTCCTCTCCAATTCTCTCTCCTCCCCCCTCCTCCTCCAAGCTGCCTCCTCCCCACTTCGTCTCCCTTCTATCTCCTACCTCCACCCCCCCAAACCTTCTACTTTCCTCTGCCCCCCCTCAAACAACCCCTCACTGTGCCGCATCCCTTCACCAGCAAACCTTTCATCCTCCTCATCCTTCCCTTTCTTGGAACTCTTCTGCAACATCTGAAACACTATCAACTGCTCTCCCTACCTCCACCTCTCATCCTTCATCTTACCCTACTCCTCCCCTCCCCTGTCCTGTACCCGATGCTCCCCCTCTCTCTTCATTAATGGTATGGACCTCAAACATCCGGGGCCTTCGCTCAAACCTGACTGATCTCTCCATACAGGTTGCTTCTGACAATCCAGACTTGATCTGCTTAACAGAGACTTTCCTCCTTCAAGATGTCTCTGATTCCTTAATATCTCTTCCTGGTTACTCCCTCCTCCAGTATGATAGACCTGAGCCTCGGCCTGGTGGTGGGGTGGCTATCTTTGTCAAAAACTCTCTTCCTCACTCTCCTTGCACTGCTCTCTTTCCTCCTCACCCGCAGGAGTACCTCTGGTTACGGCTTCCTCTCCGCTCCCACCTTTTGTTCATATGTGTTCTGTACCGTCCCCCAAACAGTGATGACTCCATCTACATTTCAATGTCTGACAACATGGACCAACTTCTATCCACTCATCCCAACTCTCTCTTCCTCATATGTGGTGACTTCAACTGTCATCATGCCACCTGGTTGGGTGTGGGTTCCTCTCTCACTAGTCATGGCACCTCAGCAAAGGACTTCTGTGACTCACTGGGATTGACACAATCTGTCAATTTCCCGACCCGGATCTCAGCCAATGGAGTATCTTCTCTTCTAGACTTGTTTATGACAAACTTCCCTGCTAATGTCTGCTGCTCTTCTTCTGCTCCAATCGGTTCTTCTGATCATGTGCTTGTCAAAGTGGACATCTCTCTGGCCATTCTCAGAGAGCCTCCTCAGCGTCGACGAGTCTGGCATTTCACTCAGGCCGACTGGGACGGTCTTCAAGCAGCCATCAATCGTCTGGATTGGTCTCCCATCTCCACTGCCTCTGACATCAATTCTTCCTGGGAATTCTTCCAAAGCAAACTGATCTCTCTCATGCACAGATTTATCCCATCTCGCCTTCAATTGTCTTACCCTTCCTCCCGTCCATGGTACACTGAATCTTGTGGTGAGGCAGTTGCCCTGAAACAACTTGCCTTTGCCTCTTGGAAGGCTAATCCAACTGAAGGAAATCTCAGTTCCTTCCACCAAGCTCGGAACAAGTGTGTGTCTACCCTCAGGAGTGCCAGGAAGCACTATCTCTCCTCACTCAAGAATGAACTCTCAAACCTGTCTCCTTCCTCCAAATCCTGGTGGCGTCTGGTCAAATCCGTTTCTGGTGTTTGTTCCCCCTCCATCCCCTCCCTTACCTCAAATGGCCACACAGTTGACATTGCACGTGACAAAGCCGAATGCCTCAACTCTGTGTTCGCCTCGAAATCCTTAGTCCCAAACCCATCTCTCTCTGTTCCCACCTTTCCCAGTCGAACCCAACTGCTCCTGGACTCTGTGTCCTTCTCTCCTGACAAGGTGGAGGAGTTTTTGTCAAACCCGACTCTGATTCTGCAACTGGACCAGACGGCATCAGCCCACGGGTCTTAAAATCCTGCTCTGCCGCTCTATCTCACCCTCTCTCTGTTCTTTTCACCCTATCTTTTGCTCAAGGTCATCTGCCAGCATCCTGGAAATCAGCTAACATTACCGCTTTACACAAAAAAGGTGCAAAAACAGATCCTTGCAACTACAGACCAATCAGCCTGCTCCCAATTATCAGCAAAGTCATGGAATCCATCATTGCTTCGGATATGAAATCTTTCCTCTTCTCCAATGGCTTGATCTCTGATCATCAATTTGGTTTCAGACCAGGTCACTCTACTCTGGACATGCTGCTTCTGCTGTCTCAACAATGGATGGAGGTCCTCAATGCCAAACAGGAAATCAGAGCTGTCTCCCTTGACATATCAAGGGCCTTTGATACGGTCTGGCACCCAGCTCTGCTCACCAAACTCTCCTCCTATGGTATCCATGGAAATCTCCATGCATGGCTTGCGGACTTCCTCTCTGGTCGTAGTCAACGTGTGGCCCTGAATGGATTTCTCTCATCTCCCCTTCCTGTTCAGGCTGGAGTTCCCCAAGGAAGTGTGCTGGGCCCTGTGCTTTTTCTGGTCTTTATCAATGATCTCTCTGACTCTCTGGAAAATCCTCTCTATCTCTTTGCTGATGACTCCACTCTCTGCCGCTCCATTCCTCTTCCCTCAGATCGGCAGTCTGCAGCCTCCTCACTCTCTGAAGACCTGGACAAAATCACAGACTGGTCAAACAAGTGGAACATGTCTTTCAATCCTGCCAAATCTCACTCTCTTACTATGTCTCTCCGAAAAGATCGACTGGACAACCCTCCCATCTACTTTCTCAACAATCCTCTACAAGAAGTTCTGTCACTCAAGCTTTTGGGTCTCACTATCTGCCATGATCTTTCTTGGGAAAACCACATTTCCAAGCTGGCCTCCAAAGCCAGTCGCCGACTGGGCATCCTCCGTCGTGCGAAGTCCTTCCTCGGCACACCTGAGCTCCTCACCACTTACAAGGCTTTCATCCGCAGCTCAATGGAATACTGTTCTCCCCTATGGGCTGGTGCTCCTGCCTCACACCTGGCTCGGCTTCACGCTGTTGAATCCAAAGCTTTCAAAATCATTGGAATCTCCCGCGATGAAGCTATCTCTGAGGGCCTTTCACTCACTCACCGCAGGCAGGTAGGTGGTCTTTCTGTCTTCTACCGACTCCTCTCCGGCCTTGCTCCCCCAGCTCTCTCTGTGCTCTGTCCCCCAAATATTCCTACAGGTCGCACAAGATCTACCAGCAACCCTCTGATGGTTAAACTGCCGAAATCTCGGCTCTCTGCTCACCTTCACTCTTTCATTCCTCTTTTCTCCCGCCTGTGGAACAAACTCCCACACTCCCTTCAATCCCTCTCCTCCCTCCAGGTCTTTAAAACAGCTGTTCACCACCATCTCTTATCTTCCCCCATCCATAACCTTGATCTTTTCTACCCCCACTAATTCACCCCAGATCCACCTTGTTTGAAATTCCAACTTATTTCCTGGAAATCCTGGCAGTGTCCATATGTTTATACCTCTCCCACCCCCCCCCCCCCTTCACATGCCTCCCCCCCTTCACATGCCTCCCCCCCTTCACATGCCTCCCCCCCAAAGCCCTCTCCCTCCCACAGATCTCTCGATGTCTCCATGTCTCTCGGTCCCTGCTCTCAAATGTTGTGTTTGTGTCCTTCCCCCTCTCTCCCCATCTTGTCTACCGCTCCCGATGTTATTTGTTTTATGTGTCTGTTTGTCTTTCTGTGTGATTAATGTTCGCTCTTTCACGAGCCTCGATCTTGTATACAAAAAAAAAAAAAAAAAAAAAAAAAAAAAATTAGGGTGGCATCTAAGAGGGAAATATAAGAAATGGGGGGGGGGGGGACATGAGGCGCAGGGTGAGCGAAGAGGTCGCGGGGATACGCGACGAGGTAAAGCAGTGCGAGGAGCACGTGGAGAAAGAGGTGAGGAAGAGTACGGCTAGGTTACAAGGGGGTATAGAGGAGTTGACGTGGGAAGTGGAGAAGCTGACGGTGGGACAGAAAGAGTTAGGGGAGCAAGTGGGTAAGAACACGGACGTGATAGGGGGGCTGAAATCAGCACAGAGGGAAATTAAGAGGGAACTTATAGTGACGAAGAAGGAGTGCTAGATGGTACACGAGGGGCTGACAAAGAGGTTGGATGAGGTGGTAGAGACGTTGGGGGTAAGGGAACTAGAAATCAGGACCCATATAGAGACAACCAAGGTGGCCTCAGAAGAAGAAATTGTGGGGGCGCACCGGGAAATAGAGGGGGTGAAACAAAAGTTGGAGGAGGTAGAAGAGGGGGTGAGTGAAATTAAAAAAAGACGGAGGGAGACTAAAAATGAAATAAAGGAGGAGGTGATGGAATTTGTACGAGGTCTGTGCTCACATCGTAATGACGTGCTTGCTAACCAAATAAAGAGTTTGCAGGTGGAGGAGGAGGAGCGAAGAGGAAGAAGCACCGAGGTGAGTGGCGATAATGTCGGAAATGTGTATGGTGTGAGGGGAGGTTCAACGAGCTTGGGAGTTGGCATAGACCCGGGCGTTCGTGAGAGGCCAATGGTAAGGTGTGCGACTGGAGAGGAGTGCGTAGAAGAGAAGTGTGTAACAGAGTGTGCGAGTAGAATGAGTGTGCCAGGGTGTGCATGAGGATGTGTAGTAAGGGAGTGTGTGAGCGGCGTGAGTGCGCCTGGGTGGTATGCACGAGAGCGTGCCGTAACAGAATGTACGCCTTGTATAAGTATGGGAAGGGTCGCGGGGTATGAGAATGCGACTCGAGCATCGACGCAGACTGGGGCAGCGTTTAGGCCGACGTACAGCCGACGCGTGCTCTCGGGGCATGGTGTTCTTTGTGTGCTGCGGGAGCCGATGGGGATCTTTGCCACGGCGGCGTGCATAATTCGGGCCGGGCCCCGCCCTGTATGGTCGGTGCCGCATCATAGCGGCGAACGCCACGGTTTGAGGGGGGGTAGGCGAGGTCGGACCTTCGCACCCTGGCGGGCGCTGTGCTCCGACCGGGGGAGGTTCAGTCATCGTGCCGGAGACCGCAAGACTCCGCGCAGGAATGGCGCCTGGAACCTCGGTCCAAGTATGCCTCCTCCCCAGAATCGAAAATGCCGGACGGACCCAACCTACAGTAGACCAACCAACCGCATGCATTGCTCGGCTTTTCGAAGCCGAGCGGTGGAGATGTATTCCCGCACGACGAGGCTCAAGTATAGTGGACAAATGGCGATAGTGATGGCGAATGGTAGTTTACCATTCGTGCTACCTTTTGGGGCACATGAGCTATAGGTTATGGGGTTTGGCAGTGAAAACTAGCTGAGGGCGGGCTAAGATAATTGTTAGGGATCTAGAAAGATGACCATAGGAGACCAAGATTTAAGTAGAGACATTGATACAGGTAGAGGGGACGTCGTCAGATGAGATGGATGATAATGACGAGGGATGTGCTTAGCATAAGGGATGACAGGGAAAGCACTAGTTTTAGAGGGAAGCAGCTAGTTAGATGATGCTGTGTGTGTGTAGTGGTGTGGAGAAATTGTGTGTGAGTATGAGGATGCGCTTTAGGCGCAAATGAGGAATTGCGAATGAGAATCTTTGTGGTGAGCGTGAGCAAATGAGGCATTGGTCGAGAATGGTTGTGTGTGTGAGTATGGGAAGGAACTTGGTGAAATGAGGCAATGGAACTTGGTGAAATGAGGCAATGGTCTGGGATTACCGAAGAAAGTGTATGGCTTGAGTATTGTGGACAAGTGTAAATGTATTGAGTGATTGGCTTGCATGGGGTACAAGTGAGAATACTGAGTGGTGTGGAATGAGTGGTGTGGAGTGCATGGTGTGAAGGAGTTGATGGGGGAAGATGGACCCCTTCACGAATACCTGGGGAGGGTAGTTTAAAGTTAGGTAGAGGGATGAGCTAAATTTATTGGATATTGACATCTGTGGTGCAGGGAGTAGCAAGTTGTTGCTTTGAGGGGTGCATAAGTGAGTGGAATGGTTGGGCGTGTGAGCCTGTTGGTGAGTATAGTTAAATGGGCACTCCGCCACTGGTAGTCTGTCGGCCAGGTGAGGCCGCAGGTAGGCTCTGGGAGCCAGGTCGCGTTCAAGTAGAGTTCAGCGGGGCCCGAGGATCCAAGGAGAGGACCCGGGTAGCCCAATGCCAGAGAGGGCGCCAAGGGGTGAGAGAGCCAGGAGGGCCTTCCCCAGGTTCGGGTAGTTGAGGAGCTAGGCAAGCTCGGGTGGCGACGTGTGTGGCGGAGTTGCGCAGGTAAGTAGGACCTGCTGGTAGAGCCACACGACCCAGCCCCGAAATTGTGCGAGGGCACAGTGAGAAAAAATGGGCGAGTGAGACCCCAAATTGGAAGAGCACCACAGGGAGGGTCAATGGGAATTGGTTTTTAGAACCACATAGTGTAAAGAGGCCAATTGATTGGCAGGGCAAGACCCCGGGTAGTTTAACTGTGATAATGGCAATTAGAAGATAGTTAGGATGAAAATCTCTTCGCACCATCCACATCCACTCACCAAGGTGACCGGACTCCACACCAGGTTTTGTGAACTATTTGGAATGTAAGACGCATCTCGACGTGGGTGAGACATTGTGTGTATTCCATCCCTTCCTTCTTGGGAGGGATTGGCAACGAATTTGGAATTAGGGGGAGATATGGGAGACAAGACGGTAGCGATGAATTGGTAAAGTGTAAATACGGGGAACGGCAAGGGTAGTGTAGGTTGACATGGGGAGTTACGTACGGCTAGAGACAAGCTTTCTCCGCTCGCTCTCCCGTGCCCCTCATGTCGCATTGCCTTGTTTTGACGTGTACCCTTGCACCCTTTCCCCCGCTAACCTCTGCTTTGTCTTTCCTCCCCACCCATGGACCCATTTTCTTTGTTGAGGGGAGTGAGAAGGTGCCCGGAACTGTGTGGCTGCACCTTTGCGCTGCACCCTGCTACCTGTTGCCTGCACCGGTACACCATATGGACCACACGTTCTGTGGCCTGGCACCTTTGCTTGAGCAGACAATCGCAGCAAACGTTATCTTGCCCTGCGGACCACTGTGTTTAAGTGGCATCAATGCCATGCAGTTGGACCACCTAAGTTGGCCCTGCTGGCCCAAAATTAAAAGCGGACACGGTTTGTGCACTTTTTATTATTCCGGTGTGCCAGGGAAGAAGATCTCCGAGTTGATGATGGCACACCGAAGATGAAGTAAGAAGACGTCGCAGCCCAGCAGCCAGCCAAGCACAAGACATCATTAATTATTTTGAAACTAGTGGGGTCACCCGTGGGAATCCCACGGGCATGGACGTGTGTGACATTTGGACATTTTGATTTAGATGCTACACATTAAATTTCACAAAATGGTTACTGGCAATTCATCAGATCCAGAAATGGTGTAATGAACACAATTTATTTATTTCACATAATATGTGACCCCTCACTCCTCTCCACCTGACGCTCTCCTCTCTCCTTTCTCCACTTGCACGCCTCTCCAATCCCACGCCTCCTAACACTGCCCTCCAATACTTCCTCACACTCCTCTCCAATCCCTCACTCTCCTCTCCAATCGGCCCTCACTCCTCTCCAACCCCTCACACTCCTCTCCAATACATCCTCACAATCCTCTCCAATACCTCCTCACACTCCTCTCCAATCACGCCTCACTCGCCTCTCCAATCGCTCCTCACTCCCCACTCCAATCACTCCTCACTCACCTCTCCAATCGCTCCTCACTCGCCTCTCCAATCGCTCCTCACGGGCCTCTCCAATCGCCCCTCACTCGCCTCTCCAATCGCCCCTCACTCGCCTCTCCAATCGCCCCTCACTCGCCTCTCCAATCGCCCCTCACTCGCCTCTCCAATCGCCCCTCACTCGCCTCTCCAATTGCTCCTCACTCGCCTCTCCAATATCTCCTCACTCTCCTCTCCAATCGCTCCTCACTCGCCTCTCCAATCGCTCCTCACTCGCCTCTCCAATCGCTCCTCACTCGCCTCTCCAATCGCTCCTCACTGGCCTCTCCAATTGCTCCTCGCTCCTCTCCAACTGCTCGCACCTCTCCAACCCCTCGCTCCTCTCCAACCCATCGCTCCTCTCCAACCCCTCGCTGCTCTCCAACCCCTCGCTCCTCTCCAACCCCTCGCACCTCTCCAACCCCTCGCTCCTCTCCAACCCCTCGCTCCTCTCCAACCCCTCGCTCCTCTCCAACCCCTCGCTCCTCTCCAACCCCTCGCTCCTCTCCAACCCCCAGCTCCTCTCCAACCCCTCGCTCCTCTCCAACCCCTCGCTCCTCTCCAACCCCTCGCTCCTCTCCAAACCCTCGCTGGAATGAATGCTAGTTTAAACAGGATTACCTTTACTTCCGTATAATAATGATGAATGAAATAATAACAAAGAAATATCTGTCGGCAATTTCCCGTCTGTGGTGATACAAGAACGAAGCTATGCTCCTCTCTCCACATTATTGTGACGACATATAAATTAAATATTTAATCGTGACGATTGTCATCAAATGGAAAAGTCCGCCACGAATTTTAAATATATCTCGCCATTTTCCCGTCTGTTATTTTAGGCGGTGTATGACCGACCGTGCCGCGATTTTTAAAAAATATAGTGGGGTCACCCGTGGAAATCCCATGGGCATGGACGTGTGTGACATTTCAACATATTGAGATGGATGCTGCACATTCATTTTTACAAAATGGTAACTGGCAATTCATCAGATCCAGAAATGGTGTAATAAACACAATTAATTTATTTCACATAATATGTGACCCCTCATGCCTCTCCAAACCCACTCCTCCTCACACTCCTCTCCAATACCTCCTCACACTCCTCTCCAATACCTCCTCACACTCCTCTCCAACCCCTCACACACCTCTCCAACCCCTCACACTCATCTACAACCCCTCACACTCCTCTCCAACCCCTCACACTCCTCTCCAACACCTCACACTCCTCTCCAACCCCTCACACTCCTCTCCAACCCCTCACACTCCTCTCCAACCCCTCACACTCCTCTCCAACCCCTCACACTCCTCTCCAACCCCTCACACTCCTCTCCAACCCCTCACACTCCTCTCCAACCCCTCACACTCCTCTCCAACCCCTCACACTCCTCTCCAACCCCTCACACTCCTCTCCAACCCCTCACACTCCTCTCCAACTCCTCACACTCATCTCCAACCCCTCACACTCCTCTCCAAAATCCTCACACCTCTCCAATCCCTCACACACCTCTCCAATCCCTCACACACCTCTCCAATCCCTCACACACCTCTCCAATCCCTCACACTCCCCTCCAATCCCTCACACTCCCCTCCAATCGCTCCTCATTCCCCTCTCCAATCGTGCCTCACTCGCCTCTCCAATCGACCCTCTCTCCAACCCCTCACTCCTCCCAAACCCCTCTCCAATACCTCCTCACACTCCTCTCCAATACCTCCTCACACTCCTCTCCAATCGCTCCTCACTCGCCTCACCAATCGCTCCTCACTCACCTCTCCAATCCGTCACACTCCTCTCCAATCCCTCATACTCCCATCCAATCATGCCTCACTCTCCTCTCCAATCCCTCACACTCATCTCCAATCCCTCACACTCCTCTCCAATACCTCACACTCCTCTCCAATACCTCACACTCCTCTCCAACACCTCACACTCCTCTCCAATCCCTCACACTCCTCTCCAATCCCTCACACTCCTCTCCAATCCCTCACACACCTCTCCAATCCCTCACACTCCTCTCCAATCCCTCATACTCCTCTCCAATCCCTCACTCCTCTCCAATCCCTCACTCCTCTCCAATCCCTCACACTCATCTCCAATCCCTCACACTCCTCTCCAATCCCTCACACTCCTCTCCAATCGCTCCACTCTCCTCTCCAATCGCTCCACTCTCCTCTCCAATCGGTCCTTACTCACATCTCCAATCGGCCCTCACTCTCCAACCCCTCTCCAATACCTCCTCACACTCCTCTCCAATACCTCCTCACACTCCTCTCCAATACCTCCTCACTCTCCTCTCCAATCACTCCTCAATCGCCTCTCCAATCACTCCTCAATCGCCTCGCCAATCGCTCCTCACTCGCCTCTCCAATCCCTCACTCGCTTCTCCAATCCCTCACTCGCCTCTCCAATCCCTCACTCGCCTCTCCATTCCCTCACACTCCTCTCCAATCCCTCATACTTCCATCCAATCGCACCTCACTCTCCTCTCCAATCCCTCACACTCCTCTCCAATCCCTCACACTCCTCTCCAATCCCTCACACTCCTCTCCAATCCCTCACACTCCTCTCCAATCCCTCACACTCCTCTCCAATCCCTCACACTCTTCTCCAATCCCTCATACTCCTCTCCAAACCCTCACACTCCTCTCCAATCCCTCACACTCCTCTCCAATCCCTCACACACCTCTCCAATTCCTCACACTCCTCTCCAATTCCTCACACTCCCCTCCAATCGCCCCTCACTCGCCTCTCCAATTGCGCCTCACTCTCCTCTCCAATCGCTCCACTCTCCTCTCCAATCGCTCCAGTCTCCTCTCCAATAGCCCCTCACTCTCCTCTCCAATCGGCCCTCACTCACATCTCCAATCGGCCCTCACTCACATCTCCAATCGGCACTCACTCTCCAATCCGTCGCTCATCTCCAACCCCTCTCCAATACCTCCTCACACTCCTCTCCAATACCTCCTCACACTGCTCTCCAATACCTCCTCACACTCCTCTCCAATACCTCCTCACACTCCTCTCCAATACCTCCTCACACTCCTCTCCAATACCTCCTCACACTCTCCAATCGCTCCTCAGTCGCGTCGCCAATCGCTCCTCAATCGCCTCTCCAATCGCTCCTAACTCTCCTCTCCAATCGGCTTTTTCCCATCTGGTTTTTCTCGTTTTTCTCCCGTCTCGTTCGTTTTCTTGGTGCATCCTGTTCAAGTTTGCATTGACGTTCGTCGACGGACTCGTTCACGCGTCTCATTCGTTTTCTTGCTGCATCCTGTTCAAGTCTGCGTTCTTCATTGATCGTCTCATTCATTTTGGAAATTGAAGTTTCCACGCAACACATGAATTGTCACGATCCTCAAGAGGAAGTGTCTCATAATCATCAAATGACAAATTGCAAGTAAATGACATTGTGAAAATTAAAGATTTCAAATAAACCTTTTTTTTTTTTTCTTTTTTTTTTTGTATACAAGATCGAGGCTCGTGAAAGAGCGAACATTAATCACACAGAAAGACAAACCGACACATAAAACATATAACATCGGGAGCGGTAGACAAGATGGGGAGAGAGGGGGAAGGACACAAACACAACATTTGAGAGCAGGGACCAAGAGACATGGAGACATCGAGAGATCTGAGAGAGGGCGAGGGCTTGGGGGGGGGGGGCATGGGAAGGGGGCGGTGGGAGAGGTATAAAACATATGGACACTGCCAGGACTTCGAGGAAAGAAGTTGGAATTTCAAACAAGGTGGATCTGGGGTGAATTAGCGGGGGTAGAAAAGATCAAGGTTTTGGATGGGGGAAGATAAGAGATGGTGGTGAACAGCTGTTTTAAAGACCTGGAGGGAGGAGTGGGATTGAAGGGAGTGTGGGAGTTTGTTCCAGAGGCGGGAGAAAAGAGGAATGAAGGAGTGAAGGTGAGCAGAGAGTCGAGATTTTGGCAGTTTAACCATCAGAGGCTTGCTGGCAGATCTTGTGCGACCTGTAGGAATATTTGGGGGACAGAGCACAGAGAGAGCTGGGGGAGCAAGGCCGGAGAGGAGTCGGTAGAAGACAGAAAGACCACCTACCTGCCTGCGGTGAGTGAGTGAAAGGCCCTCAGAGATAGATTCATCGCGGGAGATTCCAATGATTCTGAAAGCTTTGGTTTCAACAGCGTGAAGCCGAGCTAGGTGTGAGGCAGGAGCACCAGCCCATAGGGAGAACAGTATTCCATTGAGCTGCGGATGAAAGCCTTGTATGTGGTGAGGAGCTCAGGTGTGCCTAGGAAGGACTTCGCACGACGGAGGATGCCCAGTCGGCGACTGGCTTTGCAGGCCAGCTTGGAAATGTGGTTTTCCCAAGAAAGATCATGGCAGATAGTGAGACCCAAAAGCTTGAGCGACAGAACTTCTTGGAGAGGATTGTTGAGAAAGTAGATGGGAGGGTTGTCCAGTCGATCTTTTCGGAGAGACATAGTAAGAGTGTGAGATTTGTCAGGTTTGAAAGACATGTTCCACTTGTTTGACCAGTCTGTGATTTTGTCCAGGTCTTCAGAGAGTGAGGAGGCTGCAGACTGCCGATCTGAGGGAAGAGGAATGGAGCGGCAGAGAGTGGAGTCATCAGCAAAGAGATAGAGAGGATTTTCCAGAGAGTTGGAGAGATCATTGATAAAGACCAGAAAAAGCACAGGGCCCAGCACACTGCCTTGGGGAACTCCAGCCTGAACAGGAAGGGGAGATGAGAGAAATCCATTCAGGGCCACACGTTGACTACGACCAGAGAGGAAGTCCGCAAGCCATGCATGGAGATTTCCATGGATACCATAGAAGTAGAGTTTGGTGAGCAGAGCTGGGTGCCAGACCGTATCGAAGGCACGTGATATGTCGAGGGAGACAGCTCTAATTTCCTGTTTGGCATTGAGGACCTCCATCCATTGTTGAGACAGGAGAAGCAGCATGTCCAGAGTAGAGTGACCTGGTCTGAATCCAAATTGATGATCAGAGATCAAGCCATTGGAGAAGAGGAAAGATTTCATATCCGAAGCAATAATGGATTCCATGACTTTGCTGATAATTGGAAGCAGGCTGATTGGCCTGTAGTTAAAAGGATCTGTTTTTGCACCTTTTTTGTGTAAAGCGGTAATGTTTGCTGATTTCCAGGATGCTGGCAGATGACCTTGAGCAAAAGATAGGGTGAAAAGAACAGAGAGAGGGTGAGATAGAGTGGCAGAGCAGGATTTTAGGACCCGTGGGCTGATGCCGTCTGGTCCAGTTGCAGAATCAGAGTCGAGGTTAGACAAAAACTCCTCTACCTTGTCAGGAGAGAAGGACACAGAGTCCAGGAGCAGTTGGGTTCGACTGGGAAAGGTGGGAACAGAGAGAGATGGGTTTGGGACTAAAGATTTTGAGGCAAACACAGAGGTGAGGCATTCGGCTTTGTCACGTGCGATGTCAACTGTGTGGCCATTTGAGGTAAGGGAGGGGATGGAGGGGAAACAAACACCAGAAACGGATTTGACCAGACGCCACCAGGATTTGGAGGAAGGAGACAGGTTTGAGAGTTCGTTCTTGAGTGAGGAGAGATAGTGCTTCCTGGCACTCCTGAGGGTAGACACACACTTGTTCCGAGCTTGGTGGAAGGAACTGAGATTGCCTTCAGTTGGATTAGCCTTCCAAGAGGCAAAGGCAAGTTGTTTCAGGGCAACTGCCTCACCACAAGATTCGGTGTACCATGGACGGGAGGAAGGGTAAGACAACTGAAGACGAGATGGGATAAATCTGTGCATGAGAGAGATCAGTTTGCTTTGGAAGAATTCCCAGGAAGAATTGATGTCAGAGGCAGTGGAGATGGGAGACCAATCCAGACGATTGATGGCTGCTTGAAGCCCATCCCAGTCGGCCTGAGTGAAATGCCAGACTCTTCGACGCTGAGGATGCTCTCTGAGAATGGCCAGAGAGATGTCCACTTTGACAAGCACATGATCAGAAGAACCGATTGGAGCAGAAGAAGAGCAGCAGACATTAGCAGGGAAGTTTGTCATAACCAAGTCTAGAAGAGAAGAAACTCCATTGGCTGAGATCCGGGTCGGGAAATTGACAGATTGTGTCAATCCCAGTGAGTCACAGAAGTCCTTTGCTGAGGTGCCATGACTGGTGAGAGAGGAACCCACACCCAACCAGGTGGCATGATGAGAGTTGAAGTCACCACATATGAGGAAGAGAGATTTGGGATGAGTGGATAGAAGTTGGTCCATGTTGTCAGAGAGTGAAATGTAAATTGAGTCATCACTGTTTGGGGGACGGTACAGAACACATATGAACAAAAGGTGGGAGCGTAGAGGAAGCCGTAGCCAGAGGTACTCCTGGGGGTGAGGAGGAGAGAGGGCAGTGCAAGGAGAATGAGGAAGAGAGTTTTTGATAAAGATAGCCACCCCACCACCAGGACGAGGCTCAGGTCTATCATACTGGAAGAGGGAGTAACCAGGAAGAGATATTGAGGAATCAGAGACATCTTGAAGGAGGAAAGTCTCTGTTAAGCAGATCAAGTCTGGATTGTCAGAAGCAACCTGTATGGAGAGATCAGTCAGGTTTGAGCGAAGGCCCCGGATGTTTGAGGTCCATACCGTTAAAGAAGAGAGAGGGGGAGCATCGGGTACAGGACAGGGGAGGGGAGGAGTAGGGTAAGATGAAGGATGAGAGGGGGAGGTAGGGAGAGCAGTTGATAGTGTGTCAGAGATTACAGAAGAGTTCCAAGAAAAGGAAGGATGAGGAGGATGAAAGGTTTGGTGGTGAAGGGATGAGGCAGAGTGAGGGGTTGTTTGAGGGGGGGCATGGTACAGTAGAAGGTTGGGGGGGGGGGTGGAGGCATGAGATAGAAGGGAGACGAGGTGGGGAGGAGGCAACTTTGAGGAGGGGGGAGGAGGGAGAATTTGAGAGGAATGGTATGGGGGGAGATTTGAATGGGAGGAGTTGGGGGGGGAGTTTTGAAGGGGAGGGGCAAGGGGGGAGTTTAGGAGGGGAGGGGCAAGGGGGGAGTCTAGTAGTGGAGGGGCAAGGGGGGAGTTTAGGAGTGTAGGGGCAAGGGGGGAGTTTAGGAGTGTAGGGGCAAGGGGGGGATTTGGAGGGGAGGGGCAAGGGAGGAGTTTATGAGGGGAAGGGCAAGGGGGGAGTTCAGGAGTGGAGGGGCAAGGGGGGGATTTGGAGGGGAGGGGCAAGGGGGGACTTTAGGAGGGGAAGGGCAGGGGGGGAGTTCAGGAGTGGAGGGGCAAGGGGGGAGTTTAAGAGTGGAGTTGAAAGGGGGAGTTTAGGAGTGTAGGTGCAAGGGGGGGGGGGATTTGGAGGGGAGGGGCAAGAGGGGAGTTTAGAAAGTGGATGATTAATGAAAGACGAACATTGATAACAAATTGGGTTTGTTGTGATTTTCAAGTTAGCAATCCGATTCAGAACGATGGAGGAGGGATGGAATGAATGTGAATTTAGACCATGTAGTGAGGGAGACGTATAAGATATTGAATTTCTTTTTTTTGATGTGGAATGAGTTGGAGAGGAAATTGAGAAAAGCCTTTTAAATAGGAAGAAAAACAGCGTGTTGTAATATACCACTGAATAAACCACTGAAGGGGAAAGGTTAAACATATTTAAAATAATATTTAAACAGAACCGTGAACAATCTTATATGCACAAAATACCAACGGGGGGAGGGCCGAGAGGGACCACCACGAGTCACGTGAACAGGGTAAAAGGTGGATGGCAAGGAGATAATGGGGGCGGGGCGAAAAGCACCGCGATACACCTGGACAGAAAGTACAGGATGAGACAACGGCACACGTGGAGAAAGGAAAGATAAATGTTTTTTTGGGGGGGGGGCGGGGGGGGGGGTGGGTGGGGTGGGGTGGGGATTTAAAACGTTAGACAGAGAGTATTACGTTCGGTGTAGAAGGGAAAAACTGAGAACCAAGCAAAACACGATGTAGGGGACTTAAGTTAACAAACACCGACAGGGGTACAAGGCCGCACACGAGGCGCAGAACAGGGTTAATTAATTACGAGTTACAGGAAATTCAAACCAAAACTAACTATAAACAAACAATAAAGCATGGACGATAAAGTAACGAGTTGAAATTTGACAAACACACGAATGAAAAAATAACCACTTTGGATGCCCGGAGAGAAACCAAGCCTCCAGGTCGGAAGCTTCAACAACTAGGCCGCGTGGCCGCGCGCGGCATGAGATACTCGACTATTTTTTACAGGTATGAAAGATTAACCCCGATAAAACTACCGAGGGACACTTAAAAGGTACACACACGTAAGATAAACAGTTTAGACAAGAATACAAATGTGACAATGACTTAGCTTCGAGCGTGCGTGAAGATCGTGGAACAGCTTCGAAAATCCGTGACCGCCCCGATCGAGATCTCGCGAGATCCAATTTAAAGTGTATGTGCACATAACTAATAAAAAAAACGAAGAAATATCTCTCGGTAATTTCCTGAATCATATTTTACTTCCGGATAATAATGTTGAATGAAATAAGAACGAAGAAATATGTCGTTTTCTGACGACTGTCATCAAAAGTAAAAGTAATATATCTTAACGGAAAAGAAAAAGCGAATTTTTAATATATGTCGACATTTTCCCCGACTGTTATTTTAGGCGGTGTATTTTAGTGTATCATCGTGGCGCGATTTAAAAAAATATATCTCGGCAATTTCCCGTGTGTGTGCGTGAATGTTCTCAATTATTTCTGACACCGAGTCTAAAACCATCGATAAAAATTAAATCAGATGGTGAATTCGAGATAAAATTGTGAGGGTGACAATGAATGGGCTTTAGGTTACAGGCCTTCGAGAATTCATTTCGTTTTATAAACGGAAACTTTCATGGGATTCTCTTCCCGTTTTTTTTCAACCGAGTCTAAAACGATGTTAGCGACTGTTAAAAATGAAATGATATATCGAATTAGAGGTGAAATAAACCTGTGTGAGAGAGAAAGACAGCACGGGCCTAACTAAACAAGCCTCAAAGCTATTCGAGTTAATAAAATGGTGGATATTTGTTTACATGATGCCTCTCCAAGAATTGGTGGAGCTACTCTGTAAACAGAGTAAGCCACACCCCCGGACAGACAGACAGACAGAATCACCGTAGCCTATTATAATATAGATGTGATGATGGTGCATTTTGATGATTGTGCATTTTGGTGCTTTTTGTGCATTTTTTATTTATTTTTGTGCATGTGGGTGTATGGTGTATTGGTGCAGTGCATTTGTGTTTCCTCTTTTCAAAAATTCTTCTCTCTCCCACAAAAGAACAGGTCCTGGGTTGTAGTATTATAAATAAGTAGTAGTCTTGTAAATAACATGCTCCCCACCGGCTTTATGTATAGTTTGAGGATTCTTTCCGTAATTTGGTTAATTGTGGGCGTGAGTCAGTTAGTTAGTACACAACGCAGTAGGCGGGACATATCTAGTGTGTAAAACTGTCGCACTCAGGGTGTTAGGTTAAAAGTAGAGGGAAACTACACCTAAGTGTCACACTAATTGTTAAAAAGTAGTCCTGACCCTTGTCTCAGACCCGGTCGGGCTCACTGGTGTGTGGGTTCGGCTCGGGGACGAGCCTGCCGAAGGAGGGGTGCAGTGTTGCGGTTCTGAGAAAGTGCACATATTTGATTAATAAAGGTTAAAGGTTTTGCCCCCATAGTTAGTCTACATGCAACACGTAGGTCACCTTAGAACGTTAGTTATTTCTTAGTATATGTGAGATAAGGCCATTTCCAATAGTTATACCTGCGTTGTGTAAAATAAATAAATAAGCGTAGGGCCCGTTCATTTTGCACCCCACCCTCCAATCGACCTCGTTGGGCACCATCCAGTCTGCGCCCCATTCCCCATTGCGCACCATCCAGTCTGCGCCCCATTGCCCCTCGCATTAGGATGCTGAAACCAGCCAAATGCCACGAGGTAAGGCTTGGAAAAGGGGCGGAGCGCGAGG
Source organism: Myxine glutinosa (assembly GCF_964187855.1). Taxonomy (NCBI): domain Eukaryota; kingdom Metazoa; phylum Chordata; class Myxini; order Myxiniformes; family Myxinidae; genus Myxine; species Myxine glutinosa. The sequence continues at coordinate 213,640,846 of NC_136263.1, forward strand.
TCGGGGGTGTTGTCACGTCAAGCAGATGTCAAGGGCCGAGCCGGTAAGACCCCAACAACCAACCAGGGCTCCGTGGGCATGGCCTAAGGGACGTCGTGAGAGCGCGTCTGGCAAATTCGAGAGGGTTCGCTGGGCGGCGCGATATAACCGAGCACGCAAAGACCTTACACAGAACTGTCCAGGAGTTGAGAGCATTTGCGCTTTGTGAGAGGACTGTCACGTTTGGCATTGGTGAAAGGACTCATTGGGGGAACTTTGATTGTGCAAGGGCTCGAGGACTTCGTGTGGGAAAGCGCCATTGTCGAGGACTGGTTGGGAGCGGCGCTGTTATACTGACTGATTGCAAGAACTCTTTGAGGATTTGGCTTTGGGCTTGCTGGAAGCGCATGTAAAGCGCCGTTATTTCTATTACCTACGTGGCCGTGAGCAGCACAGTAACCATCAGCCCAGCTTACCGATCCCCCCATATAATTGTCCGCTCCGCGTCAACGACACGCGAGGAACGCCGCCGGTTTGCTCAACCCTCTTCGTCCTGCCATCTTCTTCACGGCGAGTCGGGGACTGGAGCGAGCTGTGGACGCCATTCCTTGGACCATCGTCTGGCCACCTACAAACCCTGTGTGAGTGAGTCTGAGAGTGTGACTGAGTGTGAAGCGGGCCCGTGTCCAGGGATAAGTTAAGACTGTTATTAAGGCTGTACTGTGTGTACTTCTCCTTCTACCTGTGTAAATAATTCATAAATCAATTGTTCTTCCTTTTCCTCTTGATTCGACCGTTTTAGTGATTTCTCCATTGGGTAAACGTGGCACGATTAGGAACCGCTTAGAATCGGGTCTAGTCATTGTTAACGGCTCGGTTCACGGATCGCTACCGCTCGGCATTTCCCATCTGTATCCGTTATTCGGGCGGGTGTTATTTCCTTGCTTCCTAGGCGGCGTTGGTAAGTCGGTAATACGAATTTGGCTTACAACCCGAGTTAACGCCGTCCGGAAGGAACGTCATAGCTCCGGATCCCGTCGGCTAGTCAAAGACAAGGGGACTAAGACTAACCCCCTCTTGGTAAAAGGGGAAAGGCCGACGAGGAGATCCGCAACAATATATATATATATATATATATATATATATATATATATATATATATATATATATATATATATATATATATATATATATATATATATATATATATATATATATGTATTTAGGCAGAGTGTCGGGAGAAGGGTTGGTGAGTTTCTTGTCACCCATTTGAGGTGGGGTGTCGAGGGTATATTGGCAATTCCTTTTCTGCATTTCTTGCTCGGCTTGGAGTGTGTGGGATAGAAAAAAGGAGGATGTGACAAAGAGGCCCGGGTTGCCTTGAAAGGCTCACTTTGGATATGGAGGGAAGTTTATTGAGGAATGTCGAATGGTGTCGGTTGGGGTTGTGGGTGGTAGTTCATTTCAGTCGAAATGGGCAGTGAGTCTGAGCATGGAATAGAGATGGCGGTGTGTGTGTGTGTGTGTGTGTGTGTGTGTGTGTGTGTGTGTGTGTGTGTGTGTGTGTGTGTGTGTGTGTGTTGCAGGATTGGGGGTGTGTGTTGCAGGATTGGGGGTGTGTGTTGCAGGAGTGGGGGTGTGTGTTGCAGGAGTGGGGGTGTGTGTTGCAGGAGTGGGTGGGGGTGTGTGTTGCAGGAGTGGGTGGGGGTGTGTGTTGCAGGAGTGGGTGGGGGTGTGTGTTGCAGGAGTGGGTGGGGGTGTGTGTTGCAGGAGTGGGTGGGGGTGTGTGTTGCAGGAGTGTGTGTGTGTGTGTGTGTTGCAGGGGTGGGTGTGTGTGTTGCAGGAGAGGGTGTGTGTTGCAGGAGAGGGTGTGTGTTGCAGGAGTGGTTGGGTATGTGTGTTGCAGGAGTGGGTGGGTGTGTGTGTGTTGCAGGAGTGTGTGTGTTGCAGGAGTGGGTGTGGTTTTGCATGAATATGTTTTTGTTTGAGTAGTGCATGTTGTAACGGTGGTGCCTGGTTGTTTTTTTTTTTTTGTTGTTTTTTGGTGTGTGAGTGAGTTAGGGGCTGTTGATTCTGGAAGTGATGTGTTGTGGAAGTGATGTGATGACTCCATATACATCTCGCTGTCTGATAATATGGACCAACTTCTATCTACTCATCCCAACTCTCTCTTCCTCATATGTGGTAATTTCAATTGTCACCATGTCAGTTGGCTGGGTGTGGGTACCTCTCTCACCAGCCATGGCTTTTCAGCAAAGGACTTCTGCGACTCACTGGGACTGACACAATCTGTCAATTTCCCGGCCCGGATCTCAGTCAACGGAGCATCTTCTCTTCTGGACTTGGTTATGACTAACTTCCCTGAAAATGTCTGCTGCTCTTCTTCTGCTCCAATCGGCTCTTCTGATCATGTGCTTGTTAAAGTGGACATCTCTCTGACCATTCTCAGAGAGCCTCCTCAGCGTCGATGAGTCTGGCATTTCACTCAGGCCAACTGGCACGGTCTTCAAGCAGCCATCAATCATCTGGACTGGTCTCCCATCTCTACAGCCTCTGACATCAACTCATCCTGGGAATTCTTCCAAACTAAATTGCCCTCTCTCATGCACAGATTTATCCCATCTCGTCTTCAGTTGTCATACCCTTCCTCCCATCCATGGTACACGGAGTCTTGTGGTGAGGCTGTTGCCCAGAAACAACTTGCTTTCGTCTCCTGGAAAGCAAATCCAACGGAAGGAAATCTCATTTCCTTTCACAAAGCCCAAAACAAGTGTGTGTCCACCCTCAGGAGAGCCAGGAAACAATATCTCTCCGTTCTCAAGACCGAACTCTCTTATCTGTCTCCCTCTTCCAAATCCTGGTGGCATCTGGTCAAATCTGTTTCTGGTGTTTGTTCCCCCTCCATCCCCTCCCTCACCTTAAATGGCTACACGGCTGACTCCGCACGTGAAAAAGCTGAATGCCTCAACTCTGTGTTTTCCTCTAAATCTTGTGTCCCAAACCCATCCCTCTCTGTACCCACTGTACCCAGTCGTACCCAGCAGCTCCTGGACTCTGTGTCCTTTCCTCCTGACAAGGTGGAAAAGTTTCTGTCAACCCTCGACTCTGATTCTGCAACTGGACCTGACGGCGTCAGCCCACGGGTCCTAAAATCCTGTTCTTCCGCTCTCTGTTCTCTTCACCCTCTCTTTTGCTCAACGTCATCTGGCATCTGCTTGGAAATCAGCCAACCTCACCGTTTTGCACAAAAAAGGTGCAAAAACAGATCCTAGCAACTACAGACCAATCAGCCTTCTCCCAATTATCAGCAAAGTCATGGAATCCATCATTGCTTCAGATATGAAATCTTTCCTCTTCTCCAATGGCTTGATCTCTGATCATCAATTTGGTTTCAGACCTGGTCACTCTACTCTGGACATGCTGCTTCTGCTTTCTCAACAATGGATGGAGGTCATCAACGCCAAACAGGAAATTAGAGCTGTCTCCCTTGACATATCACGTGCCTTCGATACGGTCTGGCACCCCGCTCTGCTCAGCAAACTCTCCTCCTTTGGTATCCATGGAAATCTGCATGCATGGCTGGCGGACTTCCTCTCTAGTCGTAGTCAACGTGTGGCCCTGAATGGGTTTCTCTCATCTCCTCTTCCTGTTCAGGCTGGAGTTCCCCAAGGCAGTGTTCTGGGCCCTGTGCTTTTTCTGGTCTTCATCAATGATCTCTCTGACTCTCTTGAAAATCCTCTCTATCTCTTTGCTGATGACTCTACTCTCTGTCGCTCCATTCCTCATTCCTCATCCCTCAGATCGGCAGTCTGCAGCCTCCTCACTCTCTGCAGACCTGGACAAAATCACAGACTGGGCAAACAAGTGGAACATGTCTTTCAATCCTGACAAATCTCACACCCTTACGATGTCTCTCCGAAAAGACCGACTGGACAACCATCCCATCCACTTTCTGAATAATCCTCTCCAAGAAGTTCTGTCACTCAAGCTTTTGGGTCTCACTATCTGCCATGATCTTTCCTGGGAAAACCACATTTCAAATCTGGCCTCCAAAGCCAGTCGCCGACTGGGCATCCTCCCTCGTGCGAAGTCCTTCCTTGGCACACCTGAGCTCCTCACCACATACAAGGCTTTCATCCGCAGCTCAATGGAATACTGCTCTCCCCTCTGGGCTGGTGCTCCTGCCTCACACCTACCTCGTCTTCACGCTGTTGAAACCAAAGCGTTCAGAATCATTGGAATCTCCCGCGATGAAGCTAACTCCAAGGGCCTTTCACTCACTCACCGCAGGTATTGGTCGTCTTTCCGTCTTCCACCGACTCCTCTCTGGCCTTCCCCCCCCCCAGCTCTCTCTGGGCTCTGTCCCCCAAATATTCCTACAGGTCGCACATGATCTGCCTGCAACCCTCTTATGGTTAAACTGCCAAAATCAAGACTCTCTGCTCACCTTCACTCCTTCATTCCTCTTTTCTCCCACGTCTGGAACAAACTCCCTCACTCTCTTCAATCCCACTCCACCCTCCAGGTTTTTAAAACAGCTGTTCACCACCAACTCTTATCTTTCCCCATCCAAAACCTTGATCTTTTCTACCCCCGCAAATTTCACCCCAAATCCACTTTTTTGAAATATCAACTTCTGTCCTGGAAGTCCTTGGTGTCCTTGGTGTCCTTGTGTTTTATACTACTCCCCCCCCCCCTTCCCACGCCTCCTCCCCCCAAGCCCTCTCCCTTCCACACATCTCCCTGCTCTCAAATGTTGTGTTTGTGTGCTTCCCCTTCTCTCCCCATCTTGTCTTCCGCTCCCTCTTTTTATATATTTTGTTTGTCTGGTTGATTTGTTTGTGAAATAAATGTTAGCTCTTTCACGAGCCTCGATTCAGTATACAAAAAACAAAAGAAAAAAAAGAAAAGAAAGAAAAAGTGGAGGCAGTTTTGTTGTTGTCGTCTGTGTTCTCACTGCCTGGGGGTGGGGGTATGTACGCATCCAGGTGTCGTTGCTGCATGTGTATGTGTATGTGCCCCTGCTAGCCCACCTTAGCTGACCGTATCGAGGTTGAAGGGCCGAAACGGGATGATGCTGAGGACCTCGACTGAGCACCCGGTCAGTGAGGCACACTTGTGACCAGGTGTGTTTTGAAATTATATATATATAATTGCAATTAGTACAGATTAAACTTAGGAACTCACTCCATAATGAAAATGCAAAAGTTTGACTTACCTTGTGAATCAATTCCAATTTTATGCATTTTCCATATTAGATTAGAAAGTACAAGTGTAATGGAGAGACATGCGATGGCTTCTCTTATTCGGCAAGTGTGGTTTGTTGGTTTGCCAAAGAAAATTCCACTGGTTCCAAGACAAACTGCTAAAGTTGTGAGAAGCAAAGCATCGTTATTTTTTGTGGATCCCTGCTGTGATATTCTTTTGTGTTTCCATAAAATTGCACAAAAACAAATTGTGAATGCAATACCCAATGAATCACAACACATCAAGGTAACTGAGAGTGGGTGAGTGAGAGACAGGTACTCTTCAGGTAGAGGAATGCAGGAAGTGAACAATGAGTTGGACCAAAAGTTTTCAGGACACCGATAACAATCATTGGAATCTGAGGAAATACATGAACAAGTAAACAAGAAGACGTCATGCGTAGCACTTGCAAAGAGGGAGCGTAGCACTTGTATTCACAATACTTGCAAAATCCACCCTCCCCCAAAAGTTTTCCAATGATACATGATGGCGTATGTTGACCTTTTGGCCTATAGTGACCTCAAAAATACTTGGTGGTTGAATTCAGTAACCAGATATGCAAGTCCTCTTCAAATTTCACATCAATTAGATGAAAATTTAGGATTTTAGAAATGTGGCCTATGTTGACCTTCCGATGTTGACCTCAAATATACTTGGTGGTTGAATTCAGTGACCAGATATGCAAGTCCTCTTCAAATTTCAAGTCAATCGGATGAAAATTGAGGATTTTAGAAATTTGGCCTATGTTGACCATTTGGCCTATGTTGACCTTTTGGCCTATGTTGACATCAAATATACTTGGTGGTTGAATTCAATGACCAGATATGCAAGTCCTCTTCAAATTTCAAGTCAATCGGATGAAAATTGAGGATTTTAGAAATTTGGCCTATGTTGACCATTTGGCCTATGTTCACCTTTTGGCCTATGTTCACCGAAAATATAATTTGTGGTTGAGTTCAGTGATGAGATCTGCAAGTCATTTTCAAATTTCAAGTCAATTGGATGAAAATTGAGGATTTTAGAAATTTGGCCTATGTTGACCATTTGGCCTATGTTGACGTCAAGAATACTTTGTGGTTGAATTCAGTGACCAGATGTGCAAGTCCTCTCCAAATTTCAAGTCAATTGGATGAAAATTGAGGATTTTAGAAATTTGGCCTATGTTGACCATTTGGCCTATGTTGACCTCAAAAATTCTGGATGGTTGAATTCAGTGACCAGATATGCAAGTGGTCTTCAAATTTCAAGTCAGTCGGATGAAAATTGAGGATTTTAGAAGTTTAGCAAATTTGGTGACCTTTGGCCTATGTTGACCTTTTGACCTATTGACCCCAAAAACAATAGGCTTCTTGCTTTTGACGAACTCTACAACTTGGTGAAGTTTGGTGAAGATCGGTTGAAAATTGTGACCTGTAGGCCGGTGACAAACAAACAGACAGACAGACAGAATCACGAACACAACCGACCAATATACTTGAAAAATCTTCGATTTTGCAAGTAATAAATGATTATTGATACCCTCTTCTTGGCTGTGTGATTGATGAACTGTGATTGATGTTTGTTTTCAAAAGTTGACTTGTATACATTGGGAATGAAAATTGGCAAACGATATTTACGTGATGGAGTCAATGACACAATTCTTGGAATGTGGGTGTTAAATAATAAATAGCTCATCTTAACAATCCTGTTTGGAAGGACGTTGGAAGGTCCACACTTTACCTTTACACCTCAACTTTGTTTAGTCAAATTTCACGTCCACAATGACCATTTTTAATTGCCAATCAAAGATAACTCCGTTTTATTCAACATAATTATTTTGCTGCTGCATTTTGTTCATGCAAATAACAGTATTTTTTTGGTGTATACCGATGCATTGATTTAATTGTAAAAATTAGTTAGTTTGCTCTAACTTTCGAAAAATAATTTGTCAAAGACAGATCTTTGTGAGATGACTTTATTTCTTCGTACACAGAGTTGCAATTCATTCCAGAACAAAAGTGTGGTTTAAGAATAAAAACAACGTGTTAGTTCAGTGGGAAATGAACAACACGGGGCTTCAGAAATCACCTGATCCACCCCAGAATGCTTTGCAAGCATGTGTAGAAACCCATAGCAACAGCGGCCATCAGGGCATGCTAACATGTAGCGTGTGCACAAGATAAGGACTCCTTAATAAAATAGCTCACAAAGATTCTAAAATAAGTCAAAAATACTTGGAAAAGTTCCTCAGAGAAAGGGGTGTGTCTCCGCATAATGATAGAGTTGGAGAACATTCTCAGCTTGCCGAAAAGGCTGACATCTTACTGCTGCTCGCACTGCAGATTACCGACAATGTGGACCGACGCAAGGCCTGAACTGTTGACGAGCGTGCTCTACCAAAACCCTCGACCATCAACCTTCGCTGAAGTGAGTGAATTTTGACCCTTGTGGTAGTTATTGCCTCCTTTGAACATTGCAGGCTTGATTATATATTTAATAGACATCTGTAAATGGAAAGCCAATGCCGTGCGCCATCACCATCAAAGTAATGGTAACCAATCTTTTTGACAAACGACAACTTCACGACGTGAAAATACAGAAAGCTTGTGCCAGCTATATTTACAGTCGTGGCCAAAAACATTGGCACCCTTGCACTTTTGTCAAATACTGCACCATTTCTTCCAGAAAATTGTTGAAATAAAAAAATATTTTGGTATCCACATGTATTTCTTTGGTTTGCGGTGGAACAAAACAAACTAAGCTGAAAAAATTACTAAATCTTAGCTTATTCCACACAGAAATCCTAAAATGGCCCGGACAATATTATTGATACCTTTTAGAAGCTGTTAGAAATAATTCGATTTCAAGCAGGTGATTCTCCTTTACTTTGGAATTGAACTCACCTGTGGTGATTTTTCAGATGCCTGCAATATAAAAATCACTCATTCAACCAGTTTGAACAAATAAAAGGAGTCATTCTGCTGTTTTGTGTCGCTGTGTGTACCGCAATGAGCATGGAGAAAGGAAAGAAAACCAGAGACAAAGTCAGAGGACGTCAGACACAAGATTGTAGCCAGGCATGGACAATTTCAAGGCTACAAATCCATCTCCAGAGACCTTGATGTTCATGTGTCCACCGTATGCAATGTTATCAGGAAGTTTAAGGCCCATGACACTGTAGCCAACCTCCCTGGACGTGGCAGCAAGAGAAAACTTGATCGAAGATTGCAGCGAAGGATTGTTCGAATGGTGGAGAAAGCACCTCGATCAACTGCCAATCAGATTCAAGCTTACCTTCAGACAAAAGGTACGATAGTTTCAACTCGCACCATCCGTCGTCAACACAGTGAAAGGTGGTTCTGTGGTAGGAGACCCAGGAGGACCCCCACTGCTGAGAGAGATACAGAAGAAAGCCTGACAGGAGTTTGCCAAAACACACCTGAACAAGACAAAATCCTTCTGGGGAGAATGTCCTGTGGACAGATGAGACTTTGTGTGTGTGTCTTTGCATGTGACTGTGTGTATGTGTGTGTCTGTGTATGACTGTGTGTGACTGTCCCACTCAGTTTTATTAACTGGACACCTCACATCCATGGATGTTTCTTGTATCCCCTATGCTTTGGTGAGTGATTTGCATCCAGAAGCAAACAACGATTATGGTTAAACATTGAAATTGTCACTCTCTCGTCGAAATCATGAAAATTAAATGAAAATACTATTTGAATCACTGATTTCACCCTCGGAGTGGTGTTCATTTCTCCTCGAACCTAACAGGTGTCATTGCAAGGCCAGGAGAAACACGGACTGCATGAAAGCCGCCATTGTGCAAACTGTTTATTCATGCATGCGCACATGGAGTTGCCATCATCATATTCACACATGCGCATGTGCAACATAGCAATACATCACAAGTGGCAGGTTGAATGTGTTGCTTTCTAGAAGAAGTGAGTGACTGAAAACACATAAACAGAGCATGCGGAAAGGGGCTACATTTGCCTTTCTATGTAATCTGGAAAGTCCCGCATTGATGGATGTTTCAACATGATCTGAAAATAAGAGTGAGTTTAAAGTGGAGGGATTCTAAAAATGTAACTGTTTCTAAGTGGGTGACAGCATCACGACAGCTGTAGCACTGAAGTCATAGAAATAACATGAGCGGACAAATGTACATGTGAAAAATGGGCATGAAGAAAAGAGGGGACATGGTGTGAAAGTGGGCAAAGAATCAGGACTTTAAAAGGCTGACAACGAGGAGTTGAAACAGCATTGGGTGTCAGACTGTGAAGCTTCCAAGCTCTATACGGTGAGATAGGTGGGCCATTGCTATGTCCTCTTCATACGCCATATGAAAAACTTTCAGTGCTTTGTATTATGCTCACGGGGTTATTGTATTCGATAATGTTCATTAATATTGTGGAAACTTTAAGCAATAAGGTCGAGACCTTCGGGGTGTATTGCAATAGTTTGCCGGGTTTTGCTGTGGGTCCAGATTGCGTCATTTTGCCTTATTGGTCCCCTACCGGTGTACACCATAGGGAACTATAGGTTTGCACTCCATCTGTCCGTCTGTCAGTCTGTCAATCCGTCACGCAAAGAACAGTTTTCCGGACTTTTTTTCCTAAACTCTTAATGCTAATGATTTCAAACTTGGTACATGGTTTCCTCATGATAAGTTACAGATCAAGTTCGAACTTCACGATGTTTCGATCACTTTTCACAAAGTTATGGCACTTTGAACTTTGGTAATTTCCCCTACAGTTTTCCGGACTATAATTTGGAGTGCGGTAAGTCAAAGCTTTTAATATTCCTTGTTTTAACTCCAATTTACATTCAGTTTCCCCTTTTAGTGAGACGTAGGGGCCTGTGAAACCATTCATGAACTTTATTTGGTGCAAATCGGATAATTTTTAGCCGAGTTACCTCAGACCATGAGTTGGTAATTATATAATTCACACATAGTGCAATATGTGCAGGCTACTCCACGGAGCGACCTTGCTGGCTTATTTTAACTCCGATTTACATTCTTTTTCCCCTTTTAGTGAGAAGTAGGGGTCTGTGCAACCATTCATGAACTTTATTTGGTGCAAATCGGATAATTTTTAGCCGAGTTACCTCAGACCGTGGGTTGGTAATTATATAATTCACACATAGTGCAATACGTGCAGGCTGCTCCATGGAGCGACCTTGCGGGCTTATTTTAACTCCAATTTACATTCTTTTTCCCCTTTTAGTGAGAAGTAGGGGTCTGTGCAACCAATCATGAACTTTATTTGGTGCAAATCGGATAATTTATAGCCGAGTTACCTCAGACCGTGAGTTGGTAATTGTATAATTCACACTGTGCAATATGTGCAGGCTGCTCCACGGAGAGACCATGCGGTTTTCCGCAAGGTCGCTGCCGGTAGGGGACATGTATTGCAATGCAATACTCAGGATGCTTGTTCTCTTCGTTTTATTTTGAGTCTTCTGCTACAAGACCTTTCGTATCTACCTTCTATTCCCCCTTCGAGGCATTTACATAATTTCATGCTGGGACGTGGTATTGGAGGGCAAAGCGGGACGAGGACAAAGCGCATACAGCTCGGTGGGAATCGCCTTTGTGAACCCCAGGCAAGGTACTGTAACCTGGTGTGGGAAGGGTTGGAGGAGTTGCTCGGAGCGATTTGGGTCCGCAGAGCGTGAGGACATGACCTGAGAGAGAGGAAGGTTGTGAAGGCACCATCTTTGGAAGACATCCCAAACAGGCTTGGATTCTGTTCTCTCATTCTCTCCCCATACTACCGGTATCTATTTTTCCCCCTTTTATTTTATACCCTGGCAAATATTATTTTGTTATTTTGCTTACTCCTCCCCACCTCCCTTGGAATTAGATTGGGACATTTGTTGCCGTGTTTGATTGTGGTGTCTGTCTTGTCCTGGTGCCTGTCTGTCCTTCCTGAATTAATTATTTATTTATCTCCACATGACCGTGGAATCTACCTGTTTTTTTTATTTTTATTGCTTGGTTGTGTATCCTGCTGGTTGGTTTATCCTGAGTGAAAGATTTGTACTTATTTTCTTTGAACTTGCCGTGTAGTGTTGGATCGGCATACCTGTGCATATGGTGTATTGTTGAGCAAGGCTGATCTGTGTTTGGTTTAATCCTGAGCAAGGGATTTTTTTATTTATTTTTTTGTATACAAGACTGAGGCTCGTGAAAGAGCTAACATTAATCACACAGAAAGACAAACCGACTCATAAAACATATAACATGGGGAGCGGTAGACAAGATGGGGCGAGAGGGGGAGGAACACAAAGACAACATCTGAGAGCAGGGACATCGAGAGATCTGTGGGAGAGAGAGGGCTTTGGAGGAGGAGGCATGGGAAGGGGTGGGGGGGGAATGATCTGCATTCATTTCTGAATTTGTATTGTATCGGTGGATTGGTATACATCTGCATACTATGCATTGCTGATTGAGGGTGCGGAGGGGGGTTGTAAGTTTGGGTAAGCAGGTGGATAATCTCACTTGGTCATATCTGGCTGCTTAAGGGTGTAGTACTGGTGAAAAATTGAGAAAACTACATAGGTACCTTTGAGAGGCCTTTACACAAAAACAAAGTCAAGTTAATATCTAATTTTCAGTTTTTCTTTAAAGATATAATCTTGGCTTTAACTCAGACCAGTTTCAACGCTTCTTTATCATATTACATGCATATAATTTGCATAAATTAGACCGTCAATAAAAAACAAGGAAAAACAAAGAACACATTTCTACTTCTATCTTCTATGTCACCTATCATTCTTTTCACACAAAACTTGGTACATGTATTATACATGTGTTACTCTACTACCTGATGAGGGGATTTTGTGAAATGATGTCAAATGTTCACTAATTAGCCAATTATGCCAATTACCAGATAAAACTTGGTTGTCCTTCAGTAAATCCACAATGGCTACTCCTATAAACAAAAGCCTTCATCATTTTAAAGGAAGTGATATTCTGAATATCCTGTCCAAATTTCAGCCCAAAAGAATGATGCATTTCCCAAGTTATAACAAATTTCATGCAAAATATTATATTGAATTGAATTGAAATTTGAATTTTTCAATAATTAGGGGTACTTCTATGACCTCTAATAGCATGGTTCTTGTTTATAAGACTATAAGGAAACTGTTCAGCTAAAAAAAAAAATCAAAAAAAAAAAACACCTGTTCACCAGTACTACACCCTTAATGGCGCGACCCACCAACAGAGAACGTATTGGCCTCCCGAGTACATCAATCAGGACCTCCGGAGCAATAGGCTGTACCCCGAGCCCTCTACCTAAGGGTTATATCGTAACATTTGGACACTCAAACATCGAGGAGTGATAGATGGCATACAAGGGTGCCAGACCTCAATGAAATGCAATACTCCATCGTGATACATTTCAAAGTATCTTCTTGGACCGGAAATAGCTCAGAAACGTTAAGGAAGAATATGTCCCAATGAATAATTTCTCGTCCGCACTGTCTCGGAATTCAGTTCGCAAATGTATTCTGTCCAAGAAAGGCCGAGACCGTGCAGTGATGAGGGTGAGAAATGAGAAGAACTGAACTCTTTCCAAGAATCAACTAATAAGTGGATCGTTGGATGATAATCCTTGTGAATGGACAAGGATGTAAAGCTTGCAATAGTACACTTATGTTAATGTTTTGTTCCGGATGTTGCTCAAACATTTGATTCCCCTCCCTTTTTCAGCAGAGAAGGAAGCAAGCCTTTTGAAAAGATAAAGCGAATGTGTGCCACTTATATGGTAGAAATCCAGAATCCTTAACTTACTATTAATAAGACAATCTTGACTGTTATTAAAAATACAAAAAACAGACAGCACCCAATAGGTCTCATGTCTAAAATCTCATTCAGCAACTGCTTATGGGCCCTATTGAGGTTGTCAGATTGACAGATTAACTGAAAGAGCAGGAAAAACTTCCAAGAAATACAACTTGAAATAACTGTTGGTATTACACAGGGGCTGGTGTGTTACCGCTGCTTAAAACAAGATACAGGTAAAATACATGCACCAACAAGATTGTAACTGCCAAACTTTCTTCACTGTACCTGTTAAATTGGAATATTCCCCAGCATTGCAAGTAATACAATCAAAACAGCACACTGGTTGCCCTTTCTGGACGACTTTACGCATGCCAGGCTTACATGGCTCGCTGCAAACGGATTGGGGCACCTGAAACATGGCACAATATATTTCATCAAGTTAAATTGCATGTATCAATTAAGTCTCTAAAATGAGCTTCAAATGGCATAATAACCCCACCAAAAAACAAAAAAAAACAACGAGTGTAACACGAGCACACAGCAAAGAACAAAAAAGTTTTCATTCCCAGACGTGTAGGGATTCAAGATGATCCAAACGAGAGAGTCAATAGAACACCTCACCCCTCACAGTGTTCAGGTTTATACTGCAATTGAAAATAAAACGACTATTTTAAAGGTTTAGCTCCATTGAAGCAGTCTTATACACCACCTTATTGAATATGTCCAAGTATTGCAAAACTGTAGGTTTTTGAAAGCAATAATAAGACTATTTTTGTTCTACAGTGTTCAAGTATATAATTAAATTAAAATAAAGATTGTTGAGGTCATAAAAAACAAAAATAGCTGCACCGTGGACACAACCTGCGACAAGCTTCGGTAATGCATAACGGGCCAATTGTGAAATGCACATTTAAAATGCTCTTAAAAGATGAACAGCACGATTGGGAAACGCACATTTAATATTCACATTGGGAAACACATATTAAAATATTCATGAAAAAGATGAACTGGACACCTCTCATCCATGTCACCCACCCCCACGGTTATATCAGAGCGAGCTGATTCGTCACACAGTCACGTATTGTTTAACCACAAAATGGGGCTGTTCAAAAATTATGTAACGCTATTTGGGGGGTGGGGGAGGGTCATACTGTGTGTTTTGAATGGCTTGATTCAACCTTACTAACATTTTCTATTTGATATATGATTTAATTTTTCTGTGTCCCTCATCGTGAGAAACTCTCGACCCAAACAGACCTAATGGAAATGTAACGCAACAAACCCGGGCAGTGTATCTTCAGCAGTAGTATGGTAATGCTTTATGTTAATGATATATGTTAATGCTTTATGGTAATGCTTTATGTCAATGCTTTATGGTAATGCATTATGGTAATGCTTTATGTTAATACTTTATGGTAATACGTTATGGTAATGCGTTATGGTAATGCTTTATGGTAATGCATTATGGTAATACTTTATGGTAATGCTTTATGGTAATGCTTTATGTTAATACTTTGGTTGATGAATGGTTTGGAATGGTTGATCAGAGTAGTGATGGCAATGTACAAAAGAGCGCGCACAGCTGTAAGGACGAAGGACGGGAACAGTGGTGAGTTTGAGGTGAAGGTGGGAGTGCATCAGGGGTCGGTACTAAATCCACTTCTATTTGTAGCTGCGATGGAGGTGCTGGCTCAGAACATAAAGGAGGGTTTACCATGGGAGTTGTTTTATGCAGATGATCTGGTGTTGACTGCGGAAAGTATGGATGGGCTGAAGGAAAAGATTAACAAGTTGAAGGAATGTATGGAGACAAAAGGTCTGAAGGTGCATATAGGAAAGACGAAGGTGATGGCAAGTGGTAAAGCATGTGGTGAGGTGGAAAGAACTGGGAAGTGGCCATGTGCTGTGTGCAGGAAGGGTGTTGGAGTGAACTCCATTCAATGTACAATGTGCACTGAGTGGGTTCATCAAAAATGTAGTGGTCTGAGAGGGTCATTAACCAGTGTGGCAGCTACATTCAAATGTAAGGTGTGCACAGAGGGAGCTGCAGATGGAGGAAATGTTGAGTTGGATCTTGGAGACGGCATGAAGCTGGAAGGTGTGAAAACATTTTGCTACCTTGGAGACATGCTGAATGGAGAAGGTGGATTAGACTCGGCAACGGTTGCTCGAGTGAGATGTGCATGGAAGAATTTTCTGGAACTGAGTGGCGTGCTGATGAGGAGGGGAGTGTCGTTGAAGCTGAAGGGAAAGGTGTATGCTGCATGTGTGAGAAGTGTTATGATTTATGGGAGCGAGACATGGGTAATGAACGTAGAGCAGCAACGAAGGCTGGAAAGGGTGGAAATGCGAATGGTTCGGTGGATGTGTGGAGTATCGTTGAGAGAGAGGAAGACAAATGATGCATTGCGAAAGATGATGGGAATAGAGCCTTTGATTGATGCTGTGAAGAGGAACAGGTTGAGATGGTTTGGTCATGTGTTGAGGAAGGATGAAAGTGACTGGTTGAGAAGAGTGATGGAAATGAATGTAGAAGGAAGTAGCGGACGGGGAAGACCGAGAAAGACTTGGCTAAAGATGGTGGAAGAAGAAATGCGGGCAAGGGGGTTAACAAGGAGAGATGCAGAAAATAGGGCAAAATTGAGAAGATTGTCATGGGGACCGCAAGGCTAACCCACGCTCTAGCAGGGAAAATGGCCTTAAAATGCATGTTGTTGTTGTTGTTGTTGTTTATATTTTATGGCAATGCTTTATGTTAATACTTTATGGTAATGTGTTATGGTAATGCTTTATGTTAATGCTTTATGGTAATGCTTTATGTTAATGATTTATGGTAATGCTTTATGTTAATGATTTATGTTAATGCTTTATGGTAATGATTTATGTTAATGATTTATGTTAATGATTTATGTTAATGATTTATGTTAATGCTTTATGGTAATGCTTTTTGTTAATGCTTTATGTTAATGCTTTATGTTTATTCTTTATGGTAATGCTTTATGGTAATGCTTTATGGTAATGCTTTATGGTAATGGTTTATGGTAATGATTTATGTTAATGCTTTATGTTAATGCTTTATGGTAATGCTTTATGTTAACGCGAACATTTCATTGATACATTGATTTTGGGATACATGAATTACACCGCGTACACGAAGAGCAAAGCGGGTTTCATCAACTAGTTTACTTTGTCTTTCTATCTGTCTGCAGATCTTGTTTATGATGGAAGAACAACTTAATTTGAATTGAATGCTTCAGTTTGAATACTGTAGAACACAAATCGGAACACGAACCTGCCGTTCAGCAGTACTTTGGCTCTGAATTTGGCAAGTTGTACGGAATCTTGTCTTGATCATGCATGCATAGACAGAAATGAGGTAATTGCTTAAGTCTGTCTAACTCTCCAACAGGGAAACAAAACCGTAAATCATTCCAAACAGGAAATTTATTGTTTTAGGGACTTCAAAAAGACAAAAACTGGCATGAATAACTAATTAAACGTGTTAAATAACGTGGTGTAAAAGATGCTGCATCAACGGTGGTAAACCTCCGAAAAAAAGTTTGATTTGTATTTTGTAGTTTGATTCCTGTAAAATCTTTATTTTATTAAATGGAATTATATGCTGTACTTGAACACTGTACAACACAAATCGCCTTCTTCACACTTTCAAAAACCTTCTGTTTAGCAGTACTTGAACATAATATTACACCATTTTATAGAATCTCGACCTTTGCCACTCTTGCTCTCAGCGTTGGGGAATATCGAGATTCAGACAAAATGGCGACTCATGGGAAATATACATTGTGCTTGGAAACACAGCAAGCAAGTCTAAAAGGTCCTTCCCATGTCCTTTTTTCTCAAGACTGGTCTGGCTGGGTAAGGTATTCTATGAACTCTCTAGTTTTCTCTATTTTATGATCCGATTTTATTTCGCCCAACGCAATGGCCAGTCGATGATTTGTCATTTTTCAGTGTATTTGCAAACATGATAAATATATACAGACTTGGCATTTAATATGGAATATTTTTTTTGTGGGGGTGAACTTACTTTTCAAGATGTCTTAGAACCAAACGTTCATTGGAATTATGTTGAAATTATTCCAGATTTTGTTAATGTGACCTTTAAAAGAAACAAAAACCACATTTGACATTTCGAAACAAATAAATTGATCCATCAAAGTGATGTAAACTGATATCGAACTCAATTCATGGACAGTACTGTGTTAAACTTGTAGTGAAAATGTACCAAAGTTGAAGCCAGGTGTGATGCTCACTTAAACCGCTGAGCGGCGTCTCTAAGACCTCGGACGTCCACGACTCGAGGCCACTCCTGCGACATTATACAATGACATGTAGAATTGAATGGTACGTACCCACTTATATTCTAGGCTTGCTTGCATTGACTGATATATTCAATCTTTCTCATATGATGCCTAGATCCTGATATATATATTGCATGATGTATTTTACAGGATGATGCAAAGATCTGATTGAAATTAAACCTACATATGGGACAAGTTGTGGACTTGATTGATTTTCACAACAAAACTTCTGTACGTTTTCCAGAAGTATCTCTTTATTTTGCACATTAGCCAAATTTTTTTTTAACAAAAACAAAAGTTAAATTACGACTGGGATTACGGACAGTAAAATTACAGTTCAGTACTTCGTGTAACCCCCACGAGCATTCAGGAGAGCATGTACACGTTGAGGCATGCTGTTCACGAGCTTTGCCAAGGTTTGAACAGGAATCGCTTGCCATGCAGTGACAATAGCCTGCTGCAATTCACGCACAGAGGTCGGCTGCTGGTCCAAGTGGTCAATTTGACGCGTTAATTCTGCCCACACGTTCTCTATGGGATTCATATCCGGGGACATGGCAGGCCACTCCATATGCTCTACACCACGGTCAGCAAGAAAGTGTTGGATCATGCGAGCACGATGAGGCCGTGCATTGTCATCTTGGAAGACAAAGTTTCCTCGAAAGGCTGCACGAGCAAATGGAAGCAATGTTTCTTCCAGAATGGCCCTGTACTTGAACTGGTTCAGGTTTCCATTCAGAACAACCTGGTCAGTTTTGCCCCCTGCATGAAAAGCAGCCCAAACGGTCACCCCACCACCTCCAGCTTGGACTCTTGGCACTATACAATCTTTGTTGTAGGCTTCATGCACTTGTCTGCGCACTCGGACGCGGCCATCTTGACGATAGACCAGAAATCTAGACTCGTCACTGAAGATCACGTGATTCCAGTGTCCTGGCTAACATTGACGGTGCTCTCTGGCCCTCTGCAATCGGCACTGGTGGTGTTCTCTGGTCAGGCGTGGCTTTCTCAGGGGACGCCTGGCACGATAGCCTGCTTGAACCAGTCGTTGGTTGACTAGCCTTCTGGATACAGGCACATTTGTCAGTTGCTGCCACTCAGCCCTAAGCCGATTAGCTGACTTGGTACGGCCATTGCGGACTAACCGTTGCAGCTGGCGATCATCCCTCCTTGTGGTTCTGCGGGACGTCCTGGCCTCGGTATTGGAGTAGGGACACCCCTCTGAGCATTTCGTTTCAGGATCTTTGACACCTGACCTTGAGTGATGCCATACTGCCGAGCAATAGCACGCTGTTTCATGCCGTAATTTCGTAAAGCCACCACTCAATGACAAACAGCATTGTCGAGTTGACGGACCATCTCCAGGGGAAGCGGCAATAACTTTTGGAGACGTGCAGCAGTTGTTTTCCACTAATACAGAACGCAACAACCCTTGTATACCCGACTGTGAAGCCAATCATCAAATGCACCTGCCCGTACATTTTGCCACGCCACCTGTGATATAATCCTGTTGTTGACTTCTTGCTGCGACAGACAATCAGTGACATGGTTCTTTTAACAAATAAATCGCCAAAGTGTAAAAGAAACTCACCAGATTGATATAATGAGTTAAGAAAGTAAACCCAAGTCAAGAAAAAAAAAATTCCATATTAAATGCCAAGTCTGTATATATAATGCAGAAAAAAGAGATATACGTACTATTTTATCTCCATTCTTCCATAAAAATGCCGTGACATTCAAATTCGTTTCCCTGTGTGAATCCATTGTGAAATCAACAAATCCAATGCTTTTGAATGCCAATTCACCATTTTTCTCTCTCTGCCAGTTTATAATTTCATAAATAGCTGGAGGATCACCATTTTCATCATATTGTATGATATTTCCCATGTTGTTGACAAATCTCGTTTTATGTAGATAATAAATAATCTAGTGAAGTATTGAAAGTGAATTTGTTAATAAATTTGAAAATAACAAAAAATACATTATCAAGAGTACTGGAATGGCAAAACAATTGGTAGTCTTGATAGTCTTGGTACATTCAAGCAGTCATTACTGAGATGCATTATATCAAGTGAAGGATGATAAAAACAAGATAACATGGAAATCACTTATATTTAACAAAAAGAAAAAGTTATAAAATGTCATAGCCCACGTGGTTTTAGTAATCTTGCTGTACGGAGTTAAAGGCCGCCAGTCGGTCCTCTTTGGTCGGATTACAAAGCAAAATCTTCTGCATATGTATACTCTCATGTATTGTCATTGTGCCAAGTTTGAAGAAAATCCGTCCATGCATGTGACGTACATCTTGATTGAAGGCAGCGTTTTGAACAAAGTTACATTATATCAACTGGTAGTCTTCCTCGCAGTAGTTATAATGATTAACCCTATCATCCAATGGTCATGTGATCCAAGTGGTGTAAATGAGGATAATGGAGGAACTTTGTTCATATGCTGTATTGCAATGAAAATGAAACAGAAAACCAAATACTGCATTGGAGTCAACAGAATTAACCAAAAAAAAAGGTAAAGAGCAAAGATGGAGTTATCAGGAGGAACCTGGATAGGATTCGGGGTTTCAGCAGCTACTCCTCTACCCTCAAACCCATCCAAGCGCAGATAAGTGAACCTTCCATATTAATAAAAATTCTGTAAGAATTCACTTCTCCGAAAACAGATAGATAAAGAAAGAGAGAAATAGAGAAGAAACAAGAATTAGAATTAATAAAGAGAAATATAAAAAGTAGAAAGAAATGTGAAAGGAACAAAGATCCCGCACCCCGAGCCCGAACTCCTAAACATATACGTACTGTATTCGAGCAAAGCGAGGGCGAGAGAGGCCAGATAGAGCGAGGGGAGTTCAAGCGTGGCGAGGTTGAGTGAGGGAAGTTCGAGCGAGGGGAGTTCACAATACCACAATCAATGCAAAAGAAAGTAACGAGAGATTAACCAACGTATGATTTATCATGTATGATTATTACGTACCTGCCAAGGATAAAAATTGGAAAAACTGGCACATGAGTTATTTACAAAGGGGCCTTTATTAGGAACACAAGCCTGTAATTCATGGAGAGCATAAGCTACAGAATAGACAGCCAGGTATACATTGTAGGTGAATCTCAGTTCAGAAACATCAAAAAACCCATTTTCAATTTCATGTATCCGTTCAAGCCCCGTGCAAGCCTGAACACCTTCAACTTGCTCTCCCCAAATACAGCTTAAAAGTATTTCCCAAAATTGCATCAGAACTTCATCTGCAGTTTTGTCTTCAAGATAAACATTCGTTAATAATCTGGGACGGATCACAAAATAGATTTTTAGAACATTCACACCTGATTCAGATAATAATGATTTAAATGTGATAAACGATATCTTTAAAAAATCTTAATTGATGGAGTTTCCATTCCCTGTTATGTCAATAGTGAAACTTTAGGAAATGTTGGATTCAAGAATTCAAAGAATTAGAAAATCTCCCGCAGTAATGAATGTTTAAAATGATATCCCAGAGGCCAGAGGTGAAACAAACGGACAACGATCATAATTCCACGATCCAAACAATGTCTTGTTTTACGTGATAACAATGTTATAATGCTCCCTGAAGTTTTAGTAAAATACACTAGGCCTGGTGTTGGCTTCACAGTTAAGGTGCCTGTTAAAGACCCCACGGCACCTAGACCAAATTACAAATTGCTGCCCGAATTACTGCTGGAAGGCAATGGCAAACCACCCAGTGTACCTTTTGCCAATAAACTGCTTCCGCTACTGAATAAAACCTACTGAATGAATAAACCAATAAACTGCTGAATCAAAAAACCAACAAGAAGACGTCATGCGTAGCACGATACTTGCAAAATCCACCGCCGCCACTCCCCCACCCCAAAAAAGTTTTCCAATGATACAGCAAATTGTCCATTTCATGAAGATCAAAATTTACAATCTTGATCAAAGCTCGGGTCAACAGGATGAAAAGTGACGATATTCCAGATGAAAAATGATGATTTTGGAAGGTTGACCTTGAGTTGACCTTTGATCTTTTGACCTCAAATATAGTTAGTTTCCCTATTTAGTGACTCAATGTGCAAATATGAAGGATGCAATCGGAGCTTATGAAGAAGCAGCTGAGTACAGCAGAAAGAACGTTTCCATGGAAACAGAACCCCAGGTGCCCTCCTTGGTCAGTGTAACAGTGCAACGACCTATCAACATTGATTACTTTGGATTGAGAAATGGGTCCTGGGGAGAGCCATGTGGAATGATTATTTAGGAATGAGTCTTGTGGAATGAGTCTTGTGGAATGAGTCTTGTGGAATGAGTCTTGTGGAATGAGTGAGTCTTGTGGAATGAGTGAGTCTTGTGTAAAGGTGGGCGCGATTCGGAAAATTTTAAGTCCGCTTACCGCTTATCCGCTCCACCAGCCCGTGTAGTCCGATTCGCTTATCCGCTTCAGTGGCCGAAAATCTTAGTCCGCTTACCGCTTATCCGCTCCACCAGCCCGTGTAGTCCGATTCGCTTATCCGCTTCAGCGGCCGAAAATCTTAGTCCGCTTACCGCTTATCCGCTTATCCGCTTCGATTCGATTTTTTTAAAGCGCTTCGACGTTTTTAAAGCGATTTTTGACGTTTCTAAAGGGAATTTAATGCTTTTTAAGCCTAAATAGCCATTTCTAACTACTACAAAGACAAACAAAGCTTTTAAGATCGAAAATATACATTTTTATTTAAATAAAATTTATTCAAAATTTATTGAAACTAGGGCGTGCCCGTACGTGGGTGCAAAAAAACATGCGTGCAAACAACAACAACAAAAAAAAACTTTGAAACCACGTGGCAGTAACGACCACAGAACCCCCCCCCTCTATTTACATGAAATGGTTTGGTCCATTCGCAAAGCCAAAGCGAACGGCTTGCGAGTACGGTAGAACCCCCCCCCCCCCCCTCTATTTACATGAAATGGTTTGGTCCATTCGCAAAGCCAAAGCGAACGGCTTGCGAGTACGGTGACCATACCTTGGGAACCACTGGTCCGATTAATTTCAAACCTTGAAAAGGCACATCCTCGGGTCCCCAGCAATATACCTGGCAAGTTTCAAGTATATCGGACCCGTGGTTGTCGAGAAACAGCGGTCACAGACACACAGACACACACACATACACACAGAGATTACTGGAATTATTTATTGAAATAAAGTTTTCCACTCGACTCTACTCTACTCTACAGTTAATTTAAATATAATTTTAATATATGCAAGTTACATTAAAGAAAAATCAATTTGCCCGTCCTTTCTTTGACAAGAGAGTCTACTAGTCAACAGACTAGCAGTCTGTTGACTAGTCCTCGTCTTCCTCCTCCACCTCGGGGGCCTTCTTGAGGATTTGGAGGTTGCCCTTCATGAAGACGAGGGCCTCGAAGTTCGGTGCAGCCAGGGAATCTGTTGACCTCAAAAATAGATGGTGGTTGAATTCAGTGACCATATATATAAATCCTCTTAGAAGTTCAAGTCAATCAAATGAAAATTGGTGATTTTAGAAATTTGGCCTATGTTGACCTTTTGGCCTGTGTTTACCTAAATTATAATACGTGGTTGAATTCAGTAACCAGATATGCAAGTCCTCTTCAAATTTCATGTCAATTGGATGAAAATTGAGGATTTTAGAAATTTGGCCTATGTTGACCTTTTTGCCTATGTTGACCTCAAATATACTTGGTGGTTGAATTCAGTGACCAGATATGCAAGTCCACTTCAAATTTTAAGTCAATTGGATGAAAATTGAGGATTTTAGAAATTTGGCCTATGTTGACCTTTTGGCCAATGTTGACCTCAATAATACTTGGTGGTTGAATTCAGTGACCACATATGCAAGTGGTCTTCAAATTTCAAGTCAATCGGATGAAAATTGAGGATTTTAGAAATTTAGCAAATTTGGTGACCTTTGGCCTATGTTGACCTTTTGACCTATTGACCCCAAAAACAATAGGCTTCTTGCTTTTGACCAACTCCACCACTTGGTGACGTTTCGTGAAGATCGGTTGAAAATTGTGACCTGTAGGCCGGTGACAAACAAACAAACAGACAGACAACCAGACAGACAAACAGACAGACAGAACCACAAACACAACCGACCAATATACTTGAAAAATCTTCGATTTTGCAAGTAATAAACTACTGAATCAATAAACCAATAAACTACTGAATCAATAAACCAATAAACTACTGAATCAATAAACCAATAAACTACTGAATCTGCCTTTGGGCAGAATAGGATTTTGAAAGTCAAGAGTTATAAACACAAGTTCAATATCACTCACAAAATGCGAACAATACACATCATTAACACACACACATACACACACACACACACATGGTGACACACACACACACACACATAAAAACATGGAGACACACACAAACACACACCCAAACACACACACACACACACACACACACACATGGACACACACTCACACAAACACACACACACATGGACACACCCACACACACACACACAAACACACACACACACATAGAGACACACACACAAACACACACACACACACACATGGTGACAAACACACACACACATACACACATGGAGACACACAAACACAAACACACACAAACACACACACTCACATACACACACACACGCACACACATACAAACATGGAGACACACACAAACACACACCCAAACACACACACACACACACATGGACACACACACATGGACACACACACATATGCACACACATACGCACACACACACACACACACACACACACACACACATGGGGACACACACACCCACACACATGGGACACACACACCCACACACATGGGACACACACACACACACCTCTGATTGGGGCTCATTGAAAACCTGAAAATAATACCTTGAGAACAACAAAACTTCACACTTTGGTCCATGAATCATGATCCCTTACCAAAATGGATGTGGAAGCTTCAAGCCCTGGGAAGATTGCATCCACCTTATAAAGCCCACATATGGAAATAACAACCAAACACAAAAGTCCATGCAGATCACATTTCAGAGCGTATTGACGACAAGAGAAGGTAGGAATATCATTACATATGTCCACTTTTGAGTCACTCCTTCACCCCTCTACCACCGCACACCCCTTCATCACATTCCCTCTTCATCATGGTTCCACCGTAGCAAAGGATGTTTTTCTTATTTCCTCCTGGTGTCCTGCTACAAGGAATGTCGCTATGCTGCCAAAGCATCCACGTGGCGAGGATTACACTGACCGGTTTACCATGGAGACACACAAACCATGGATTGTCGCTGCAGTGTCACCGAGTGGGAGTTAGGGGAGCAATTTGAAACTCAGTGGCTCACATACATACTCTTTCCGAAAGGACACTGTTGAGTCTTTAATGTCAACCAACTAATGCCAGCAGATGGGATTCCGAGCATAATGCCCAACCGAGGCGTAATGCCATGTGAAACACCAGGTTGACAGCTTATGGCCATGTTGAGATTCAAACCTCTGCTTGGGAGCTCAGAGGGGAGTGTGCATACCTCTTGGCTTTCCTGTCATATATGTATATCAGCAAAAGTAACCGGCGTTGCCGGGTAACAATACGTCGCTTCTTGACGGGAATATGATGTGTGCAATCTGGGCTCTTCATCTGGAAGGAATTTAAAAAAAGATCCTAAGTACAATGGAGCAGTGGCGTCTGACGCTCAGGATGAGATGTCAAATTGCCGCCCCTCGTAACTTCCCATAAGTCATTGAAGTGTGTGTGTGTGTGTGTGTGTGTGTGTGTGTGTGTGTGTGTGTGTGTGTGTGTGTGTTTGTGTGTGTGTGTGTCCCTGTGTGTGTCTCCGTGTGTGTCCCTGTGTGTGTGTCTCCGTGTGTGTGTCTCCGTGTGTGTGTCTCCGTGTGTGTGTCTCCGTGTGTGTCCCTGTGTGTGTCTCCGTGTGTGTGTCTCCGTGTGTGTGTCTCCGTGTGTGTGTGTGTCTCCGTGTGTGTGTGTGTGTGTGTGTGTGTGTGTGTGTTTCGGGTTTCGTCGCCGGAGGCATTATGTTTTCGGGTTGTACGTCCGTCCGTCCGTACGGGCTAAACCTCGTTTTTCTCAGCAACCATATTTCCGATTGAGACGAAACTATCAGGGTAGGAGTGACACCCATGCAGAATGTTTTTATTACAATTGTGATGTCATTGGTCACGTGGTATGGCAGCCATCTTGGATTAAATCCACATAATTAAAAAAAATATTTCTCGGAAACAGCTGAATGGAAAATTTTGAAACTTGGCACATTGTCAGGTACTCCCAATGGGGAACAAAAGCTTGATAATGGTGACATCATCGGTGAAATGGTATACCAGCCAAAAATGTTTTAATTCAATTCCTTATCCTAAAAATCTGAAATTGCATGCACATGATCTATGATTCATTTGTATTGAAATATTAAATTTAGGATATCATATGTCACATGGTTTGGCAGCCATATTGGTTTGAAGGAAAATATTAAATAATTATATCTCTGAAACTGCTCACCCTATTGATGTGAAATTCTACAAATATCATCTAACAGTACTGTTGCATATAATTTGAAAATGATGATGTCATAGGTCACGTGGTTTGGCAGCCATCTTGGATAGAAAAACGAACCTTAAAAACGAAAAACTAATCCATAGGATCTTGTGGTCAGATGAATCCAAGTTTACTTTATCTGGTTCTGTGAATAGTCATAACAACGTGATCTGGGCAGTGGACAACCCACGATTTGCTGTTGAGCATAACGTCCAGTATCAAGCTTGTGTGTCCGTCTGGGCAGGCATTTCTTCTGGAGGCATTGTTGGACCAATATTTTTGGAAGAAAATGTGAATGCTGCAATTTACCTTCTAATGTTGGAGCAGCAGGTATTTCCACTCAATGATGGCCAAATGTGGTTCATGCATGATGGTGCGCCTGCTCATTTTGCTGCCAGTGTAAGGCAGGCCCTTGATTTGAACTTTTCAGACAAATGGATTGGCCGCTAGTGCGCACCGCTCAAAGTGCAGCGTCGAAGGCACAGGGAGAGCATAATAAAATGTGACCGTTCGCCACGAAGCCTGGAAAAGCCGTTCGCCACAAAAAGAAGAGAGACTGGAAAACTGTGACCATCCACCACGAAGCACAGGCCAGTCCACATCGCAACCAGCAAGATGGACTTTTCCTCTCCCTCCTCGCTGGCATCACTCCCAATCCTCAGGTCCTATCACCTTTTTCGTCCTCTGGACCAATCGCTGTAATCGGGGCGGGGCTTCATGGCCTTGCTTTTGACACCCAATGACGAAGGTCGAGGTGGGCCTCCCCTCCACTAGTCATCTGGGGGCAGAGTCTAATCTCTCGATAATGTCCGGATGATGTCGACGGCCGTGAAGCGGGGTTCACTGGCATGATCGGCAAATATGCTGGGTTTTCTTTTTGTTAGCCCTGATGGCGTTGTGGGCGCATGGATCTCATTGACTGGCCGGCTGAATTTTACAAGAACAAAGGGAAAATTACAGGAGGCGTTACACACTGGGGATTATTAAACATAAGCCCTATTTAATTAGCACAAAACCACCCTCCTTATGGCGACATGCAAACGCTTTTACCCGCACAGTCGGCCTACTTAATACATCAAGTTTCTTCTTCTAAGTGGCATATGGTCCATTCTAATTTATACAATCCTGCCTTCACTGAGGTATTTCATCTCTATCCCCCACAAATGTAACAATATTTATAATTATGTACAGTATATAAATATATCCAGAATGTTTCAAAATGACCTGGACAAGTTTGTTTGTTAATATATTTAGTACCACAAATGATGCAATGATACCCATTACTTTACATGATACAGAATTTTATATGATTTTCTTTGTTTTCATGTCTGGTGGTTTAATGTAAAAAAAAAAGAAAGAAAAAAAGGTGACCACAGGAGAAAGCTCAGTGAGTCGAATCGTTCATCATGACGAGATTTGACACACAAGTTCAGAGTAATTTCCGTTCAAGGTATGGAAGGAATCCGCCATCACGGACTAGTATCAGAGAGTTTGCAAGGGGTTGAGGAGACTGGAAGTTGTCAGAAATAGAAAAGTATCGGTCGACTAAGAAGAAGTACAGCAGACGATGAACGAGTGCGTGAATCATTTCCAACAAGTACCAGAAAATAAAACCGACTCACATCCAGAGAACTCGGACTACTAATCACCACTGTACACAGGAGTTTGCATAAAAGACTGTAGTTTTATACCTATAAGGTGTAGATTCTGCAGGAACTCAAACCAAATTAACCCAAGCACATGGTGTTTGCCTTGGAAATGCTCAGTCACATAGAGGATTATGAAGATTACCTGAAAAGGTCATGTTCACAGACGAAGCTTGCTTTCCTGTATCAGAGAAGGTCACCCAGCATAATGTGAGGATCTTTGGCTCTGAAAACCCCTTTGTGGTCATTCAACACATACGCGGAAAGATTACCTGAAAAAGGTCATGTTCACAGAGGAAGCTTGCTTTCCTGTATTGGGGAAGGTCACCCAGCATAATGTGAGGATCTTGGGCTCTGAAAACCCCTTTGTGGTCATTCAACACATACGCGGAAAGATTACCTGAAAAGGTCATGTTCACAGACGAAGCTTGCTTTCCTGTATTAGAGAAGGTCACCCAGCATAATGTGAGGATCTTTGGCTCGGAAAACCCCTTTGTGGTCATTCAACACATACGCGGAAAGATTACCTGAAAAAGGTCATGTTCACAGAGGAAGCTTGCCTTCCTGTATTGGGGAAGGTCACCCAGCATATAGTGAGGATCTGGGGCTCTGAAAACCCCTTTGTGGTCATTGAACACATACGCAGAAGTCCAAAGATCAATGTGTGGTGTGGCTTTCTCCATGACCGCTTGGTGGGTCCGGCTTTCTTTGCGGAGGATTCAGTGACCTCAACAATTTACATGAGCATGTTGGACGGATTCGCCTTTGGTCACTGGATTGGCGACACGGACCAACCGCCTGGCCCCCACGGTAACCAAACATAACCCCCCTGGATTTCTTTCTCTGGGGGTTTGTCAAAGATGTTGTCTACAACACCACGGTGGCAAACCTGCAGGATCTTCATTCTCAGATCACAGCTACATGCAAACACGATGCAAACACGCTGAGCTGAACATGGCAAGAACTCGTGTACCGCTTTGATGCCCTGCGTGTGACAAACGGAGCTCACTTTAAAGTGCATTGATGGTTCACACAAAGCGTTACGAGTTTCTGTATCTTGTTATAATAGAGCAAACGTATATGGTTATGTTTGTTTGTTTATATGCCACCAAAACGTCTTCTTCTTCTTCAATGATACCAAAACGTTTTCTTCTTCTTCAAATGAAATTAACACCCAAAACACAGTCCGTGAACTCGTAATTACGTTTCGACAGCTGAGACCCCTCAGACATTTGACGACCCTTTAAATCCCCCAAGACCCTTAAGACCACCAAGACCCCCGAACACCCAAAAATACCCTTAAAGACGCAAAATATCCTGAAGACCCAAAATACCCTGAGGACCCAAAACACCCCGAAGACACAAAATACCCCAAAGACCCAAAACACCCCAAAGACCCAAAATACCCTTAAAGGCCCTGAGGATCCAAAATACACAAATGGCCCCGAAGACCCAAAATACCCTGAAGACCCAAAACACCATGAAGACCCAAAATACACCGAAATGGTAAAATATGCTTATCCGTCTGAAAGTACGTGTGGTGAGGCGCACGGAGCTTGCCGAGTCACGCCAGTCATATAAACCAAAGAGTATCGTTGTATCATTTGTGGTTCTAAATAAATTAACAACCAAAGTTGTCCAGGTCTTTTTGGAACAGCCTGATATCACAACATATATACCCTTAAATAAGTAAATAACTCTCGACCTTTCAGAAAGGCAGAGTGAGAGTGTGAGATTTGTCTTGGTTGAAAGACATATTCCGAGTGTTGGACCAACATCATTGCTTTTGTGCTGCACATACTGAAAATATATGTGATTCCATTTTAGAAACGGATTTACAGAAACTCTATTTTACTTTAGTGTTATGCTACTCAAAATATGGAGTTCTGTCCAAAATATTCATGAAGCCGGCATGTTTTTTTTAGAACATGGTGATTTTTTTAACAGTTGGAGTTTTGCACCTCCAAATGTTCCATCCTTCCAGTTTATCTCCCACGTGTGGTCCCAAGCCCTTTACTATAGCACAGCAGGTAATGTATTTCCAATGACAAACACATTTTCACAATTGTCAAATAGAAACACAAATAAGTTCAAAACTATGACACCTTGTGGCCACTCCGTAACATATCCCAAACCGATGTGATGTTTTTATGTTTATTGAAGTTTCTTTGCACATTTTCTTGTTTGTTCTTTTCCTACAATTATACCAGTGTATACAACAACAACAACAACAACAACAACAACAGGCATTTTAAGGCCATTTTCCCTGCCAGAGCGGGGGTTAGCCTTTCAGTCCCCATGACAATCTTCTCCATTTTGCCCTATTTTCTGCATCTCCCCTTGTTAACCCCCTTGCCCGCATTTCTTCTTCGACCATCTTTAGCCAAGTCTTTCTCAGTCTTCCCCATCCTCTACTTCCTTCTACATTCATTTCCATCACTCTTCTCAACCAGTCACTTTCATCCTTCCTCAACACATGACCAAACCATCTCAAACTGTTTCTCTTCACAGCATCAATCACAGGCTCTATTCCCATCATCTTTCGCAATTCATCATTTGTCTTCCTCTCTCTCAACGATACTCCCCACATCCACCGAACCATTCGCATTTCCACCCTTTCCAGCCTTCGTTGCTGCTCTACATTCATGACCCATGTCTCGCTCCCATAAATCATAACACTTCTCACACATGCAGCATACATCTTTCCCTTCAGCTTCAACGACACTCCCCTCCTCATCAGCACGCCACTCAGTTTGCAAAACTTCTTCCATGCACATCTCACTCCAGCAACCGTTGCTGAATCTGATCCACCTTCTCCATTCAGCATGTCTCCTAAGTAGCAAAATATTTTCACACCTTCCAGCTTCACGCCATCTCCAAGATCCAACTCAACATTTCCTCCATCTGCAGCTCCCTCTGTGCACACCTTACACTTGAATGTTGCTGCCACACTGGTTAATGACCCTCTCAAACCACTACATTTTCGATGAACCCACAGCGCACATTGTACCTTGAATGGAGTTCACTCCGACACCCTTCCTGCACACAGCACACGGCCACTTCCCAGTTCTTTCCACCTCACCCCATGCTTTACCACTTGCCATCACCTTCCTTTTTCCGATATTCACCTTCAAACCTTTTGTCTCCATACATTCCTTCCACTTGTTCATCTTCTCCTTCAGTCCATCCATACTTTCTGCAATCAACACCAGATCATCTGCATACAACAACTCCAACGGTAAACCATCCTTTACGTTGCGAGCCAGCACCTCCATCACAGCCACAAATAGTAGTGGACTTAGTACCGACCCCTGATGCACTCCCACCTTCACCTCAAACTCACCACTGTTCCCGTCCTTCGTTCTTACAGCTGTGCGCGCTCTTTTGTACATTGCCATCACTACTCTGATCAACCATTCCTCCACTCCTAACTTCCTCAATGCCCATGTCACTACTTCTCGTGGAACCCTATCGAATGCTTTCTCCAGATCAACAAACCGAAGAAACAACTTCTTCCTCTTCTCCATGTACTTCTCCTGCAACTGCCTCACAATAAAAAGCACGTGTCGTTCCTCTTCCTGGCATAAATCCAAACTGCATTTCGTCGGTCTTCACCTTCTTCCATATCCTCCTCTCCAACACCCTTTCCAATACCTTCATTCCATGCTCCAATAACTTTATCGCTCGATACGAGCCACAGTCCAGCGGGTCACCTTTCCCCTTGTATAGAGGGACGAGGGTACTCAGTTCCCAATCCACTGGATTGCGGCCTTCTTTCACCACCAGATTGCAGATCTCTGTCATTCTCTTCACACCCCAATTTCCCGCTGCCTTCAACACATCTCCCACAACTCCCGTCGGCCCTCCTGCTTTTCTACTCTTCATTGCTTTTATCACTTCCTCAACTTCCTTCTCGGTTATCTTCTCTGCCGGTCCTAAAACTGGTTTACTCTCTATGTTGCCATCCCATTCATTCTCTGCATTCAACAGCATTTCCATATATCTTTTCCATCTTCCTTTAATTCCATCTGGGTCCACAACGATTTGTCCCACTTCATCCTTCAAGCAACTCACCCCGATCACATCACACTTCTCTTTCGCTATCTGCTTTGCAGTCCTGAATACCGCTCTCTGACCCTCTTCCAAATCCAAGCGTTCTCCGAATATTTTCCTACATGCCTCCTGCGCATTTGCTACCTCTTTCTTTGCAGCCTTCTTGGCTGCCTTACAACTTTCATGCTCTGCCATTTCTGCTCCCATACCCTTCGCCTTCGTACTCAGTCTCTCTTTTAATGCCCTCCTCACTGTCACCTCTTTCAACCCTCCACACCTTCATTCTCGGTTGGTACTTCACCCGCCGAGCTCTCCTCGCACCTTTCACCCTTATGTCTCAGACAACCAAGTGGTGCTGTGAAACAGCCTCCTCCCCCGGGATCACCTTTGTGTCCCGGAGGTTCCCCCTATCTCACCTACATACCAGCAGGTAGTCGACGGTTGTCGTCGACCCACCTGACGTGTATGTAACAAGCTTATTATCCTCTTTCTGGAACTGAGTATTACAAATCAACAAATCAGCTCCATCAGCAGACTCCAAAAGCCTTTCACCTTCTCCATTTCTCACACCATATACGTAACCCCCATGATCTCCCTCAAAACCGTCCATACTCCTTCCCACATGTCCATTTAGGTCTCCTCCGACCACAACAACTTCCTCATCTTTCACGTTTTCCATCAACTTCTCTATCGCACACCAGAACTTGTCCCTCTCTTCATCGCTCCGACCAACCTGCGGAGCATATCCCGAGATAACGTTCACCAAGAGCTTTCCAATCATCATTTTCACCATCATCATCCTTTCACTCACTCCAGTCACACTCACCACACTGTCTACAAACTCCTCAGAAAACAGGGCACCAACACCATTCACGCCTTCTGGGCACCCTTGCCACACAAACTTGTATTTCTGTCCCTGCCTACCCTTCACCATTCTCAAACCACTTCCCTTCCATCTCGTCTCCTGCACACAACATATGTCCATTCTTCTTCTGACCAATACTTCCACCACTTCTCCTGATCTCCCTGTCATTGTCCCTACATTCCATGTCCCAAACCTCAGAAACCGATCTTATATGTATTATACCAGTTACCAGTGTATTATGAAATATTTTTTGAGTAATCCACAAAAGAGAACAAATGAATTACAAACTATAGAATATTAAATATTCATTCAATCATTCCGTTTTTCAACCTCCATACCCTTCATTAATCCTTGTTTTCATCGAGTCCATATTTTGTTCCACAGAGTCGGTCCAATATTTTGTTTTATTAGAACATTGTTTGCCTTTATTTTCGTCATGTTCAGTTCCATAAAGTTTCGTTTTTTGAGGCCGAACACTCCTCAGAAAATCAAGGAAACCAGGCATTTGTCCAGAAGGTAAGGCTGTTCCAACTGTTCCTTCAAAAATATCAGAAAAACCTGAACTCAAGGTTGGAGAATTTACCCAGGCCTCACTTGCGATCCAAATTTTATCAGTAATATTCTTTGACCTCAACTCTTCAGCAAGTGGAATCAAAGGTGTATCTGCAGTAAATGCTAAAATTGCATTTGCTTTGGTTTGTTCCATTATCTTCCCTTTGAAATAAAACATAAATGTAAAAAAAATTAACTACATAAATGATGTGTTAGGGTGAATATTCATCTTTTTTTCTTCTGCACATAAAATTTGCAAGAATATACATTCTTACAGAATCTATCAAATAACTTTTATTTATTATTTTCCTTTAACAGCAACAATAATTCTCCTATTCCTGTGGGTTTAGTCATGGTCCAAGTCTTTCACAAGCCGGCTGGCCAGGCCTGACGTTTGACGAAGTAGTTATGGCGTGAATTTGGAATTTGTTCATGGTGCCGGCGATAGCTCACCTACTCTTGGTGAAGGACAAAGTGGGATATCGAAAGTCCGACACCGAGATGACAGCTTATACCTGGGTCGGGATTCAAACCCATGCTTAGAGGCCACCCTGTCAGCCCACCATCAAATAACTATTTTTAATATTGCAATTTTTTAATACTCCAAACATGTTTTTGCATAATTTGGAATTTTTGAATTGCATTCTCACCAAGACTTTTATATCTTTCTGTGTCTTCATTTGCGTAGAGCTTTTCGCGGAATGCGATACAGATTCCCTTTGCTTCAGCAT
The DNA here is from genome assembly GCF_964187855.1 of Myxine glutinosa. Taxonomy (NCBI): domain Eukaryota; kingdom Metazoa; phylum Chordata; class Myxini; order Myxiniformes; family Myxinidae; genus Myxine; species Myxine glutinosa. Next base: position 213,674,574 of record NC_136263.1, read on the forward strand.
CAGAAACAAACTGAGATACACCATTGAAGCCATACTCATCGGCTTCTTCCAAGGTGCCCACAAATTTCCACCAAAAATGGTGAACCAGCTGAGCAAGCGCAGAAGATTGGTATGCGTCACTAGGAATAGTACGGAAATATGAGGGGAAATGTGCTTTGTTGCTGTAGCACTTACAACTTTGCCAGAAATCAACCTGTATGGGTTGAACACAGAAATTATTTTAACAAATCAGTAAAAAATATTTCTGTGTGTATTTACATTATCATTTTATACAGATTTACATCATTGATATACTACAAATTCCAATATTGTATATTAATTTTTTAGAACCAAGTGCAAAATTGCAATCACTTTCTTTGTACTTCATTTTTTTTTATTGAAAAAGGTTAAAGTCAATCATCATACCTCTGGAAGGTAAGAATAAACAGAATATTCTCTTAAAGTCCCAATCAGAGCTCTGGGACCACATTGACCAATTCCTGTTTGAACAAAGTTTGGCCCTAAAATCTCCACGGCAGTTTTTGCATCTTGACGTGAAGAATAGCAAAAGTCGTGCATAATATAGTGAAGAGTTGCATTTTTAAGTATTAAGTGGTTGCGGTTTATTTCATTTATTGCAAACACCATAGCCATTAACATCTGAAAAGTAATTTCGTTGAACCTGATGGGCATCAACAGCATTAAAAATATGATGTCAATTCAGTTTAAAAAAAAAATAATTTAAACTGTTTTAAATGATTTATTTTAGCATTAAAAATATGACGTGCATTCAAAGTTGAAAAAATATTTTTTTCATGATTTGTTTCAGCATTAAAAATGATGTCCATTTTTTCAAAAGTTTTATAATTCAAAATTATAAAAAATTATTTTAAAAAGTACATTCAAAGTTTTATAAATATTTAAAAAAATTAAATATGCATTCAATTTAAAAAAAAAATAATTCAAACTCTTGAAAATGATTTGTTTTAGCACAAAAAAATATGATATCCATTCAAGGTTTTAATTTTTTTTAATGATTTGTTTCAGCATTAAAAATGATGTCCATTCAAAGTTTTATAAATATTGAAAAAAATTAAATGATATCCATTCAAATTTAAAAAAAACGAATTCAAACTCTTGAAAATGATTTGTTTTAGCGTTAAAAATATGATATCCATTCAAGCTTTAAAAAAAAATTTCATGATTTGTTTTAGCATTAAAAATATGGTATGCGTTCAAAGTTGAAGATATATATATATATATTTAAATGATTTGTTTTAGCATTAAAAATATGATATCCATTCAAAGTTTTTTAAAAAATGTATGATTTGTTTTCAGCAGCAGTTACTCACTTTTTGCAGTCATCGAATTGTGGTTCCTCCTTGAATGACCTGAAATCGACATAATAATCGAAGTGCAGATGAAAAACTCCAGCAATTATAAGATCCGTGTCCTGCATCGGACGTCCATTGAAGAGTTGACATTTTTCTTTCTGTGCTTGATTTTGATGCACGGACAAGGCAAATGCCAAATAAATGATAAACATTTCAGATTGGTGAACAAAACACATTCACAGCACGAACGACGAGATCTGCTGCATTTCTCCGAACAGACAAACCTTTAAATGCGCAATCACTGAGCAACGAAGCCGGTTAATGTGCCTGCGCTAGCAACTGCTCTTTTCATTATTAATTGTTGCATGTAATTATGTGAAAATATGAACTTTATGCAATTGGCAATTTAGTTTTGAGTGAATCTTTTTAGAAATGATACAGATAAAGTGCATGAAACGTTTTAAGTTAATTGTAAGATTAGAAAATGCAAACGTGACTCATTAAGAACTTTGATTGTAAAATTACAGATTTGTAAAATCGATTGTAAAGTGATTGTAAAATTGCGCACGTGCATTGATTTCAATAGCAACTGTGATGTTTCTAAAAACTTGCCAAGTTGGGTTCACTTCAACATGGATACATGAGCAGAACGTGCTTCGAAACGTGTAAACAAAATGGAGTTTTAAAGCCATTCATATTTCATTGCAGACAAATGTCACAGACAAAGTTTTTTTTTTTTTTTTTTTGTTTTTTTTTTTTGTTTGTATACAAGATCGAGGCTCGTGAAAGAGCTAACAATAATCACAAAAAAGACAAACCGACACACAAAACACAAAAAAACAAGGGGAGCGGCAGACAAGATGGGGAGAGAGGGGGAAGGACACAAACACAACATTTGAGAGCAGGGACATCGGGAGGACTTGGGGGGAAGTGGGAGAGGAATAAAACATATGAACGCTGCAAGGACTCTGGGGTGAATTACCGGGGGTAGAAAAGATCAAGGTTTTCGATGGGGGAAGATAAGAGATGGTGGTGAACAGCTGTTTTAAAGACCTGGAGGGAGGAGTGGGATTGAATGGAGTGGGGGAGTTTGTTCCAGAGGCGGGAGAAAAGGGGAATGAAAGAGTGAAGGTGAGCAGAGAGCCTAGACTTTGGCAGTTTAACCATAAGAGGGTTGCAGGCAGATCTTGTGCGACCTGAAGGAATATTTGGGGGACAGAGCACAGAGAGAGCTGGGGGAGCAAGGCCAGAGAGGAGTCGGTAGAAGACAGAAAGACCACCAACCTGCCTGCGGTGAGTGAGTGAAAGGCCCTCGGAGTTGACTACATCGCAGGAGATTCCAATGATTCTGAAAGCTTTGGCCTCAACAGCGTGAAGCCGAGCAAGGTGTGAGGCAGGAGCACCAGCCCAGAGGGGGGAACAGTATTCCATTGAGCTGCGGATGAAAGCCTTGTATGTGGTGAGGAGCTCAGGTGTGCCAAGGAAGGACTTCGCACGACGGAGGATGCCCAGTCGGCGACTGGCTTTGGAGGCCAGCTTGGAAATGTGGTTTTCCCAAGAAAGATCATGGCAGATAGTGAGACCCAAAAGCTTGAGCGACAGAACTTCTTGGAGAGGATTGTTGAGAAAGTAGATGGGAGGGTTGTCCAGTCGGTCCTTTCGGAGAGACATTGTAAGAGTGTGAGATTTGTCAGGATTGAAAGACATGTTCCACTTGTTTGACCAGTCTGTGATTTTGTCCAGGTCTGCAGAGAGTGAGGAGGCTGCAGACTGCCGATCTGAGGGATGAGGAATGGAGCGGCAGATAGTGGAGTCATCAGCAAAGAGATAGAGAGGATTTTCCAGAGAGTCGGAGAGGTCATTGATGAAGACCAGAAATAGCACAGGGCCCAGAACACTGCCTTGGGGAACTCCAGCCAGAACAGGAAGGGAAGATGAGAGAAATCCATTCAGGGCCACACGTTGCCTACGACCAGAGAGGAAATCCGCAAGCCATGAGTGGAGATTTCCCTGAATACCATAGGAGGTGAGTTTGGTGAGCAGAGCTGGGTGCCAGACTGTATCGAAGGCACGTGATATGTCAAGTGAGACAGCTCTGATTTCCTGTTTGGCATTGAGGACCTCCATCCATTGTTGAGACAGCAGAAGCAACATGTCCAGAGTAGAATGACCTGGTCTGAATCCAAATTGATGATCAGAGATCAAGCCATTGGAGAAGAGGAAGGATTTGATATCTGAAGCAATGATGGATTCCATGACTTTGCTGATAATTGGGAGCAGGCTGATTGGTCTGTAGTTGCAAGGATCTGTTTTTGCACCTTTTTTGTGTAAAGCGGTAATGTTTGCTGATTTCCAAGATGCTAGCAGATGACCTTGAGCAAAAGAGAGGGTGAAAAGAACAGAGAGAGGGTGAGATAGAGCGGCAGAGCAGGATTTTAGGACCCGAGGGCTGATGCCATCTGGGCCAGTTGCAGAATCAGAGTCGAGGTTTGATAAAAACTTCTCCACCTTGTCAGGAGAGAAGGACACAGAGTCCAGGAGCAGTTGGGTTCGACTGGGAAAGGTGGGAACAGAGAGAGATGGGTTTGGGACACAAGATTTTGAGGCAAACACCGAGTTGAGGCATTCGGCTTTGTCACGTGCGGTGTCAACTGTGTAGCCATTTGAGGTAAGGGAGGGGATGGAGGGGGAACAAACACCAGAAACGGATTTGACCAGACGCCACCAGGATTTGGAGGAAGGAGACAGGTTTGAGAGTTCAAACTTGAGTGTGGAGAGATAGTGCTTCCTGGCACTCCTGAGGGTAGAAACACACTTGTTTCGAGCTTGGTGGAAGGAACTGAGATTGCCTTCAGTTGGATTTGCCTTCCAAGAGGCAAAGGCAAGTTGTTTCAGGGCAACTGCCTCACCACAAGATTCAGTGTACCATGGACGGGAGGAAGGGTAAGACAACTGAAGACGAGATGGGATAAATCTGTGCATGAGAGAGAGCAGTTTGCTTTGGAAGAATTCCCAGGAAGAATTGATGTCAGAGGCATTAGAGATGGGAGACCAGTCCAGTTGATTGATGGCTGCTTGCAGACCGTGCCAGTCGGCCTGAGTGAAATGCCAGACTCGTCGGCGCTGAGGAGGCTCTCTGAGAATGGCCAGTGAGATGTCCACTTTAACAAGCACATGATCAGAAGAACCGATTGGAGCAGAAGAAGAGCAGCAGACATTTGCAGGGAAGTTAGTCATAACCAAGTCCAGAAGAGAAGATACTCCATTGACTGAGATCCGGGTCGGGAAATTGACAGATTGTGTCAGTCCCAATGAGTCGCAGAAGTCCTTTGCTGAGGTGCCATGGCTGGTGAGAGATGAACCCACACCCAGCCAGCTGGCATGATGACAGTTGAAGTCACCACATATGAGGAAGAGAGAGGTTGGATGAGTTGATAGAAGTTGGTCCATGTTGTCCGACAGAGAAATGTAAATGGAGTCATCACTGTTTGGAGGACGGTACAGAACACATATGAACAAAAGGTGGGAGCGGAGAGGAAGCCGTAGCCAGAGGTACTCCTGTGGGTGGGGTGGAGAGAGGGCAGTGCAGGGAGAGTGAGGAAGAGAGTTTTTGATAAAGATAGCCACCCCACCACCAGGACGAGGATCAGGTCTATGGTACCGGAGGAGGGAGTAACCAGGAAGAGATATTAAGGAATCAGAGACATCTTGAAGGAGGAAAGTTTCTGTTAAGCAGATCAAGTCTGGATTTTCAGAAGCAACCTGAATGGAGAGATCAATCAGGTTTGAGCGAAGGCCCCGGATGTTTGAGGTCCATACCGTTAGTGAGGAGAGATGGGGAGCATCGGGTGCAGGACAGGGGAGGGGAGGGGTAGGGTCAGATGAAGGGTGAGAGGGGGATGTAGGAAGAGCAGTTGATAGTGTGTCAGAGATTACAGAGGAGTTACAAGAAAGGGAAGGATGAGGAGGACGAAAGGTTTGATGGTGATGGAATGAGGCACAGTGAGAGTTTGTTTGAGGGGGTGCAGAGGAAAGTAGAAGGTTGGGGGAGGTGGGGGTATGACATAGGAGGGAGAGGAAGTGGGGAGGAGGCAGCTTTGAGAAGGAGGTGGGAGGAGGGAGAATTTGGGAGGGATGGTTGGGGGGGAGATTTGAAGGGGAGGGGCAAGGTGGGAGTTTAGAAAGTGGATGATTAATGAAAGATGCACATATATAACAAATTGGGTTTGTTGTGATTTTCAAGTTAGCGATTCGTTTAAGAACGATGGAGGAGGGATGGAATGAATGAGAATTTAGAGCATGGAGTGATTTGGAATCATAAGAGATTGAATATTTTTTTGAAATGGAATGAGATGAAGAGGAAATTGAAAGGAGCCTTTTAAATAAGAAGAAAAACAGCGTGTTGTAATAAACCACTGAATAAAACACTGAAGGGGATTGTTGAAACATATTTAAACAGAACTGTGAAGAACAATCGTATATTCACAAAAATACCAATGGGGAGAGGAAGCCTAGCGCGACGACCACGAGTCACTTGAACAGGGCAAAAGGTGGAAGGCAAGGGGAAAATGGGGGCGGGGCGAGACAGCGCACGTGGGCAGAGGCAAAAGCACACGAGGAGAAAGGGAAATAAAAGTTTTTTTTGGTTGTTTTTTTTTTTTTTTTTTTTTTGGGGGGGGGGGGTGTGGGGGTTACAACGTTAGACAAATAGTAGATGTTTGGTGAAGCTTGGTGGAGAAGGGGAAATCAAAAAAGCGAGCAAAACAGCGAAGGAATGAACAACCTTCGAACAACCAACCAACCAGTTGATTTATCAAAGGTGAAACCTGCAAGGAATAAACCTCAGACAAGGTTGTCTATCTTCAGGGCAGTGTTTGCTGTTAACGTGTTTCCATCAGACAAAATTGACCAACAATTCCTTCAGTATTTTCCGGATATTAAGGACCGTGTACAAATGGTGTTGAAAATGGTGTTTGCTCACCTGGAATGAAGTTTCGGGGAGCTTATGTGATGGCGCGTCGTCCATCCATCAGTCCGTAAACACTTGCAACTTCTTCTCCAAAACCACTGATTGGATTGTGACTAAACTTTACACAAATGATATTTATGTTGTGACTGAAGTTTATTCACGGCATTAAAAAGATTGAAATTTAAGGGGGTCTACCAGGGGTCAAAGTGGATCCAGCTTTGACCCCCCAAAATAGGAATTTGCGTTTTCCTCCTGAGGAAAACCTGAGGAGTCTACTGGGGGAGGGGTGGGGGGAGGGTTGTCCCCACAATTGGTATTTACTTTCTTCTCAGACACTACACAGACAATTCCAACTTGACCACAACATTCCGTTCATCACTCATGATGTACTAACGTTTGTTCCCGGCATTTAAAAAAAATTGAGGTCTAAGGCGGTGTATGGGTGGGGGCGAGGGGTGGAGGGGTATTTTTTTTTTTTTTTTTTTTTTGTATACAAGATCGAGGCTCGTGAAAGAGCGAACATTAATCACACAGAAAGACAAACAGACACACAAAACAAATAACATCGGGAGCGGTAGACAAGATGGGGAGAGAGGGGGAAGGACACAAACACAACATTTGAGAGCAGGGACCGAGAGACATGGAGACATCGAGAGAACTGTGGAGGGAGAGGGCTTTGGGGGGAAGGCATGGGAAGGGGGAGGGGGGTGGGAGAGGTATAAAACGTATGGACACTGCCAAGACTTCCAGGAAAGAAGTTGGAATTTCAAACAAGGTGGATCTGGGGTGAATTAGCGGGGGTAGAAAAGATCAAGGTTTTGGATGGGGGAAGATAAGAGATGGTGGTGAACAGCTGTTTTGAAGACCTGGAGGGAGGAGTGTGATTGAAGTGAGTGAGGGAGTTTGTTCCAGAGGCGGGAGAAAAGAGGGATGAAAGAGTGAAGGTGAGCAGAGAGCCGAGATTTCGGCAGTTTAACCATCAGAGGGTGGCTGGCAGATCTTGTGCGACCTGTAGGAATATTTGGGGGACAGAGCACAGAGAGAGCTGGGGGAGCAAGGCCGGAGAGGAGTCGGTAGAAGACAGAAAGACCACCTACCTGCCTGCGGTGAGTGAGTGAAAGGCCCTCAGAGATAGCTTCATCGCGGGAGATTCCAATGATTCTGAAAGCTTTGGATTCAACAGCGTGAAGCCGAGCCAGGTGTGAGGCAGGAGCACCAGCCCATAGGGGAGAACACTATTCCATTGAGCTGCGGATGAAAGCCTTGTATGTGGTTGCCCCCCAAAATACTCATAGGTATTTGCTTTTTTTCTCAGAAACTACACAAACAATTTCGATGAAATTTGACCACAACCATCCACACCCATGATGTACTGAAGTTTGTTCAAGGCATGAAAAAGAATCGGGCCCGAATGGGGGAGTACGGGGAGGGGTGGGTTGCCCCCAAAAATAGGTATTTGCTTTATTCTCAGAAACAACACACGCAATTCTGATGAAACTTTACCACAAACTTAATCACCCGTGTTGTACCAAAGGTTGTTCACGGCATTTTAAAAAATCGGGCCCTGAGGGGTCCACTAGGGGGGTCGCCCCCCCCCCCAAATACGTATTTTCTTTCTTCTCAGAAACTACACATACAATTCCGCCGAAACTTGACCACAACATTCCATTCATCATCTGAGATGTACCAACGTTTGTTCCCGGCATTTAAAAAAATCGGGGTCTATGGTGGTCATACAAGCAGGTGTCAGCTGAGGTGTAGCAGATGGTGTATGATGGCAGCTCGGGAGGTGTTGTCCGACTGATTATCCATACTAACTAAAAAAAGTTTTGCGCATTTATTTCATTGAATTGCGTGACAATTTGTGTGAGACTTTGAAAATTATTAGAATCATATTATACTCTGCTCAATTTCAACAATAAACTTGCATTAAAAAAATATATATATATATATATGTACTTTTTTGGATCTGTAGATATGTAGATATTTAAAATATTTGTAAATATTCTAAATATATAAATTGTAAATACAGTCACGTGAAAAGGTAAGTACGCCCCATGTAAAGTTTTGACTTTTTCAACATATTTCAACATACAGCTATTTGATCTTCATTTCAACAATATTGATAGATAAAGGTGATATAATATAACAAATATCATGAAACATTTATCATATTCTAAATATATCATATCATATTCAAAAATATCAACTTCCGCTTCCGGTCCGGTATGAAGAAGACGCAGGCGTCACATGCTCGCCGCTTCTTCGACCGGGCCACTGTCAGTTGCTTGCTTTTTTGGTGGTCGTGCGGATTTTTTGGCCATTGAGTCTGCCCTCTGCATAGCCCCGGCTCTGCTCCCTGCTTCGCCTGCCCGGCTCCTTCACCTGCTCGCTGTTTCCTCGGGCGTGCTCTCGTGGGTTGTGACCATCGCAGCGGTTTGGTGGCGGTTTCCCCGCCTGATCTAGATTTGTAGCGGCGGCGGTCGATTGCCGCTGCATCTGCCGCTTTGCCGTGATCAACCTTGGCCTCGTGATCGTCTCTTTGCTCCTGCCTGCCCTCTGCTTGGTCCCGGCTCTGCTCCTGGCTTCACCTACCTGGCTCCTTCATTTCCTCGGGCCCGCTCCCGTGGGTTGGGACCATTGTTTCACCTCCTCAACCTTGGCCTCGTCTCGTCTCTCCGCTCTTGCCTGACATGGCTCTGCGGTACTCCGCCGCAAGGCTCCTTCTGCTCAATACCCGCTCCACCCCATCATGCATCTCTGCCATCAAATCAAATGGACTCCTCCGACGACCCAGGTACATTCACCGTGGCTCCGGTCGTAAGTTTGTATATTTGCAATCAGGTCACTCCATCCCCGTCCTCTGGTCGGATCAGCGCACTCTCACTCTTCGTCCCAGCGCACCTGGTCACAGCAACGCACACAATCCCACCTCCTGCCTACGAACCCTGGCTAAATCACCTGAATTCATCCCTGCTGTTCAAAACAACATCAAGCTCACCCTGTTCAACACCCGGTCCCTCAACAACAAATGCCTCATCCTGAACGAATACATCCTGGATAACAAACTGGACTTTCTCTGTCTCACCGAAACCTGGCAACAACCTCTGGACTACTACACACTCAACCTCACCACACCCAATGGATAATCCTACGTCAATAAACCATGCTCGGGGGGCCAAGGTGGTGGAATTGCCGTTATCCACCGTCAAGACATCAGGATCAGCCTCATCCCCATCGCCCCATCCTCATCATTTGAACACCTTCTCTTTTAAACTCGATGGTCGCACACAGTCAGTCATGGCTGTCGTCTACCGCCCTCCCAAACCACACCCATCATTCCTGTCTGACTTCTCCTACTTTCTGACCCAGCTATGTTCCCTCTCCCCCTCAATCCTCCTCCTTGGTGATTTCAATATCCACATGGACTCCACTGACTCCACAATAACCACTGACTTCACTGATTTACTCACCTGCTTTAACCTCACTCAACATGTCGACTTTCCTACCCATATCCGTGGTCACATTTTGGACCTTGTCTGCTCCACTGGATTAATCTTGCACCATCTCTCTGGCTCTGAACTCACCCTCTCTGACCACTTAGCTATCACTATGACCATCAGCACCCCCACCCCAACACCAAGGCATTATCGCACTATCAACTTCCGTAAGCAAAACGCTCTTTCACCTACCTCATTCTCATCCACCCTCTCTGAAAAAATGTCCACTTCTCCCTTCGTTGACCTCCACACACCTTCTGACCTCACTGACTACTACAACCACACTCTCTCCTCCTGCCTTGACCAGCTTGTGCCTGTAAAAACCAAAACAGTTTTTTTCACCCATTCTGCTCCCTGGTTTACACCTGAACTCTGCCTGATGAAAACTCATGCTCGCCAACTTGAAAGACTCCGCAATAAAACAGGTCTCACAGTTCACTCCCAAGCCTACAAGGACCACCTACAACACTACAAAGATGCCCTCTCCCGCGCCCGCTCCGCCTACTACTCTCAAATTATCCACTCTGGCGCCGGAAACCCAAAAGCACTCTTCTCGACAATAAACAAACTCCTCCGCCCCCTGAACACCACCACCCAGTCATTCACAGTAGACAACTGCATCTCCTTCCTCTCTTACTTCCAATGCAAAATTGACAACATCTACAACAGCTTGACCACCGCCGCACCCGCTCCCCCTCCAACCACCTGCCCCCCCCTTGTCCTGCCATCCCCTGTCTCGGTTCTCCCCAATCTCCCCTACTGACCTCTCTGAACTCCTCATAGGAATGAAAACTGCCACCTGCACTCTTGACCCCACCCCCTCCAGCTTTGTCAAGGCCTCCCTCCCTGCTCTCTCTCCACTTATCATTGCAACAATAAACTCCTCCCTGTCTACAGGCATCGTCCCACCTTCCCTCAAAATTGCTGCTGTTACCCCCAATTCTAAAAAAACCTGGTCTAAACCCTGACACCCTAAACAACTTCAGACCTATCTCCAACCTACCCTTCCTGTCAAAAGTTTTGGAACGCGCTGTAGCCGCTCAACTCAAACATCATCTCTCTGCCAATAACCTGTATGAAACATTCCAATCCGGATTCCGCTCCAACCACAGAACTGAAACTGCTCTCCTCAAAATCACCAACGACCTTCTCCTCTCCTCTGACGCTGGCAACCTCAACATTCTCATCCTCCTCGACCTCAGTGCTGCCTTTGACACCATCGATCACACCATCCTCCTCACCCGACTTGAATCCACCTTTAACGTTACCGGCACTGCCCTCTCTTGGATTAAATCATACCTCTCTGACAGATGCCAGTTCATCTCCATCAATAACTGCAAATCCCCCACTGCTCCCCTCTTCCAAGGTGTCCCCCAAGGTTCAGTTCTTGGCCCCCTCCTCTTCATCCTTTACCTGTCCCCCCTCGGTCACTTAATCCGCCGTCATGGTCTCCAATTCCACTGCTTCGCCGATGACATCCAGCTTTTCATCTCCACCAAGTCCGTCTCCACCGGCACCCACTCTATCCTGACAAACTGCATCACTGAAATAAAATCCTGGCTTCAAATCAACTTCCTCAAGCTTAACTGTGATAAATCTGAAATAATCATCATTGGCCCAAAAACGCTCACAAAATCCACCCATAACTTTGCCCTCAACATCGACGGTATCCCAGTATCCACCTCCCCTCACATCCGGAATCTTGGCGTCATCTTTGACTAAACCCTCTCCTTCGACAAATACACTAAACAGATCACAAAGTCAGCCTTCTTTCACCTGAAAAACATTGCCCGTCTCCGCTCATCCCTCTCCTCCATGGCTGCAGAAACCCTCATCCACGCCTTCATCACCTCCCGTCTGGACTACTGCAACAGCCTCCTCTATGGTTGAGCCTCAAAAATCACCAATAAACTCCAATACATTCAGAACTCCGCTGCCCGTCTACACACCCATTCCCGGACCCGTGACCACATCACCCCCGTCCTTTACAAGCTTCACTGGCTTCCGATCCCCCAGAGAATCCAGTACAAAATCCTCCTCTTGACATACAAAGCCCTCCATAACCTGACCCCATCCTACCTGGCTGACCTCCTCTCCAGACGCACTCCCACCGGCTAACTCCGCTCTGCTGGTACCAACCTCCTGACCCCCTCCGTCCAGACCAAATTCAGATCCTAGGGGGACAGGGCCTTCTCCATCGCTGCTCCCACCCTCTGGAACTCACTACCTCACACCATCAGAGACTCCTCCTCACTCACCACATTCAAAACATCACTAAAGACCCACCTGTTCAACACTGCATTCAACATTCAACCCACAGCATTTAACCCCTGACTAACTCTTCTCCTTCTCCCTCCTTTTGCTTTAAATATTTCCCTATTGATTCTTGTCTTTTTGCAATTGTTGTTTTCATGTATTGTTATGCATTATGTTTTCCACTCTGTCAAAGCGCCTTTGGGCTTCTTGAAAAGCGCTATAAAAAATAAATGAATTATTATTATTATTATTATTTACATTTTGTAGTCCATTGTATAATCTAAATAAACATAAATGCAAATTTCGCATGTGGAAAAAGTAAGTACACCCTTGGCTCTAATAGGTGGTATTGCCCCCTTTGGCAGAAACAACCTCAAGTAGGCGTTTCTTATAACTGTTTATCAGTCTCTGACATCGACTGGGAGAAATTTTTGCCAACTCCTCCATGCAGAATTCTTTCAGCTGTGCGATGTTTGAGGGGTTTCTTGCATGCACAGCTCGTTTCAAATCCCCCCACAACATCTCGATGGGATTAAGATCCCGGCTTTGACTTGGCCATTCCAGAACCCTCCATTTCTTTCTTTTCAGCCATTCCTTGGTGGATTTACTGGTATGTTTAGGGTCATTGTCATGTTGCAAGTTCCACCTTCGGTTGAGCTTCAACCTTCCGACAGATGGCCTCACTTTATCCTCAAGCACCCTCTGGTACAATGAAGAATTCATAGTGGATTCCATGATGGTGTGCTGCCCAGGCCCTGATGCAGCAAAGCTGCCCCAAACCATAATATTTCCACCACCATGCTTTACAGTTGGTATCAGGTTCTTGTGGTCAAATGCTGTCTTTGGTTTTTGCCAAACATGTCTTCTGGTACTGTGGCCAAATAGCTCTACCTTTGACTCATCTGTCCAGAGCACATTGTTCCAGAAGTGCTGGTCTTTGCCTAGATGTTCATTGGAAAACTCTAGTCTTGCCCTGATGTTCTTTCTGGACAGCAAAGGTTTCCTCCTGGCACACCTCCCATGTCGATCAAATTTGTGCAGCCTCTTTGTAATGGTAGACTCGTGCACTTTGACATCACCAGTGGCAAGAGCTACAATGAGGTCCCGTGATGACATTGTGGGGTTCTTAGAGACTTCTTTCAGCATCTTGCGGTCTACTCTCGGGCTGAACTTGCTGGGGCAGCCTGGCCTGTACAAGTTGGCAATTGTTTGGAATCTTCTCCACTTGTAGATGATCTTCCGAACAGTCGAATGATTGATTTCAAATTGTTTGGAGATCTTTTTAAATCCATTCCTAGACTCGTAGGCATCTATAACCTTCTTTCTGAAGGCCTCAGAGAGCTTTTTTGATCTAGGCATGGTGACGCCGCACACTTCAACAACAAAGAGCAAACCAAACTAAATGTCTGAGGTTTAAATAAGACAGGTTCCTCCAAGATCCTATCTAACGATGTTCTAATCATTTGCACCTGAGCTGGTGCACCTGATTCTAATTTTAGGTATTTGAAGTCGTGATAAATGTAAGGGTGTACTTACTTTTTCCACATGTGAAATTTGCATTTATGTTTATTTAAATTATACAATAGACTACAAAATGTAAATGTTTCATGATATTTGTTATATTATATCACCTTTATCTATCAATATTGTTGAAATGAAGATCAAATAGCTGTATGTTGAAATATGTTGAAAAAGTCAAAACTTTACATGGGGTGTACTTACTTTTTCACATGACTGTATATAATTTGTAAATTATACATTTTCTGGCTCTGTATATAATATATATGTAAATATTGTAAATATTATGTCATGTTTTAAACCACACTGTAAACACTGTTGAAGTGTAAAATTTATGAAGCAAGTAATTTATATGAGCTACAACCTGCTCACCTCGTGTGCAAGTGTTTTTGTGGTTTCCATGCAGAAGTTGAGATTTCCTCCTGCAGGGGAATTATCTCCGACACTCTGACCAAATTTGTTTGCTCGAGAAAAGTAAATTCTTAGTAGAGGCAATGGTAGACCACATATTGTCATGGTAAAATCATTTTTATGACTGAGGGTAATATGATTACAGATAGGGTGTTTTTTGAAATATAGTGTTGGATTGGGTCTTCCCAAAATGATAAATAATTCTGTACAAATGTCAAATAATGATTCAGGATATCTCGTTACGTTATGTCTTTAAAATATATTCAAATATATTTTAAATGAAATGTTTTTATTGAGTTATATAAGTAAGTTGTAGAAGGATATTGTTTTTCAATGTAAAATAATACAATTGACAGCAAATAATAAAATAATAGAGCTGGTGCCACCATGTTTGACCAGGTTGTCTGAAGTAATTAGCATACACTGAACTGCTTTACAAATCCCATTGTGTTTGGTAAAACTAATTTTAAAAAATGCTTGCTTGCCAAGGCCATTGGTAAACAAGTGTTCGTTAGGACAAATAGTCTCAGTACGAGGTCTGAAAACTACCATTGTGTTATAAATTAGATATAAATATTTGTAAGGTGTGTCCCCTCCCACTTTTGCCTACGTCACTTCTGGGGGATGGTAATTCACGTATCCATCTGCAATTTGATGTTAAATAACTCGGTTTTGAGAATGTGGTGTGTGGAACTATAAAATTGCGTGCAGTATTGAGTTTTAAAACCAAACTACTTTCTCAGTAAATCTTTTGTTATATACATATATAAATTAATTTATTATATTATATTAACCACAATCACAACCACCAACACCCATGATGTCCTGAAGTTTGTTCACGGCATTAAAAAGAATCGGGCCCTAATGGAGGAGTACGGGGAGGGGTGGGTTGCCCCCAAAAATAGGTATTTGCTTTCTTCTCAGAAACAACACACGCAATTCTGATGAAACATTACCACAACCTTAATCACTCGTGTTGTACCAAAGTTTGTTCACGGTTATATTAACCCCTTGAATCCGAATTCAAGGGGTTAATATGCAACCGTTATTTATTTTGACAATTTACTTGTGGTTTACTAATTAAGAGGAGATCCTCAGCTTTCCATTGATACCTTCCATGCATCATTGCTGTCACACGACCGAGCACATGTTCATTGAAAATGACAAGTTCAAATCGTATTTTTACAAGTTTGGCTTATTGATGCATGTCAGGATAATTGGTGCAAAATGAACGTCAGATGTGAACTTTTCTCAGGAATGATTGGCCTTTATGCACCCACACCTTCAACATGTCCACCTCCCCTTTCAACACAAAGCTCACAGCGGCGGAGCATGCCCTGAACTGCTCGTCTCACCATAGCATGGTCATTGTGCAAAGCATCCACTTCATGTTGAATACGGCCCTGCAATTCGTCAAGATCACGGGAAGGAGTTACGAACACCTTGTTCTTTAAATGTCCCCAAAGGAAATAATCACATGGTGTGAGGTCAGGTGATCTTGGTGGCCATTCCACTGCATGGTTGAGGGCAATGACTCGGTCTCCAAAGAGTTCCCAAAGTCGATCTCAGACAGCGATAAGAGGATGTGCTGGGGTGCCGTCTTGGGCCCACCAGAGATATCTGAAGACACCACGAACCTGTCGCTCAAAGTTCTCCTCCAGCTGCGGTAAAACTTCATCATTGATCATCTGCAGATACCTGTTACCATTGACATTCCTTTGAATGAAAAATGGTCCGATCACCTGACCACTTCCACAAAGTCCCAACCAAACAGCCCACTTTTGTCGATTCATGTTGGTGTCAAAATTAAATTCCGGGGGTTGTCCTGTCGGTGCATATTCAAGAACATTATGTGTATTGACTTTGCCGTCCATGGCGAAAGCAGCTCTTCGTCACCGATAACGAGATACTGCAGGAAATTGACATCTGCTTCTCAGCGTGCTATCAACCATCAGGCAAGCACCAGCCTCCTGGAAAAATCCCCTGGCGTAAGTTGATGCCGGATGTGAATCCGATATGGATGTTGGTGGAGGTCCAGTCTTGTGATTTGGTTGAATGTTGCCGAAGGGAATCCCATCCAATTTTGTCTTGCGCTGGTATCCCTAGGATGCTCCAAAACTTGCTGCCTTATTGCTGCAATGTTCATTTCCGATCGCCCAGTGCACCTCCTACCAGAATTCCCCTTGTTGCGGTTGAGGCTAGCGCCATGCTCTTGGTATTTTCTAACATTCACCCAGATTGTTTTGGCTGCTGGAGGCACCCGTTCTGGGAAACGTTCCCTGAACGCATCACGAGTTCGCTGCAAACTTCCAGTTTGGTGAAAGGATGTAACCACGAAGGTCCGCTGTTCAGTCGTAAGTTGAACCATCTTTTCAATGACTCAGACTGTCTCTAAACCCATACACTGTAGGCCCATCTAGAATACTGTTACGTGCTCCTCTTCGACCCCCTGGTCACGGTGTACCTCCGAACCCCAAGAGGAGCCACAGCAGAAAAATGTGTTACTCCATGTCAAACTCAATATTGAAACCACACCAAAGGTTATCAACAAACAAATAATGTATTAAAAATCACACAGGAATAACGATACAACAATGATGGCAATCAACAATACAATCCACACATCTTATGATGGTACCATCAGCTAGGGTAAGATAGCTCGCTGTGCTCCAAGTGATTGAAAAAGAACACTCCCCAATGTCTCTATAACTCAAAGGTGATCCCCTCCAGCGAGTGTCAGCGAGATCAAATCGAAACCCGAACCCCATTCAGATGACGGGCCCGGTCACACTGCCAAAACAGCTCACAGGCGTAGGCAGCCAAAGCGGCATAAAAAGTCACGTGGTCCAAAACCGTGTCAGGCAAACTCACGGAGAAAGGGGAAATCCAAAGGCCCCCTCCAGGTATGAACGTTCACTGTTCAGTTGGCGAACCGCAAATTAATCTTCAAACTCCGTGTTGCGCACACACATCCCCGACAGATGACAGGATGGTGACAGAACGGACGCGTAGCAAAGACCTTTTGCGATGAACAAAGTGCGAGGGTCAAAATGGCCGACGGCTCGTACTTGAGTCGAAACGACCCGGCGAGGATTCGTCAGAATCCCAATGCCAAACCTGACCATGCAGGTTTCTCAATCCCAGCGATAACACCTACCGCAAAAGTTCCTTTCAAGCAACTCAAGGTCCACTCGCGACTTTCATTCGACCATGCTCACTACGGAGCTTGCACCGACTCGCTTCTTGTCCGACTTCACTCGCCCCGCCTTCTTTTCTCCCTCCTCTTCTCCCTCTTCCGGTTCCCGATCCGGTTTCCTGTTTCATTTAAAACATTAACCCTTTTTCCTTTTAACAACAATAACAGCCCTTTCCTCAAACCACAATAATAATACATAGAACCAGAAATGTTTCAAGTGGAGGAAAACGACAACAACGGAAGTGACGAATCCGTAACAATACCCAACTTAAACAAAGGATGACGCAACTGACGATTACCAGACCAGCTTAACAATTTTACATAATCAACTTGGCAGTCGTCAAGTTATGCGTCCATTTCAAACTGTCTTGCACCGATTAGTCAAACTTGTAAAAATGCGATTTGAACTTGTCATTTTCAATGAACATGTACTCGGTCATGTATAAAAACAATGATGCATGAAAGGCATCAATGGAAAGCTGAGGATCTTCTCATAATTGGTAAACCACATGTAAATTGTCAAACTAAATAACCTTTGCATATTAACCCATTGAATTCGGATTACCTTTTTTTTTGATACGCACTGTGTATGTATAAGATTACTTTTCTTACACTGCAAAAATATACATGGGTTTTGTAATGTAATGTTATATTATATTCGACTTAATAATGTTAAAATGAGTTTTGCGGTTGGCAAAGATGAATTTGATATGCTTGTTTCTAAGATAATATTTAAAGTTTAATTTGTAAATATATATAAAGTTTTTTGTAGTTACAATCACATGAAGTGAATGACTACATCTCCAAGCAGAATTGGGAGAATCTTGGCACCGCAGAGTCTGGAAGAACATATCTTCCTCATTAAGGAGATTTTCATGTGCATTCCTCAATCAGCGGGATATCCCTCTGCTCAATATTTCACTCGACCAATCACATTGTATCCCTCGCCCTCCCACCTCCACTTTGCCTAACCAATCCTACTGCTCTCCTCCCCTTTCTTCGCTCCTCCCCCTCCACTTGCTCCTCCCATTTTCAACTTGTATAAAGATCAGAACTGACGTCCAAATATTTAGGATTATCATTGGGTTTGTAAAATGTTGGTTTGTTGTACTTAGGATTTTCATTGGGTTTGTAATGTTGTAAATGTTGTACTTAGGATACTTCACTTGGCTGGTCGATTCTGTATGTTTACACTGTATGTTGACTGTATACTGTGCATGCTACTGTTATTTGGTGTATCCTTATGATGTTTCCTCTGATGTACATCTCTACTGTACCAGGATTTTCACTTGGGACTTTCTGTGAATCTTGCAATGTGCTTTTGTGAATTGTAGTATGCTCTCCTTGGTTTGATAAAGGTTATTGTTCCTTGCTGTGTATTCACTTGTAAACAAAAGTGTTTATCCTCCTCAGGAATTAAAATTTATGATTCTTCTTCTGACAAAAGTTTATGGACATTGAATTTCTTGATTCATCTATTACATACTGTCTAAAAAATATATTCATCAACACTTTGTCATGTTTTGAAAAATTATTCTTTTTTTTTGGTTCCATGTACCATTATTGTTATCGTTTAAGTGAAATGGAGATAACTGTTTTCAAAAGGTGAAAAATTAGTGTTTTAAAAGAAACCGGATCGGGCAAAACCGGACGAAGAAGAGGAGGAAGCGAAAAGCGGAGCAAGAGAGGTCGAGAAGAAAAAGCCGAGCTGCTTTGAGGTCTCGAGGAGACGCTGGCGAACAGGGGTCATGAGCGAACTTTGGTTTTCTCGGGAAAGGGATTCTTGTGACAGAGTGGTTATCGCTGTGACAGATAAACCTGCGTGACGGGTTTTGCGGTTGATTCCGAAGAGAATCGTTGTTGTAGAGCAAGTACGCCTCCATTACGGGCCCGCCTGCCATTTCGCCTCGCTCCCACCATTTCGCATCGCTCCAGCCTTTTCACCTCGCTCCAGCCATTTCACCGCACCCAGCCGTTAGCCTGGTTTGCGTGTGTAACGTGGATTTCTATTGGGAATTTGCGGTCCTCCGTTTGGGAGCCGTTGAACGTTCATACGGGAAGGTGTGATTTCCCAGTCGCCTTTTGGGTGCACCTTTGTGCCTCTTTGGCAGCGTTGACTGTCAGCCGACCTGAATTCTGGTCTCGATACGACATTTTTCTTGCGATAACCGGAGCGTGGATTGACTTTGGCTTGGTGCCGGGACAGAGACTTTGGGGAATATTCTTTTCGCTCACTTGGAGCACAGTGAGTTATTGAGTAAGAAACTGATGGTACCATCATGGGAATGATATAATATTTGTTGTGCAATTGATTAATATTGTACTTGTGCTGTTATTCTTGTGTGACATTAATACAATACTTGTTTTTTGGTAACAATCGGTTGGTGTGGTTTCACCATTGGTCATTGACACACATAATAACACATCTTTCTGCCGTGACTCCTTTCGGGGCTCAGAGGGACACTGTGACCGTGGTTTTGGGAGGAGCACGTAACAGTTGCCCAATTATCCAATTCTCAAAAAAAATAAACCAAGCATTTCCCAATTTTGATCCCACCACCTTTTAGAGGCCATTTTCTGAATCGGTGACCCTGAATTACTATTGGAAAGTGCTCTTACTTTTATAAAATTGGACAAATCTCACATTTGGCCAAAGTGGCCCATTAGCGGTACCCGATTTTTACCCGATCCTGGTGTGGGGTCTAAACAAAATCGAAAATCCGAAATATTTTACAGAAATGGCATATAGGGCCAGTGTAACAAAAACGGTAAGACCAGATCAATATAATAATATTTTCCAAGAACAGGGCGTTTGATGCACCCTCGCGTGCATGTGTTAAACGTTTTAAGAATGAAAGCAAACTGGAATTGTTGAGACAACTTTATGAGAGCATAGAATCAATAACAAGTCCATAGTTTGTTCACTGCATTCAAAATTTATTTTTTCATCTTTAAAGCTATTAAATAGCATTTAGGGAAAAAGATACATCCCAGAAATCCATAAAAAATGGCCATAATAGCAAACATCTCGGTGGCAACAGAAAACTTCCCTTGTGTGCTTGAATAGGCAGGAATAAAAGCAATCGACACCATAAAGAAGAAGAGCATGCTGAAGATTATGAACTTTGGTTCACTCGAATCCGGTGCCAGTTTGAGACCTTTCTGGGCCATCACTAAGCAGGAGATCGCCAGAATTCCAAGATAACACAAAGCACAAGAAACCCAGATCGGTGACGCCCCGGCACACTCTAATACTATGGTTCCCAAACGGGATTCCAGGTTTTTGTGCATTTTCAGTTTCCCCAGAACTGCCCAAGCCATGCAAAAGCCTGTCTGTGGTGATGAACAAAGTACCATGAAGACCTTTGGCTGAGAACATTGGACTGCCAGATCCTGGGTCTGTGGCACTGAAATAAAAAAGATACAAAAATTGGGGCTTGCTATTAAAAAAAACTTCCCACTATCCATCTTCTCCAAATATAAATTCTCCAAAAATAATGAATTACACAAACAGTGATTTTTCTAATAAAAATATATGTACATACATGTGTTATAAAATCAGCAGAGCTTGTTAATATACTACTGAATAAAATTTGATCTCGGGAGTATCTGAAAATGCAAATCCCGTCTATGTCCGTTTGTATTCAGACGTCTTCTTCCATTGTCTTCTTCCATATGATCAAAATAACGAAAGGTTTAAACAGAAATAAAAAATGGAAATTGATGATTTAATGCAGCCTTCACCTTTGAGCTTTAGATATAAAAAAAATTCTCAGCTTCTAGCTTTTAATTGATGAACCAAATATGTGACCCGATATGCAAATTCTAAAAATTTCAGGACAATTGACGAAAATTGACAATTTTATGCAACCTTGACCTTTGACCTTTTGATCTAAAAACAACAACAATCGACTCCTACCTTTTGATTATTGAACCAATTCAGTGACCCAAGATGCAAATTCTTAAAATTTCAGATCAATCGGGTAAAAATTGGTGATTTTACACAACCTTGCCCTTTGACCTTTTGATGTAAAAAAAACAATTGACTCCTACCTTTTGATTTGTGAACGAATTCAGTGACGCAATATGCAAATTCTTAAAATTTCAGCCAATCGGCTGAAAATTGATGATTTTATGTGATGCTGACCTTTGAACTATTGACAAAATTATGAATTTGTCCTCTCCGTATTCTCATAATAAAGCTTTGTTCAAAATTTGATGACAAAACTGAAATGGTGAATTGAAATTTCAGGTAAATTGGATGAAAATTGGTGATTTTAGGTGATGTTGACCTTTGACCTTTTGACCACATTATTAATTTGCCTTCTCCATATTCTCATAATAAAGCTTTGTTGAAAATTTGATGACAAAACTCAAATGGTATGGGAAGAGGCAGTGAATGGATAAGATGGATACAGGAACAAACTCCAAGGAAGGAAACAAAACGGAAATCTTGGGGAGGTGGAGATTTGCATTTTGTCCCACACTTTAGAGCATCATCCACCAATAGGCTGGATCTGCATCTGGACCTGAACCAAAATCTATTCGGCTTGTTCTTGTCACCTAACCAACTCATCCACAAAGTTGTGTCATAATCAGTCCACAACTTTTTGAGATATCGTGCTATATATCGTTTTTGGTCCCGTCTCTCAATTGTGACGATTCCCTTTTAAAATCCTCATATCCGGATGTGGACTCTGATCTTCATCAAAATGGAATGAATTCATGCCAGTCAAACCTTCAACCTGTGTAGCAAGTTTTGTCCGAATCACTCCACAACTTTTTGAGATATCCTACTCACAGACAGACAGACAGACAGACAGACAAACATGGGTGAATACATAACCTTAAGCCACCAAAATAAAGCTATTTAATTTCACCAAATTTTGTTATCAAACATATACAGATACAAATGTTCCCCACAGTTAGATTTTTTTTTTCTACAATGAAAGCTAAACTTTTAATACCTGAAACAAATTGTTGTTTCTAGTCATATGCGAGTTTGCAAATCATGAATGCAGTACCTTGCGAATGCGTGATGATGTCACACATTCGAGTAAGCACAGAAATGATGGAAAACGCAATGAAATAGACTGCAAGGGATTCTCGGCACTGACAAGCCAAGTCTGTAGGTTCACCCACGAACACCACGTTACTCGCACAACTGCCTGCTAGTGAAGTCAGCAGAATGAAATGAAGCACAGAGTTTCCTGATTTACTCACAATTAACTTGTGGTATTTGAATATCATTATCCACACAATAACTGCCATTGTGAAACCAAGAGCAGAAAAAGCAAGTAGAACAATAGCCAAAGGATCGGAGAAAGCCAGAAACTCCCTTGGCATGGGAAAACAGGTGCTGCGCTGTTTGTTGGACCACAGGTCTTCGGGACAAGTCTGGCATTCCTGGGAATCTGAATGCAAATCAATGTCGGGAAAAGTATTAGTCTGGTAGAGGGTAAAGGCAACACCTAACCTGGGATTAAAAACAAACAAACCTGTAGTATTAGAATAGTGTCCATCAGTGCAAGGAATGCAGTCAAAGCAGCAAAAAGGCTCCCCTTTGAGAGAGACCTTCCGAGTTCCCGGCTGGCACGGCTCACTGCACACGGAACGAGGAACCTGGAAAGCAAGACCAATAATGCGCGACTTTAGACCACAATGTGTGGGTCTTAGCCTGGAGAAGATTCTGTTGTATATTGGGGAAAGCAAAGGAAGCGAGACGGAGGATTTAACCAAAGGATGCACCTTGTTGCAGAATGTCCCATTGTTGGAGGTCTCCTACTAATATCGCCATTTTTTTGTCAGTCTTACTCCTAATCAGATGAGAAAGTTCTGACAGACTGAGAGGGATTTGGGTTTCAAAATCGGATCTGAAAGCATATTTTTCTACCTGATCCCAGGCCTAATTGCCATAATGCTTATATGGACAGGCATAGGTAAAAGACCAAACCTCACCAATTGGCGATATTAATTAATGATAGAACCTCAAGAACCAGGTTTTACCTGCACCCAGACTGTAGGGCCTCCAACGACCTTCGGAGCAGAGAGCGAAACGGAAAAGAAGACTGAGTTGAGCGGGTTAAAGTCAATTATTCAATCTGGGGCCAAAACAATGATGAAGAGCTCAGCCGAGAATAACAAAAGGTAAACAGTCGACTGGACTTTATCACCTTGAGATCTGGGACAGCAGCAGAATCAGTTCTCACGAGTGGCGGGTCTTTAGAACCGTCTGTGTAGATGAGTAAGAAATGACTTCAAACCGTGTGGATATATTTGACCACCTGGTTACGTGTCACCACTGGATTTTGCCTTACAGTTTTACCCCATCGATAAAGGAGGATACGAGGGGCTTCTTGAGCCCAGGGGAGCGAAATTGGCACTTTATTTAAGGGATTTAAATGTAAAGAATCCAAACTCATTTATTTGGCCGCCCTCATACTTGCAAGTCCGGAAGGAGGTGAATCAGAGTTTATGGGCTTTTTGTATAGGACTGGAGACTTTCCTGTTGAGCTCCCCAGGTTGTACCACATAGGCTCCATATAAGATGAAGGTCTTTTGCACATTTAGCAGCAAGTTTTCCAAGTCAGGCCCTTATCAAAGGTAATTCTTAAAAAGGACACATCCGAGGAAGCTTTGAGGGAAGTGCTGTTGACTGATAATGACATGTCGATCTTCCTTTTGTTGGTGACAATGATGAATTGGCTTTGGAAATCGGAAATCAGCATTTTTGGACCCACTGCTTGACCCTACAAATATCAGCCTGAATTGTTTGCCTGTAAAATGTAGGTTTCTGCTATGGGTCCACTTAGCAATGTCGTCCGCAAACAGAGATAACTTGCTTTCAGATCCTGAGGGATGCCGTTATCCATATGGAATATGGGGCAGTGGGCTTGGCCAACACTCACCTGAAAGGATTTGTTGGATAAAAAGTCCCAGATCCATCAGAACATTCTACCATTGATTCCTAGTTGATATAATTATCTTATAAAGTAGGCCTTCTTCCCAGACTGTGTCATAAGCCATGTGGATGTCGAGAAATACTCTGAAAAGTGACCTGTGGTTGTTTAAAGATTTCCTGATGTCTTTAGCAAGTGAGACAATATGATTAATGGCAAAACATCGCTTTCTAAACCCTTTCTGGTAGTTGTACAGCAGGTTGTTCTTTTCCAAGAAGAAAAACAGACGTTCATTAACCATCTTTTCCATTGTTTACTAACAACAGAAATGAGATCAATCGATTGATCGGAGGATGGATTTGAAGGATCTTGTCCGACTTTAGGGATAGGAATGACAATGGAGTGCTTCCAGCCACCGTGAAGATTTCCTGAAGACCAGACCTTGTTGAATAGTTCAAGGAACACGAAGCAACACCGTATCATCCATGTGCTCGAACATTGAGCAACACCGTATCATCCATGTGCTCGAACATTGAGCAACACCGTATCATCCATGTGCTCAAACATTGAGCAACACCATATCATCCATTTGCTCGAACATTGAGTAGGTTAAATGGTCTCGACCAGACACGTCTAGACTAATCTGGGACTTTAGAATAGTTTGCTTGTGTTCCTGAAGTGAGAAGTCCAGATTGAGCGTTGAGCTTGCAGGACGTTGTAATGGGTTGATGATGGTTTTGTGTTGGTTGGCAAATTGAAGCTTATTTGCTTTGAATCCTGAGTCACTAATGATGTCTCCAACAATGTTAGAAAAGTGTTTTTCCCAGGGTCGAAGTCTTATCCTTGTTGAGAAAGAGAAAGAGAAAAAGAAAAAGAAAAAGAAAGAAAGAAAGAAAGAGACATACAGAGAGAGACAGGCACGGACAGACAGACACAGACAGACACAGACAGACAGACAGACAGAGACAGTCAGACACAGACAGACAGACACAGACAGACAGACAGAGACAGACAGACACAGACAGACAGACAGAGACAGACAGAGACAGACAGAGACAGACAGACAGACAGACACAGACAGACACAGACAGACACAGACAGACAGACAGAGACAGACAGACAGACACAGACAGACAGACACAGACAGACAGACACAGACAGACAGACACAGACAGACACAGACAGACAGAGACAGACAGACACAGACAGAGACAGACAGAGACAGACAGACACAGGCAGACAGACAGAGAGAGACAGACAGACAGAGACAGACAGACAGACAAACAGAGACAGACAGACACAGACAGACAGACAGACACAGACAGACAGACACACAGACAGACACACAGACAGACACACAGACAGACATACAGACAGACACAGACACAGACAGAGACACAGACAGACACAGACAGAGGCACAGACATACACAGACAGAGACACAGACAGACAGAGACAGACAGAGAGTTTCATTAATGCAGACGAGCACAGTGATGATTCTCTTTCCATCTTTGCTTCCATTCATATATTTCAATCTTCTACAGATGGCTTTAAGAGAGATGTCTGAGTTGATAGATGAACAGAAGGAGCACCAATATACAGTCTTAGCTTGTTTGACTATTCACTGGTCTTGGGGTCTTTCATTTTATAATGAATGGCGTTTTGGATGAATAGATATTCCCTTACCCTTTTGAGAGCAGCCACTCTTGCCTGGGCAACGGTATATATCGTTTTGAATATATTACAATTAAAATTGTCAACGTTTTCGTTAGCAAGCTCTTCCCTCGCTTTCTCAGATCAACGGCTACAAAAGCTCTCCAAGTTGGACTTGAAAAGACTCCAAGAGGGGAGTCTATCTAGATCCCTTTCCAATTTGATGTTGTGAACCCTCCTTTTGCACCTCACTGCGACAGATGAGGAGACAAAGTTGAGGAAGGGTGGGGAAGACTGTCCAGTGGATGAGTTGATAAAGGTCCCATTAACATCATTTAATAGCACCAAGTCAAATTCATCAATGATATTTTTGATGCATTCACCATTTTTATCAGTAAGTTTGGAGCACCATTGAATACTGTGGCTGTTGAAATGCCCACTCCAAAGAATCTCTCCTTCACACTTGCTTAAGACTTCCTGGAGCATGTTATACATCAACTGTTGGCAGGGATTAACTAAATTTATGATCGTAACAGTTTCCCTTGTGGAAAGGATTTTGGTAATATTCCATTCCAGTTCAGCATTACATTTAATTTCCATCAAGTCACCACCAAGCTTGGAAAACAACCTACATCCACCTCCATTCCAAGTTGCTCTGTCTCTACCTTAGAAGGTATAACGAGGGATCTTTATTTGGTTGTGACAATTAAGCCAGGTACCTTATACTAGGAGCACTAGCTCCCTAGGGGAGTAGTCGGGAATGGGGAGTGGAGTGGTGTGTGAGGCGTCATGTGTATGTGCACATGATCGTTGCGGTTTGTTACTATTCCCCTTCTTTAACGGCCAAAATGATTCCCACATTAGTGTGGAGTTGGCTGGGGGAAGCTTGCCCCCAAGTCTTTCTTAAACCGGCTGGACAGACCTGACATTCGACTAAGGTTAAGGCAGAAATTTGTAATTTGTTCAGGATGCTGTGAATATCTTGCCAACTCTTCATGAAAGACACTGTATAGTCCACCAACGAATGCTTACAGATTGAGACGCCCAGTTTAACGTCCAGTTGGGGGATGGCACACACTGATGATTCGCCCTGCCTATAAAACTTCCGAGGTGACAGTTTATAGCTGGGTTGAGACGTAAACCTAAGCTAGACCGCTTGGAGTAGTGTGCGTAGCTCCAGACCATCCAGTCAAATTCCATTTTGATATCATTTGCATTATGACATTATCAATGGACGGAATTGAATGATTAATTGGTTTATTGACGAAAAATTGATAATGAATGATGGCTTACATATGCACGCCATTTCTTTTCGAGATAAGATCCGAGAAGGCTGACTGGCGGCCATTTTCTTACTTAAACGTGTCCCCAACTATTTCTTGAACATGCATCATCTATTTTTGCTCAACGTTGGCACAGTATCCCTGCGTGTCGTAAGAGGCGACGAAAGGGGTTGGCGTCAGGAAGGGCATCCGGTCATAAAAACATTGCCTCAAAAATGGAACCATGACAATTACAATTACATATGGGCAGGGTACAGCCCGCAGTACCCCGTGGGGGACCTCACTCCCTCTCGTCAAAACTCAAGGTGGGGAACCCGATCGAAGCAAGGGTGGAAATCACTCCATTTATGACGACGAAACGTCTGATGCCCCACGTGAAGATCGGTTTCTGAGGTTTGGGACATGGAATGTAGGGACAATGACAGGGAGATCAGGAGAAGTGGTGGAAGTATTGGTCAGAAGAAGAGTGGACATATGTTGTGTGCAAGAGACGAGATGGAAGGGAAGTGGTGTGAGAATGGTGAAGGGTAGGCAGGGACAGAAATACAAGTTTGTGTGGCAAGGGTGCCCGGAAGGCATGCATGGTGTTGATGTCCTGTTTTCTGAGGAGTTTGTAGACAGTGTGGTGAGTGTTACTAGAGTGAGTGAAAGGTTGATCATGGTGAAAATGATGATTGGAAAGCTCTTGGTGAACGTCATCTCGGGATATGCTCCGTAGGTCGGTCGGAGCAATGAAGAGAGGGACAAGTTCTGGTGTGCGATAGAGAAGCTGATGGAAAACGTGAAAGATGAGGAAGTTGTTGTGGTATGAGGAGACCTAAATGGGCATGTGGGAGTATGGATGGTTTTGAGGGAGTTCATGGGGGTTACGGGTATGGTGAGAGGAATGGAGAAGGTGAAATGATTTTGGAGTTTGCTGATGGAGCTGGTTTGTTGATTTGTAATACTCAGTTCCAGAAAGAGGATAATAAGCTTGTTACATACACGTCAGGTGGGTCGACGACAACCATTGACTACCTGATGGTGCGTAGTCGAGATAGGGGGCACCTCCGGGACACAAGGGTGATCCCGGGGGAGGAGGCTGTTTCACAGCACCACTTGGTTGTCTGCAACATAAGGGTGAAAGGTGTGAGGAGAGCTCGGCGGGTGAATTACCAACCGAGAATGAAAGTGTGGTGGTTGAAAGAGGTGACAGTGAGGGAGGCATTAAAAGAGAGGCTGAGTATGGTGGAGGATGATGTGGTTGAGCTTGAAAGTGGTTGGATGTCAATGAAAGCTAGTCTGTTGGGAGCCGTTGGTGAGGTATGTGGATGGACTAAAGGACCACCGTGGCACTCGGAAACATGGTGGTGGGATGATGAAGTTGGAAAGAAGATTGACGAAAAGAGGAAGAAGTTCAAGGAGTGGCAGAAGGCGACGGGTACGGGGGCAGAAAAAGCAGAACATGAAAGTTTTAAGGCAGCCAAGAGGGCGGCAAAGAAAGAGGTAGCATAGGCGCAGGCAGCATATTGGAAAATGTTCGGAGAACGCTTGGATTCGGAAGAGGGTCAGAGAGCGGTATTCAGGATTGCAAAGCAGATAGCGAAAGAGAGGTGCGATGTGATGTGGTTGATTTGCTTGAAGGATGAAGTGGGACAAATCATTGTGGACCCAGATGGAATTAAAGGAAGATGGAAGAGATATATGGAAATACTGTTGAATGCAGAGAATGAATGGGATGGCAACATAGAGAGTACCCCAGTTTTAGGACTGGCAGAGAAGATAACTGAGAAGGAAGTTGAGGAAGCGATAAAAGCAATGAAGGGTAGAAAAGCGGGAGGGCCGACGGGAGTTGTGGGAGATATGTTGAAGGCAGCAGGAAGTTGGGGTGTGAAGAGAATGACAGAGATCTGTAATCTGGTGGTGAAAGAAGGCTGCATTCCAGTGAATTTGGAACTGAGTACACTCGACCCTCTATACAAGGGGAAAGGTGACCCTCTGGACTGTGGCTCGTATCGAGTGATAAAGTTATTGGAGCATGGAATGAAGGTATTGGAAAGGGTGTTGGAGAGGAGGATAAGGAAGAAAGTGAAGATCGACGAAATGGAGTTTGGATTTATGCCAGGAAGAGGATTGACAGACGTGCTTTTTATTGTTAGGCAGTTGCAGGAGAAGTACATGGAGAAAAGGAAGAAGTTGTTTCTTGGGTTTGTTGATCTGGAGAAAGCATTCGATAGGGTGCCACGCGAAGTAGTGACATGGGCATTGAGGAAGTTAGGAGTGGAGGAATGGTTGATCAGAGTGGTGATGGCAATGTACGAGAGAGCGCGCACAGCTGTAAGGACAAAGGACAGGAACAGTGGTGAGTTTGAGGTGAAGGTGGGAGTGCATAAGGGGTCGGTACTAAGTCCACTACTATTTGTAGCTGTGATGGAGGTGCTGGCTCAGAATGTAAAGGAGGGTTTACCTTGGGAGTTGTTGTATGCAGATGATCTGGTGTTGATTGCAGAAATTATGGATGGACTGAAGGATTAGATGAACAAATGGAAGGAATGTATGGAGACAAAAGGTCTGAAGGTGAATATCGGAAAAAACGAAGGTGATGGCAAGTGGTAAAGCATGTGGTGAGGTGGAAAGAACTGGGAAGTGGCCGTGTGCTGTGTGCAGGAAGGGGGTTGGAGTGAACTCCATTCAATGTACAATGTGCGCTGAGTGGGTTCATCTAAAATGTATTGGTCTGAGAGGGTCATTAACCAGTGTGGCAGCTTCATTCAAGTGTAAGGTGTGCACAGAGGGAGCTACAGATGGAGGAAATGTTGAGTTGGATATTGGAGACTGCGTGAAGCTGTAAGGTGTGAAAATATTTTGCTACCTACGAGACATGCTGAATGGAGAAGGTGGATCAGACTAGGCAACGGTTGCTGGAGTGAGATGTGCATGGAAGAAGTTTTGGGAACTGAGTGGCGTGCTGATGAGGAGGCGAGTGTCGTTGAAGCTGAAGGGAAAGGTGTATGCTGCATGTGTGAGAAGTGTTATGATTTATGGGAGCGAGACATGGGTAATGAACGTAGAGCAGCAACGAAGGTTGGAAAGGGTGGAAATGCGAATGGTTCGGTGGATGTGCGGAGTGTCGTTGAGAGAGAGGAAGACAAATGATGAATTGCAAAAGATGATGGGAATAGAGCCTGTGATTGATGCTGTGAAGAGGAACAGGTTGAGATGGTTTGGTCATGTGATGAGGAAGGATGAAAGTGACTTGTTGAGAAGAGTGATGGAAATGAATGTAGAAGGAAGTAGCTGACGGGGAAGACCGAGAAAGACTTGGTCAAAGGTGGTGGAAGAAGAAATGTGGGCAAAGGGGTTAACAAGGAGAGATGCAGAAAATAGGGCAAAATGGAGAAGATTGTCACGGGGACCGCAAGGCTAACCCCCGCTCTAGCAGGGAAAATGGCTTTTTTTTCTTTTTTTCTTTTTTTACAAGATCGAGGCTCGTGAAAGAGCGAAAGTCTGTTGTTGTGTGTTTAAATGCCTGTTGTTGTGTGTTGTTGTACATATGAAGAAGATTTTATTTTGTAATCTGACCAAAGATGTCTGACTGATGGCCTTTAACTCGGTACAGCAAAATTACTAAAAACAAGGGGGCTATGCTTTTTCTCCTTGTTTTTGTTAAACACGAAGTTCATATTATTTTTGTGACTGCCAAGGAGTTCATATTATTTTTGTTCGGCACAAAGTTCATATTATTTTTGTGTTGTCCACAAAGTTTATATTATTTTTGTTTTAGTCAAAAAGTTTACATTCTTTTTGTGTAAGCCACAAAGTTCAAATTATTTTTGTTTCATCCATAAAGTTTATATTATTTTGTGTTCGCCACAAAGTTTACATTATTTTTTGTGCCAGCCACAAAGTTTGTATTATTTTTGTGTTCGCCACAACGTTTATATTATTTTTGTGTTAGCCACAAACTACATATTACTTTTGGGCTATCCACAAGGTTCATATTATTTTTATGTAACCCACAAAGTTCATATTAATCTGTGTTGGCCACAAAATTTACATTATTTTTGTGTTGGCCACAAAGTTTGTATTATTTTTGTGTTCCACAATGTTTACATTATTTTTGTGTTCGCCACAAAGTTCGTATTATTTTTATGATTACCATAAAGTTCGTATTCTTTTTGTGTTTACCACAGAGTTTACATTAATTTTCTGTTTACCACAAAGTTTATATTATTTTTGTGTGAGCCACAAAGTTTATATTACTTATGTATTAGCCATACATTTTCATTATGTTTGTGTTAGCCCAAAGTTCATATTATTGTCCCCCGTCGCACCGCGGAGCGAAAGGGGGACTATGGTTTTCCGCTCCATCCGTGTGTCCGTCCGTCCGTCCATCCGTCCGTCTGTCCGTTCGTCCGTCTGTCTGTCTGTCTGTCTGTCTGTCCGTCCGTCCGTCCGTCCGTGCGTGTGTGAGGGCGTGCGTGCGTGCGTGCATGCGTGCGGGCATGCATGCATGCATGCATAAGCGAAGGACCGCATTCGAATTTGGTGTGTGGGTGCAACCCACGTCAAAATCCAAGATGGCCACCGCCATGTATGTCTGATGCCATGTATGTCTGAACATTGTGAGCTGAATATCTTGAAAAATAAGCGAAGTACCAACTTCTAATCTGGTGTGTGGGTGTATCTAGGCACAAGGAAGAAAGCTGTTGAAAATTGGGTCTCCACGTCAAAATCCAAGATGGCCGCCGCCATGTATGTCTGAAACTTGTGAGATGAATATCTTGAAAGATAAGCGAAGTACCAACTTCTAATTTGGTGTGTGGGTGTATCTCGGCATAAGGAAGAAAGTTTTGAAAATTGGGTCGCCACGTCAAAATCCAAGATGGCCGCCACCATATAAATGTCTGAACCTTGTGAGCGAAATATCTTGAAAAATAAGCGAAGTACCAACTTCTAATCTGGTGTGTCGGTGTATCTAGGCATAAGGAAGAACGCTGTTGAAAATTGGGTCGCCACGTCAAAATCGAAGATGGCCGCCTTGCGTCTTCCACTTTGTCAACTCGCATCACTTCACCGACGGGGGACCTAGGCGTAACGCTTGTTTTAATTATCTTCATATTACTTTTGTGTTCATATTATTTTTGTGTTAGACACAAAGCTCATATTATTTTGTGTGAGCCACAAGGTTTCTATTATATTTGTGTCCGCCACAATGCTCAGATTATTTTTGTGTTGGCCACAAAGTTGGTATTATTTTTGTGCTAGCCACAAATTTACATTAGGTTTGTGTGAACCACAAAGTTTATATTATTTTTGTGCTAGCCACAAATTTACATTAGGTTTGTGTGAACCACAAAGTTTATATTATTTTCATTATTTTCATATTACTTTTGTGTTCATATTATTTTTGTTAGACACAAAGCTCATATTATTTTTTGTTATCCACAAGGTTTATATTATTTTTGTGTTAGCCACAAAGTTCAAATTATTTTTAGTTTGTTCATATTATTTTTGTGTTACCCATAAAGTTCATATTAATTTGTGTTGGCCACAAATTTTACATTATTTTTGTGTTAGCCACAAAGTTTACATTATTTTTGTGTTAGCCACAAAGTTCGTATTATTTTTGTTATTACAACAAAATTTGTATTATTTTTTGTGTTAGCCACAAATTTACATTAAGTTTGTGTGAACCACAAAGTTTATATTATTTTTGTGGTAGCTGCAAAGTTCATATTATTTTTATTATTTTCATATTACTTTTGTATTCATATTATTTTTGTGTTAGCCACAAAGTTTATATTATTTTAATTATTTTAATATTTCTTTTGTGTTCATATTATTTTTGTGTTAGAAACAAGGCTTATATTATTTTTGTCTTCGCCACAAAGTTCATATTATTTTAATTATTTATTTTATTTTTGTGTTAGCCACAAAGTTCAAATTATTTTTAGTTTGTTCATATTATTTTTGTGTTACCCATAAAGTTCATATTAATTTGTGTTGTCCACAAAGTTTACATTATTTTTGTGTTCGCCACAAAGCGTATAATTTTTATGATTACCACAAAGTTCGTATTATTTTTTTGTCAGCCACACAGTCATATTAATTTTGTGATGGCCACAAAGTTCATATTATTTTTGTGTTTACCACAGAGTTTACATTATTTTTGTGTTAGCCACAAAGTTTATATTACTCATGTATTAGCCATACATTTTCATTTTGTTTGTGTTAGCCCAAAGTTCATATTATTTTAATTATTTTCATATTACTTTTGTGTTCATATTATTTTTGTGTTAGACACAAAGTTTATATTATTTTTGTGTTAGCCACATGGTTTATATTATTTTTTGTGTTAGTCACAAATTTCATATTATTTTTAGCTTGTTCTTATTATTTTGGTGTTCATATTATTTTTGATAGAAAGTTTAGGCTTTTAGTCATAATAATAATAATAATGCATTTATTTTATATAGCGCTTTTCAGGAAGCCCAAAGACGCTTTGACAGAGTGCAAAACATAATGCATAGCAAAACATAAAAACAATTGCAAAAAAGAAGAATCAATAGGGAAATATTCAAAGCACAAAGGAGGGAGAAGGAGAGGAGATAGTCAGGGGTTAGATGCTGTGGGTTAAATGCTGAATGCAGTGTTGAACAGGTGGGTCTTGAGTGATGTTTTGAATGTGGTGAGTGAGGAGGAGTCTCTGATGGTGTGAGGTAGCGAGTTCCAGAGGGTGGGAGCAGCGATGGAGAAGGCCCTGTCCCCCCAGGATCTAAATTTGGTCCGGATGGGGGGGGGGTCAGGAGGTTGGTACCAGCAGAGCGGAGGGTTGCGGGTGGGAGTGTGTCTGGAGAGGAGGTCAGCCAGGTAGGATGGGGCCAGGTTATGGAGGGCTTTGTAGGTCAAGAGGAGGATTTTGTACTGGATTCTCTGGGAGATGGGGAGCCAGTGAAGCTTGTAAAGGACGGGGGTGATGTGGTCACGGGTCCGGGAATGGGTGAGTAGATGGGCAGCGGAGTTCTGAATGTATTGGAGTTTATTGGTGATTGTTGAGGGTGAACCATTGAGGAGGCTGTTGCAGTAGTCCAGACGGGAAGTGATGAAGGCGTGGATGAGGGTTTGTGCAGCCATGGAGGAGAGGGATGGACGGAGACGGGCGATGTTTTTCAGGTGAAAGAAGGCTGTCTTTGTGATCTGTTTAGTGTATTTGGCGAAGGAGAGGGTTTGGTCAAAGATGATGCCAAGATTCCGGATGTGAGGGGAGGTGGATACTGGGAAACCGTCGATGTTGAGGGCAAAGTTATGGGTGGACTTGGTGAGCGTTTTTGGGCCAATGATGATTATTTCAGATTTATCACAGTTAAGTTTGAGGAAGTTGATTTGAAGCCAGGATTTTATTTCAGTGATGCAGTTTGTCAGGATAGAGTGGGTGGCGGTGGAGATGGACTTGGTGGAGATGAAAAGCTGGATGTCATCGGCGAAGCAGTGGAATTGGAGACCATGACGGCGGATTAAGTGACCGAGGGGGGACAGGTAAAGGATGAAGAGGAGGGGGCCAAGGACTGAACCTTGGGGGACACCTTGGGGGAGGGGAGCAGTGGGGGATTTGCAGTTATTGATGGAGATGAACTGACGTCTGTCAGAGAGGTATGATTTAATCCAAGAGAGGGCAGTGCCGGTAATGTTAAAGGTGGTTTCAAGTCGGGTGAGGAGGATGGTGTGATCGATGGTGTCAAAGGCGGCGCTGAGGTCGAGGAGGATGAGAATGTTGAGGTTGCCAGCGTCAGAGGAGAGGAGAAGGTCGTTGGTGATTTTGAGGAGAGCAGTTTCAGTACTGTGGTTGGAGCGGAATCCGGATTGGAATGTTTCATACAGGTTTTTGGCAGAGAGGTGATGTTTGAGTTGAGTGGCTACAGCGCGCTCCAAAACCTTTGACAGAAAGGGTAGGTTGGAGATGGGTCTGAAGTTATTTAGGGTGTCAGGGTTTAGTCCAGGTTTTTTCAGAATGGGGGTAACAGCAGCAATTTTGAGGGATGGTGGGACGACGCCTGTAGACAGGGAGGAGTTTATTGTTGCAATGATAAGTGGAGAGAGAGCAGGAAGGGAGGCCTTGACAAAGCTGGAGGGGATGGGGTCAAGAGTGCAGGTGGCAGTTTTCATTCCGATGAGGAGTTCAGAGAGGTCAGTAGGGGAGACTGGGGAGAATTGAGACAGGGGATGGCAGGATAAGGGGGGGCAGGTGGTTTGAGGGGGAGCGGGTGCGGCGGTGGTCAAGCTGTTGTAGATGTTTTCAATTTTGCGTTGGAAGAATGAAAGGAAGGAGATGCAGTTGTCTATTGTCTATGTCTACATCAAGCTCACCCTGTTCAACACCCGGTCCCTCAACAATAAATGCCTCATCCTGAACGAATACATCCTGGATAACAAACTGGACTTTCTCTGTCTCACCGAAACCTGGCAACAACCTCTGGACTACTACACACTCAACCTCACCACACCCAATGGATATTCCTACGTCAATAAACCACGCTCGGAGGGCCGAGGTGGTGGAATTGCCGTTATCCACCGTCAAGACATCAAGACCAACCTCATCTCCATCTCATCTGCTCCATCATTTGAACACCTGGCTTTAAAACTCTCTGGTCACACGCAGTCAGTCATGGCTGTCGTCTACCGCCCTCCCAAACCACACCCATCATTCCTGTCTGACTTCTCCTACTTTCTGACCCAGCTATGTTCCCTCTCCCCCTCAATCCTCCTCCTTGGTGATTTCAATATCCACATGGACTCCACTGACTCCACAATAACCACTGACTTCACTGATTTACTCACCTGCTTTAACCTCACTCAACATGTCGACTTTCCTACCCATATCCGTGGTCACATTTTGGACCTTGTCTGCTCCACTGGATTAAATTTGCACCATCTCTATGGCTCCGACCTCACCCTCTCTGACCACTTAGCCATCACTCTGACCATCAACATCCCCGCCCCAACACCAAGGCATTATCGCACAATCAACTTCCGTAAGCTAAACGCTCTTTCACCTACCTCATTCTCATCCACCCTCTCTGAAAAAATGTCCACTTCTCCCTTCATTGACCTCCACACCCCTTCCGACCTCACTGACTACTACAACCACACTCTCTCCTCCTGCCTTGACCAGCTTGCGCCTGTAAAAACCAAAACAGTTTCTTTCACCCATTCTGCTCCCTGGTTTACCCCTGAACTCCACCTGATGAAAACTCGTGCTCGCCAACTTGAAAGACTCCGCAATAAAACGGGTCTCACAGTTCACTCCCAAGCCTACAAGGACCACATACAACACTACAAAGATGCCCTCTCCCGCGCCCGCTCTGCCTACTACTCTCAAATTATCCACTCTGGCTCCGGAAACCCAAAAGCACTCTTCTCGACAAT
Source organism: Myxine glutinosa (assembly GCF_964187855.1). NCBI lineage: Eukaryota > Metazoa > Chordata > Myxini > Myxiniformes > Myxinidae > Myxine > Myxine glutinosa. Next base: position 213,710,977 of record NC_136263.1, read on the forward strand.
AAACAAACTCCTCCGCCCCCTGAACACCACCACCCAGTCATTCACAGTAGACAACTGCATCTCCTTCCTCTCTTTCTTCCAACGCAAAATTGACAACATCTACAACAGCTTGACCACCGCCGCACCCGCTCCCCCTCCAACCACCTGCCCCCCCTTGTCCTGCCATCCCCTGTCTCGGTTCTCCCCAATCTCTCCTACTGACCTCTCTGAACTCCTCATAGGAATGAAAACTGCCACCTGCACTCTTGACCCCATCCCCTCCAGCTTTGTCAAAGCCTCCCTCCCTGCTCTCTCTCCACTTATCATTGCAACAATAAACTCCTCCCTGTCTACAGGCATCGTCCCACCTTCCCTCAAAATTGCTGCTGTTACCCCCATTCTAAAAAAAACCTGGTCTAAACCCTGACACCCTAAACAACTTCAGACCCATCTCCAACCTACCCTTTCTGTCAAAAGTTTTGGAACGCGCTGTAGCCACTCAACTCAAACATCATCTCTCTGCCAATAACTTGTATGAAACATTCCAATCCGGATTCCGCTCCAACCACAGTACTGAAACTGCTCTCCTCAAAATCACCAACGACCTTCTCCTCTCCTCTGACGCTGGCAACCTCAACATTCTCGTCCTCCTCGACCTCAGCGCTGCCTTTGACACCATCGATCACACTATCCTCCTCACCCGACTTGAATCCACCTTTAACGTCACCGGCACTGCCCTCTCTTGGATTAAATCATACCTCTCTGACAGATGCCAGTTCATCTCCATCAATAACTGCAAATCCCCCACTGCTCCCCTCCCCCAAGGTGTCCCCCAAGGTTCAGTTCTTGGCCCCCTCCTCTTCATCCTTTACCTGTCCCCGCTCGGTCACTTAATCCGCCGTCATGGTCTCCAATTCCACTGCTTCGCCGATGACATCCAGCTTTTCATCTCCACCAAGTCCGTCTCCACCGACACCCACTCTATCCTGACAAACTGCATCACTGAAATAAAATCCTGGCTTCAAATCAACTTCCTCAAGCTTAACTGTGATAAATCTGAAATAATCATCATTGGCCCAAAAACGCTCACAAAATCCACCCATAACTTTGCCCTCAACATCGACGGTATCCCAGTATCCACCTCCCCTCACATCCGGAATCTTGGCGTCATCTTTGACCAAACCCTTTCCTTCGACAAATACACTAAACAGATCACAAAGTCAGCCTTCTTTCACCTGAAAAACATTGCCCGTCTCCGCTCATCCCTCTCCTCCACGGCTGCAGAAACCCTCATCCACGCCTTCATCACCTCCCGTCTGGACTACTGCAATAGCCTCCTCTATGGTTCACCCTCAAAAATCACCAATAAACTCCAATACATTCAGAACTCCGCTGCCCGTCTACTCACTCATTCCCGGACCCGTGACCACATCACCCCCGTCCTTTACAAGCTTCACTGGCTCCCCATCCCCCAGAGAATCCAGTACAAAATCCTCCTCTTGACATACAAAGCCCTCCATAACCTGGCCCCATCCTACCTGGCTGACCTCCTCTCCAGACACACTCCCACCCGCAACCTCCGCTCTGCTGGTACCAACCTCCTGACCCCCTCCATCCGGACCAAATTCAGATCCTGGGGGGACAGGGCCTTCTCCATCGCTGCTCCCACCCTCTGGAACTCACTACCTCACACCATCAGAGACTCCTCCTCACTCACCACATTCAAAACATCACTAAAGACCCACCTGTTCAACGCTGCATTCAACATTCAACCCACAGCATTTAACCCCTGACTATCTCTTCTCCTTCTCCCTCCTTTTGCTTTAAATATTTCCCTATTGATTCTTGTCTTGTCTTTTTGATTCTTGTCTTATATATATGCCGTATATCGCTGCTGTTTGTTTTCTTGATTCTTGTCTTTTTGCAATTGTTGTTTTCATGTATTGTTATGCATTATGTTTTCCACTCTGTCAAAGCGCCTTTGGGCTTCTGGAAAAGCGCTATACAAAATAAATGAATTATTATTATTATTATTATTATTGTGAATGACTGGGTGGTGGTGTTCAGGGGGCTGAGGAGTTTGTTTATTGTAGAGAAGAGTGCTTTTGGGTTTCCGGAGCCAGAGTGGATAATTTGAGAGTAGTAGGCGGAGCGGGCGCGGGAGAGGGAATCTTTATAGTGTTGTATGTGGTCCTTGTAGGCCTGGGAGTGAACTGTGAGACCTGTTTTATTGCGGAGTCTTTCAAGTTGGCGAGCACGAGTTTTCATCAGGCGGAGTTCAGGGGTAAACCAGGGAGCAGAATGGGTGAAAGAAACTGTTTTGGTTTTTATAGGCACAAGTTGGTCAAGGCAGGAGGAGAGAGTGTGGTTGTAGTAGTCAGTGAGGTCAGAAGGGGTGTGGAGGTCAACGAAGGGAGAAGTGGACATTTTTTCAGAGAGGGTCGATGAGAATGAGGTAGGTGAAAGAGCGTTTAGCTTACGGAAGTTGATAGTGCGATAATGCCTTGGTGCTGGGGTGGGGATGTTGATGGTCAGAGTGATGGCTAGGTGGTCAGAGAGAGTGAGGTCGGAGCCAGAGAGATGGTGCAAAATTAGTCCAGTAGAGCAGACAAGGTCCAAAATGTGACCACGGTTATGGGTAGGAAAGTTGACATGTTGAGTGAGGTTAAAGCAGGTGAGTAAATCAGTGAAGTCAGTGGTTAGCGTGGAGTCAGTGGAGTCCATGTGGATATTGAAATCACCAAGGAGGAGGATTGAGGGGGAGAGGGAACATAGCTGGGTCAGAAAGTAGGAGAAGTCAGACAGGAATGATGGGTGTGGTTTGGGAGGGCGGTAGACAACAGCCATGACTGACTGTGTGTGACCAGAGAGTTTAAAAGCCAGGTGTTCAAATGATGGAGCAGATGAGATGGAGATGAGGTTGGTCTTGATGTCTTGTCGGTGAATAACGGCAATTCCACCACCTCGGCCCTCCGAGCGTGGTTTATTGATGTAAGAATATCCATTGGGTGTGGTGAGGTTGAGCGTGTAGTAGTCCAGTGGTTGTTGCCAGGTCTCAGTGAGACAGAGAAAGTCCAATTTATTTTCCAGGATGTAGTCGCTCAGGATGAGGCATTTGTTGTTGAGGGACCGGGTATTGAACAGGGTGAGCTTGATGTTGTTTTGTACGGCGGGTATGAATCCAGGTGATTTGGCCAGGGTTCGCAGACAGGAGGTGCGATTTTGTGCGTTGTTGTGACCAGGTGTGTTGGGACGATGAGTGGGAGTGCGCTGAGGCGACCAGAGGATGGGGATGGAGTGACCCGATTGTAAATAAACAAACTTACGACCGGAGCCACGGTGAATGTACCTGGGTCGACGCAGGAGTCCATTCGATTTGATTGCAGAGATACATGATCGGGTGGAGCGGGTTTTAAGCAGGAGAAGCCCTGCGGCGGAGTACCGCAGAGCCATGCCAGCAAGAGCGAAGGGACGAGCACGAGGCCAAGGGTGAGGAGGCGAAACAATCGTCACAACCCACGGGAGCGGGCCCGAGGAAACAGCGAAGGAGACCAAATTCATACCAAATTTACCTTGTGTTTTTCTTTGTTCCACTGGATGGAACTAGTGTTTATGAACAACTGTTGACCTGAACGAGCTGTCGCATCAAATGAACCCACTCTTTCAAGATGCATTTCTCCATCATCATCCGTCTGCCAATTTACAAGGTCATATATTGCGGGTGGATCACCATTCTCATCAAACTGGAAAATTTCTTCCCTCATTTTGGGTACATACCTCACGTTGCGAATGTAGAAGAGTAACTGAAAACACATGACGATAAATTATTATTTTACAAATAAGAATTTGACCTCTAGGATTTTGAACATATAATTCCCTTCAGGAGTTTAATATCTGACTGCATGAAAATTATACTCTGGTATTAAAACTTGTTGAGTGGAAGAACTGTTTCGGATTCACTGGGAGTTTCCTACCGTTTCTTTGCGAGTTAGCCACGAGAACTAGACTACATGTTGGGGGATCTGAGGCTCATCATCACCAAAGACAAAGGCCGAAGGTAAAATCCGACCCGAAAAGCAAGCTCGTGTTCACGTCAATTCATTCAAGGGAGAATTGTGAGCCGTACAACGCATTCGTCTCACCTGCCACGTCCACAAGTTGTGTATATCTGTACAGGATCTATTTTGAAAAGGACCATTTCCCAAAATACACGTAGTCACATCATGCAAGGCGTGGGCAATGGCATACACAGCCGTGTACACATTATATGGAAGGAAAAGTTGGGAAACATCTGTAAACGGTGTTGTCGCTTCTTCCAGACTTTCATTTCCCATACAAGGTTGTATTTCCTTTACCTTCTTAGTCAAGGTGCACTTGAAGGTCTTTTCCCAAAATTCATTGATGAAAACGCTTTGCGGTTCATCGATGCTTTTGTGCAATTCCATTGGCTTATAGAAATGATGACTTGAAAAATTGATATTTTGTGAAGATGAAGGTTCAAACATTTCATCACACAGTGCCTTGTTTAAAATATTGTAAGTTCTAAATTTTACATCGTCTGTAGTTTTGTTTCCTTCAGTAACAACTTGAATGCTGTTTTCCTCTTCGGAACATTTTAGCTTTCGCAAATCAAATGTTTCGGGTTTTCTTGGTTCAAGTTCTCGATTTACACTGTTTTCCAAATTATTTCCGGATTCGTACGGTTTTGTCAGTTTTACAGTATAATTGCTACAAGTTAATGTATCAATATTTTTGCACGTGTTGTAAAAGTAATTATTGTTGTTTGAATCATAGTTCGGTGATTGTTTAGAGCTATTCAAACAAAACCAAGCAACACTCAAGCACAAGTTACTCACATCTGCATTATTTAAGTTTGTATGATCCAATTGAATACAATTCCCAGTAATTCTAAGGGTTGTATCAGATTTTTTAAACATATGTTCTTTTTGAGTCTTAAATAATGCACTAACGTCCTTTCTCTGAACAGGTTTCTCTCCATCAATGTCCATGATATGAGGACGTCTCTTTATGAGAAACTCGTACAGTCCCGGAATGTCCACGTGTCTTGCCTCAAATCCAATAGATCCTCGAAACACGTCACGATAGGGAGATATTATACTCGGTGGAATGATTATCACTCCCAACCATGTTATTCCACTTACATTGTGAGACAAAAGAACTTTGGCAATCGGAATTGCATCTTTGTCATACCACAAGACAAATATGATTTTGGCTTTTGTGCTTGCCAAGACTTTAGCTGAAATACCACAATCAATATCGTTAACATTGTGCAAAGCAAAACTTTTGATTATTGTGAGAGTATAATGGAATGATCTATTTGAGTTTCTGGATGTAATATTGCAAAATCATGCCAAGATGAGTTTGAGGCTATCAAATGAGTTTGAGCCCTGGTGTTGGGCTAGCGGCTAGGGTGCCGGCTTAGGATCCTAGGATCCTGGGTTCGAATCCCGGTCGATCGCTGAATTAACGCCAGGGGGGTTGACTCAGCCTGTCATCCTTCCGAGGTCGGCAAATTGAGTACCGGCTCACTGGTAATTCCCTGTTTGTCGTTAAAGGCGGCAAAAAGGGTTGGCGGCAGGAAGGGCATCCGGCTGTAAAACATTGCTTCAAAAAGGGGACCAAAAAATAACAACAACCACGGTTCCCGAAAAAGGCCAACCCCTGCTTTGCGGGGAAAAATGGCCTCTAAAGGTGGTTATTTTTTTTTTTTATACATAATCCACAGAAACACTTCATTTAGGTATAATACAAATCAGACAATAATGTTGAAAAATCATTATTGTTTAAAAAAAAACAACTACTTTCACCTCATCTTCTCTCATCATGCATCTTCAAATCCTTTCTGTAACTGCTAGTCCTCGTTGAATGGCTAATGAGTGCACAATTTCTCCCAGAATCAGTCAAATATGTCAATCATACTAAAACACGCAATTTGGCATCTGTCTGTTTGCCGATTTTTGACCGAGATACATTCGATCGTTATTTACCCAATCTCAACCAAACGTGACAGGAGGACTAAGGGTCACCCAATGAATGCTGCAGCGAATTCATTTGCGCCCCCCCCCTCCCCAAGGGTGTTTTCTCTGCCAAGGGGGATTTACCCCACCATTGGGGTTCCATGTTGGGGTGTATATCCGTGTTAAGATAGCTTTATCGTGCCGTTTTTCCAAGGCCACTTCTAATAGCAAAAACATAATATTAATGTTATTACCAAACGAAATTAACACTAATAATATCCCAACTCCCCAAGGGATGTTTCGTCCTTGAAAAAACACCGTGTTAACGTTTATAAATAACTTATCGTGCCGTTTTTGTGGGAGCACCCCTATCAGAAGTAACAATATTATAAACCACCAACACATATGATTACCTTTTTAAACAGTCGTTAATGGTGTTTAACACTAAACTGAAAGAAATTTGGAGGAACCACGAGATCCGTGAGACAAATTCTAGTTACGGAACTGAGCGATGATCTACTGTAATCTACATACCCCACAAGGGTTAATAACACGACCCTCCTGTTGCTAACGTGGCATTTTTTGTGGCGGCCTTTTGAAACAGTCGCTACTTCTGTTTAACACGAAACTGAAAGGGAGAAAACCCGGGTATGTTCAGTTACCATTAAACTTTCTCTTGCCAAGCCAGCCGTTCCTTATCAACGATTTTGAATGAAGTGTTTGTGTGAATGCTTAAGCCACTTGGTGAGGGCTCTACAAGTGAAACATGGGAAATAAACACACCCCCAACGCATGTTCTTGAGGCCAGACCATAGATCTACTGTAATCTATATATCCCAGAGTGGAATGACCCTTCTGCCGCCGCTGTAGGGAACGGGTGTACTCGTTGTGTAAATTGCATCACTCTGTCCTCAGTTGGTGTTAATTTACCTCTCCGTTCGAATATCTGATTTTCATAGCTCTTAGACTTGCTCTTTATTATGTTTGCAAATTATTGACATTTGCTTTCTCATAATATTTTGTTTGAGACCCTCCATATATATTTTAATTATTTCTAAGCAAATGTTTTGCTATCAAGGATTGACAGAAGCATACGCCCTCTTGTTACAACTGTGTTTCATCTGTTTGCCTCCATGTTCTAGTTTGTTTATGTCTGACCTGTGGAAACTCCACATTGTTTTTACTTTTGACGATTTTTTTTTTTGGCACAGAAGGTGCAGCCTGTTGTCAATTCCAAATCTTTCAGGGTCTCATAAATAATTAAAGGAGGACCTACCTAATATAGAGAACTGAGTGTCATATTATAAATTCAAGCATAAAAAGTATAAATGACGATTAATAAATACATCAACAGCCAAATATGTGAAGCGATAATATTTTGACATGATTGCCAACAAAGTAATTCAAAGTGAAAAAGTATATCCACTTAAATAACAAGGACTAAAAGTTTTAATTAAAACAAAAACCGCGTCGATGTTACACAATGCCTAGATGCAGCTGTGCCTATAACGTCGATGTTATAGGCACAGGACATTCCTATTGATTCGATTACTTGATGTTATTTTTGTGCAAAGTGAAAATATATCTCGGCAATTTCCCGTGTGTGGCGACGAATTTTTAATATATCTCGGCATTTTCCCGTCTGTTATTTCAGGCGGTGTATGACTGACCATGCCGCGATTTAAAAAAAATATATCTCGGCAATTTCCCGTATGTGGCGACACGTGAACGAAGCAACCTCCTCTCTCCACATTATTGTGACGACGTATAAATTAAATATTTCATCGTGACGATTGTCATCAAATGGACGAATTTTTAATATATCTCGGCATTTTCCCGTCTGTTATTTCGGGTGGTGTATGACTGACCATGCCGCGATTTTAAAAAAATATATCTCGGCAATTTCCCGTATGTGGCGACACGTGAACGAAGCTATCCTCCTCTCTCCACATTATTGTGACGACGTATAAATTAAATATTTCATCGTGACGATTGTCATCAAATGGACGAATTTTTAATATATCTCGGCATTTTCCCGTCTGTTATTTCGGGCGGTGTATGACTGACCACGCCGCGATTTAAACAAAATATATATATATATCGGCATTTTCCCATCTCTTATTTCGGGCGGTGTATGACTGACCATGCCGCGATTTAAAAAATATATATCTCAATGGACTTGAAGTTACAGGCCTTTGAGAATTCATTTCGTTCTATAAAGGGCAACTTCCATCGGATTTTCTTCCCGTTTTTTTTCAACCGAGTCTAAAACTATGTTAGCGACTGTGAAAAATGAAATGATATATCGAATTTGATTTGAAATAAAACTGTGTGAGAGAGGAAGACACCACGGGCCTACAAAACAGGCCTCAAAGCTATGCGAGTTAATAAAATGGTGGATATTTGTTTATATGAAGCCTCGCCCACAATGGGTGGAGCTATGGTTCCCAGAATGGGTGGAGCTTTGAGGTTTTGTCTTCTCTGCAAGAACAAGAAGAAGAAGAAGAAGAAGAACAACAACAACAACAACAAGAAGAAGAACAACAACAACAGCAGAGGGCAATCTATGACCAGCGTCTTGCGACGCGGCTAAAAATGTGAACCTGAAACGGATAAAAAAGGAAATGTTTTAATGCTTGGGTGCATATTATATACGAGTATAAATCCCATCAAAAATGACGGGTTGGAACAGTTTATCTGATGGTGCACTGGTGCAGCCTCATGAGCGTGCCAAAGTCAGAAGCCAGGGCCTAGTGTCAGGTATGTTTATATCTCCTTTATTTATAAGACATCCTACAGATGTAAAGGAATACTCAATTTACTCTGCGCACGTTACACATCATGCAGCGAATTTCACCTCCCAGCGCCTTGTATTTATTGTTAATTAAAAAAACCCCTTCTGTACACCACCCTTGAGGCTTGTTTTGCAAGCCACCGTCTGCAATTCCAATAAAAGAGACATAATTACCCTTTTATGGAAAATGTTTTTCAAGTTTGTTTTATCCTCAAAAATAGACCATAGTGAACACACAATCATGTCAAAAGATTGGCCTCTAAAACCTGCACTTATGAAGGGGGACGGACATCTGTACAAACGCACAAACTGACATTGTAGTTTATATGGTTGATTACACTCACCCAAATTACCAAGATGATTACCCTCATATACTTGGGGCCAAGTGAGGTGAAAAGCCAAACAGATATTTTCCTTTTCTGCTTCTGTAGCAATATCAGCAGCAAATATTCTACCAAATTCACACAGATATCTATTGTGATATACATTCACATATATCTGATTCACATATATCTGTGTGATATGTGTGATATATCTATATATATATATATATATATATATATATATATATATATATATATATATATATATATATATATATATATATATATATATATATATCTGTGCAGTGTCTGTGTTGTCTTGTGTTGTCTTGTCACTGAACTACTTCCTCAAACTTTTGTGAGATCGTACCAAACTTCTGGTATGCACCTATCTCTCCCGTGGGTATGTCCTAAGGGTATTTTTTTTTTTTTAATGTTCAAATTTTTTTCTTTGTTTTTTGGGGAATTTTTTGGGGAAATTTTTTTTTTTCAACTTCAATTGTTCATAAAATGTAATATCACGTATATTACAAATACATTTGTGCATTATGATTGTTTGAATTGTGATTAGTGTAAACCATGACAAAACAGCAACTCAGGTACAGTCATTTATCTAAATATCTACACATCTGGGCAGTGTCTGTTGTCACTGAACTACTCCCTGAAACGTTTGTTTCCGTGGTTGTGAAGTATTTTTAATAACGTGGTGGTGGTTTGGAATCACGTGGTGGTGAGGTATTTTGAATTATGTGGTGGTGAGGTGTTTTTAAATGACGCGGTGGTGAGGTGTTTTAACTTACTTGGTGGCGAGGTGTTTTGGATTACGTGATGGTGAGGTGTTTTAAATTACGTGGGGGTGAGGTATTTTAACTTACTTGGTGGTGAGGTGTTTTGAATTATGTGGTGGTGAGGTGTTTTAAATTACGTGGTGGTGAGGTGTTTTAAATTACGTGGTGGTGAGCTGTTTTAAATTACTTGGTGGTGAGGTGTTTTGAATTACGTGGTGGTGAGGTGTTTTAAATTACGTGGTGGTGAGGTGTTTTAAATTACTTGGTGGTGAGCTGTTTTAAATTACTTGGTGGTGAGCTGTTTTAAATTACTTGGTGGTGAAGTGCTTTGAATTACGTGGTGGTGAGGTGTAATCGTCCCAAACTTCCAGTCTGCACCTACCCCTACTGGGTGTATGTGCTGAGGGGTTCCTTTTTGAATCTTATATATTTTTTCAATCGAAATCTTCAACCTAAATTGCTTATAAAAATGTAATATCACAAACACTACAAATAAATTTGTGCAAAATAATTGTTTGTATTGTGATTGGTGTAAATCATGTCAACACCGCAACTCAGGTACAGTCATTATCCTCAGCTAAAATAAGCCCGTTCCTCAGTAATGACGCGTGGTGAGGCGAGCGCAGCGAGCTGAGCCAAGCTATTACATATATATATATATATATATGTATCTGGGGTGAATTAGCGGGGGTAGAAAAGATCAAGGTTTTGGATGGGCGAAGATAAGAGTCGGTGGTGAACAGCTGTTTTAAAGACCTGGAGGGAGGAGTGGGATTGAAGGGAGTGGGGGAGTTTGTTCCAGAGGCGGGAGAAAAGGGGAACGAAAGAGTGAAGGTGAGCAGAGAGCCTTGATTTTGGCAGTTTAACCACGAGAGGGTTGCTGGCAGATCTTGTGCGACCTGTAGGAATATTTGTGGGACAGAGCACAGAGAGAACTGGGGGAGCAAGGCCGGAGAGGAGTCGGTAGAAGACAGAAAGACCACCAACCTGCCTGCGGTGAGTGAGTGAAAGGCCCTCGGAGTTAGCGTCATCGCAGGAGATTCCAATGATTCTGAAAGCTTTTGTTTCAACAGTGTGAAGGCGAGCTAAGTGTGAGGCAGGAGCACCGGCCCAGAGGGGGGAACAGTATTCCATTGAGCTGCGGATTAAAGCCTTGTATGTGACTGGAGCTCAGGTATGCCAAGGAATGACTTCACACGACGGAGGATGCCCAGTCGGCGACTGGCTTTGGAGGCCAGCTTTGGAAATGTGGTTTTCCCAAGAAAGATCATGGCAGATAGTGAGACCCAAAAGCTTGAGCGACAGAACTTCTTGGTGAGGATTGTTGAGAAAGAGATGGGAGGGTTTTCCAGTCGGTCTTTTCGGAGAGACATTGTAAGAGTGTGAGATTTGTCAGGATTGAAAGACATGTTCCACTTGTTTGACCAGTCTGTGATTTTGTCCAGGTCTGCAGAGAGTGAGGAGGCTGCAGACTGCCGATCTGAGGGATGAGGAATGGAGTGGCAGAGAGTGGAGTCACTAGCAAAGAGATAGAGAGGCTTTTCCAGAGAGTCGGAGAGATCATTAATGAAGACCAGAAAAAGCACAGGGTCCAGAACACTACCTTGGGGAACTCCAGCCAGAACAGGAGGGGAGATGAGAGAAATCCATTCTGGGCCACACGTTGACTACGGCCAGAGAGGAAGTCCGCAAGCCATGCGTGGAGATTTCCATGGATACCATAGGAGAGTTTGGTGAGCAGAGCTGGGTACCAGACCGTATCGAAGGCACGTGATATGTCAAGGGAGACGGCTCTGATTTTCTGTTTTGGCATTGAGGACCTCCATCCATTGTTGAGACAGCAGAAGCAACATATAAAGAGTAGAATGACCTGGTCTGAATCCAAATAGATGATCGGAGATCAAGCCATTGGAGAAGAGGAAGGATTTGATATTCGAAGCAATGATGGATTCCATGACTTTGATGATAATTGGGAGCAGGCCGATTGGTCTGTAGTTGCAAGGATCTGTTTTTGCAACTTTTTGTGTGAAGCGGTTATGTTTGCTGATTTCCAAGATACTGGTAGATGACCTTGAGCAAAAGAGAGGGTGAAAACAACAGAGAGAGGGTGAGATAGAGTGGCAGAGCAGGATTTTAGGACCCGTGGGCTGATGCCGTCTGGTCCAGTTGCAGAGTCAGAGTCGAGGTTTGACAAAAACTTCTCAACCTTGTCAGGAGAGAAGGACACAGAGTCCAGGAGCAGTTGGGTTCAACTGGGAAAGGTGGGATCAGAGAGAGATGGGTTTGGGACACAAGATTTTAAGGCAAACACAGATTTGAGGCATTCGGCTTTGTCACGTGCAGCGTAAACTGTGTATCCATTTGAGGTAAGGGAGGGGATGGACGCGGAACAAACACCAGAAACGGGTTTGACCAGATGCCACCAGGATTTGGAGGAAGGAGACAGGTTTGAGAGTTCATTCTTGAGTGTGGTGAGATAGTGCTTCCTGGCACCCCTGAGGGTAAACACACACTTGTTCCGAGCTTGGTGGAAGGAACTGAGATTGCCTTCAGATGGATTTGCCTTCCAAGAGGCAAAGGCAAGTTGTTTCAGGGCAACTGCCTCACCACAAGATTCAGTGTACCATGGACGGGAGGAAGGGTAAGACAACTGAAGACGAGATGGGATAAATCTGTGCATGAGAGAGAGCAATTTGCATTGGAAGAATTCCCAGGAAGAATTGATGTCAGAGGCAGTAGAGATGGGAGACCAGTCCAGATGATTGATGGCTGCTTGCAGACCGTGCCAGTCGGCCTGAGTGAAATGCCAGACTCGTCGATGCTGAGGAGGCTCTCTGAGAATGGTCAGAGAGATGTCCACTTTAACAAGCACATGATCAGAAGAACCGATTGGAGCAGAAGAAGAGCAGCAGATATTTTCAGGGAAGTTTGTCACAACCAAGTCCAGAAGAGAAGATACTCCATTGACTGAGATCCGGGTCGGGAAATTGACAGATTGTGTCAGTCCCAATGAGTCGCAGAAGTCCTTTGTTGAGGTGTGATAGCTGGTGAGAGAGGAACTCACACCCAGCCAGCTGGCATGATGACAGTTGAAGTCACCACATATGAGGAAGAGAGAGTTGGGATGAGTGGATAGAAGTTGGTCCATGTTGTCAGACAGCAAAATGTAGATGGACTCATCACTGTTTGGAGGATGGTACAGAACATATATGAACAAAAGGTGGGAGCGGAGAGGAAGCCATAGCCAGAGGTAGTCCTGGGGGTGAGGTGGAGAGAGGGCAGTGCAAGAAGAGTGAGGAAGAGAGTTTTTGATCAATATAGCCACCCCACCACCAGGCCGAGGCACAGGACTATCATACCGGAGGAGGGAGTAACCAGGAAGAGATATTAAGGAATCAGAGACATCTTGAAGGAGGAAAGTTTCTGTTAAGCAGATCAAGTCTGGATTGTCAGAAGCAACCTGAATGGAGAGATCAATCAGGTTTGAGCGAAGGCCCCGGATATTTGAGGTCCATACCGTTAATGAGGAGAGCGGGGGAGCATTGGGTGCAGGACATTGGGTGAAATTCCAACTTCTTTCGTGGAAGTCCTTGCAGTGTCCATATGTTTTATACCTCTCCCACCTCCTCCGAAGCCCTCTCCCTCCCATAGTTGTCTCGATGTCCCTGCTCTCAAATGTTGTGTTTGTGTCCTTCCCCCCTCTCTCCTCATCTTGTCTACCGCTCCCCTTATTTTGTGTTGTATGTGTCGGTTTGGCTTTTTGTGTGATTAGTGTTAGCTCTTTCACGAGCCTCGATCTTGTATCCAAAAAAAAAAAAAAATCTCAGACAAAAACCTCAGAAAAATAATTATTTTGAAGGAGAAGAGACATATCGTGGTGGAGAAGCAGAAAGTGTGAAGCATTTATGAAGGAGAAACAAGGGTTGAAATGCATTCTTAAAATGCTTTTTTTTAAATTAAAATAAGTGTTTATATTTAATATAGATTCAGTTTGGAGAATAGAAGGGGGGGGGGGGTGGGGGGGGGGGTGAAATGTAGAACCAGGAACAGAATGAAATTCAATAGAAATTGGAATCGTTATGGAGTGAAATGTAAATTGAGAAAATATATATTGAACCCTGAAAGGAAAATAAAATGGGATAAGATAATGAATGGTGGGCAATTGCAAATAAGATATCCGGGAGCAGGAGTGCACCCAGTGCTAAAACTACAGAAAGGCGCACTTCATATTCGAGTAAGGCCTTGAAAAATGCAGTTTTGGGCTTTGCCAATGCAAGCGAATAAAAATAAACGAATAGCACAAATCAACAAACAAATGTACATGAAAATCAGTATTGTACTGGATAAGAAATCAACATATTGCTGAATGACACAAAACAGGACGAATCTGGTTGATCCGCGATCCGGTGACGTGGGACGGAGGAGCTGGAATTTCATCCTGCACATTCTCATCAATACGAACTTTAGTCCTATAGACCCTTCAGACATACCCGCTTATGACGCTTTAGAATCCGTAGACCCTGTAGACTAGTTTAGACCCCCTTAAACCCATTAGACTCCTAGCTATGCTATCATGGAACATGCATACTCTAGGCCTCGGTTCGAATCCCGACCCAAATATAAACTCGTCCCGGTGTTTCACCTGCAGGGTGATTCCTCAATGTGTGTGCCGTCCCTGGGATGGACGTCGAACTGGGAGCCCAGTCTGCCGGCATTAGTTCGTGGATTTTTAAAGATCCCGTGGTGTCTTTCACGAAGAGTAGGTGACATATCGCTGACACCAAGGACAAATTATACATTTATGTCCTAATCTACAAAGGGCGTTGCATCAGCAGCACCTTCAGCCAATGATGCTACCCCACAGCTCTGTTCTGTACACAAAGGAATAAGTTTGAACTACTATTATTTCACTGTGGAAAACGTCTGCCAGGAAAGAAAACAACATTGTTCAAGTGACGATGACATCAATAAGCTAGAACGGCTCTCTGTAGAGAGCATACCTGTGCCATGCTGAACGTGATACTTTTTGTGTCCCACTGATAGGTCAGATCCTCATCCGGACCTTCACCAAAATCTAATCAATTCGTCATTGTCGCACACCCGACCTGCCTATCAAATTTCGTCCAAATCATTCCATAGCATTTTGAGATATCCTGCCAACAGACAACCAGAGAAACAGGGGTGGACACAAAACGTCCGTCCACCTTCGGTGGAACAGGTAAAAGCAGAATGACAACAAAACTAAGTTTAATGTGTCAGTGTGTATGACAAGGCCAGGACAGGGCCAGATCCACATTTCTCAGTGCAAAGTTGTAAAACATGATTTTAATTTATTAGTGTAAATGGCCAAATTTCAAAGCAATTACTGACTGAAACAGTTTTGTAAAATAGTCCCTAAAAACAGTGAGAATGGACGAGAGAGAGCACTTAGCGAGTGCCTCCGGGACCACGAGGTGAGCCCGGACCCCACTCTTTACGGTCGCCTCGTGCCGAAGCGGTTGTCCGTCACGTCCAGCCACGGCCCACAGTGTGTACGGTCTGCATTATGTTCTGGTCTGTTCTGTATCATAACTGTCCCACTAGCGTGGACTTTGTACACAAAATAAGTCATCATTTATTTATTCATTTATTTTCTTTCACACCTGAGGCGGTTAAATGGCATCGACAACTGGAGGTAATCAAACTCCAGCGATCAGTTTTCAAGTAAAAAGAAAAACTACTTCTGTAATTTTATCAGTCGTTGGACAAACTGAAGTTCAGAGACCTAGTTGACCTTTCACGTTAATGATTATTTTAGGCATGATGTAGACATGAGAGGAAACATTTTTTCTTTTTCAGCTTTGAACAAATCGCTATTGAGATCTGAATGAACAATTTATTATTTTACAGAAATCTTAATGATGGCTGCTTAAAGCATCACCGTTAAAACTGGTAATAAAAAAGTCACAATTGCAACCTGTTTTTAAAAAGGTGCACCCCATTGTTGATTAAAAATAGTTTGGGGACTAGCAAATAATTTAAGTTGGGATAATTTGAAATGATAAACAAGAAAGAGCCATCACAGATTGCAAATACTCACCAGGATGTATTTTCAGTTGTTTTTAGGGCTTTTGTGTTAAAACAAATATGGCGGCCGAACCACGTGGCCAATGACTTAGACTTTATTTTTTCTCCAATAATTTATTCCTAGATTATGCTCAAGAAATTTCATCTTGATCTGATGAAGTTTTGTACTTGTAAAATTATGACGTCATAATGGAGGCACCTATGACATCATCATTAACATATTTTATTCCACACAGACAGTTCTTTACAATGAGGCATGTCTCAATTTTTTTTATTCTGCGCTTTCGGAGATATAGAGGTGCAAATTTTTTCGATTTTTCCAAGATGGCGGCTGAACCACATTACATGTGACGTCATAATTATGAAAAAAATATATACAAGTAGAGTTGCACCTATGGTGAAAATTTGCAGTCAATTGGACCAACGGTTGCAGAGAAAATCATATTTTTTCTCCACTAATTTATTCCTAGATTATGCTCAAGAAATTTCATCTTGATCTGATGAAGTTTTGTACTTGTAAAATTATGACGTCATAATGGAGGCACCTATGACATCATCATTAACATATTTTATTCCACACAGACAGTTCTTTACAATGAGCCATGTCTCAATTTTTTTTATTCTGCGCTTTCGGAGATATAGAGGTGCAATTTTTTTCGATTTTTCCAAGATGGCGGCCGAACCACATTACATGTGACGTCATAATTATGAAAAAAATATATACAAGTAGAGTTACACCTATGGTGAAAATTTGCAGTCAATTGGACCAACGGTTGCAGAGATAATCATATTTTTTCTGTGCGGACAAACAGACAAACGGACTCAAATGCAATAACCTCTCTGGCAAGGGTAATCATTGAAGTAAATTTAAGAGTACTTTTTTTTTCTTTTTTCTTTTTTGGATACTGGATCGAGGCTCGTGAAAGAGCTGACAAGTAAGATATTACTGAGTAAGATATTTAAAAAAAGAAACAAGGACATTAAATTTTGTTTAAATTAAAATGAATAAATTTGCCAAATATTTTAAACGATAATAATTTTGACATGATAGCCGACATGTATTTTTTATAGTGGATACACTTTTTGACAATATAATACTTTGTACATACTAATGAAGCGTTTTAATGCTCGAGTCCACATTATATATTACACTCACCCAAATTCCCAAGATGTTTATCCCCGTAAACTTGGGGCCAGGTGAGATGAAAAGCCAAACAGATGTTTTCCTTCTCTGCTTCCGCAGCAAAATCCACAGCGAATCTCTTCCCAAATTCATCATCGACGTTCATAATACCAACGTAGATCCAACCGAAGTGTTTCACTAAACTAATCGTAGCCGGTATTTGATAAAAGCTGCTCGGATAAGTTCGAAGGAAAGACGGGAAATGTCTCTTGTCACTCAGACAGGTACAACTTGCTCCATAACTTATCTAAAAGGTTTTTTGACAGAGATTTAAAAAATGTTTATTTTCACACAATATATTCCACCAAAACATGAGTGTTACATGTGAACAAAATCTCCGATGATTTTAGTGGACTATACCTGTGGAACAAAAAACAAACTCATGACGTTGTTTACATTTTTAGAAAATTCTGACGTGAATGGACCAACAATTGCATGGGAATAGGATTCGTCAATGAAATCATTTGTTTCGATATTCTTCCTCATTTCAGTCAGAACATACTCCATGAGCTTGGGGATCGAGAAACACGAATCATAAATGAAGTAACCCAACGTTATGTTGGGAAGGAGTGAATCATCCTCGTTTATTTCATCGATCGCAAAGACCATGGTCATGGCCCATTGTAATTGGATGGGTTGTAACCTATATCAAGACATTGCATCACGTGGTGAAGGTCACTTCCTTTAAGAAAGTAATGTTCATAAAGTTTGCTTCAGATAAAGTGTTAATATATTTGCAGGAAGACAAGTTATAAACAGCTGGTTCCATAACTGCTGTGTAATAGTTTCATAAAAATCAATAATAATAATAATAATAATAATAAATCCTCATTTCATGCAATATAAGGCTGCGACAAACATGTATTTGTAACATGTATTACAAATACATTTTATCAATTGTACATGTATTTTGTACAATTTGTAACATGTACATGTATTTGTAACAATTATTGATAAAAGTTGTTATTTAAGGTGTAGAACCCCTTTTATTAACCTCATTTTATTTCCTCATTCACAGACGGTGAGAAATCATTGTTTTGTTTTTTTTGTTTGTTACAGCTCATGTTAAAATGCTTTATAATCACTTTATAATCACGTCAGAGCCTGGTGTTGGCTTAGCGGTTAGGGTGCCGGCTTGGGATCCCAGGATCCTGCGTTCGAATCCCGGTCGATCGCTAAATTAACGACCAGGGGGGTTGACTCAGCCCGTCATCCTTCCGAGGTCGGCAAATTGAGTACCGGCTTGCTGGGATGAATGACCACGGTGTGTACCCCGATTTAGAATAGGTACACCGTATCCCTGCGCGTCGCAACAGGCGATCAAGGGTTGGTGTCAGGAAGGGCGTCCGGCCATAAAAACATTGCCTCAAACAGGGAACCATGATCGTCATGGGGCCCGCAAGGCTAACCCCCACTCTAGCGGGGAAAATGGCCTTATAACGATCATTCATTCATTCATTCACTTTATTTTAATTATGAAAAACATCCCACAATATGTGGCCTCATGATCTTTTGTCGATATTGGAAAAGTTAAAAAAGACAAAAACACACATATGACTCACGTCTTGCAGATGAAAACAAGAGGATGTCCCTTTAAAACTGGATGTTCTTCAAGTGCTGTGGTATGGAAGGGGAAAATTCCTCCGACAATGATATCTCCATTTGAAAACATTCCTTTAAGGTCTTTTCTTGTCATGGACCTTCGAACTCCACAACAGATAAGTATGCCAGCATACAGTAAAATGACCCAAACCATTGTTCACTCTTCTTCAACAAGTATTACTTCGAAACAAAACAACAAGCTCTCTCTATCCTTCAAAAAAATTTTAACCACTTTGAATGGAAGTGAGCATTACATTGAAATTAGTTGTATGTTAAACATTCGCCCAGTTTGTCACCTCGTGTAATGCTCCACACATCAGTTTTTATACTTCCCTCACTTCAAACCTTACACATTGCACCAAATGAGAGAGATTACAAATCGCTAATTGAAATATGTAAACGTTATTATACAGGATCGATATTTTAATGCCTTTTGCATCATCTTTCAATAGATTAGGAACATTTCCCCAGGGAAATTGTTGTTATGTTATTTAATGTCATTATATTTGTTTTCTGATTTTCCTGTTTGCTCTTAATTATCCATTATGCTTGCTATTTGACATCATTTGAAAATTAAAAGCAGTAATCACAACTGTGTCTACTTTACTTTGCATGTGACTCCTCCTTCCTCTCCGCTTTCCCTCTTTGTTAATCCCTTTGCTTGTTTTGTCCATAAGTGGATCCAGTCCTTCAATGTCAGTGCATTTCCTCCTTACTATTTGTCATCTCTCTCTTCCATCAGGTGAGATCTAATAATAAAAAAAACACCACATCTAAAATAAATAGGATAAAAAATACACATATAAAAATATATATATTTAAATACATTAAAAAAATACATATATATACGTAATAATATACATTAAAAAAAATACATATATATACGTAATAATATACATTTAAAAAATACATATATATACGTAATAATATACATTTAAAAAATACATATATATACGTAATAATATACATTTAAAAATACATATATATACGTAATAATATACATTTAAAAAATACATATATATACGTAATAATATACATTTAAAAAATACATATATATACGTAATAATATACATTAAAAAAATACATATATATACGTAATAATATACATTTAAAAAAATACATATATATACGTAATAATATACATTAAAAAAATACATATATATATACGTAATAATATATATTTAAAAAATACATATATATACGTAATAATATACATTAAAAAAATACATATATATACGTAATAATATACATTTAAAAATACATATATATACGTAATAATGTACATTTAAAAAATACATATATATACGTAATAATATACATTTAAAAAATACATATATATACATAATAATATACATAAAAAAATGGCAAAAATGCCGAAATGAAACTTGAAAAATAAAAAGACAATGATACCTGAACATGAAGGTACATCAGAAGAGGAAACTACAGCAAAATACATTGCTTCTTATTCGTCCAATAATTAAATAAAATACAACAGTCAACTAAGACTTTGTAAGCATCATAGGTAAATTATGTAAGCATTAGGAAAACGTAAGGAAATTGCTGTGCATATAAAAAGGAATGCGCACAGAAATTTTTGAGGTTAATAGTTTTAAATTAAACAACCAAGTTTCAATGGAGGTACGGTTAACACCATTATTCAACTGTTGCATTCCTGTCTATTCCCCTTGCTCATCATGGGCAGAACCCGTGTTCAAATCCTGTGCACAATTCAAGAAAAAAACTTGAAAAAAGCTAAACTTCATTTCAAGCAAAACTGTACGGCAATGTATGCAAAATAAACTACAAAGCATCGCAAAATGCAAAGCCCGTCCGCATCCGCATTGGGAAGGGCTCAAAATAAACTTGGCCAAAACAAAATTTGTCATGATTGAAATAAAAGCCCCAGGGAGAACAAAGCGCATCCACATCGATTAAACCTAGTTATGTCTTATTATGTTTAGCTAGGAAGTACAGTCGTGGCGAAAAATATTGGCACCCTTGCACTTTTTTCAAATAACTCACAATTTTCTCCAAAAATAAGTTGAAATTGACGAAAGTGTTTGGTCTCCACAATTCTTTATTTCACTGTTAATATTACAGAACCTTTGTTTTTGATGCAGATCTTAATATTTCATTAGGCGCTCCGGGAGATCGGGAACATAAATAGAGCTGAGAGAGAGGAATCTGGGAGGGAGCATGAGGGGAACGATATATCGACCATCAGGCCAGATTATTTTGCCGTGTACCCTTTTGCCGTGTACCGTGTACCCTTTCCGCCCCTCCCTCCCCACCCCCACTGGCCCTCTCCCTCCCACAGATCCCACCTCTCCCTCCCTCCAAGTCTTTAAAACAGCTCTTCACCACCATCTCTTATCTCCCCCCATCCAAGACCTTGATCGTTTCTACCCCCGCGAATACACCCCAAAGCCACCTCTTTCAATCTCCAACTTCTTTCCTGAAATTCCTAGTAGTGTTCATTTGCTTTATACCGTGTACCCTTTCCGCCCCTCCGTCGCCACCCCCACCAGCTCCTCACCACATACAAGGCTTTCATCCGCAGCTCAATGGAATAATGTTCTACCCTCTGGGCCAGTGCTCCTGCCTCACCCCTAGCTCGGCTTCACGCTGTTGAAACCAAAGCTTTTATAAGCATTGGAATCTCCCGCGATGAAGCTAACTCCGAGGGTCTCTCACTTACACACCGCAGGCAGGTCGGTGGTCTTTCTGTCTTCTACTGACTCCTCTCCGGCCTTGCTCCACCAGCTCTCTCTGGGCTTTGTCCCCCAAATATTGCTACAGGTCGCACAAGATCCGCCTGCAAACCTCTTATGCTTAAACTGCCAAAATCAAGACTCTCTGCTCACCTTCACTCCTTCAATCCTCTTTTCTCCCGCCTCTGGAACAAACTCCCTCACTCTCTTCAATCCCACTCCTCCCTCCAGGACTTTAAAACAGCTGTTCACCACCATCTCTTATCTTCCCACATCCAAAACCTTGATCTTTTCTACCCCCACTAATTTCACCCCAGATCCACTTTTTTGAAATACCAACTTCTTTCCTGGAAGTCCTTGCAGTGTCCTTGTGTTTTATACTTCTCCCACTCCCCCCACCCCCTTCCCACGCCGCCTCCCCCCAAGCCCTCTCCCTCCCACAGATCTCCCGATGTCCCTGCTCTCAAATGTTGTGCTTGTGTGCTTCCCCTTCTCTCCCCATCTTGAATACCGCTCCCCTTATGATTGTCCCCCGTCGCACCACGGATCGAAAGGGGGACTATGGTTTTCCCCTCCGTCCGTGTGTGCTTGCGTCCGTGCATGCGTGTGTGTGTGCGGGCGTGCGTGTGAACGTGCATGCGTGCATAAGCGAAAGACCGAGTTCTAATTTGGTGTGTGGGTGCAACCCACTTCAAAATCCAAGATGGCCGCCGCCATGTATATCTGACACCATGTATGTCTGAACCTTGTGAGCGGAATATCTTGAAAAATAAGCGAAGTACCAACTTCTAATCTGGTGTGTGGGTGTATCTAGGCATAAGGAAGAAGGCTGTTGAAAATTGGGTCGCCACGTCAAAATCCAAGATGGCCGCCGCCATGTATGTCTCAACCTTGTGAGCGGGATATCTTGAAAAATAAGCGAAGTACCAACTTCTAATCTAGTGTGTGTGTGTATCTAGACATAAGGAAGAAGGATATCGAAAATTGGGTCGCCACGTCAAAATCCAAGATGGCCGCCACCATATATATATGTCTGAACCTTGTGAGTGAAATATCTTGAAAAATAAACGAACTACTAACTTCTAGTCTGGTGTGTGGGTGTATAGACGCATAAGGGAGAACGCTATTGAAAATTGGGTCGCCACGTCAAAATCCAAGATGGTCGCCTTGCGTCTTCAACTTTGTCAACTCACATCACTTCAACGATGGGGGACCGAGGCGTAACGCTTGTATACTTTGTGTGTCTGTTTTGATTTTTCGTGTGATAAATGTTATCTCCTTCACGAGCCTTGATCCTGTATACCAAAAAAAAAGAAAGATCATTGCCGATAGTGATACCCAAAACAAAACTTGAGATGTGGAGCGGCAGTGAGTGCAGTCATCAGCAAAGAGGTAGAGAGGATTTTCCAGAGAGTCAGAGAGATCATTAATAAAGACCAGAAAGAGCACAGGGCCCAGGACACTGCCTTGAGGAACTCCAGCCTGAACAGGAAGTGGAGATGAGAGAATTACATTTAGGCCACACGTTCACTGCAACCAGAGAGGAACTCAGCAAGCCATGTGTGGAGGTTTCCATGGATACTGTAGAAGTCTTTCAGGACTTCTGTATGATTGACTATCTGAATATGTCCATGTAAGTGAGTTTTTGCTTACACCCAAATTGCTTTGGTCTAAAACTCTGACAATAGCAGGATATTACAATTATTATGGTGCAATAAATCGTTAGAAATATGAAATGCTAATAATAATGAAGATGAGCTTTGGGAAAGTTATAAGGAAATGGTGCTGGAACTTAGAGCAGAGAGAAGCTTGTGTGGTGACCTTTTTGACCTGCTCTGAACAGTTTTCTGGCTAAAGTGAAAGCTCCCTCTCTTATCTCAGACAAACGTCCAGATAACTTCATACTCATACATTCTTTAACCTACAACTTGTGAAATGATGGTATACATCTGGACTGTGGCGTCAACTTGTCTGGGCATACAATGACCTATGGTGACCTTGTAATACCCTTCTGCTTTTCTTCACTGTCTTCAAAGAAACCACACGACTATAATAGAGACAGAATTCTCCGAGAGCAAGAGAACTTGTGTGGACGTCCACAGTGTGTTATTATAATGAAATGTATGTGACTAATTTTTACAAGCAAGTGCTGATTAAATTGCCCCAAGAACGTAATATTCTGTCTCAGTACATCTTATAGAGTAGAGATATTACAGCGTTATCAATACCATAGGAGGAGAGTTTGGTGAGCAGGGTGGGGTGCCAGACCGTATTGAAGGCACGAGGTAATTTCTCAGTTTTCCCATAATTTCTTGCCTTGCTAGCTGCAATTAAAGCCATGTGCTATAAAGAACTGTGTTTTGACTTATCCTGTCCATGCTTGGTCAGATATAGTGCTCCTGCCAGGTATTAGCCCAAGCAGTTGAGTGGTATTTGATAGGGCATATGGTGCGGCGCGTAATGTTGATTCACTCAGGCAATTTACATCAATTGTGTGGCTGCCGGCACGGTTCCCCATCTGCTTCAGTCATCTCACAGGTATGGTAAACCGACACTGTGTGCAGGGATCTCACCAGAGGTGAGCGTTTTAGATGGCATCCATGGGCTTTTTGTAGATGCTTCAGCTTTTCGGAGTTACCCAAGGCAACTTCCATCACAAATTTCTAGTTTTTCCTTAATGAGAGTTTGCTTCTGCATCCATCTTGTCCACCACATGTGTCCTCCCCTGACCCCTCCCTCACCCATTCCCACACCTATTGTCCAAATCCCCCTCTGGTTTGTCCTTCAACTCTTTTTTTTTTTTTTTTGTATACTGAATCGAGGCTCGTGAAAGAGCTAACATTTATTTCACAAACAAATCAACCAGGCAAACAAAATATACAAAAAGAGGAAGCGGAGGACAAGATGGGGAGAGAAGGGGAAGCACACAGCCACAACATTTGAGAGCAGGGAGAAGTGTGGGAGGGAGAGGGCTTGGGGGCAGGAGGTGTGGGAAGGGGAGGGGGGGTGGGGGGGGGGGGGAGAGGTATAAAACACAAGGGGACCGAAATTAGCGGGGGTAGAAAAGATCATTTTTTTTTGTATACTGAATCGAGGCTCGTGAAAGAGCTAACATTTATTTCACAAACAAATCAACCAGGCAAACAAAATATACAAAAAGAGGGAGCGTTGTTGTTGGTGTTGTTGGTGTTGGTGTGTTGTTGGTGTTGCCCCCTCTCTCTACTGTTTGTTCCTTTTTTTCTGTTGCGTCCTGATCCGTCAAGTGTTCTCGCTCTTCCAAGAGCTTTGACTCTGTGTACAAAAAAGTGGACGGATTTTCCTTGTTGAAACTGGCATTACAGCTGGTATATAAATAGCTTCATTTTCGGCAATAATATGGCATTAGGTGCAAGCCTTGTGCTCACTATTCAGAGTTTATATTGGAAACGTTTTCTCAGATGCTATGTAGGAATGGTATTTAAACAATAAATACTGAGGTGTTGGAAAATGTTTGGAGAAATTACCACTAGTCATCATTGGGTCAACCTGGTGTACCTCAATACTTGGTCATTCACATCAAGAAAAAAGAGGGTAAAAGCAATCATAAAAGATTTAAAAAAACCAGTGAATATCTCCGTAAATGATACTCAAATGGTGAAACACCAAAGTTGTTTTTTTTTGCGAAATACATGGGGTCATGGTATAAATGCTTGAGATAATTGAGGTACAAGTAATTGGATTAACTGGCGGAAGACCGTGGTAAAAATCCCAAAATATAAAAAAAGGAAACCTTTTATTCTTGCGCTGGTTGAAAGAGCTCAAAGCTAAGAGGTTCAACTTATTAGTTTATTCAAAATATTTCATGTCCACAAAGTCTTGTTCCACGCAAAAAAAATTATTACACCAAAGCAAAAGAGATACAATGATACTGTCTTTGGCATTTTGTCACATAATTCAGTGAGTTCCTTGTTTTCTTCAGTACACCTCAACGTGTGCACCTTTAGTTGAACATAGTACATTTAAGCGATAAAATACACTTCAATGCACGCTTTGGCCAATATATCCCTTTAATTGTGTAATATGATGTTTTTGATCAGTACCTTGATTAAATTTACACGATGAGAGTATAAACCTTCAGTTCATATTGGAATCTTGGGTAATTTTGCATAATTAAAGTACCGATCCTCAGTTCAAATTGGTACTTTGGTTCATTTTACACCATGAAAGTACTGATACTCAGTTCAAATTGGTACCTTGGTTTATTTTACACAATGAAAGTACCGATCTCCTCAGTTCAAATTGGTACCTTGGTTCATTTTACAAAATGAAAGTACCGCTCCTCAGTTCAAATTGGTACCTTAGTTCCACAATGAAAGTTCCGATCTCCTCAGTTCAAATTGGTACCTTGGTTCATTTTACACAATTAAAGTACTGATACTCAGTTCAAATTCGTACCTTAGTTAATTTTACACAATGAAAGTTCCGATCTCCTCAGTTCAAATTGGTACCTTAGTTCCACAATGAAAGTACCGATCTCCTCAGTTCAAATTGGTACCTTGGTTCATTTTACAAAATGAAAGTACCGCTCCTCAGTTCAAATTGGTACCTTAGTTCCACAATGAAAGTTCCGATCTCCTCAGTTCAAATTGGTACCTTGGTTCATTTTACACAATTAAAGTACTGATACTCAGTTCAAATTCGTACCTTAGTTCATTTTACACAATGAAAGTACCGATCTCCTCAGTTCAAATTGGTACCTTGGTTCATTTTACAAAATGAAAGTACCGCTCCTCAGTTCAAATTGGTACCTTAGTTCCACAATGAAAGTTCCGATCTCCTCAGTTCAAATTCGTACCTTCGTAAATTTTTCACAATGAAAGTACTGATCCTCATTTCAAATTGGTGCCTTAGTTCATTTTACACGATGAAAGTACCGATCCTCAGTTCAAATTGGTACCTTGGCTCATTTTACACAAATAAGTACCGATCCTCTGTTCAAATTGGTACCTTGGTTCATTTTACAAAATGAAAGTACAGCTCCTCAGTTGAAATTGGTACCTTGGTTCATTTTGCACAATTAAAGTACCGATCTCCTCAGTTAAAATTGGTACCTTCGTCTATTTCACACAATGAAAGTACTGATCCTCTGTTGAAATTTGTACCTTAGTTCATTTTGCACAATGAAAGTACTGATCCTCAGTTGAAATTGGTACCTTAGTTCATTTTGCACAATGAAAGTACCGATCCTCAGTTCAAATTGTTCCTTAGCTTATTTTACACGATGAAAGTACCGATCTCCTCAGTTAAAATTGGTACCTTCGTCCATTTCACACAATGAAAGTACTGATCCTCAGTTGAAATTGGTACCTTAGTTCATTTTGCACAATGAAAGTACTGATCCTCAGTTGAAATTGGTACCTTAGTTCATTTCACACAATGAAAGTACTGATCCTCAGTTGAAATTGGTACCTTAGTTCATTTTGCACAATGAAAGTACCGATCCTCAGTTCAAATTGGTACCTTCGTCCATTTCACACAATGAAAGTACTGATCCTCAGTTGAAATTGGTACCTTAGTTCATTTTGCACAATGAAAGTACCGATCCTCAGTTCAAATTGTACCTTAGTTTATTTTACACAATGAAAGTACCGATCTCTTCAGTTAAAATTGGTACCTTAGTTCATTTTACACAATGAAAGTACTGATCCTCAGTTGAAATTGGTACCTTAGTTCATTTTGCACAATGAAAGTAACGATCCTCAGTTCAAATTGGTACCTTCGTCCATTTCACACAATGAAAGTACCGATCCTCAGTTCAAATTGTTCCTTAGCTTACTTTACACAATGAAAGTACCAATCCTCAGTTCAAATTGGTACCTTTGTGGAGGACACGAAAGCTCATTGGCATGAGGGCATCATTCCGCGCACCAAGTGGGCGGCGGCCATGCCCGAGGGGTAGGATATACACCGGGCGTGCAGCCCGGAGCGCTCCAGTGCTACAGTGGAGCTCTGATAATAAAGACTCTTAAACTTACCGCGTTGTCCACTTCATTCTTGTTGTACAAGTAAGCACTCGTAGCACCGCGCTTCATTGGTGACCCTCTGACGTTCTGGTCAGCCGTCGCTGACCACCCGAACCCACCACAGCAATGGCAACCAACGCGGTCCAAATGAAACTCCCCGAGTTCTGGGAGATGCAAGCCGAAGTCTGGTTCCTGCAGGCAGAAGCCCAGTTCCGACTTCGAGGCATCACGGTGGACAAGACCAGGTACTGCCACGTGGTCGCCTCCCTCGGGCCCGGGACGGCCGCCCACGTCGTGTCGGTCCTGAGGAACCCACCGGCCGACAGCAGGTACGAGGCGATCAAGCGTCTCCTCCTTGCCACGTTCGGCCTCACGGTGGACGCACGGGCCGACCGCCTCCTGGACCTCCCCGAGCTCGGTGACATGCGACCGTCGGTCCGCATGGACCATATGCTGTCGTTGATGGGCGACGAAACCCCGAACGCTCTTTTCCGGGCGTTATTTCGACGCCAGCTGCCGGCACGAGTCCACCTTGCGTTGGCCGGTTCCGTGACGACGGAACCCCGAGCTCTCGCTGCCGAGGCCGACAGTTTCTTCGCGGCTTTGGACGCGCATGCGAGTTTTGGCGCGGCCGTCGCGCATCCCGAGGCTGACCCTGATGCTGATGCACCACACCTCGGGGATCCCGAGGCTGACGCACGCCGCGTGGCCGCCGCCACGCCACGCCCACCACCACCGTGAAAACCGCGGCCTCCGCCTTCGCCGCAAACCTGGTGCCATTTCCACGCCAGGTTTGTTCACAAGGCGAGGAATTGTTGCCCGCCGTGCTCCTTCGGCAAGTCGGGAAAATAAAAAGCCGGCGCTCGGTAGCGGCCCTGAGCGTCGGCGATTCCGGCAGCCTTCTTTTTATAACGGACACCTTGTCCGAGCGCCGTTTCCTCTGCGATACGGGTGCACAGGTGAGCGTTATCCCTGCCTCTACGTCCGACAAGCACACCGCGGGCCGGGGCCTTGCGTTGCTTGCCGCGAACGGAACACCCATACGCACATTCGGGAAGCGCTGCCTCTCCCTGCGGTTCGGAAGGCAACGCTTCGCGTGGACGTTCGTAACCGCTCGTGTCCCCATGGCACTGCTCGGTGCGGACCTCCTCTGTGCACACGGGTTGTTGGTCGATGTGAAGAACAGACGTCTCGTCCAGGCTGAAACGTTCAGCTCGCTGGCTTGCGTGCTGAGCAGCTCGTTGAGCGGCTCACTGAGCGGCTCACCGAGCGGCTCGCCTAGCGGCTTGCTGAGCGGCTTGCTGAGCGGTTCGGTCCCGGCGAGGTTAGTTTGTACGCTTCCGGCAGCGGACGAATTCACCCGCCTCCTCGCCAGCTTCCCGGCCCTTACGCGGCCCACCTTCTCGGCGGGGGCCATCAAGCACAGGGTGGAACATCACATCCCCACCGCCAGGCCACCGGTCTATGCCCGGGCATGCTGCCTCGAGCAGACGAAGCTCGCGGTAGCTAAAGCGGATTTCGCTACGCTGGAGTGGCTCGGCATCGTGCGGCGCTCCGAGAGTGCTTGGGCGTCACCGCTTCACATCGTGCCCAAGCCCGGCGGGAGATGGCGACCGTAAGGGGACTACCGGCGCCTCAACGACGCCACCAACCCCGACCGCTACCCCATCCCCCATATTCAGGACTTCTCCACCCAGATGACGGGCATGTCCTTCTTTTCGAAGGTGGACCTCATACGCGGCTACCAACAGGTCCCCGTCAGGCCGGAGGACATCCCGAAGACGGCCGTCATCACGCCATTCGGTCTTTTCAAATTTCTTCGGATGCCCTTTGGTTTGAAAAATGCGGCTCAGGCGTTCCAGCGGTTAATGGACAGCGTCTTGCGCGACTTGGATTTCGTCGACGTGTACCTGGACGACATCCTCGGAGCCAGCGCGTCCCGCGAAGAGCACCTACACCATCTCCGCACGCTCTTCGAACGTCTGGGCCAGCATGGCCTCATCGTGAACCCCGCCAAGTGCCGGTTCGGCGTCGCCGACATCGACTTTTTGGGGCACCGCGTCACCAGGCACGGGGCCGTCCCCCTACCGGCCAAGGTGGAGGCAGTGAAGGGGTTTCCGCGCCCCCGCACGATCAAGGGGCTCCAGGAGTTCCTGGGCATGGTAAACTTTTACCATCGGTTCCTGCCCAGCATCGCCCAGCTCCTGCGCCCCTTGCACGAGGCCCTACGGGGGAAGCCGGGCAAAGGTGATGTTACCTGGACCGAGCAGATGGACGCGGCATTCGTCGGCGCGAAGCTCGCCTTGGCCAACGCCACCATGCTCGCGCACCCGGCGCCCGATGCACCGATCGCCCTCACCACCGACGCCTCAGACTACGCGGTGGGCGCGGTGCACGAGCAATGGGTGCGTGGTGCCTGGCAACCGCTGGCGTTCTTCAGCCGGCAGCTTTGCCCGCCCGAACGGCGGTATAGTACCTTCGACCGCGAGTTGCTCGCGCGTCACCTGGCGGTCCGGCACTTCCGCCATCTGCTCGAGGGCCATGCGTTCACGGCTTTCGTCGAACACAAGCCACTGGTCTTCGCGATGGGCAAGGTCACCGAGCCGTGGTCGGCCCGGCAGCAGCGTCACCTCTCGGCCGTGTCCGAGTACACGACGGACATCCGGCACGTCGCTAGGAAGGACAACCCGGTGGCGGATTGCCTTTCCCGGTCTGTCGCCCACGCAGTCCACCTTGGCATCGACTATGCCTGGATGGCGGCGGACCAGAGCGCCGACCCCGGCGTCCAGGCCTTGCGGACCGCCGTCACGGGCCTCCGCGTCACCGAGGTGCCGTTCGACGGCGCGGCCCTCTTGTGCGACGTCTCCCTCGGGCGGCCTCGCCCCATCGTGCCCGCGGGCTGGCAGCGCCAGGTTTTTGACGCCATCCACGGCCTGTCCTACCCGGGCACGAAGGCCTCCCAGAGGTTGGTCGCCGACAAGTTTGTCTGGCATGGCCTCCGGAAGGCCGTCCGCGGCTGGACCAGGACATGCCTCGCGTGCCAGCGCGCGAAGGTGCACCGGCACACCCAGGCCCCATTGGCCCCGTTTACTGTGCCGGCACGTAGGTTCGACCACGTGCACGTGGACCTGGTGGGACCTCTGCCCCCCTCGCGGGGTTTCAACCATGTCCTCACCATGGTGGACCGCACCACCCGGTGGCCGGAGGCCGTGCCTTTGGTGGCGACGACGGCGGCGGACGTCACGCAGGCGTTCATCGCCACCTGGGTCGCCCGGTTCGGTGCCCCCTCGGACATCTCATCCGACCGCGGCCCCCAGTTCACCTCGTAGCTCTGGGGGGCGGTCACGCGGGGGCCAACGGCCTGTGCGAGCGGTTCCACCGCTCGTTGAAGGCCGCGCTCCGGGCCACCCTCCGCGACGGCGGCTGGGTCGACAGGCTCCCCTGGGTCCTGCTAGGCCTCCGGATGGCGCCCAAGGACGCCCTGCGCGCATCCGCGGCGGAGTTGGTCTTTGGACAACTGCTGCGGGTGCCGGGCGAGTTCCTCCCCGACCCCACGGCACCATGGTCCGCGGTGCAGGAGCGCTCCGCGCTGCAGGAGACCGCCCGGAGGATCGCCCCGGTGCCGACGGCGCACCACGGGCACCCGCCTACGCACGTCGCCCCGGAGCTTCGCACCACGGAGTACGTCTTCGTCCGGCACGACGCCCACCGGACACCACTGCGGCCCCCGTACGACGGGCCTTTCCACGTGCTGGAGACCGGGGTGAAACATTTCACCTTGGACATCGGCGGCACTCCCGACCGCGTCTCGGTGGATCGCCTCAAGCCGGCCCACCTCGACGTGGACCACCCACCGCCGGTGGCTCGGCCCCCGCGTCGGGGCCGCCGGCACGCCGCACCCCGGTCCTGCACCCATCCCGGGTGCAGCCGGAGGCATCCCGGCTGGCATCCCTGCACCCCGGACGCCGCCAGTCGCCAGAGGGCGCTTCGGCCGGGTCATCCGTTTGCCCCGCAAACTGGCCCTCCAGGTGCGCGGGAATTCTGGGGGGGCGCGTGTGGTGGACACGAAAGCTCACTGGCGTGAGGGCATCATTCCGCGCACCAAGTGGGCAGCGGGCACGCCCGAGGGGTAGGCGTGGCCGCGGGATATACACCGGGTGCGCAGCCTGGAGCGCTCCATTGCTGCAGTGGAGCTCTGATAATAAAGACTCTTAAACTTACCGCGTTGTCCGCTTCCTTCTTGTTGTACAAGTAAGCGCGCGTAGCACCGCGCTTCACCTTTGTCCTTTTCACACAATGAAAGTACTGATCCTCAGTTGAAATTGGTACCTTAGTTCATTTTGTACAATGAAAGTACCGATCCTCCGTTCAAATTGTACCTGAGTTTATTTTACACAATGAAAATACCGATCTCTTCAGTTAAAATTGGTACCTTCGTCCATTTCACACAATGAAAGTACCGCTCCTCAGTTCAAATTGTCCCTAGTTTATTTTACACAATGAAAGTACCGATCTCTTCAGTTAAAATTGGTACCTTCGTGCATTTCACACAATGAAAGTACTGATCCTCAGTTCATATTGGTACCTTGGTTCAAGTTTTCTTTTCTTAACAGCAAATCAAAAAACATTTGGGAGTGATTGAGGCCGACCAGGCTTGCGGCACACCATCCTGTTGGCTATACACCACTCAGATTCAATATTTTATCTGATTGAAAAAAAGATATAATTTCCGGATAGGTTTTGGCTAATTTCAAGCAACTTTTACTGAATATTTATTTTCTCTTCAAGCTGCCTGAGGCCTATGCTGTTTCACAAAATGGTGGCCGCATGATTTTGTTTATGGTAAGATTGTGGGTGGAGTCGGGATACCTGTCCAACCAGTCAGGAGACAGAAGGCAGTCTGTCTGCACAAACATACTCCAATAGTCGAAACTAACTGGCTTTTTATATACACTGTATGAGATGATTTTGATGTACATTAACGACACACAAATAACTGATAAATTTATTGATTAATTTCACAACTTTATCATGAATTTTCTAATCATGACTTTTATAATAAACATACAAACAAATGTTTGCAGCTTTGTAGTGATATGAAGAAAGTACAATTGCGAAAAAAATTTGAAGACTGTCAAAAATACAGTGGAAAATCTAAGATTATTTTTGTCTGCCCTTTTTAAAGATCACAATATAGCACGCAGGTGCAAAGGTACATCCAAGAAATCCATAAAAAATAGCAAGAATAGCAAATATCTCAGTGATAACAGAAAACTTTCCGTGTGTGCTGTAATAGGCTGGGACAAAGGCGAAGGAGACCATAAAGAAGAATAGCATGCTGAAGATGATGAACTTAAGTTCTTTTGAATTTGGGGCCTCATTCTTGCCTTTCAGAGCCATTAGTAAGCAAGAGGTCGCCATGACACCAAGGTAGCACAAGGCACAGGCAACCCAGAATGGGGATGCCCCAGCACACTCTAAAACGATAGTTCCTGCATTGTATTCCAGGTTTTTGTGCCTTTGTGGTTTCGCCAGCACTGCCCAGGCCACGCAAAACACAATCTGTGGTAATGAACACAGAACCATGAGGACTTTTGGCTGGAAGCATTGCACTGCCCGATCCCACGTCTCTGGAACTAAAATGAAAGAAACCTAAAATGGGCCTTGCTGGTAAAAAATATCCACAAAGTATTAAATACACCAAGGGGTCCTTTTGAATAACAAATATATCTGTTACATAAACTGAATAGGTTGTTACATAGTTTACATATTATTGTTACGTTTGTGGGGGTAGGTGAGAGGATACCGTAGGGAAGGTAGCATTGTATAATTATAGCATGGACCATGGACGCATAGTATAAATCTCGATGCAATTAAGTAGGGAAACTGTAGCTTAAGATTGTTTATGTGTCTTCATACAAGGGGTGAAGCAGTGCTAATTAGCTATAGGGACTAAGGCTAATTTTCCCCAGTACGTGATTTCCCTCTGTAATTTCCCCTCACGTTTTTGCTGACAAGGCCAGCCATAAAAGCCGCCGTTAAACAACAACAACCACCTCTGACAAAAGCCGAGCAGATCCGATCGTACTAAGCTCCGCCTCTAAAGGACCTAATCCTCTTGGTAAGTGTGACGTAACGTGCGTGTTTGGACCCGGAAACATAATTATGACGCGGCGCGTTACATCACGGCTTACCAAGAGGATATCACAATCGATATGCTCTACCTTTATGCTTTTCATTCAGTGTGAAAAACAAACAAACCAATTGTTAAAATTATTGTCAAATAGCGAACGCATCGGCGTTACTGGTCTTCCAACGACACAGTACTTATAGACCCGGCAGAAGGATCATGTTATTACCCAACCCTTGTGGGGTATATTGATCACAGTCGATCTTCGCTCAGTGCTGTATGTAAAACTTACCTCACAGATGTCAGGATTCCTCCAAATTTCTTTGTTTAATCTTATAAACGGCATTAGCGACTATTTAAAAAGCTAATAATATGTTTATGATTTATAATATTTTACAAGCCTGGCTTCGCCGCTGTTAGACTTCCTGTCTTGTTGTTATCCTCTTGGTAAGCCGTGACGTAACGTGCCGCATCATAATTCTGTTTCTGGGTCCAAACGCGCGCGTTCCGTCATGGTTTACCAAGAGGATAGGAAACAGGCCTAACACCTGAGGGACATGATTAGCCCAGAGGTTGTGTGCAGGGAGAACTGAGAGGGACGTTCGGTGATTGGCTCTCAATAGAAAGAAGAAGAGTGTGTCTCTTTCTCTCGCTGTTGGCTCGGGCAGGAAGGCTGGCCATTTTAGTGCTTGTGCGATTTCTGTGCTTGTGCTGTGCGGACCTTTGGCGCTTTGGAGGAGGAGGCTGCTGCGGCCATTAAGGAGGAGCTTGAGGCCATGCCGTCCCTCCCCGACAGTGGAAAAAATCGTCTTCGGGACTCGCCTCCTGCCTGTGGAGCCGTCGTCATCTTTGAGCACTTTCTGCATGAGTGGCTACATTGAACTTCAACAGCTGCCAAGCTCTGAAAATAACTCCTTGGAATGAGCTAAGTGCACGAAAAGGACATTTTATTTCATTTTATCTTTCTCCTTGTCTGTTTTTGTGTCTGAGTGGAGGATCCTCAAAGTAGGAATTTCAATTAGTTTACCTCAACATTTATTCCACCCCTTGCTTTATTTTCATGAAATCCTATTTGTTGAATTTACTGTCGTGTTTACTTGTTTGTGGTTTCGGAATAAACCTTTGTCTGTTTTTATTCAGCTCAACGTCTCGCATCCCGTCATTCCCACGCGTGTAAAAATATCCGCCATTTTTGACTGCTCGCCTCAGGAGTAATAAAGCTCGTTTGGCTATTCATCCAAGGCTGATTTGAATTGCTATGGACAGGACATTATCTTCCTGATAATTAATCAATTTAGCAAGTTCCAGAGGATTGGAGAATAGCAAATGTAACAATTATTTAACAAATGATACCGAGAGAAATCAGAAACTACATTTTGAAGTTATTTCTGACTAGCAAATACCACCCATCATTTTGCTGACAGGAATACTGTGAAAGGTTGGAGGTAGGGAGAGAGAGGGGTGAGAGAGATAGAGGGGTGAGAGAGAGAGATAGAGAGGTGGGAGGGGGAGTAAGGAGGGGTGAGGGAGTGACGAGAATAGGTCAATGGGGGAGTGAAGAGGGGAAGGGAGAGAGAGGAGGGGTGAGGGAGGGTTGGGGAGTGAGGAGGGGAATGGGAGAGAGAGAGGGTGGAGGGGGAGCACAACATTTTCAGAGGGCAGACCGGATGAAACTGAGGCATCCTGCATGACACCGCGGGGACGCAATGCAGGCATGTGCGACCTCAACTTTGTACTTTGGTCCATCGACCAATTACTACAAAGGAAAATAAGATGTACTTTTGCTTGTGTTTAGCAGAGTGACAATGTGGGCGACCTACACATACTTTTGCCAGTGAATTGACACTGTACATAGCACAGGGTAGAGCATGTGACTGAACTGCATATGGAATGCCTCGTCGTTCACTTCACCTTACCACATTGTTCACACCTCACCGCTCACATAAAACGACGTGCATGGACACTGAGGCTGCACTGCAGGTCTCTCTCAAAATTCCAACCGTCGCTTGCAAATACCACCCATCGCTTTGCTGATTGGAATACCAGGGGAGAGGGGAGCGAAGAGGGGGGGGAAGGGGTGAGGATGACAGGGGAGCAAGGGGTAGAGGGAGAAGTGGGGAGGGGAGGGGAGGGTGTGTTCTCGACTTGCGTTTTGTATGGGGGCTTAAGGCGGAAAGGGGGGTGGGCTCCAATTGAGCTTGGTAGGGTAACGTGAGGATAAGGTGGTGGGGGGTTCTCAATTTGTATTTTGTAGGGGGACTGGAGGGGAGGGGAATGGGCTCTCGACTTGCATGTGGTAGGGGGCCTGAGGGGAAGTGGGGGAGGGGGGGGGGTGCGAGGTTGGGGAGGATTTCCTAGAATGTAGGTTTAAGTTTACCTCGAGTTTAGCTTTACCCCTCTTACACCTCATGGAGGTATATATGCGAGAGGGGGACCTGAGGGGAATTGGTTAATTTACCCTGTTATACCTCATGGAGACTAAGAAAGCTTAAACAAGAAGAGGACATGAGGGAGTGGTGGGGAAGGGGATAAACCTCCTCCAGTTTCATAGGCAGGCCGATTGATCAGTGTTTGCCATCCCTCAGATGGATGTAAAACAAGACGTTCCGTCTGCCGGCATTAGTACAGGATTGAACAAAATGGGGTACAATCAAACAGCACATTCAAACATGTTCAAACAGCACGTACCTTTAAAAAAAAGATTCTAGCGACTGTCACCCTGTGTACGCACTATGGAACTGAAACTCTCCGAGGTGGTAATAATGGCATTTTACTAAATAAAGTTGTAATTAAATAAAGGCACATTTCATTATAATCAATTTCTAAATGTGTTTGGACTATGTATGTGCGTATGTATGTATGTATGTATGTATGTATGTATGTATGTATGTATGTATTGATATATTATTGGGTGGACCATCGAAGCACTGCCTTACACCAAGTGGCTGGACAGCTTGGCTGACTCCAATACCACCGCTATGTTCCTGCTCGTGTAGGCCCAACCCATATGCGGAAGTGTTATACAGTATTCAGAATCATTATGCTTTATCTCATGCTTCCGGTCCGGTCCGGAGAGGACGCTGGCGTCACTTGCTCGCCGCTTCTCTGACTGGACCATTGTTCGTGTCTTGCTTTTCTGGTGGTCGTGGCGGATTTTTGGCCATTGAGTCTGCCCTCTGCATGGTCCCGGCTCTGCTCTGCTGCTCCTGGCTTCACCTGCTCGGCTCCTTCGCTGTTTCCTCGGGCCCGCTCCCGTGGGTTGTGCCCATTGTTTGCAGCAGTGGTGATGGCGGTTTGCCGCCGTGATCTTGATTAGCGGCGGCGGTCGTTTGCCGCTGCATTTGCCGCTTTGCCTCCTCAACCTTGGCCTCGTGCTCGTCTCTTCGCTCCTGTCTGCCCTCTGCATGGTCCCGGCTCTGCTACTGGCTTCACCTGCTCGGCTCCTTCGCTGTTTCCTCGGGCCCGCTCCCGTGGTTTGTGCCCATTGTTTGCAGCGGTGGTGGTGGCAGTTTGCTGCAATTGCCGCTTTGCCACCTCAACCTTGGCCTCGTGCTCGTCTCTTCGCTCCTGTCTGCCCTCTGCTCGGTCCGGGCTCTGCTTCACCTGCCCGGCTCCTTCGCTGTTTCCTCAGGCCCGCTCCCGTGGGTTGTGACGATTGTTTCGCCTCCTCAACCTTGGCCTCGTGCTCGTCCCTTCGCTCCTGCCTGGCATGGCTCTGCGGTACTCCGCCGCAAGGCTTCTCCTGCTTAATACTCGCTCCACCCCATCATGCATCTCTGCAGTCAAATCAAATGGACTTCTGCGTCGACCCAGGTACATTCACCGTGGCTCCGGTCGTAAGTTTGTTTATTTACAATCAGGACACTCCATCCCCGTCCTCTGGTCGGCTCAGCACACTCCCACTCATCGTCCCAACGCACCTGGTCACAACAACGCACACAATCGCACCTCCTGTCTGCGAACCCTGGCCAAATCACCTGAATTCATACCCGCCGTACAAAACAACATCAAGCTCACCCTGTTCAATATCCGGTCCCTCAACAACACATGCCTCATCCTGAAGGACTACATCCTGGAAAATAAACTGGACTTTCTCTGTCTCACTGAGACCTGGCAACAACCTCTGGACTACTTCGCACTCAACCTCACCACACCCAATGGATATTCTTACATCAATAAACCACACTCGGAGGGCCGAGGTGGTGGAATTGCCGTTATTCACCGACAAAACATCAGGACCAGCCTCATCTCCATCGCATCTGCTC
Organism: Myxine glutinosa; assembly: GCF_964187855.1. Lineage (NCBI taxonomy): Eukaryota > Metazoa > Chordata > Myxini > Myxiniformes > Myxinidae > Myxine > Myxine glutinosa. The sequence goes on from NC_136263.1 coordinate 213,748,798, forward strand.
CATCATTTGAACACCTGGCTTTTAAACTCTCTGGTCACACACAGTCAGTCATGGCTGTTGTCTACCGCCCTCCCAAACCACACCCATCATTCCTGTCTGACCTCTCCTACTTTCTGACCCAGCTATGTTCCCTCTCCCCCTCAATCCTCCTCCTTGGTGATTTCAATATCCACATGGACTCCACTGACTCCACGATAACCACTGACTTCACTGATTTACTCACCTGCTTTATCCTCACTCAACATGTCAACTTTCCTACCCATAACCGTGGTCACATTTTGGACCTTGTCTGCTCTACTGGATTAATTTTGCACCATCTCTCTGGCTCCGACCTCACCCTCTCTGACCACTTAGCCATCACTCTGACCATCAACATCCCCACCGCAGCACCAAGGCATTATCGTACTATCAACTTCCGTAAGCTAAACGCTCTTTCACCTACCTCATTCTCAGCCACCCTCTCTGAAAAAATGTCCACTTCTCCCTTCGTTGACCTCCACACCCCTTCTGACCTCACTGACTACTACAACCACACTCTCTCCTCCTGCCTTGACCAACTTACACCTATAAAACCCAAAACAGTTTCTTTCACCCATTCTGCTCCCTGGTTTACCCCTGAACTCCGCCTGATGAAAACTCGTGCTCGCCAACTTGAAAGACTCCGCAATAAAACAGGTCTCACAGTTCACTCCCAGGCCTACAAGGACCACCTACAACACTATAAAGATGCCCTCTCCCACGCCCGCTCCGCCTACTGCTCTCAAATTATCCACTCTGGCTCCCGAAACCCAAAAGCACTCTTCTCTACAATAAACAAACTCCTCAGCCCCCTCAACACCACCACCCAGTCATTCACAGTAGACAACTGCATCTCCTTCCTTTCATTCTTCCAATGCAAAATTGAAAACATCTACAACAGCTTGACCACCGCCGCACCCGCTCCCCCTCAAACCACCTGCCCCCCCTTATCCTGCCATCCCCTGTCTCAATTCTCCCCAGTCTCCCCTACTGACCTCTCTGAACTCCTCATAGGAATGAAAACCGCCACCTGCACACTTGACCACATCTCCTCCAGCTTTGTCAAGGCCTCCATTCCTGCTCTCTCTCCACTTATCATTGCAACAATAAACTCCTCCCTGTCTACAGGCATCGTCCCACCGTCCCTCAAAATTGCTGCTGTTATCCCCATTCTGAAAAAACCTGGACTAAACCCTGACACCCTAAATAACTTCAGACCCATCTCCAACCTACCCTTTCTGTCAAAAGTTTTGGAAGGCGCTGTAGCCACTCAACTCATACATCATCTCTCTGCCAATAACCTGTATGAAACATTCCAATCCGGATACCGCTCCAACCACAGTACTGAAACTGCTCTCCTCAAAATCACCAACGACCTTCTCCTCTCCTCTGACGCTGGCAACCTCAACATTCTCATCCTCCTCGACCTCAGCGCCGCCTTTGACACCATCGATCACACCATCCTCCTCACCCGACTTGAATCCACCTTTAACGTTACCGGCACTGCCCTCTCTTGGATTAAATCATACCTCTCTGACAGATGCCAGTTCATCTCCATCAATAACTGCAAATCCCCCACTGCTCCCCTCCCCCAAGGTGTCCCCCAAGGATCTGTTCTTGGCCCCCTCCTCTTCATCCTTTACCTGTCCCCCCTCGGTCACTTAATCCGCCGTCATGGTCTCCAATTCCACTGCTTCGCCGATGACATCCAGCTTTTCATCTCCACCAAGTCCATCTCCACCGACACCCACTCTATCCTGACAAACTGCATCACTGAAATAAAATCCTGGCTTCAAATCAACTTCCTCAAACTTAACTGTGATAAATCTGAAATAATCATCATTGACCCAAAAACGCTCATAAAATCCACCCATACCTTTGCCCTCAACATCGACGGTATCCCAGTATCCACCTCCCCTCACATCCGGAATCTTGGCATCATCTTTGACCAAACCCTCTCCTTCGACAAATACACTAAACAGATCACAAAGACAGCCTTCTTTCACCTGAAAAACATCGCCCGTCTCCGTTCATCCCTCTCCTCCGTGGCTGCAGAAACCCTCATCCACGCCTTCATCACTTCCCGTCTGGACTACTGCAATAGCCTCCTTTATGGTTCACACTCAATAATCACCAATAAACTCCAATACATTTAGAACTCTGCTGCCCGTCTACACACCCATTCCCGGACCCGTGACCACATCACCCCCGTCCTTTACAAGCTTCACTGGCTCCCCATCCCCAGAGAATCCAGTACAAAATCCTCCTCTTGACCTACAAAGCCCTCCATAACCTGGCCCCATCCTACCTGGCTGACCTCCTCTCCAGACACACTCCCACCCGCAACCTCCGCTCTGCTGGTACCAACCTCCTGACCCCCCCCCCATCCGGACCAAATTTAGATCCTGGGGGGACAGGGCCTTCTCCATCGCTGCTCCCACCCTCTGGAACTCACTACCTCACACCATCAGAGACTCCTCCTCACTCACCACATTCAAAACATCACTCAAGACCCACCTGTTCAACACTGCATTCAACATTTAACCCACAGCATCTAACCCCTGACTATCTCCTCTCCTTCTCCCTCCTTTGTGCTTTGAATATTTCCCTATTGATTCTTCTTTTTTGCAATTGTTTTCATGTTTTGCTATGCATTATGTTTTGCACTCTGTCAAAGCATCTTTGGGCTTCCTGAAAAGCGCTATATAAAATAAATGCATTATTATTATTATTATTATTATTATCTCTAGAAGTGTTCCCTTCAGTTTAAAACAAGGATCATCAAATATATATTGAAAAGTTTCAGCTGAGAGCCATCATGGACTTTTGGGCTTCAGGCTTTTGGCCTTTTTAAAATTTATTTATTTATTTATGTTGGAGGCTCCAGGCATGGACTATATAGCCCTCATCAAGGCCAGGCCTAAAATAAAACAGAAGAAAAGTGTATGATGAAAAATGTATGGTGTTTGTTTGCGAGAAAGAGAGATTAAAACTAGGCCGGGGAGCTGTAGTTTGAGTGAGATAGAAAGGAAGACCAGCAATCCTGACACGGAGAGTGCAAGCTGGTTCCGGGCACCACTTTAACGCTCCCAAGTCAGGATTGTAGTACCACCCTGGGCGGTTGCTGTCTCCAACCCACTACCTAAAAAAAGTCTATAACCTTCTCCGAAGCCATCGCGTTATTATTGTTTTAGTTGTTGAGGTAATATGTTGAGGTGATATATATTTTACCTGAGCAATCCTGTTATTGGAGATGTTGTTGTTATTGTTGTTGTTGCTGTTGTTGATGTTGTTGTTATTCCAATATGCATTGTGAAGATAATATATGTTGAGGTAATACATCTTTTTCCGGAGTGATCGTGTTATTGCAGGTGTAATTTGTTGTTGTGAAGATAACGTGTTGTGCGGAAGTTCAGTTTGTTGTAAAATGGTTATATTTACTGCTCCAAACAATCGGGGATTTTTCATCAAGGAGATATTTGGTGATGGGAATTATTTTATTTTCAAGTTTCACTTTGTTGGTTGAGGGTGATCAGAACGCTCATGTCTACCTGAGACGGAAAGCTGTTTATCATGTATGAATATTTTAGGACTCAGAGTTCAGAATTTTTGCGATGGTTGATTCATGTGGCTCAGATGGAATTCCACAGTGTGTAGTTACGAGATGTACAATTTGACAGTCAATGTTTACTTCAACAAGTACAAAAAGTTTTAATTAAAACAAAAGCCGCGTCGATGTTACACAATGCCTAGATGCAGCTGTGCCTATAACGTCGATGTTATAGGCACAGAAATTCCTATTGATTCGATTACTTGATGTTATTTTTGTGCAAAGTGAAAATATATCTCGGCAATTTCCCGTGTGTGGCGACGAATTTTTAATATATCTCGGCATTTTCCCGTCTGTTATTTCAGGCGGTGTATGACTGACCATGCCGCGATTTAAAAAAAATATATCTCGGCAATTTCCCGTGTGTGGCGACACGTGAACGAAGCTATGCTCCTCTCTCCACATTATTGTGACGACGTATAAATTAAATATTTCATCGTGACGATTGTCATCAAATGGACGAATTTTTTATATATCTCGGCATTTTCCCGTCTGTTATTTCGGGCGGTGTATGACTGACCATGCCGCGATTTAAACAAAATATATATATCTCGGCATTTTCCCGTCTGTTATTTCGGGCGGTGTATGACTGACCATGCCGCGATTTAAACAAAATATATATATCTCGGCATTTTCCCGTCTCTTATTTCGGGCGGTGTATGACTGACCATGCCGCGATTTAAAAAAAAAAAATCTCAATGGACTTGAAGTTACAGGCCTTTGAGAATTCATTTCGTTCTATAAAGCGCAACTTTCATCGGATTTTCTTCCCGTTTTTTTTCAACCGAGTCTAAAACTATGTTAGCGACTGTGAAAAATGAAATGATATATCGAATTTGATTTGAAATAAAACTGTGTGAGAGAGGAAGACACCACGGGCCTACAAAACAGGCCTCAAAGCTATGCGAGTTAATAAAATGGTGGATATTTGTTTATATGAAGGCTATCCCAGAATGGGTGGAGCTATGGTTCCCAGAATGGGTGGAGCTTTGAGGTTTTGTCTTCTCTGCAAGAACAAGAAGAATAACAAGAAGAACAACAACAACAGCAGAGGGCACTCTATGAGCAGCGTCTGCGACGCGGCTAAAAATGAACAGCATTTTGCTGCACAATCGATTGTCTAACACGAGGAGTCAATGAAAGATCACTGTCTGTGCTCCACGGTTGTGTCCTGGACTTGGGCCGATGCGATGCTCTCATCCCAATATGCAATGTTGTCTTGCGTGAGACCAAGTGGCAATCGCTAGGAAAGACATCCATAGATATAAATGATCTTGTGGAAGGAAATGATTGCCATTCAGAAGAAAGATAAAGTTACAAGTATTTCAAGGACGATGAGCTGAAAAAGGAAGATCCACACACACCTGAACCACTGAGGTACGATTCTATTTGCCACACAGAACTGTGTATTCTCTTGACAAAGTGCTCCACCACCGAAAAAAAGCAACAAACCTTCAACATTGAAGCTACGGAATTGAGCTTAGCAGCAGTTCCGACTGCTAAAAACAAGTGTTCGCTTGCTAAGAAAAAGTGTCTCCCGACGTCTCCAGGCGTTCTTTAGTATGACCGGACATACAGACCGGTGTGTATATATATATATATATATATATATATATATATATATATATATATATATATACATATATATATATATATATATATATAGATATATATATATATATACATGTACATATACAGTCACGTGAAAAAGTAAGTACACCCCATGTAAAGTTTTGACTTTTTCAACATATTTCAACATACAGCATTTTGATCTTCATTTCAACAATATTGATAGATAAATGTGAGATAATATAACAAATATCATGAAACATTTACATTTTGTAGTCCATTGTATAATTTAAATAAACATAAATGCAAATTTCGCATGTGGAAAAAGGAAGTACACCCCATGAAATGTTTTTTAAATCTTTATAACATATGTGGACATATCAATATTTGATCTTCATTTAAACAGTATCTATAGATAAAGGTGATCTAATTGAACAAAAAACAATGAAAAATTGGCTTTGCAATAATTTATTCAACAAAAAATTGTTGCACAGCATGAACAATTAAATGCACAGCTCGTATCAAATCCCCCCACAACATCTCGATGGGATTTAGATCCGGGCTTTGACTTGGCCATTCCAGAACCCTTCATTTCTTTCTTTTCAGCCATTCCTTGGTGGATTTACTGGTATGTTTAGGGTCATTGTCATGTTGCAAGGTCCACCTTCGGTTGAGCTTCAACTTTCCGACAGATGGCCTCACATTATCCTCAAGCACCCTCTGGTACAATGAAGAATTCATAGTGGATTATATGATGGTGAGCTGCCCAGGCCCTGATGCAGCAAAGCTGCCCCAAACCATAATATTTCCACCACCATGCTTTACAGTTGGTATCAGGTTCTTGTGGTCAAATGCTGTCTTTGGTTTACGCCAAACATGTCTTCTGGTACTGTGGCCAAATAGCTCTACCTTTGACTCATCTGTCCAGAGCACATTGTTCCAGAAGTGCTGGTCTTTGCCTAGGACTAGGTGTTCATTGGCAAACTTTAGTCTTGCCCTGATGTTCTTTCTGGACAGCAAAGGTTTCCTTCTGGCACACCTCCCATGTAGATCAAATTTGTGCAGCCTCTTTCTAATGGTAGACTCGTGCACTTAGACATCAACCGTGGCAAGAGCTACCTGTAGGTCCCGTGATGACATTCTGGGGTTCTTAGAGACTTCTTTCAGCATATTGCGGTCTGCTCTCAGGCTGAACTTGCTGGGGCAGCCTGGCCTGAACAAGTTGGCAGTTGTTTGGAATCTTCTCCACTTGGAGATGATCTTCCGGACAGTCGAATGATCGATTTCAAATTGTTTGGAGATCTTTTTAAATCCCTTCCCAGACTCGTCGGCATCTATAACCTTCTTTCTGAAGGCATCAGAGAGCTCTTTTGATCTAGGCATGGTGACGCCACACACTTCAACAACAAAGAGCAAACCAAACTAAATGCCGGAGGTTTAAATAAGACAGGTTCCTCCAAGACCCTCTCCAACGATGTTCTAATCATTTGCACCTGAGCTGATGCACCTTATTCTAATTTTAGGTATTTGAAGTAGTGATAAATGTAGGGGTGTACTTACTTTTTCCACATGTGAAATTTGCATTTATGTTTATTTAAATTATACAATGGACTACAAAATGTAAATGTTTCATGATATTTGTTATATTATATCACCTTTATCAATCAATATTGTTTAAATGCAGATCAAATAGCTGTATGTTGAAATATGTTGAAAAAGTCAAAACTTTACATGGGGTGTACTTACTTTTTCACGTGACTGTATCTTAAGCACCATTTTAGCCATGCAATTATTTAAAGAGTATAGATGATACAAACACAGTACTTACCTCAATCTTCTCAGGAAACACTCGTCTCTCCAACCTACGTGGGCAAACGGTTTAAACCCAGCTCATGTTGCATGCTAGTGGGCGAGCTATCCAATGCTTGGCAAATACGTTTATTTATAAGAATCTGTAATTTCTTCGCATTTTCAGACTTCACTCCAGATTTTGACACTTATTTAGTCCACAAGATCAGGGCCCGTATTCATAAACGTACTTAAGTCTAAGTATAACACTTAAGTACCTCCTAAATTAGGTTTTACGAACAAGTGGTATTCAATATGCTATTTACCTAATGTATTACACTCAACTTCATGCTTATATTTGAGACACCTCCAGGGGTGTCTTAAGTGAACGTAAGTTGGCCACACACTGTATATTCTGTCCACTTTCGACCAGACAGCAAAGAGGAATGGCTGCATTGCTTCTGATAGTACAAGAACGGCTGGTTCGACGGCGTGCAATTCATCGAGAACAAGTATTTCGTGACCGACTTCATCCGCTAGATGAGTACGATAATGCCGAACTATACCAATGATACCGCCTTGACAGGCAAACGATTTTGGATGTTATTGATGTTATTGGTGATTATCTTGATCCATTGACATTGCAAAACCACGCATTGCCAAGGGAACTTAAGGTTTTGGCAAGTTCTTTTCTGTACAAGTTCTTTTCTGTACGCGCAGTATTCATCCTTCATAACTGAGCACATGTTCTGCCATTTTTTCTGGTAGTCCTTGTCACTCCTTACCATGGTAGTATTTCTTCTATTTATTGCCTCGGTTATCTTAACCCATGCGCCAGCTTCTTTCTGTTCGAAACGGTGGCAGAAAACTTTGATACGATGACACCAATATGCTTTTCATACTCTTCGCATAGCCCAAAATTTTCAGCATCAGTGAAATTTTTATTTCGCTTCGTAGACGTAATGTTCCCTGCCATGATGAAGGGTGGAAAGAATGCCTAAGGTCTTCCTAGCGACTTACAACAGCATTAAATAATAGCATTTGGTTGAACCCAGTTATATAGTCCCGTCCTTATGTCATGGCACTTAGCCAAACCACAGAAACTGACACAACCGTGCAAGAAATGTGATCATTAACCCTAGCAACGGCCAGTCAAAATGGTTAGGTGTTATGCCTATATTTACGTGTCACACTGAGTGAGGTGTAACACTTAAGGTAATTTATGAATACCGACATAAGTCCTAGTCCCAGGTAAGTGTCACACTTGGAGTTTAAGTGTACTTAACATAAGAACGTTTATGAATACGGGCCCTGATCCTCAAATCTGAAATCATATTTGGATTTTATACTTGAATTAATCCATGAGAGTAGATCGTGTTTTCAAGGCAAGGCTTTTTAAATAGGCCGGATCAAAATGGTGGCTAAGAGCACTGCTAGGTGAAGTTGGGATAACCAAGGATGAGCCTTATGTGAAGGTAAGCCGTTAATTACCTTCAAAAGGAATGTTTACATTTATCCAAATACCCAGTTTTCAATAATGTTTCATGACTTTTGAACCCCTCAAATCAAGATTCAATGTGGTGCCACCTTGGCACAATTGAGCAATTTTACCAAAAAACTTTAATATGCAAATTAGCTCCCACCATTATAGAACAAACCCAGTTCAGCTAATATCCCGGTAAGTTCTTAATCAACCTTCACAGAAAAGGTGTCTATACCCACATTTTCAGGGTCTACGATTCTTATGAAACAATTAAATTTACAATGCTACTTCAATTTACCCTATTAATATGCAAATTAGGTGATGCCATTCATAAAAATAGATACTTTTTTCGCACTGACAAAATTGAAATGTTTTTTTTTGTTTTAGTAGTAATATTGTAAAAAAAGAAGAAAAAGACTATTCAATTATAATTGAATATATATATATTGAAAAATCTGTACAATGTACAAATTGAAAAATATGTACAAAAATACAAAAATTTTGTACACAAAATTTTGTACACAAACATTTTGTACACAAAAATCTGTACAAATTGAAAAATATAATTATATTTCATGAAATGTCAAAATGAAATGTGTACAATGACGTTATTTACACAGTTTAACAAATAAGTACAAATTGAAAGTTAAACTTTTATGAGAAGCCACAAATGACTTTTGTAATAATGTGCCTTGTATTCAAACAACGAAAAGTACCTTTAGAATGCATGACGATGTTACATGCCAGAGTGAGCACAGAAATGATGGAAAAAGTGATAAAATATAGTGACAGGGATTCTCTCCATTGGCAAGACAAGTTTGTCGGTTCACCAACAAACAAGAAGGTGCTTGCACAACTCCCTGCTAATGCAGTGAGCAACAGGAAATGAGAAACACAGATTGGTGTTTTAATCACAATGAACTTGCGGTACTTGACTATGGTTATCCAGACTAAAACCGTCATGGTGAAACCCAAAGCAGCAAAAGCCAGCAGAGTGAGAGCCAAAGGATCAGAGAAAGCCAGAAACTCCATTGGCATGGGAAAACAGGTGCTTCTCAGTTCATTAGACCACAGGTCCTCAGGGCAAACCTGGCAATCCTGAGAATCTGAATAAAAATCATTGTCAGGAGAAATGTTGTTGTAAGCAGGGTCCTTCTCAATGTGGAGGAGCTGATGAGAACTGATGAACCCAGTCACAAGGATGAGCTGTGTGTCTCGACCTTGCCATTGTGACCATCAATGATTCCGTCCCCACAATGGGAGAGTGGGGAGGGGGGTGGGTGGGGGGGGGGGGGGGGGAGTCTGCTACTTGACGTTTTTTATGATTCGAGCTTTATAATCAACTTTTCAACAAATTCTTATGGGAATATGCAGAAGACTAATTAAAATCTCAGAGGGTAATATAACAACACAAAAAGGTCAAAGGGTGAAATGTCACACAAAATCGTCAATTTTCATCTCATTGGTTTGAAATTTGAACAGAATTTGCATATTGGGTCACTGAATTGGTTCATTGGTCAAGGTCGCAGTAACTGCCTTTGCAAGTAATGGTCCATGCAGCATACAAGTTGGCAGGATGGCCTGGACTGGAGGTACGCACACTTGACTCTAAACTGTCCAGCCTGGGTCTACGATTCTTATGAAACCATTAAATTTACAATGCTACTTCAATTTACCCTATTAATATGCAAATTAGGTGATGCCATTCATAAAAATAGATACTTTTTTCGCACTGACAAAATTGAAATGTTTTTTTTTGTTTTAGTAGTAATATTTTTTTATTAGGGGGGTCGAAGGGGGGAGGGGGTGAGCCGGTCGATGTGTAACTATAAACATAGGAGGGACTCCACATGAAGAATATTTTATTGCTAACTCTGACGTCATAGGCCACATGGTATGGCACCCATATTGGATTACAGGAAAAAAAATTGGACACAATTTTTTCTGAAAACACCCAACGAAAAAAATTGAAACTTGGCACATGTCATCATCTCCACATGGGTTATATAGGATGATGATGATGATGTCATCCGTGAAGTGGTATTACAGCCACAATTGGTTGTATTAAAATCTTTATCCGAAAAATCTGAAACTTCATACAGAATATGTGAAACTTCATATATCTGATCCATGGCCTGATGTGAGGGAAGAATTAAATTTATGACGTATATACCCCAGACTAAGAAACCATGTGACATAATAGGGTGCATGGATGATGCGGTATATGGGCCATAATAGTAGCGTGTTTGGCTAACAATGATATTTTTGTTCATAATGAGCGCACAAGGTGAGACTATGCACTCTATGAGTAAAAGTTAACTTATCTGTGAATGCAAATTGTGTGTTACACAAACATCAACATATTAGAATTCCATCATCCCAATACATCGTCATCATCCAAATAAATGAGCTTAACACAGTCCCTGTGCATAGAAAAATGGACAAATGAACACAACACCAGACTGGTAGAGGAACACACACACATAATTATGTGGGCTTCTTTCAGTTAAGAATTCTCTCAACAAGATCAAACTGGCTATCAGCGACGTTTTATGTGTGAGCATTGTGATGTCAGAATGGGGGTGATGCACCATGACTCTTGGTTTATCTGGTAAAGCATACTGACATTCTTGTTCCTGCTGAAGGCACATGGGGTGCACAGTGCACACCTACTGTGTTTCGTTGAACCACTCACCGAAGGTACAAGGTCTCTCACCGCAGACAGGTAGGTGGTCTTTCTGTCTTCTGCCGACTCTTCTCCGGCCTTGCTCCCCCAGCTCTCTCTGGGCTCTGTCCCTCAAATATTCCTACAGGTCGCACAAGATCTGCCAGCCACCCTCTTATGGTTAAACTGCCAAAATCAAGACTCTCTGCTCACCTTCACTCCTTCATTCCTCTTCTTTCCCACCTCTGGAACAAACTCCCCCACTCCCTTCAATCCCACTCCTCCCTCCAGGTCTTTAAAACAGCTGTTCACCACCATCTCTTGTCTTTCCCCATTCAAAACCTTGATCTTTTCTACCCCCGCTAATTCACCCCAGATCCACTTTTTTAAAATTCCGTCCTATTTCCTGAAATCTCCTGTAGTGTGTCCATCTTGTTTATCCCGTGTACCCCGGCCCAGCCCTCTCCCTTCCACAAATCTCCCGATTTCCCTGTTCTCTACTGTCGTGGTGCTTCCCTCTCTCGCTCCCTTTATTATATGTTTCATGTGTGATTCTATTTATGTTTGGATGTGTTTTATGTGTTAGCTCTTACATGAGCCTCGACTTAGTATACAAAAAGAGCATAGCATGCGGAAGTTCCTCACTTGGTCCATGATTTAACTGATGTTGTCGCCATGTTATGTTGGGCACACAACTACACCTTTCCTTGGTGGAACTTTGCTTTTGTGAAATGCACCCAGATATTGGCCTCAAAGTCTCCTTCTGCTCCTCGCTGCTGCACGGCCTTTTTATAAACCATCCTAACCTATCAGAAGACAATTGCTGGTCACAAGGACGGGATTATTCTGTGCTCGGTACTCAAACCTGATAGAAAAGTTTGCCACTTTTACTCTACGGGTTCAACAATAGATGTAACAGGAAGAGTTTACGCAGTGGCATTGAACTATCTAAGCAATAGTTTACATTTTAGATATTCTATTTAATTTACTGCATGGTAAACGACAATGCAGATGATAATAAAGAATGCTATCAGCAAACAATGAAGCAATGTATACAATAAAATCTATACATCTACAATCTACATATAAAACAAATAATTCAAATTACACACAAAACAATCCTCCAAGATCAGTACTCAATTTATTAGTTCCTCTTTTCCCCACCTGTGGAACCAACTTCCACATTTTCATCTCGGCCTCCCATCTCCACTTCCCCCCCCCCCCCTCCCCTAGGGCTTTAACACTGCTGTTCACCACCATCTGAGATCACCCCCCCCCCCCCCACCATCCAAAACCATGAGCTTTTCTTCAACCGTTAACCCACACCCCACCCACACCTCCTTCCAAATGTTTCTCCTTTCTGAGAGTTTGCTCCTGACTCCACATTGTCCACCCCCTGTGGACTCCACCAGCCCTCATACTTCCCCACATCCCTTATTTGTCCAAGTCTTCTATATTTTGTCCCTCAATCGCACTATTGGGGTGTTTCACCCCTCTCTTTCTTCTATTCCTTTTGTTATGTTACGTCATGATCCATTTTATGTCATGGCTCCACGACCAGCCTTGACTTTGTATACAATTAATTCTTTGGATCGCTCACCTTAGCTCAGGTGAACATTACCTCCAAATTGCCTTTAAGGAGGTATCGTTGCAAAACGAAACCACACTACACTCACAATAATATTTTGCTTGTCAAGTGAAAGTGGAATTCAACTGGGAAAACATATAATTTCATTACCTTCAAATTATAAACAAACGAACCTGTAATATTAGAGTAGTGTCCATCAGTGCAAGGAATGCAGTCAAAGCAGCAAAAAGGCTCCCCTTTGAGAGAGACCTTCCGAGATCCCGGCTGGCACGGCTCACTGCACACGGAACGAGGAACCTGGAAAATAAAACAAATGGATGAGAGTCCTGGAGAATAAAACAAACAGATTAAGAGAACTCGAGAAGAAAACACACGGAATGCGAGACCTGGAGAAGAAAACACACGGATTGTTAAACCTGGAGAAGAAAACACATGGATTGTTAGACGTGGAGAATAAAACACACGGATTGTTAGACCTGGAGAAGAAAACACATGGAATGAGAGACCTGGAGAATAAAACACATGGAATGAGAGACCTGGAGAATAAAACACATGGAATGAGAGACCTGGAAAATAAAACACATGGAATGAGAGACCTGGAAAATAAAACAAACAGATTAAGAGAACTCGAGAGGAAAACACACGGAATGCGAGACCTGGAGAAGAAACCACACGGATTGTTAAACCTGGAGAAGAAAACACATGGATTGTTAGACCTGGAGAAGAAAACACACGGATTGTTAGACCTGGAGAAGAAAACACACGGATTGTTAGACCTGGAGAAGAAAACACACGGATTGTTAGACCTGGAGAAGAAAACACACGGATTGTTAGACCTGGAGAAGAAAACACACGGATTGTTAGACCTGGAGAAGAAAACACACGGATTGTTAGACCTGGAGAAGAAAACACACGGATTGTTAGACCTGGAGAAGAAAACACACGGATTGTTAGACCTGGAGAAGAAAACACACGGATTGTTAGACCTGGAGAAGAAAACACACGGATTGTTAGACCTGGAGAAGAAAACACACGGATTGTTAGACCTGGAGAAGAAAACACACGGATTGTTAGACCTGGAGAAGAAAACACACGGATTGTTAGACCTGGAGAAGAAAACACACGGATTGTTAGACCTGGAGAAGAAAACACACGGATTGTTAGACCTGGAGAATAAAACACATGGATTGAGAGACCTGGAGAATAAATAAATGGATTGAGAGACCTGGAGAATAAATAAATGGATTGAGAGAACTGGAGATTAAAATAAATGGATTGAGAGAACTGGAGAATAAAATAAATGGAATGAGAGAACTGGAGAATAAAATAAATGGATTGAGGGAACTGGAGATTAAAATAAATGGATTGAGAGAACTGGAGATTAAAATAAATGGATTGAGAGAACTGGAGATTAAAATAAATGGATTGAGAGAACTGGAGATTAAAATAAATGGATTGAGAGAACTGGAGAATAAAATAAATGGAATGAGGGAACTGGAGAATAAAACAAATGGATTGAGGGAACTGGAGAATAAAATAAATGGATTGAGGGAACTGGAGAATAAAATAAATGGATTGAGGGACCTGGAGAATAAAATAAATGGATTGAGAGAACTGGAGAATAAAATAAATGGATTGAGAGAACTGGAGAATAAAATAAATGGATTGAGAGAACTGGAGAATAAAATAAATGGATTGAGAGAACTGGAGAATAAAATAAATGGATTGAGGGAACTGGAGAATAAAATAAATGGATTGAGGGAACTGGAGAATAAAATAAATGGATTGAGGGACCTGGAGAATAAAATAAATGGATTGAGAGAACTGGAGAATAAAATAAATGGATTGAGAGAACTGGAGAATAAAATAAATGGATTGAGAGAACTGGAGAATAAAATAAATGGATTGAGAGAACTGGAGAATAAAATAAATGGATTGAGGGAACTGGAGAATAAAATAAATGGATTGAGAGAACTGGAGAATAAAATAAATGGATTGAGAGAACTGGAGAATAAAATAAATGGATTGAGGGAACTGGAGAATAAAACAAATGGATTGAGAGAACTGGAGAATAAAATAAATGGATTGAGAGAACTGGAGAATAAAATAAATGGATTGAGAGAACTGGAGAATAAAATAAATGGATTGAGGGAACTGGAGAATAAAATAAATGGATTGAGGGACCTGGAGAATAAAATAAATGGAATGAGAGAACTGGAGAATAAAATAAATGGATTGAGGGAACTGGAGAATAAAATAAATGGAATGAGAGAACTGGAGAATAAAATAAATGGATTGAGGGAACTGGAGAATAAAATAAATGGAATGAGAGAACTGGAGAATAAAATAAATGGAATGAGAGAACTGGAGAATAAAATAAATGGATTGAGGGAACTGGAGAATAAAACAAATGGATTGAGAGAACTGGAGAATAAAATAAATGGATTGAGAGACCTGGAGAATAAAACAAATGGATTGAGAGAACTGGAGAATAAAATAAATGGAATGAGAGAACTGGAGAATAAAATAAATGGAATGAGGGAACTGGAGAATAAAATAAATGGATTGAGGGAACTGGAGAATAAAACAAATGGATTGAGAGAACTGGAGAATAAAATAAATGGAATGAGGGAACTGGAGAATAAAACAAATGGATTGAGGGAACTGGAGAATAAAACAAATGGATTGAGGGAACTGGAGAATAAAATAAATGGAATGAGGGAACTGGAGAATAAAACAAATGGATTGAGGGAACTGGAGAATAAAATAAATGGATTGAGAGAACTGGAGAATAAAACAAATGGATTGAGGGAACTGGAGAATAAAACAAATGGATTGAGAGAACTGGAGAATAAAATAAATGGAATGAGGGAACTGGAGAATAAAATAAATGGATTGAGAGAACTGGAGAATAAAACAAATGGATTGAGAGAACTGGAGAATAAAACAAATGGATTGAGGGAACTGGAGAATAAAATAAATGGATTGAGGGAACTGGAGAATAAAACAAATGGATTGAGAGAACTGGAGAATAAAATAAATGGAATGAGGGAACTGGAGAATAAAACAAATGGATTGAGGGAACTGGAGAATAAAACAAATGGATTGAGGGAACTGGAGAATAAAATAAATGGAATGAGGGAACTGGAGAATAAAACAAATGGATTGAGGGAACTGGAGAATAAAATAAATGGATTGAGAGAACTGGAGAATAAAACAAATGGATTGAGGGAACTGGAGAATAAAACAAATGGATTGAGGGAACTGGAGAATAAAATAAATGGATTGAGGGAACTGGAGAATAAAACAAATGGATTGAGGGAACTGGAGAATAAAACAAATGGATTGAGGGAACTGGAGAATAAAATAAATGGATTGAGAGAACTGGAGAATAAAATAAATGGATTGAGGGAACTGGAGAATAAAATAAATGGATTGAGAGAACTGGAGAATAAAATAAATGGATTGAGAGAACTGGAGAATAAAATAAATGGATTGAGGGAACTGGAGAATAAAATAAATGGATTGAGGGAACTGGAGAATAAAATAAATGGATTGAGAGAACTGGAGAATAAAATAAATGGATTGAGAGAACTGGAGAATAAAATAAATGGATTGAGAGAACTGGAGAATAAAATAAATGGATTGAGGGAACTGGAGAATAAAATAAATGGATTGAGGGACCTGGAGAATAAAATAAATGGAATGAGAGAACTGGAGAATAAAACAAATGGATTGAGAGAACTGGAGAATAAAACAAATGGATTGAGAGAACTGGAGAATAAAATAAATGGAATGAGAGAACTGGAGAATAAAATAAATGGAATGAGAGAACTGGAGAATAAAATAAATGGATTGAGGGAACTGGAGAATAAAATAAATGGAATGAGAGAACTGGAGAATAAAATAAATGGATTGAGGGAACTGGAGAATAAAATAAATGGATTGAGGGAACTGGAGAATAAAATAAATGGAATGAGAGAACTGGAGAATAAAACAAATGGATTGAGAGAACTGGAGAATAAAATAAATGGAATGAGAGAACTGGAGAATAAAATAAATGGATTGAGGGAACTGGAGAATAAAATAAATGGATTGAGGGAACTGGAGAATAAAATAAATGGAATGAGAGAACTGGAGAATAAAACAAATGGATTGAGAGAACTGGAGAATAAAATAAATGGAATGAGAGAACTGGAGAATAAAACAAATGGATTGAGAGAACTGGAGAATAAAACAAATGGATTGAGAGAACTGGAGAATAAAATAAATGGAATGAGAGAACTGGAGAATAAAATAAATGGAATGAGAGAACTGGAGAATAAAATAAATGGAATGAGAGAACTGGAGAATAAAATAAATGGAATGAGGGAACTGGAGAATAAAACAAATGGAATGAGGGAACTGGAGAATAAAATAAATGGATTGAGGGAACTGGAGAATAAAACAAATGGATTGAGGGAACTGGAGAATAAAATAAATGGAATGAGAGAACTGGAGAATAAAATAAATGGAATGAGGGAACTGGAGAATAAAACAAATGGATTGAGGGAACTGGAGAATAAAATAAATGGAATGAGAGAACTGGAGAATAAAATAAATGGAATGAGGGAACTGGAGAATAAAACAAATGGATTGAGGGAACTGGAGAATAAAATAAATGGAATGAGAGAACTGGAGAATAAAATAAATGGAATGAGGGAACTGGAGAATAAAACAAATGGATTGAGGGAACTGGAGAATAAAATAAATGGATTGAGGGAACTGGAGAATAAAATAAATGGAATGAGAGAACTGGAGAATAAAATAAATGGATTGAGAGAACTGGAGAATAAAATAAATGGAATGAGGGAACTGGAGAATAAAACAAATGGATTGAGGGAACTGGAGAATAAAATAAATGGAATGAGAGAACTGGAGAATAAAATAAATGGAATGAGGGAACTGGAGAATAAAACAAATGGAATGAGGGAACTGGAGAATAAAATAAATGGATTGAGGGAACTGGAGAATAAAATAAATGGATTGAGAGAACTGGAGAATAAAATAAATGGATTGAGAGAACTGGAGATTAAAACAAATGGATTGAGAGAACTGGAGATTAAAATAAATGGATTGAGAGAACTGGAGAATAAAACAAATGGATTGAGGGAACTGGAGATTAAAACAAATGGATTGAGAGAACTGGAGAATAAAACACATGGATTGAGGGAACTGGAGAATAAAATAAATGGATTGAGGGAACTGGAGAATAAAACAAATGGATTGAGAGAACTGGAGAATAAAACAAATGGAATGAGAGAACTGGAGATTAAAACAAATGGAATGAGAGAACTGGAGAATAAAATTAATGGATTGAGAGAACTGGAGAATAAAATAAATGGATTGAGGGAACTGGAGAATAAAATAAATGGAATGAGGGAACTGGAGAATAAAATAAATGGATTGAGAGAACTGGAGAATAAAATTAATGGATTGAGAGAACTGGAGAATAAAATAAATGGATTGAGAGAACTGGAGAATAAAATAAATGGAATGAGGGAACTGGAGAATAAAATAAATGGATTGAGAGAACTGGAGATTAAAACAAATGGATTGAGAGAACTGGAGAATAAAATTAATGGATTGAGAGAACTGGAGAATAAAATAAATGGATTGAGAGAACTGGAGAATAAAATAAATGGAATGAGGGAACTGGAGAATAAAATAAATGGATTGAGAGAACTGGAGATTAAAACAAATGGATTGAGAGAACTGGAGAATAAAATAAATGGATTGAGAGAACTGGAGAATAAAATAAATGGATTGAGAGAACTGGAGAATAAAATAAATGGAATGAGGGAACTGGAGAATAAAATAAATGGATTGAGAGAACTGGAGATTAAAACAAATGGATTGAGAGAACTGGAGAATAAAATTAATGGATTGAGAGAACTGGAGAATAAAATAAATGGATTGAGAGAACTGGAGAATAAAATAAATGGAATGAGGGAACTGGAGAATAAAATAAATGGATTGAGAGAACTGGAGATTAAAATAAATGGAATGAGGGAACTGGAGAATAAAATAAATGGATTGAGGGAACTGGAGAATAAAATAAATGGATTGAGAGAACTGGAGAATAAAATAAATGGATTGAGAGAACTGGAGAATAAAATAAATGGATTGAGAGAACTGGAGAATAAAATAAATGGAATGAGAGAACTGGAGAATAAAATAAATGGATTGAGAGAACTGGAGATTAAAATAAATGGATTGAGAGAACTGGAGAATAAAATAAATGGAATGAGAGAACTGGAGAATAAAATAAATGGATTGAGAGAACTGGAGATTAAAATAAATGGAATGAGAGAACTGGAGAATAAAATAAATGGATTGAGAGAACTGGAGAATAAAATAAATGGATTGAGAGAACTGGAGAATAAAATAAATGGATTGAGAGAACTGGAGATTAAAATAAATGGAATGAGAGAACTGGAGAATAAAATAAATGGAATGAGAGAACTGGAGAATAAAATAAATGGAATGAGAGAACTGGAGATTAAAATAAATGGAATGAGAGAACTGGAGAATAAAATAAATGGATTGAGAGAACTGGAGAATAAAATAAATGGATTGAGGGAACTGGAGATTAAAATAAATGGATTGAGAGAACTGGAGATTAAAATAAATGGATTGAGAGAACTGGAGATTAAAATAAATGGAATGAGAGAACTGGAGAATAAAATAAATGGATTGAGGGAACTGGAGATTAAAATAAATGGATTGAGGGAACTGGAGAATAAAATAAATGGATTGAGGGAACTGGAGAATAAAACAAATGGATTGAGAGAACTGGAGATTAAAATAAATGGAATGAGAGAACTGGAGATTAAAATAAATGGATTGAGAGAACTGGAGATTAAAATAAATGGATTGAGAGAACTGGAGATTAAAATAAATGGAATGAGAGAACTGGAGATTAAAATAAATGGATTGAGAGAACTGGAGATTAAAATAAATGGATTGAGAGAACTGGAGATTAAAATAAATGGATTGAGAGAACTGGAGATTAAAATAAATGGATTGAGAGAACTGGAGATTAAAATAAATGGATTGAGAGAACTGGAGATTAAAATAAATGGATTGAGGGAACTGGAGAATAAAATAAATGGATTGAGGGAACTGGAGATTAAAATAAATGGATTGAGGGAACTGGAGAATAAAATAAATGGATTGAGGGAACTGGAGATTAAAATAAATGGATTGAGAGAACTGGAGATTAAAATAAATGGATTGAGAGAACTGGAGATTAAAATAAATGGATTGAGGGAACTGGAGATTAAAATAAATGGATTGAGAGAACTGGAGATTAAAATAAATGGATTGAGGGAACTGGAGAATAAAATAAATGGATTGAGGGAACTGGAGATTAAAATAAATGGATTGAGAGAACTGGAGATTAAAATAAATGGATTGAGGGAACTGGAGAATAAAATAAATGGATTGAGGGAACTGGAGATTAAAATAAATGGATTGAGAGAACTGGAGATTAAAATAAATGGATTGAGGGAACTGGAGAATAAAATAAATGGATTGAGGGAACTGGAGATTAAAATAAATGGATTGAGGGAACTGGAGAATAAAATAAATGGATTGAGAGAACTGGAGATTAAAATAAATGGATTGAGAGAACTGGAGATTAAAATAAATGGATTGAGAGAACTGGAGATTAAAATAAATGGATTGAGAGAACTGGAGATTAAAATAAATGGATTGAGGGAACTGGAGAATAAAATAAATGGATTGAGGGAACTGGAGATTAAAATAAATGGATTGAGGGAACTGGAGAATAAAATAAATGGATTGAGGGAACTGGAGAATAAAATAAATGGATTGAGAGAACTGGAGATTAAAATAAATGGAATGAGAGAACTGGAGATTAAAATAAATGGATTGAGGGAACTGGAGATTAAAATAAATGGATTGAGGGAACTGGAGAATAAAATAAATGGATTGAGGGAACTGGAGAATAAAATAAATGGATTGAGAGAACTGGAGATTAAAATAAATGGATTGAGGGAACTGGAGATTAAAATAAATGGATTGAGAGAACTGGAGAATAAAATAAATGGATTGAGAGAACTGGAGAATAAAATAAATGGATTGAGAGAACTGGAGAATAAAATAAATGGATTGAGAGAACTGGAGAATAAAATTAATGGATTGAGAGAACTGGAGAATAAAACAAATGGAATGAGGGAACTGGAGAATAAAATAAATGGATTGAGAGAACTGGAGAATAAAATAAATGGATTGAGGGAACTGGAGAATAAAATAAATGGATTGAGGGAACTGGAGAATAAAACAAATGGAATGAGAGAACTGGAGAATAAAATAAATGGATTGAGAGAACTGGAGAATAAAATAAATGGATTGAGGGAACTGGAGAATAAAATAAATGGATTGAGGGAACTGGAGATTAAAATAAATGGATTGAGGGAACTGGAGATTAAAATAAATGGAATGAGGGAACTGGAGATTAAAATAAATGGATTGAGAGAACTGGAGAATAAAATAAATGGATTGAGGGAACTGGAGAATAAAATAAATGGATTGAGGGAACTGGAGAATAAAATAAATGGATTGAGAGAACTGGAGAATAAAATAAATGGATTGAGGGAACTGGAGATTAAAATAAATGGATTGAGGGAACTGGAGAATAAAATAAATGGATTGAGAGAACTGGAGAATAAAATAAATGGATTGAGGGAACTGGAGAATAAAATAAATGGATTGAGAGAACTGGAGAATAAAACAAATGGAATGAGAGAACTGGAGAATAAAACAAATGGAATGAGGGAACTGGAGAATAAAATAAATGGAATGAGAGAACTGGAGAATAAAACAAATGGAATGAGAGAACTGGAGAATAAAATAAATGGATTGAGAGAACTGGAGAATAAAATAAATGGATTGAGGGAACTGGAGAATAAAATAAATGGATTGAGAGAACTGGAGAATAAAACAAATGGAATGAGGGAACTGGAGAATAAAATAAATGGAATGAGAGAACTGGAGAATAAAACAAATGGAATGAGAGAACTGGAGAATAAAATAAATGGAATGAGGGAACTGGAGAATAAAATAAATGGATTGAGAGAACTGGAGAATAAAATAAATGGAATGAGGGAACTGGAGAATAAAATAAATGGAATGAGGGAACTGGAGAATAAAATAAATGGAATGAGGGAACTGGAGAATAAAATAAATGGAATGAGGGAACTGGAGAATAAAATAAATGGATTGAGAGACCTGGAGAATAAAACAAATGGAATGAGGGAACTGGAGAATAAAATAAATGGAATGAGAGAACTGGAGAATAAAACAAATGGATTGAGAGAACTGGAGAATAAAATAAATGGATTGAGAGAACTGGAGAATAAAATAAATGGATTGAGAGAACTGGAGAATAAAATAAATGGAATGAGAGAACTGGAGATTAAAATAAATGGAATGAGAGAACTGGAGAATAAAATAAATGGATTGAGAGAACTGGAGAATAAAATAAATGGATTGAGAGAACTGGAGAATAAAATAAATGGATTGAGAGAACTGGTGAATAAAATAAATGGATTGAGAGAACTGGAGAATAAAATAAATGGATTGAGAGAACTGGAGAATAAAATAAATGGATTGAGAGAACTGGTGAATAAAATAAATGGATTGAGAGAACTGGTGAATAAAATAAATGGATTGAGAGAACTGGAGAATAAAATAAATGGATTGAGAGAACTGGAGAATAAAATAAATGGATTGAGAGAACTGGTGAATAAAATAAATGGATTGAGAGAACTGGAGAATAAAATAAATGGATTGAGAGAACTGGAGAATAAAACAAATGGATTGAGAGAACTGGAGAATAAAATAAATGGATTGAGAGAACTGGAGAATAAAATAAATGGATTGAGAGAACTGGAGAATAAAACAAATGGATTGAGAGAACTGGAGAATAAAACAAATGGAATGAGAGAACTGGAGAATAAAATAAATGGATTGAGAGAACTGGAGATTAAAACAAATGGATTGAGAGAACTGGAGAATAAAACAAATGGATTGAGAGAACTGGAGATTAAAACAAATGGATTGAGAGAACTGGAGATTAAAACAAATGGATTGAGGGAACTGGAGAATAAAACAAATGGATTGAGAGAACTGGAGAATAAAACAAATGGATTGAGAGAACTGGAGAATAAAACAAATGGATTGAGGGAACTGGAGAATAAAACAAATGGATTGAGAGAACTGGAGAATAAAACAAATGGAATGAGAGAACTGGAGAATAAAATAAATGGATTGAGAGAACTGGAGATTAAAACAAATGGATTGAGAGAACTGGAGATTAAAACAAATGGATTGAGGGAACTGGAGAATAAAACAAATGGATTGAGAGAACTGGAGAATAAAACAAATGGATTGAGAGAACTGGAGATTAAAACAAATGGATTGAGAGAACTGGAGATTAAAACAAATGGAATGAGAGAACTGGAGAATAAAATAAATGGATTGAGAGAACTGGAGATTAAAACAAATGGAATGAGAGAACTGGAGAATAAAATAAATGGATTGAGAGAACTGGAGATTAAAACAAATGGAATGAGAGAACTGGAGAATAAAATAAATGGATTGAGAGAACTGGAGATTAAAACAAATGGATTGAGAGAACTGGAGATTAAAACAAATGGATTGAGGGAACTGGAGAATAAAACAAATGGATTGAGAGAACTGGAGAATAAAACAAATGGATTGAGAGAACTGGAGATTAAAACAAATGGAATGAGAGAACTGGAGAATAAAATAAATGGATTGAGAGAACTGGAGAATAAAACAAATGGATTGAGAGACCTGGAGAATAAAACAAATGGATTGAGAGAACTGGAGATTAAAACAAATGGAATGAGAGAACTGGAGAATAAAACAAATGGATTGAGGGAACTGGAGAATAAAACAAATGGATTGAGGGAACTGGAGAATAAAACAAATGGAATGAGGGAACTGGAGAATAAAATAAATGGATTGAGAGAACTGGAGATTAAAACAAATGGATTGAGAGAACTGGAGATTAAAACAAATGGATTGAGGGAACTGGAGAATAAAATAAATGGATTGAGGGAACTGGAGAATAAAATAAATGGATTGAGAGAACTGGAGAATAAAATAAATGGATTGAGGGAACTGGAGAATAAAATAAATGGATTGAGAGAACTGGAGAATAAAATAAATGGATTGAGAGAACTGGAGAATAAAACAAATGGATTGAGAGAACTGGAGATTAAAACAAATGGATTGAGAGAACTGGAGAATAAAACAAATGGAATGAGAGAACTGGAGAATAAAATAAATGGATTGAGAGAACTGGAGATTAAAACAAATGGATTGAGAGAACTGGAGATTAAAACAAATGGAATGAGAGAACTGGAGAATAAAATAAATGGATTGAGAGAACTGGAGATTAAAACAAATGGATTGAGAGAACTGGAGATTAAAACAAATGGATTGAGGGAACTGGAGAATAAAACAAATGGATTGAGAGAACTGGAGAATAAAACAAATGGATTGAGAGAACTGGAGATTAAAACAAATGGATTGAGAGAACTGGAGATTAAAACAAATGGAATGAGAGAACTGGAGAATAAAATAAATGGATTGAGAGAACTGGAGATTAAAACAAATGGAATGAGAGAACTGGAGAATAAAATAAATGGATTGAGAGAACTGGAGATTAAAACAAATGGATTGAGAGAACTGGAGATTAAAACAAATGGATTGAGGGAACTGGAGAATAAAACAAATGGATTGAGAGAACTGGAGAATAAAACAAATGGATTGAGAGAACTGGAGATTAAAACAAATGGATTGAGAGAACTGGAGATTAAAACAAATGGAATGAGAGAACTGGAGAATAAAATAAATGGATTGAGAGAACTGGAGAATAAAACAAATGGATTGAGAGAACTGGAGATTAAAACAAATGGAATGAGAGAACTGGAGAATAAAATAAATGGATTGAGGGAACTGGAGATTAAAACAAATGGATTGAGAGAACTGGAGAATAAAACAAATGGATTGAGAGACCTGGAGAATAAAACAAATGGATTGAGAGAACTGGAGATTAAAACAAATGGAATGAGAGAACTGGAGAATAAAACAAATGGATTGAGGGAACTGGAGAATAAAACAAATGGATTGAGGGAACTGGAGAATAAAACAAATGGATTGAGGGAACTGGAGAATAAAACAAATGGATTGAGAGAACTGGAGATTAAAACAAATGGATTGAGGGAACTGGAGAATAAAACAAATGGAATGAGGGAACTGGAGAATAAAACAAATGGATTGAGGGAACTGGAGAATAAAATAAATGGATTGAGAGAACTGGAGAATAAAACAAATGGATTGAGGGAACTGGAGAATAAAACAAATGGAATGAGGGAACTGGAGAATAAAACAAATGGATTGAGGGAACTGGAGAATAAAATAAATGGATTGAGGGAACTGGAGAATAAAATAAATGGATTGAGAGAACTGGAGAATAAAATAAATGGATTGAGGGAACTGGAGAATAAAACAAATGGATTGAGGGAACTGGAGAATAAAACAAATGGATTGAGGGAACTGGAGAATAAAATAAATGGATTGAGAGAACTGGAGAATAAAATAAATGGATTGAGGGAACTGGAGAATAAAACAAATGGATTGAGGGAACTGGAGAATAAAACAAATGGATTGAGGGAACTGGAGATTAAAACAAATGGATTGAGGGAACTGGAGATTAAAACAAATGGATTGAGGGAACTGGAGAATAAAATAAATGGATTGAGGGAACTGGAGAATAAAATAAATGGATTGAGGGAACTGGAGAATAAAACAAATGGATTGAGGGAACTGGAGAATAAAACAAATGGATTGAGGGAACTGGAGAATAAAACAAATGAATTGAGGGAACTGGAGAATAAAACAAATGGATTGAGGGAACTGGAGAATAAAACAAATGGATTGAGGGAACTGGAGAATAAAACAAATGAATTGAGGGAACTGGAGAATAAAATAAATGGATTGAGAGAACTGGAGAATAAAATAAATGGATTGAGGGAACTGGAGATTAAAACAAATGGAATGAGGGAACTGGAGAATAAAACAAATGGATTGAGGGAACTGGAGAATAAAATAAATGGATTGAGAGAACTGGAGAATAAAATAAATGGATTGAGGGAACTGGAGATTAAAACAAATGGAATGAGGGAACTGGAGAATAAAACAAATGGATTGAGGGAACTGGAGAATAAAACAAATGAATTGAGGGAACTGGAGAATAAAATAAATGGATTGAGAGAACTGGAGAATAAAATAAATGGATTGAGGGAACTGGAGATTAAAACAAATGGAATGAGGGAACTGGAGAATAAAATAAATGGATTGAGGGAACTGGAGAATAAAACAAATGGATTGAGGGAACTGGAGAATAAAACAAATGAATTGAGGGAACTGGAGAATAAAACAAATGGATTGAGGGAACTGGAGAATAAAATAAATGGATTGAGAGAACTGGAGAATAAAATAAATGGATTGAGGGAACTGGAGAATAAAACAAATGGATTGAGGGAACTGGAGAATAAAATAAATGAATTGAGGGAACTGGAGAATAAAACAAATGGATTGAGGGAACTGGAGAATAAAACAAATGGATTGAGGGAACTGGAGAATAAAACAAATGAATTGAGGGAACTGGAGAATAAAACAAATGGATTGAGAGAACTGGAGAATAAAATAAATGGATTGAGGGAACTGGAGAATAAAATAAATGGATTGAGGGAACTGGAGATTAAAACAAATGGATTGAGGGAACTGGAGAATAAAATAAATGGATTGAGGGAACTGGAGAATAAAACAAATGGATTGAGAGAACTGGAGAATAAAACAAATGGAATGAGAGAACTGGAGAATAAAACAAATGGATTGAGAGAACTGGAGAATAAAACAAATGGAATGAGAGAACTGGAGAATAAAACAAATGGAATGAGAGAACTGGAGAATAAAACAAATGGATTGAGAGAACTGGAGAATAAAACAAATGGAATGAGAGAACTGGAGAATAAAACAAATGGAATGAGAGAACTGGAGAATAAAACAAATGGATTGAGAGAACTGGAGAATAAAATAAATGGATTGAGAGAACTGGAGAATAAAATAAATGGATTGAGGGAACTGGAGATTAAAACAAATGGAATGAGGGAACTGGAGAATAAAACAAATGGATTGAGGGAACTGGAGAATAAAACAAATGAATTGAGGGAACTGGAGAATAAAATAAATGGATTGAGAGAACTGGAGAATAAAATAAATGGATTGAGGGAACTGGAGATTAAAACAAATGGAATGAGGGAACTGGAGAATAAAATAAATGGATTGAGGGAACTGGAGAATAAAACAAATGGATTGAGGGAACTGGAGAATAAAACAAATGAATTGAGGGAACTGGAGAATAAAACAAATGGATTGAGGGAACTGGAGAATAAAATAAATGGATTGAGAGAACTGGAGAATAAAATAAATGGATTGAGGGAACTGGAGAATAAAACAAATGGATTGAGGGAACTGGAGAATAAAATAAATGAATTGAGGGAACTGGAGAATAAAACAAATGGATTGAGGGAACTGGAGAATAAAACAAATGGATTGAGGGAACTGGAGAATAAAACAAATGAATTGAGGGAACTGGAGAATAAAACAAATGGATTGAGAGAACTGGAGAATAAAATAAATGGATTGAGGGAACTGGAGAATAAAATAAATGGATTGAGGGAACTGGAGATTAAAACAAATGGATTGAGGGAACTGGAGAATAAAATAAATGGATTGAGGGAACTGGAGAATAAAACAAATGGATTGAGAGAACTGGAGAATAAAACAAATGGAATGAGAGAACTGGAGAATAAAACAAATGGATTGAGAGAACTGGAGAATAAAACAAATGGAATGAGAGAACTGGAGAATAAAACAAATGGAATGAGAGAACTGGAGAATAAAACAAATGGATTGAGAGAACTGGAGAATAAAATAAATGGAATGAGAGAACTGGAGAATAAAACAAATGGAATGAGAGAACTGGAGAATAAAATAAATGGATTGAGGGAACTGGAGAATAAAATAAATGGAATGAGAGAACTGGAGAATAAAATAAATGGAATGAGAGAACTGGAGAATAAAACAAATGGAATGAGAGAACTGGAGAATAAAATAAATGGAATGAGAGAACTGGAGAATAAAATAAATGGAATGAGAGAACTGGAGAATAAAATAAATGGAATGAGAGAACTGGAGAATAAAACAAATGGATTGAGAGAACTGGAGAATAAAATAAATGGAATGAGAGAACTGGAGATTAAAATAAATGGAATGAGAGAACTGGAGAATAAAACAAATGGAATGAGAGAACTGGAGAATAAAATAAATGGATTGAGGGAACTGGAGAATAAAACAAATGGATTGAGGGAACTGGAGAATAAAACAAATGGAATGAGAGAACTGGAGAATAAAATAAATGGATTGAGGGAACTGGAGAATAAAACAAATGGATTGAGGGAACTGGAGAATAAAACAAATGGATTGAGGGAACTGGAGAATAAAACAAATGGAATGAGAGAACTGGAGAATAAAATAAATGGATTGAGGGAACTGGAGAATAAAACAAATGGATTGAGGGAACTGGAGAATAAAACAAATGGATTGAGGGAACTGGAGAATAAAACAAATGGATTGAGAGAACTGGAGATTAAAACAAATGGATTGAGGGAACTGGAGAATAAAACAAATGGATTGAGGGAACTGGAGAATAAAACAAATGGATTGAGAGAACTGGAGAATAAAACAAATGGAATGAGGGAACTGGAGATTAAAACAAATGGAATGAGGGAACTGGAGTTTAAAATAAATGGATTGAGAGACCTGGAGAATAGAACAAATGGAATGAGAGAACTGGAGAATAAAACAAATGGAATGAGGGAACTGGAGAATAAAACAAATGGAATGAGGGAACTGGAGATTAAAACAAATGGAATGAGGGAACTGGAGTTTAAAATAAATGGATTGAGAGACCTGGAGAATAGAACAAATGGAATGAGAGAACTGGAGAATAAAACAAATGGAATGAGGGAACTGGAGAATAAAACAAATGGAATGAGGGAACTGGAGATTAAAACAAATGGAATGAGGGAACTGGAGTTTAAAATAAATGGATTGAGAGACCTGGAGATTAAAACAAATGGAATGAGGGAACTGGAGTTTAAAATAAATGGAATGAGGGACCTGGAGAATAAAACAAATGGAATGAGGGAACTGGAGATTAAAACAAATGGAATGAGGGAACTGGAGATTAAAATAAATGAAACGAGAGACCTGGAGAATAAAACAAATGGAATGAGGGAACTGGAGATTAAAATAAATGGATTGAGAGACCTGGAGAATAAAACAAATGGAATGAGAGAACTGGAGTTTAAAATAAATGGATTGAGGGACCTGGAGAATAAAACAAATGGAATGAGGGAACTGGAGAATAAAACAAATGGAATGAGGGAACTGGAGTTTAAAATAAATGGATTGAGAGACCTGGAGAATAAAACAAATGGATTGAGAGACCTGGAGAATAAAATAAATGGAATGAGGGAACTGGAGATTAAAATAAATGGATTGAGAGACCTGGAGAATAAAACAAATGGAATGAGGGAACTGGAGAATAAAACAAATGGAATGAGGGAACTGGAGTTTAAAATAAATGGATTGAGAGACCTGGAGAATAAAACAAATGGATTGAGAGACCTGGAGAATAAAATAAATGGAATGAGGGAACTGGAGAATAAAACAAATGGAATGAGGGAACTGGAGAATAAAACAAATGGAATGAGAGAACTGGAGATTAAAATAAATGGATTGAGAGACCTGGAGAATAAAACAAATGGAATGAGGGAACTGGAGATTAAAATAAATGGATTGAGAGACCTGGAGAATAAAACAAATGGAATGAGGGAACTGGAGTTTAAAATAAATGGATTGAGAGACCTGGAGAATAAAACACATGGAATGAGGGAACTGGAGAATAAAACAAATGGAATGAGAGAACTGGAGAATAAAACAAATGGAATGAGGGAACTGGAGAATAAAACACATGGAATGAGGGAACTGGAGAATAAAATTAATGGATTGAGAGACCTCAAGACTAAACAAATGGAACGAGGGAACTGGAGAATAAAACACATGGAATGAGAGACCTGGAGAATAAAACACATGGAATGAGAGACCTGGAGAATAAAACACATGGAATGAGGGAACTGGAGAATAAAACACATGGAATGAAGACCTGGAAAATAAAACACATGGAATGAGGGAACTGGAGAATAAAATAAATGGATTGAGGGACCTGGAGAATAAAACAAATGGAATGAGGGAACTGGAGAATAAAATAAATGGATTGAGAGACCTGGAGATTAAAATAAATGGATTGAGAGACCTGGAGAATAAAACAAATGGAATGAGGGAACTGGAGATTAAAATAAATGGATTGAGAGACCTGGAGAATAAAACAAATGGAATGAGGGAACTGGAGAATAAAACACATGGAATGAGAGACCTGGAGAATAAAACAAATGGAATGAGGGAACTGGAGAATAAAACACATGGAATGAGGGAACTGGAGAATAAAATTAATGGATTGAGAGACCTCAAGACTAAACAAATGGAACGAGGGAACTGGAGAATAAAACACATGGAATGAGAGACCTGGAGAATAAAACACATGGAATGAGAGACCTGGAGAATAAAACACATGGAATGAGGGAACTGGAGAATAAAACACATGGAATGAAGACCTGGAAAATAAAACACATGGAATGAGGGAACTGGAGAATAAAATAAATGGATTGAGGGACCTGGAGAATAAAACAAATGGAATGAGGGAACTGGAGAATAAAATAAATGGATTGAGAGACCTGGAGAATAAAACAAATGGAATGAGGGAACTGGAGTTTAAAATAAATGGATTGAGAGACCTGGAGATTAAAATAAATGGATTGAGAGACCTGGAGAATAAAACAAATGGAATGAGGGAACTGGAGATTAAAATAAATGGATTGAGAGACCTGGAGAATAAAACAAATGGAATGAGGGAACTGGAGAATAAAACACATGGAATGAGAGACCTGGAGAATAAAACAAATGGAATGAGGGAACTGGAGAATAAAACACATGGAATGAGGGAACTGGAGAATAAAATTAATGGATTGAGAGACCTCAAGACTAAACAAATGGAACGAGGGAACTGGAGAATAAAACACATGGAATGAGAGACCTGGAGAATAAAACACATGGAATGAGGGAACTGGAGAATAAAACACATGGAATGAAGACCTGGAAAATAAAACACATGGAATGAGGGAACTGGAGAATAAAATAAATGGATTGAGGGACCTGGAGAATAAAACAAATGGAATGAGGGAACTGGAGTTTAAAATAAATGGATTGAGAGACCTGGAGATTAAAATAAATGGATTGAGAGACCTGGAGAATAAAACAAATGGAATGAGGGAACTGGAGATTAAAATAAATGGATTGAGAGACCTGGAGAATAAAACAAATGGAATGAGGGAACTGGAGAATAAAACACATGGAATGAGAGACCTGGAGAATAAAACAAATGGAATGAGGGAACTGGAGAATAAAACACATGGAATGAGGGAACTGGAGAATAAAATTAATGGATTGAGAGACCTCAAGACTAAACAAATGGAACGAGGGAACTGGAGAATAAAACACATGGAATGAGAGACCTGGAGAATAAAACACATGGAATGAGAGACCTGGAGAATAAAACACATGGAATGAGGGAACTGGAGAATAAAACACATGGAATGAAGACCTGGAAAATAAAACACATGGAATGAGGGAACTGGAGAATAAAATAAATGGATTGAGGGACCTGGAGAATAAAACAAATGGAATGAGGGAACTGGAGAATAAAATAAATGGATTGAGAGACCTGGAGAATAAAACAAATGGAATGAGGGAACTGGAGAATAAAATAAATGGATTGAGAGACCTGGAGAATAAAACACATGGAATGAGGGAACTGGAGATTAAAATAAATGGAATGAGGGAACTGGAGAATAAAATAAATGGATTGAGAGACCTGGAGAATAAAACAAATGGAATGAGGGAACTGGAGAATAAAACAAATGGAATGAGGGAACTGGAGAATAAAATAAATGGATTGAGAGACCTGGAGAATAAAACACATGGAATGAGGGAACTGGAGATTAAAATAAATGGATTGAGGGAATGGAGATTAAAATAAATGGATTGAGAGACCTGGAGAATAAAACACACGGATTGTTAGACCTGGAGAATAAAACAAATGGAATGAGAGACCTGGAGAATAGAACAAATGGAATGAGAGACCTGGAGAATAAAACAAATGGAATGAGGGAACTGGAGAATAAAATAAATGGAATGAGGGAACTGGAGAATAAAATAAATGGAATGAGGGAACTGGAAATTAAAATAAATGGATTGAGAGACCTGGAGAATAAAACAAATGGAATGAGGGAACTGGAGAATAAAATAAATGGAATGAGGGAACTGGAGAATAAAATAAATGGAATGAGGGAACTGGAGAATAAAATTAATGGAATGAGAGACCTGGAGAATAGAACAAATGGAATGAGAGACCTGGAAAATAAAACAAATGGAACGAAGACCTGGAAAATAAAACACATGGAATGAGAGACCTGGAAAATAAAACAAACCGAATGAAGACCTGGAAAATAAAACAAACGGAATGAAGACCTGGAAAATGGCGCATGCGCTAGATTGGAGGTCACGTTTTTTGAAGCTGTTCCATGCGCTCACGCTTTTGAAGCTAAGTAATTTTTTCACAATTGTGTTTTTGTCGAGACTGTATCTATCTTTCGGTGTGTGTACCTATAGCGTGTCTTTAGGAAAATTTTCGGTGTTAATTTTTCGTACATGTATACACAATCGTCAGTTAATTCGTGTCGCATATTCTGAGGCCTAGTACTAGTACTAGTAGGCTTAGGCTACCGTCTCCGACCTTGTGGTTTTGTTTACTCTAAGCGGTTCGTCGAATGCGCTGCAATTACTTTCGTTCTCTGTTTCATCCCAATCGTTCACCCCATCATTCCTTGTTTAATATCTCCACTCAAATAATAATAATAAAAAAACCCCAAAAAATATTTCCTTCTCAGTTCTTATTCGTTTATTTGTTGTTCTTATTTGTTCGTTCGTTTGTTCTTCGTTCACGTTGTTCATGATCACGCGATTAGAAATGTTTATTCTCTCCCCTGAAGAACTGTATTCTGTCATATATTATAACACCTTTTTCTTCTTCTCCTATAAAAGGATGCTTTCGTCTTGCTCACCAAATCTATTCATTCCAAAAAAAAATACCATCTCTTGCAGTTCCTCTTTTCTACATTCCCGAAACTCTCCAGCCCTCCACCCTTCCTTCAGCGTCCTCAAACGTATTTTTGACTCGAAGGTCTCAAACTCATTTTGCAAAAAATGTTCGTTTCCCATGAATCGTACACTTTTCAAAATCAAATCTCACCCCTCCCCTCCAAATCTTCCCCATCCCCCCTTCTCTCCAAAACCTCCCCATCCCCCCTCCCCTCCAAAACTTCCCGATCACCCCTCCCCTCCAAATCTACCCCCTTACCCCTCCTCTCCAAATCTTCCCCATCACCCATCGCTTTCAAATATTCCCCCTTGCCCCTCCCCTCCAAATGTTCCCGATCACCCATCCCTTTCAAATCTTCCCCCTTGCCCCTCCCCTCCAAATCTTCCCCATCACCCCTTCCCTCCAAAACTTCCCCATCACCCCTCCCCTCCAAAACTTCCCCATCACCCCTCCCCTCCAAATCTACCCCCTTTCCCCTCCTATCCAGATCTTCCCCATCACCCATCCCTTTCAAATCTCCCCCCTTGCCCCTTCCCTCCCCTCCCTCCTAAACTCCCCCCACACCCCTCCCCTCCGAGACTCTCCCTCGCTCCTCCCCTCCGAGACTCCCCTCTCACCACTCCTCCTCAAAGCATCCTCCCTGCTTTTTCCCCCTTCCAACTTTCACCTTCATCTCCCCCACCCTTCTGCCTCGCTCTTCCCCCTCCTCAAATAACACCTCACTGTGCTTCACCTAATCTCCATCAAACCTTTTGTCCGCCCCATTCTTCCCTTTCTCCAAGCTATTCTGAAATCTCTGAAATCTCTGAAACACCTTCAACAGCTCTCCCTACCTCTTCATCCTCTTCCACATCTTACCCTACCCCCCCTCCCCCCGTTCTGTATCCGATGCTCCCCCTTCCTCTTCAGTAACGGTATGGACCTCAAACATCCGGGGCCTTCGCTCAAACCTGACTGATCTCTCCATACAGGTTGCTTATGACAAACCAGATGTGATCTGCTTAACAGAAACTTTCCTCCTTCATGATGTCTCTGATTCCTTGGTATCTCTCCCAGGTTACTCCCTCCTCCGGTATGATAGACCTGTGCATCGTCCTGGAGGTGGGCTTGCTATCTTTATAAAAAACTCTCTTCCTCACTCGCCCTCCACTGCCCTCTCTCCACCTCACCCCCAGGAATACCTTTGGCTACGGCTTCCCCTTCGCTCCCACCTTTTGTTCATATGTGTGTTGTACCGTCCACCAAACAGTGATGACTCCATCTACATCTCGCTGTCTGATAAAATGGACCAACTTATATCTACCCATCCCAACTCTCTCTTCCTCATATGTGGTGATTTCGATTGTCACCATGCAAGTTGGCTGGGTGTGGGTACCTCTCTCACCAGCCATGGCTCTTCAGCAAAGGACTTCTGCGACTCACTGGGACTGACACAATCTGTCAATTTCCCGACCCGGATCTCAGTCAACGGAGCATCTTCTCTTCTGGACTTGGTTATGACTAACTTCCCTGAAAATGTCTGCTGCTCTTCTTCTGCTCCAATCGGCTCATCTGATCATGTGCTTGTCAAAGTGGACATCTCTCTGACCATTCTCAGAGAGCCTCCTCAGCGTCGACGAGTCTGGCATTTCACTCAGGCCAACTGGCACGGTTTTCAAGTAGCCATCAATCATCTGGACTGGTCTCCCATCTCTACCGCCTCTGACATCAACTCATCCTGGGAATTCTTCCAAAGAAAATTGCTCTCTCTCATGCACAGATTTATCCCATCTCGTCTTCAGTTGTCATACCCTTCCTCCCGTCCGTGGTACATGGAATCTTATGGTGAGGCTGTTGCCCAGAAACAACTTGCTTTCGTCTCCTGGAAAGCAAATCCAACGGAAGGAAATCTCATTTCCTTTCACAAAGCCCGAAACAAGTGTGTGTCCACCCTCAGGGGAGCCAGGATACAATATCTCTCCGTTCTTAAGACCAAACTCTCTTATCTGTCTCCCTCTTCCAAATCCTGGTGGCATCTGGTCAAATCTGTTTCTGGTGTTTGTTCTCCCTCCATCCCCTCCCTCACCTCAAACCGCTGCATGGCTGACTCTGCACGTGAAAAAGCTGAATGCCTCAACTCTGTGTTTGCCTCTAAATCTTGTGTCCCAAACCCATCCCTCTCTGTACCCACCATACCCAGTCGTACCCAGCTGCTCCTGGACTCTGTGTCCTTTCCTCCTGACAAGGTGGAAAAGTTTCTGTCAACCCTCAACTCTGATTCTGCAACTGATCCTGACAGCATCAGCCCACGGGTCCTCAAATCATGTTCTTCCACTCTTTCACTCCCTCTCTCTGTTATCTTCACCCTCTCTTTTGCTCAAGGTCATCTGCCATCTGCTTGGAAATCAGCCAACATCACCGCTTTGCACAAAAAAGGTGCAAAAACAGATCCTAGCAACTACAGACCAATCAGCCTTCTCCCAATTATCAGCAAAGCCATGGAATCCATCATTGCTTCAGATATGAAATCTTTCCTCTTCCCCAATGGCTTGAACTCTGACCATCAATTTGGTTTCAGACCTGGTCACTCTACTCTGGACATGCTGCTTCTGCTTTCTCAACAATGGATGGAGGTCCTCAATGCCAAACAGGAAATTAGAGCTGTCTCCCTTGACATTTCACATGCCTTTGATACGGTCTGGCACCCCGCTCTGCTCACCAAACGCTCCTCCTTTGGTATCCATGGAAATCTCCACGCATGGCTGGCGGACTTCCTCTCTAGTCGTAGTCAACGTGTGGCCCTGAATGGGTTTCTCTCATCTCCTCTTCCTGTTCAGGCTGGAGTTCCCCAAGGCAGTGTTCTGGGCCCTGTGCTTTTTCTGGTTTTCATCAATGATCTCTCTGACTCTCTTGAAAATCCTCTCTATCTCTTTGCTGACGACTCTACTCTCTGTCGCTCCATTCCTCATCCCTCAGATCGGCAGTCTGCAGCCTCCTAACTCTCTGCAGACCTGGACAAAATCTCAGACTGGGAAAACAAGTAGAACATGTCTTTCAATCCTGACAAATCTCACACTCTTACGATGTCTCTCCGAAAAGACCGACTGGACAACCCTCCCATCTACTTTCTGAATAATCCTCTCCAAGAAGTTCTGTCACTCAAGCTTTTGGGTCTCACTATCTGCCATGATCTTTCCTGGGAAAACCACATTTCAAATCTGGCCTCCAAAGCCAGTCGCCGACTGGGCAGCCTCCGTCGTGCGAAGTCCTTCCTTGGTACACCTGAGCTCCTCACCACTTACAAGGCTTTCATCCGCAGCTGTATGGAATACTGCTCTCCCCTCTGGTATGGTGCTCCTGCCTCAAACCTAGCTCGTCTTCACGCTGTTGAAACCAAAGCGTTCAGAATCATTGGAATCTCCCGCGATGAAGCTAACTCCAAGGGCCTTTTACTCACTCACCGCAGGCAGGTTGGTGGTCTTTCCGTCTTCTACCGACTCCTCTCTGGCCTTGCACCCCCCCCCCCCGCTCTCTCTGGGCTCTGTCCCCCAAATATTCCTACAGGTCGCACAAGATCTGCCTGCAACCCTCTTATGGTTAAACTGCCAAAATCAAGACTTTCTGCTCACCTTCACTCCTTCATACCTCTTTTCTCCCGCCTCTGGAACAAACTCCCTCACTCTCTTCAATCCCACTCCACCCTCCAGGTCTTTAAAACAGCTGTTCACCACCATCTCTTATCTTCCCCCATCCAAAACCTTGATCTTTTCTACCCCCGCTAATTTCACCCAAAATCCTACACTTTTTTTTTGAAATACCAACTTCTGTCCTGGAAGTCCTTGGTCTCCTTGTGTTTTATAACTCTCCCCCCGGCCCCCCCTTCCCACATCTCCTCCCCCCAAGCCCTCTCCCTCCCACACTTCTCCCTGCTCTCAAATGTTGTGTTTGTGTGCTTCCCCTTCTCTCACCATCTTGTCTTCCGCTCCCTCTTTTTATATATTTTGTTTGTCTGGTTGATTTGTTTGTGAAATAAATGTTAGCTCTTTCACGAGCCTCGATTCAGTATACAAAAAAAACAAAAACAAAAAAAAAAAACACGGAATGCAAGACCTGGATAATAAAACACATGGCACGAGAGACCTGGAGAATAAGACACACGGAATGCGAGACCTGGAGAATAAGAAAATTGAACGAGAGACCTGGAGAATAAAACACATGGAATGAAAGATTGGAGAATAAAACAAATGGAATGAGAGACCTGGAGAATAAAACACATGGAATGAGGGAACTGGAGATTAAAATAAATGGATTGAGAGACCTGGAGAATAAAACAAATGGATTGAGAGACCTGGAGATTAAAACAAATGGAATGAGAGACCTGGAGAATAAAACACATGGAATGAGGGAACTGGAGATTAAAATAAATGGATTGAGAGACCTGGAAAATAAAACAAATGGAATGAAAGATTGGAGAATAAAACAAATGGAATGAGAGACCTGGAGAAGAAAACAGATGGAACGAAAGACCAGGAGAATGAAACAAATTAAATGAAAGACCTGGAGAATAATACAAATGGGATGGGAGACCTGAAGAATAAAACACACTGAAGGAATGACTTGGAGTTCCTTTTGTTTGGTTCTTCCTGATCCATTCTATGATCTAACTCTTTCCATGAGCCTTGACCTTGTATAACATAGCTGTAATTCCACATCACTGATTTTTGTAATTTTAAACAATAACCTTCAATTCAAGAAGAGCTGTAACTTTAAATCATTGATATATATCACCCAATCACGTGGATCTCCAAACACATAAACAGCAGGGTGCAGAGACACAACAGGACCATTTGAGGTCATGAATGAGGAAGAATGAGGAAAAATGAAATCAAGGCAAGGGGGAGGAACACACATGTTCCTGAAAGTTGGACAAACTTGTTACAATCGGTTGAACATCGATCGTTTTTTTTTTTTTTTTTTTTTTTGTTAAATTTTTTTGTATACAACATCGAGGCTAGTGTAAGAGCTAACATCAATCACAAAAAACAACAACGAACGGACACAAAACATACAATAAAGGGAGCGGGAGACAATATGGGGAGAGAGAGGAAAGCACACAAGTACAACAGCAAAGAACAGGGACAGCGGAAGATCTGTGGGAGGGATACGGCTTGGGGGGTGCTGGCATGGGAAGGGGGGAGGGGGTGGGAAAGGTATAAAACACATGGACACTGCTAGGACCTCAGGAAAGAAGTCGGTATTTCAAAAAAGTGGATCTGGGGTGAAATTTGCGGGGGTAGAAGAGATCAAGGTTTTGGATGGGGGAAGATAAGAGATGGTGGTGAACAGCTGTTTTAAAGACCTGGAGGGAGGAGTGGGATTGAAGAGAGTGAGGGAGTTTGTTCCAGAGGCGGGAGAAAAGAGGAATGAAGGAGTGAAGGTGAGCAGAGAGTCTTGATTTTGGCAGTTTAACCATAAGAGGGTTGCAGGCAGATCTTGTGCGACCTGTAGGAGTACTTGTGGGACAGAGCACAGACAGGCTGGTGGAGCTAGGCCGGATAGGAGTCGGTACAAGACAGAAAGACCACCAACCTGCCTGCGGTGAGTGAGTGAAAGGCCCTCGGAGTTAGCTTCATCGCGGGAGATTCCAATTATTCTGAAAGCTTTGGTTTCAACAGTGTGAAGCTGAGCTAGGTGTGAGGCAGGAGCACCGGCCCAGAAAGGAGAGCAGTATTCCATTGAGCTGTGGATGAAAGCCTTGTATGTGGTGAGGAGCTCTGGTGTGCCAAAGAAGGACTTCGCACGATGGAGGATGACCAGTCAGTGACTGGCTTTGGAGGCCAGATTGGAAAATGTGGTTTTCCCAGGAAAGATAATGACACATAGAGAGACCCAAAAGCTTTAGTGACAGAACGTCTTGGAGAGGATTGTTGAGAAAGTAGATGGGAGATATCCAGACGGTCTTTTCGGAGAGACATAGTAAGAGTGTGAGATTTGTCAGGATTGAAAGACATGTTCCACTTGTTTTACCAGTCTGTGATTTTGTCCAGGTCTGCAGAGAGTGAGGAGGCTGCAGACTGCCGATCTGAGGGATGAGGAATGGAGCGGCAGAGAGTGGAGAATGGAGCGTGTATCTACTTGGGTAGACACACGAAGTGTGCAAACACTACTGATTAATGCTCAGCTGAAATGTGCAGGCCACATCACAAACATGTCTGCTGAGTGTCTACTAAATAATATTTTCTGCGGAGAAATGAAGTCAGACCAGCATTCCTATGAAAGATAAAATATAAAATGAACGCTTTCTTTACTCTCAAGTCTTCTCTGAAAAAGCTCAACGTGGCCGTTGACTTGTGGGTGGTTCTTGCTCAGGGTTTTTCATGCTGGTGCTCTCATTTGCAGCACTACTGCAGACTCTCAGCTAAAGAGAACAAGCGTTACGCCTAGGTCCCCCGTCGGTGAAGTGATGCGAGTTGACAAAGTGGAAGACGCAAGGCGACCATCTTGGATTTTGACGTGGCGACCCAATTTTCAATAGGCTTCTTCTTTTTGCCTAGATACACCCACACACCAGAATATATGTTGGTACTTCGCTTATTTTTCAAGATATTTCGCTCACAATGTTCAGACTTATATATGGTGGCGGCCATCTTGGATTTTGACGTGGCGACCCAATTTTCAATAGCGTTCTCCCTTATGTGTGGACACACCGACACACCAGATTAGAAGTTGGTACTTCGCTTATTTTTCAAGATATTAATCTCACAAGGTTCACACATACATGGCGGCGGCCATCTTGGATTCTGACATGGCGACCCATTTTTCAATAGCGTTCTTCCTTATGCCGAGATACACCCACACACCACATTAGACGTTGGTACTTCGCTTATTTTTCAACATATTCATCTCAAGGTTCAGACAAACATGGCGGCGGCCATCTTGGATTTTGACGTGGCGAACCAATTTTAAACAGCCTTCTTCCTTGTGCCTAGGTACACCCACACATCAGATTAGAAGTTGGTACTTCTCTTATTTTTCGAGATATTTCGCTCACAAGGTTCAGACATATATATGGTGGCGGCCATCTTGAATTTTGACGTGGCGACCCAATTTTCAATAGCCTTCTTCCTTATGCCGAGATACACCCACACACAAAATTATAAGTTGGTACTTCGCTTATTTTTCAAGATATTCTTCTCACAAGGTTCAGACATACATGGCGGCGGCCATCTTGGATTTTGACGTGGCGACCCAATTTTCAAAAGCTTTCTTCCTTATGCCTAGATACACCCACACACCAGATTAGAAGTTGGTACTTCGCTTATTTTTCAAGATATGCAGGTTACAAGGTTCAGACATACATGGCATCAGACATACATGGCGGCGGCCATCTTGGATTTTGACGTGGCGACCCAATTTTCTATAGCCTTCTTCCTTATGCCGAGATACACCCACACACCAGATTAGAAGTTGGTACTTCGCTTATTTTTCAAGATATGCAGGTTACAAGGTTCAGACATACATGGCATCAGACATACATGGCGGCGGCTATCTTGGATTTTGACGTGGGCTGCACCCACACACCAAATTCGAATGCGGTCCTTCGCTTACGCACGCACGCATGCACGCCCGCACGCACGCATGCACACACGCACGCCCGCACGCACGGACGGACGGACAGACGGACGGACGGACGGGAAAACCATAGTCCCCCTTTCGCTCTGCGGTGCGACGGGGGACAATAACTGGGTGAAAAAGAAGTGTGAGCTATGAAAGGCCAGAAACAACACCACAAGTTCTGACAGCCGGTGTTCTGAAATTCTGCATCAAGTGTGCAAGAGAGGTTCGAGCATAGATTTGTCCAATCGGCCACATGCACACTCACTGTTAGAAATAATATTATCGTTTGGGATATTAACTCATGACCATGTTTATACATGAAGGGAGACCAAACGATGTGAAAAAAATATAACAAACACCTTGTGTTTCTCTTCATTCCACTGGACGGAACTGGTGTTTATGATCAGTTCTTCACCTGGAAGAGCTGTTGAATCAAATGTACCCACAGTTTGAAAATACATTTTGCCATCAATATCTGTTTTCCAATTTACAAGGTTATAAAATGCAAGTGGATCACCATTCTCATCAAAGTGTACATTTTCTTTCTCAAATTTTACCCAAAAATTCACATTACGGATATAGAACAAGATCTGCAATACAATCACGAGATAAGTAAAGGAAGGTATTTGAATAGGAATTTGAGCATTTCTTTTGGAATCACAATGCCCAGTTTTAAGACAGTTCGATTAAATGCTGGTGATGTGACCTCATTCTGACACTTTTGTTAAAATAACATCTGGCCTTGCTCTTCCTGACCTCTCCGTCCTCTGCTCTCCCCAGATCGCATGCATCACCCCATTAGGCAAGTATGAGTGAGCGGACAGACAAACACACAAACCACAAACAAACAAACACACAAACCACAAACAAACAAACACACACACAAACCGGAGTGATCAACATACTTGGATTTTTTTTCCTTCTGTTTTGCCAAGTAACAAGCAGACAGACAGACAGGAGTGAAAACATAACCCCCATCCACCTATGGTGGCGGAGGTAACGATGCCATATTAAGCATTTTTAATCCACTCGGAGTGATTTCCAGAATAATATGTTTGTGAAGTAATCTCACCTGCCAAGGCCTCGAGTTGTGTATATTTGGACAAGAGCCATTTTCAAAAGGACCATTTCCCGTAACACATGTGGTGACATCATGCAAAGCGTGAGCAGCTGCATATACAGCGACATATGCATTATAGGAAAAACTAAGTTTGGCTACATCTGTAAATTCTGTTACTGCTTCTTCCAGTTTTTCTTTACCCGTGCAAGGTTGTGTTTCCTTTTCCTTTTTATCAAATGTACACTTGAAAGTCATTTCCCAAAGTTCAGTAATGAATGTACTTTGTGATTGAAAACTCTCAGGGGCCGCTTCCATTTTGAGAATGCAATCTTCGTTCAGCGAGACATTTTTGGAAGGCAATTTGATTTCATATATTTCTTTTCCTTGCTCTTTTTGAATTTTGTTGCATGGTTTCATTTTCTCAATAACTACATTTTGTTCATTTTTGGCTTTTTCCCACTTCTGAAAAAACAATTTGTCGATTATTTTGAATCTTTCTTTTTTATCAATTTATTTTTTAATTGATTTATTTAATTAAGTGATTTAATGTTTTAAAGGTTGGAGCAGTTTGAATGAACGAATTTTACACAAATTAATTAAATTTGAATACTCACGTGATGCTCTTTCACTTCAGATGATGTTGTGTTTTTCTCATATTCCTGCTTTTCCCCTGATTGATAACGAGGACGTTTAATTGCTCTCATCATTTTCTCTTTTTCAGATGTGTCATACTCAAAACTAATCTCGGACTTTGGTCTTCTTTTTATTAAGAACTCATATAATCCTACAACATTGCCTCTTCTCGGCTCAAAGCCAACTGTTCCTGAAAATAGGCTTTTATAAGGTGTGATTTTGTTTGGTGGAAGTTCGAGTAATCCTATCCAAGTAATACCACTTACATTGTAATGCAAAAGCACCTCTGCAATGGGTATAACATCTTTAGGATGCCACATGGCATACACGACTTTAGCTTTTGTTCTTGCCAACACGTTGCCTGCAATGCAAAGTTTCTCATTGTTTCCAAATTCAAAACAAACTACCTTTGTCAAATAAAACGGCCAAAAGATACATTTTTTTTTTTTACCAAGAATTCCCGAAAAGAATTCCCACATTCATTCATTTCATACTCTTCCATATCACTCTTGCCTTGGCTCATTCTACATTATCCTCCATTTTAATACTCAAAACTTTATAACTGATTTCTTACTTTCAAATTGCTTCCTAAGAACCTAAAAATGTTATGACATTGTGACATGGATAAAAAGAGGGATTTACAGAGAAAATTTCCATATGTAGGTGGTGGGATCCATCAATAGACTGCGGTAAGTTTAACCAGGTGGATTCATCAATATACTCCGGTAAGTTTAATAAGGTAGTATCCATCGCTAGACCGTGGTATGTGTAAGAGGGCCCATATGTTTTAAGTAGGTTAGATTGCCATATATCAATGACCTTGGGGAAAAAGCTCCCGAATAGGTAGTCACAAGGACTGGTTCTGGATGCATGTAGGAGAGAGGTCGTGGAACTTTTGGAACAAAATAAGTTTGCTCTTGGTTTTCTCTTGCTCCTCATTCTTGGATTATTTTCATTGCTGTCCCTCCTCATGTTGGGCACTCCCCGTGACTAGCTTTCCTCGTCGCTGGCTCTATCCAATGCTGACTCGCCTCATTGCTGGCTCTCTAAAACGCACACGTTCCCGAGCTGCACCCCCCCCCCCCCCTCCGCCGCCCTGCACACACAGCATCACGCAAAAGGAAGTCCTCGCCTGCATTTTTATTGTTTGTAAAAGTGTGGTCTGTGTTGGGAGTGGATTTGAAGGCTTGTTGTGTGAAGGCAGCAGGGGCATTGAAACCTTCAGGTTGGGAAATGAAGCCTTCAGGAAAGACCCTAATTTAAACCTTCAAGAAAAGGTTTGCCAGGCCTATGTAATTTTTTTTAGATTACTTTATTCTTTCCAGTGTTCATGTGAGATAGGAATTGTTATTTATTTATATTCATCATTATACATTGGTTTGTTTGTCCCCATTTCCCTGTTTGTGTCTTTTGTCACACCTGAACTCTTCCGAACGGCTTTCCCCTCCTCCACCCCCCCCCCCTCTTTCTAA
Source organism: Myxine glutinosa (assembly GCF_964187855.1). Lineage (NCBI taxonomy): Eukaryota > Metazoa > Chordata > Myxini > Myxiniformes > Myxinidae > Myxine > Myxine glutinosa. The sequence goes on from NC_136263.1 coordinate 213,792,783, forward strand.
TTATAGAGGTTAGAAACGTGTTCTATCCATCATTTTCCCATGTGTGCTGACACCTAAAATTTGGTAAATTTGTGTGACCTTGGGGAATGGAAAAGTTGCAGATAGTGAAATTGAACGCAATAATTAGAAACCATACGGCCATTCATGGGACAAAATATCCCAGTGCAGACGGCCCTTATTAGCAAGGCTGTCTGACGTGACAATATATTATATCTCCCCTCTAAAGTCCTTTCCAAAAGTCTACCACCCATTCAGATTATTCCTATTTCCGCCCCTTTCTCTTTCCATCCTGGTTTACTCAGAATCCCATGCCACATGACCTGTCACATTCATTTCAACTACCTTTGTTAATTATTTCAATCAATCTTTCCTCCACCTTTTTTGTCATTTTTCTTTGTTTGGCCGAACCTGGGATCACGGAAACAAACCAGGTTTGTAGAGAGTGTGGGTATACAAATATATTCTTGGGTAAAATGCCAGGAGCATAGAAAACGCCCTTTATATAAGGGTATGTGTCATGTGGCAAAGTATAGAAAAGAAGGGACATTCAAAATATCTCATGTGCATGCTGGACTACCCTTTTTTCTGAGGAGGAACAAAGTAACGCTCGAGAAAAGTTCATATAAAGGGGCGCCAATTAGATTCACACACCTGCATGAAGAAGTAAATGCATTTTATTTGCCAGATGTAGGGCGCCCCTTTACTGTGCATTCAGAAAGTATTGTTGCTGTTTTGAGTTTTGGTAACAGTTAGTATAATAAAGGTTCAATTTCCCCCTCATAGTTAGTCACACAACAACATGTAGCCCCGTGATAGTGTAGTTATCTCTTAGTATTTGTGATCATAGTCCTTTTCCTATGTTAGTTCTGCGTTGAGTAGAGTAAGGAGAATAGGTCCTTCTCCTACTTCCAGTGTCTTATCCCGCCTCCATAGCCTCATGCCTCTTTGTGCTGCCTTTGGTTCTTTTGGCGCGAATTAACATGAGGCAGGCCTAGGAGGGTCGGGGCGGGACCGAATGAGGGCGGCAGAGGAGCTGACGGTAAGCATGAGACGCCAATCAGGGCTCAGAGGGTGTGGCGGCAGCACTGCGTCACAGGGCGTGGTTGGAAGGTTCGAGAAGGTTCGAGAAGGTTCGGGGCATGTAGATATAAGCCGTTGCACAAAGCCACGAGGAGGAAGAGTGCGGTGAGCAGTGGAGTTCGAGCAGCAATTGACGTACGAGAACTGAGTTGGCATTGAGTGGAGAAAGACGCGCATGAACCAGGATATGTGCTCATATGAAAGTGGTGCTCGGTTGAGCTTGAAGCTGAGCCATTATAGTGCATTGAGTTACGCGAGTGATAACGCGCTGTGTAACCGCCAGCCGCGCTGAGAGACGCGTGCTTTTCCTTCCCACCTCATCGGCTGCCTTTTCTTCGGGAGACGCGCTATGAGGATCCTTCCACCGCCTGCTTGCCTTCCTCGCGGGACGTGCTGGGACCATGGAGAGCCAGACGGGGCCGTTCCTGGATGACCAAGTCGGCGCGTTTGGCCTGGACATCATCCTGCCTGCAATTCCCTGTGTGAGCGTGAACGGGCCCGAGTCTGGGGATTAAGATAAGTCTGATTAAGTTCTGCTCTGTGTCTCTGCTTCTACAGATCTTTGTACATATGTGGGAATAATAATTAATCCTGTGTTCTTCCTTCCATTCGATCGTTCTTGTGATTTCCTCATTGACTAAGCGTGGTACGAATAGAACCGCTCGAATCGGGGTCCAATATTTAACGGTGACTGCACGGACCACGTGGTATGCAATCCGCTCGGTGTACTCAAACTACACATTGCTCGTGCGAGGCTTGGTTCCCCGCTTCCGTGGCGGCGCGGGTATTTAGGTACGAGCGAGACTTAGTCCCGAAACCCTACCTTGCATTTGCCCGGAAGAGGCGTTTCAAGTCTCTCGGTTCCGCCAAGCCCAGAAAGAACAAGGGGCTTAATTCCCCCCCTTGGTAAGGGTAAGAAGGGCGGCGGAAAACCGTAATAGTATTCAGACCCCTTCACTTTTTTCACATTTTGTTATGTTGCAGCCTCATGCTGAAATCGTTTAAATTCATTTTTTTCCCTCATCAATCTACACTCAATACCCCATAATGACAAAGAGAAAACAGGAGTTTAGAAAGTTTTGCAAATTTATTAAAAAGAAAAAACTGAAATATCACATTGACATAAGTATTCAGACCCTTTGCTATGACACTTGAAATTTATCTCAGGTGCCTCCCATTTCTCTTGATCATCTTTGAGATGTTTTTACACCTTGATTGGAGTCCACCTGTGGTAAATTCAATTGATTGGACATGATTTGGAAAGGCACACACCTGTCTATATAAGGTCTCACAGCTGACAATGCATATCAGAGCAAAAACCAAGCTATGCGGTCGAAGGAACTGCCTGCAGAGCTCAGAGACAGGATTGTGTCGAGGCACAGATCTGGGGAAGCCCAAAAAACTCTCTGCTGCATTGAAGGTTCCCAAGAGCAGAGTGGCCTCCATAATTCTTAAATGGAAGAAGTTTGGAACAAACACGACTCTTCCTAGATCTGGCCGTCCTGCCAATCTGAGCAATCGGGGGAGAAGGGCCTTGGTAAGAGAGGTGACCAAGAACCTGATGGTCACTCTGGGTGAGCTCCAGAGATCCTGTGTGGAGATGGGAGAAACTTCCAGAAGGACAACCATCACTGCAACACTCCACCGATCTGGGCTTTATGGCAGAGTGGCCAGACGGAAGCCTCTCCTCAGTGAAAGACACATGAAAGCCCGCTTCGAGTTTGCAAAAAAGCACCTAAAGGACTCTGACTGTGAGAAACAAGATTATGTGGTCTGATGAAACCAAGAATGAACTATTTGGCTTCCGTTATCTGAAACGCTGATTGGAAAAGCACCACAGATGACGTCAGAGCCGGGACATTAAAATAACGCTCTGACCGGCATTTTGCCCCTCTTGTGCCTGGTCGTTTTTGGATGTCTCCCCCTCTGCCAATCACGTCCCCCAGCCCGACGTTGGAACATGGCTGCACGCGATAAATCCTCCCCATTCACATCAGGCTAGGTTGCCCAACCAACCTCCCCACCGACGGGCTCCCAATTTCCAGACACCACTTACTGCCAAGGGCAATTACCTCAGAGGGGGTCATAGCCACCGCTCCTCCAGAGCTTGATCCATACCTGTGGACACACTACCCTTCCCCACCCACAAAATCCACAATAACATTTCCTCCCCCGCTGCCATTTAATTCTCAACCCCATATTTCCATAAAAATATGTCATTAAAAAAATGCTGCTATGGCCTGCTTACATGTGAATTTCCCATATTTACACTCAAATTTCCATTGACAATGCCATTTCCATTCTCCTGACCACACAAAAACACAAAACCTCTACAAATAAACAAACGCACCCACAAGACACTTTGTGGCACATATTCCAAGCCCCTCATCAGCCATGCAATCACTCTCACCCTCCCCCATTCTAAATCACTCATGTCTCAATTTAAAAACAAGTACCGAAGCCTGGGACAATAAACATCAAGGCACTTAACTTTACCTTGATGTGCAGGTACTGTAGTTGCAGGTTGGTCGGGTTCAAAAGTGTCATCCACCCTACCGATTCCCTAGATTTGTCCCATGGGGCCCAACAAGTTTCCAAATTTCCATTTTCCAGTTACACTTACAAGCATGTGGCTCCGCCTCCTCCAGTGACCTTTACTACACTACAACCCTTGGCTATGACAGCTCCGCCGCTCTACCGTGCAAGGGCCATTGGGTAAGTTCAGCAGCCGAAATGCCAACATGGCCCATGAGCGTTCATAAGGGCGCGACCCACTATCCATCCTTAGGCCCCCTGCAAGGAACACAGCTCCACTAGCCCCAGCTGGCCAATGTGGTGAGCACCTGCTGCCAACTCCGCCATTCCCAAGGCCTTGGACATGGGGCGGGGGGGGGGGGGGGGCACGGTCGCAGTGCATGGCATCCTCATCACATCCCTTGCACCTCTCACATCTCCCAGGCTACCAACATGCAGCCCCCAGTGCCCACCCACACTTGACCACGCCCAGGGTCTAGCAGATAGCCATGCTTCACCAGGAGACTCATCCCAGAAGACATGGTCCACACACCTCGGACACCCATAGCACCACGTTGACCCCAGACTGTCCAACTACATCTCCACATCCCCAAGTCCCAAATATTGGCGCCAGTTGAAGGCTGTGTCCGATTACTCCATCCATTTTTGTCCCAGCCTCCAACACTTTGGTCTTACACACCTGGATCAATAATAGTGCCACTGGTTTGAATGTCCACCATGGCCTCTTCACAAAATTCACCCTTAAATTTGGCATATAACCCTCAGATACCCATGCCAATTTTTCCACATTTCACTATTTCCACCAAAGAAGGGTGCTTCTCCATACACGTGCCACCCGAGCACGACCCCATATGCTCGGCTCGTTCCAATCTCCTCATTCAATCCCATGGCTCTCTTCCCAAGCCGAGAGTCCATAAATCACAACAAAATATCTGTTGAAGACCATGCTCACACCATCACGTTCCACAGATGCCCCAATGGTTGTCCGGTGGGCTATAATCCGTTCCTGTACATTCCATTCGACCTGTGTCCATAGACCAGCACAGCAGGCAGGTCACCACATGCTGGCTGTCCCAGAGTCTCAGGAAAAGGCTGTCAGGCCGCCTGCCCGAGCGGTCACCACATCAGGCCCTTGTTGGCCGTCTGTGGTGCCACCACCAAAGCACAGCCCACAACACCTCCCCCTTGTGGTCCTCATGATACACCATACCAGATGCCTGTGAGAAACCACCTCTGACCCCCGGATGTCTTAACCCCCACCAGGGTCCAGTGACCCTGCCGGCCCGAGACACACGCTCGTCGGTGCCCCGATTGACAAGGGACGTCACACTCCACCAGACCAACGTGGAGCCCAGGCGGTACCACCATACACACGGTCTGACCCCATGTCAAAATCCTACCAGCACAGCCTCCCAGCTGGCTGGCATCAACCAATTTCAAAGTGGGGCAATTTCCCACGAAGCCGACCCCAATGACCTCTCCTGGTCCAAATTCCGCAGCCCAGGGACCAACTCCCTCCAAGGCTGCACCAAATCTCGCTGGCCGATGTGGCCAAATCTCGCCGGCCAAATCTCGCATCTGGCTCGCTGCACTCGCCTCACCATGCGTCGCTATTGATGTATGGGCTTGTTTTAGCATGATTTACACCAATCACAATACAAACAATTATTTTGCACAAATTTACTTGTAATATTTGTGATATTACATTTTTATAAGCCATTTATGTTGAAGATTAAGGTTGGAAAAATAGAGCAAATTAAAAAGGGAACCCTTTATCACATACACACAGGAGGGGTAGGTGCAGACTGAAAGTTTGGTACGATGTCACAAAAGTTTGGGGAGTCGTTCAGTGATGGGACAGGACAGACACTGCACAGATATGCATCCCTTATATTAAATACTTGCCCTCACCACACGTATTTGAAGGCGCCTCACTACCACATACACACCACATTACAAAAAACACGTCACCGCCACGTTATTAAAAACACCTCACCACCACGAAATTCAAAACACCTCACCACCACGTAATTCAAAACACCTCACAACCACGTAATTCAAAACACCTCACCACCACGTAATTCAAAAACACCTCATCACCACATAATTCAAAACACCTCACCACCACGTAATTCAAAAACACCTCATCACCACATAATTCAAAACACCTCACCACCACGTAATTCAAAACACCTCACAACCACGTAATTCAAAACACCTCACCACCACGTAATTCAAAACACCTCACCACCATGTAATTCAAAACACCTCACCACCATGTAATTCAAAACACCTCACCACCATGTAATTCAAAACACCTCACCACCACGTAATTCAAAACACCTCACCACCATGTAATTCAAAACACCTCACCACCATGTAATTCAAAACACTTCACAACCATGTAATTCAAAACACCTCACCACCATGTAATTCAAAACACCTCACCACCATGTAATTCAAAACACCTCACCACCATGTAATTCAAAACACCTCACAACCATGTAATTCAAAACACCTCACAACCATGTAATTCAAAAGACCTCACAGCCAATTGGAACAATTGAAGTGGAAAATTAAAGTTGATGAAAAAAATATATATTCAATTGTAAAAAAAAAAAACAGCCTTAGGTCATACACACGGGAGAGGTAGGTGCATACCAGAAGTTTGGTACGATTTCATAAAGGTTTGAGGGAGTAGTTCAGTGACAACACAACACAGGACAGGACACACTGCACAGATGTATAAATTATTATTTAATTTTAATTTTTTTTAATTTAAAATGAACAGCCGAAATTTAATTTAAAATTTCCTATTAAAAAAAAAGAAGAAAAAGCTTTCCTATTCCATCTCCAGGCACGGCATGACATCATCGCCCGGCATTGTATGGGGCCCTCAGTTTTTCAGAAAGACCTCAGAAAGACAGGCCTCAGAAAGGGAGTACCCAGTTTTTACGCCATTTGTTTGTCTGTTTTCTTTCTTTCTTTCTTGGTTTCTTGTTTGTTTGTCCAGATGATATCTCAGCCATCATTTGAGCTAGGAAGCTGAAATTTGGGCACAATAGTCAGTGTGAGCTTTGGCAAAAACGTTTTTTAAATTTATGATTAATCAATTAATTTATTAATTGCTCAATTATTATCGATTTATTAAGTACTTATTAGTCCCCTACCGCTGTACACCGGAGGGGACTATAGATTTGCACGCCGTCCCTCCGTCCGTCAGTCTGTCAGTCCGTCAGTCCGTCATGCAAAGAACAGTTTTCCGGACTTTTTTTCTAAACGCGTAATGCTAATGATTTCAAACTTGGCACATGGTTTCCTCATGATAAGTTACAGATAAAGTTCGAACTTCACGACGTTTCGATCATTTTTGACAAAGTTATGGCACTTTGAACTTTGGTAATTCTGATAATTCTGATGATCCTTAACTCAGTGCCATTTTAAGTTTTAATTTCCTTTAAAAACCAATTTCTCTGCAATAATTGGACCGATTGAGATCAAATTTTCACCATATGATGGACTCGGTCTGTAGAATATTTTAATGGTAATTACGACGTCAAAGGTCACGTGGTTCGGTCGCCATATTGTTTTTCGTGAAAACACGAAAACCCCTTTTTCTCTGCAACGGCTGAACAGATCGAGACCAAACTTTGCAGGCAGAATCGCATACCCATGAGGAACAAACAACTTACCGAGCATGAGGTCATGCGTCACATGGTTTCAGAGTTATGGCGTTTTTAAGCATGAACCTTTAAAACCGAGCTCCTCCCTCATTTTTGATCCAATCAAGGGGAAACTTCACAGATCTGTTCAGCACTAAAATGTCCTTTTGGAATTTGCGATAGGGCACGTGGTTTGGCAGATACCTTTAATTAAACGAAAATATTTTTAAAAAAATGGATATCTCTTGTTTATTTTCGAGTTCTTCTCAAGCCGCACTGGGCGTCCTCAGCCTCATCTCGCGGACGTCAACAGCGCGACACAGCGCGCGCTTTCTGGAGGGGTGGAGCCAAGCCGAGCAACATCGATTATTGATACACATCGATTATTGATCGTGAACCGAAAAATATAAGAAATTACTGATGGTTTCAGAGTTATGAGGTTTTTAAGCATGAACCTTTAAAACCGGGCCCCTCCCTCATTTTTGATCCAATCGAGGGGAAACTTCACAAATCTGTTCAGCATGTCAGTCTACTAAAATTTCCTTTTGGAATTTGCGATAGGGCACGTGGTTTGGCAGATATCGTTAATTAAACGAAAATATTTTTAAAAAATGGATATCTCTTGAATCGCTAGTACCTCAGACCGTGAGTTGATAATAATATATATAATTCACACAGTGCAATACGTGCAGGCTGCTCCACGGAGCGACCTTGCGGGCTTATCAACGAGGCGAGGCGTGACACACGTGTCTCAGCATACCTCAGATCAAGTTTGAAAACCAGCATCAACCGTGCATAAATTTGCATATTCGATCATTTTTGACAAAGTTATGGCACTTTGAACTTTGGTAGGGGACATTTATTGCAGCGCAATACTCAGAATGCTTGTTTATTTTCTTTCTCTTCTGGGCAATATCTCCGGCACCTTTTGAACTTGGAAGCTGATATTTGGACACGACAATGACCAAGCGATTTGGCTGTAAATGGTATTTTTGATTCATTGAATAATCAATAAATCGATTCGTCATTTAATTATTCTATTAATTACTTAATAAATTCGTTTTCAAAAAGTTACAGATGCAGATAAAACAATGGTGGTTTAGGTATGCTGTTAGACAATTGATTAAGAATTTTATTATTCTACGATTATTGTGTATTTTAATTATGCAATTAATCAATCAATCAATTATTGTAACACCTCTCCCTCCCAATATAATCTTTATGTGCTGCATGGTGTCATCGCTGGGCACCGAATGCTCCCGGGTAACGCCGCGCGTTGGAGGATATGCTATTTATTTATTTGGCATGGGGGCAGTGTACTTGGAATGTATCTGTACTTGTTCTCTTTTGTTTTTACTCCCTACCAATAGATCATCCATGCTTATCACACCAGGGTAAGCAGTGCAAAGAACCAGACGAATCCACTTACAGAGGTCAGGCTCACCTAGTTTTAAAAGATCTTTGAGTTCATAGAGTTGTGGCCAAACTTCTCGAAAAGCTAAACAAATGTTTTCTGTCTCTGTTGCAGCAGCAAACTGTGCTGCAGAATATTTTCCAAATTCATCATCAACATTCATTGTGCCAATGTAGATCCATCCAAAATGTTTCACTAACTCAACAACAGCAGATATCCGATAAATGTCACTTGGATATGTGCGAATCAAGGAGCGGTACATCTTCTTGTCACTCAGACATTTGCAGCTTGCTCCAAAACTTATCTGAATTGTTTATGAAAAGATGCAACAATTTCCTTTAGCATTTCCACTGAACTGCAACGATGTTAAAAGTGAAAGCATTGCAAATAAATATTCCATTCTTATCTCAAGAATTATACCTGTGGGAATGAAAACAAGCTGAGAACATTACTCAGGTGTTTAGTAAGTTGAGAAGAGTAAGGTCCAATGATCACATTGGGTGAGCAAAATCCTTTTGATAAATCATCCGTTTCAATATTTTCTTTCATGATCCTCAAGCCATATTCCAGGACTTTCTGAGTTGAAAAACAAGAATCATAAATTCCATAACCTAATGTGTTATTAGGAAGGATTGAGTCATCTTTGTTTATTTCTTCAATTGCAAACACCATTGTTGCGGCCCATTGTAGTTGTTTTGGTTGCAACCTTGCATATCATGGGAAACAATAAGTTGTTTGTTTTAAAATTAGTGATATATGAAACGTATCTTATTATTGATATTTTATTTATACATTCTGCATTGTGACATTTCAACAGAAATGAAATAAAAATTATTTTAAATTATTGAGTGATTATTGACCTGAAGGCACCAAGTAGGCGAGTGACAAGAAACAAGACTTTGAACCTATACATGTATTGTCATGCGGACGCTCTGTTAAGCTGTGAAGACAGAGTGTCCACGGATGGAATCGAGCTTAACGAGGTGACAATCAATTCATTGGCGGATCATACACGGGAAGGGGGGTTTGGGGGAAAATGCCGCGGCTTACCTTCACGGCCCCGACGATGTCTTCTCCCTGTGGAAATTAACTCAAGCGAGAACCGAATTCAATGTACAAAAATAAACGATATATTGTACGGATGCCGATAATACAAAATAAAATGCGCTGGTATAATCCCTCTAACTGGAGCGCTCCTATTAGACACACACGTACAGATGGGGAGGATATATGAAAAAAAAATAAACGTTGTATGTTTCTGCGTGGTGCGTCTTATCTGTCTGCATTGTGTGTCCTCGTCAAGGATGGTCTGGGATCGAGCACGTTCGTCCGACGCAGCGCTGGTGTTGGCGGGAACTGCCTGGTCATTGGCGAGGAGCGGCCCTCGGCACACCCGCGCGATTGCTCATCAGCACTCCAACCACAAGCCTCGCTCGTCGTTCGTATGTGAACGCAGGGGAAGAAAATCGTCGGCGCTGGTCTATCCACCAACTTTAGAACTCCTCATTCCTCCACCAAAGTCCTAAGCAAGAGAAGGTCCAGTGCAGAGGGACAGTCCAACGCAGGAGGGCAAGGGGAAGAACTCAAAAATGCTGGCGAGCAAGAGTTTTACTGGCGGTCTTCTGACGTCAGTTCACTTTCCCTCCAAACCAGTGCGTCGCTTATTGTGGCTCTTTCTGCGCCTTCCTCACTGATTGGCTGAGGTGTCATCAGTCGGTGGCCAATCAGTCTGCCGCTTCCTTCCACCTTCCTTCCACCAATCAGTGGCCAGCTTCTTACCCCATGGTGCGATCTTCCCATCAAAATCATTTTGACCAATCACGTGCAAAGGGGGCGTGGCTTCAGCCTGCCTTGCACGGTGTTTGCCTGCTATGGTAGCTGGTGATATGGCGGCTGCGGCCCCATCGGCAGTGTCCTGATCTGGCTTCCTGCCTGTGGTTCTGTAAGTCTCATTGTGGGAGAGGAAATTAATTAATGTGTTCAGCTAAGGGCCTAGCTAATTGTCTATAAGAGTGCGTTGCCATACGGAACAATGGATTGATCAACAGGTCTGACACACAGGGGAATTATCTTAGTCCCTATTCTACCTATCACCGGATCATCCTCGTATGATCACAGGTACACACGTGATCCGACAAACCGGCTAACAGGACTTATTACATCGAGATTGTTCTAACTCGACAGATAAAGCATGATACATATGCAGATCTACCTAAATCTATATATGCCCTACCCACCGACATTATATATATATATATATATATATATATATATATATATATATATATATATCTATATCTATATATATATATATATATATATCTGTGCAGTGTCTGTCTTGTGTATATATATATATATAATACACACAGACATACATATATTTGCAGGCAAGGGCCAACAAGGGGAGATTTTTTTTTTTTTTTTTTAATACTGAATCGAGGCTCGTGAAAGAGCTGACAACCGCGAGGGAAAGACAGCACAGGGGGACCGCGAGGGAAAGACAGCACAGGGGGACCGTGAGGGAAAGACAGTACAGGGGGACCGTGAGGGAAAGACAGGACAACAGGACCATGAGGGAAAGACAGTACAGGGGGACCGTGAGGGAAAGACAGGACAACGGGACCGTGAGGGAAAGACAGCACAGGGGGACCCGTGAGGGAAAGACAGTACAGGGGGACCACGAGGGAAAGACAGTACAGGGGGACCGCGAGGGAAAGACAGTACAGGGGGACCGTGAGGGAAAGACAGCACAGGGGACCACAAGGGAAAGACAGCACAGGGGGACCGCGAGGGAAAGACAGCACAGGGGGACTGCGAGGGAAAGACAGCACAGGAAGATATGCAGAAAATATGGCAAAATGGAGAAGATTGTCATGGCACCCGCAAGGCTAACCCCCGCTCTAACAGGGAAAATGGCCTTAAAATGCCTGTTGTTGTTGTTGTTGTATACATACATATATTTATATATATATATATATATATATATTGTTACGGACCGCGGATAAGATGTTGATTTGCCGAGCGGATGGCGCCACGGCCCGAACCGTTTTTACAATGACTAAGACCCGATTCTGAACGTTGGCCAAATCGTGCCACAGATATTCAATGAGGGAAAAGACAAAGACGACACGGATGTGAAGAAGAGGAAGACAGAAGTAGGGAATACGAATATAATTTATTTGTATTTACAACCAAAAGTAACCAAGGAGAAGGAAGGATAATAAAATAATTACAGACAGAGGGACGGACCAGAAGGACACAGTGAAACTTAGCTTACCTATGCAGTCTTACTTAACCCAGGACAGAACAAACAAAGACGGACTCACACGAATGGGGAATGGAGGCAGGAACGATTGGCTGGACCGGGAGGAAGGTTCAGCTCGGACCAGAGGACGGCCGGGCCGGGAGGGAGCAGCCGCCACCCTTCCTCAACAGCAACCTGCCATCAACGCTCAAGCTGCGGCGGTCAAAGCTGCGATGGTTCAACGCTGCTGTGGTTCAAGCTCCGGTGGTTCAAACTGCTGCCGTGGGGACGTTGTGTGCTTTCTCAGGACTCCTTTTCATCACTTCTGCGCACTTGTGTCAAAGGCTTCCCCCGCGCTTCTTACTTGGCCTCCTTCTCATCACTCCTCTCAAAGGCTTCCGCGTGCGCTTTTTATAACGCCGCGGGCGATCAGCCGCCGGCCGCTAGAACACGCCCACGGTGAGCTCGCCTCGGCCCTGATTGGTCGGCACGGGCCCTCTGGCTCCACCCTTGATGACGATGGGCGGCACGCCCAGGATTCGGCAGCTCCTCCCCCTTCTTCTCCGAGCCTACCTCGTGGCTAATGGAGTCGCGGTGAATGCAGTTGGCAATTGAGGCTTTGTGAATGAAAATGAAAGGGGATCTATCTATTTGAATTCGGTGCAACGGAGTGTCAATTAATGGAAGACAAATCCTTAGCCTAATACACAGAATAAGGAAATAACTACCAACAAGGAGGAAATCTATGATTGGCTGGTGGATGTTTATGAAATAACTACGGAACGACCTTTGACCTTTATACACAGACTGGAGGCAGGAGGGTCCACAATAAGACAATAAAAAAACACAATCCTCATATCCACAACACTGCACCCTCCTCCTCTTAGGCACGTCCCGGGCCTCTTACCTTTACTTTTAGTGTGGCACGTAGGTGTATTTCCCTCTACATTTAACCTGACCCTGAGTGTGACAGTTTTAAAACATAAATAAATATGTCCCGCTGCTCCATTTCACCCTACCTAACAGACTTACGCCCACAGCTAACCGAATTGCGGAATGGTCTTCAAACTAAACATTTACGGTGGGGGCGCATTATTTACAATGACTCTACTTTATTTACAAAATGCAACCCAGGACCTGTGATTGTTCTTTTGGGGGGGAGAGACAGTCTGCTCTGCATCGATGCACCAGAAAGCACCCAAAACGCACCAAAGCATCCTCAAGCACCAATCGGTGCACAGTCATCACTGTTCAATAATAAAAAATAAACCAACAAACCCTTGGTGGTGTCTTGCTCTTCGGCTCCCTCTGCTGGCTAATGCTCTCTTAGTTGTTGTCATCTTCTTTGCTGGCGGCCTATTTGGACATAAAACTTGCACAAAACGTGTCCATTTCTTTTATTTATGGCCCACAGGGGGCCGACTATGTATGGTTCACCTGTGGGGCATAGGTGCCCTGTGACCAAGGTCCGCCAGCAAGATCTCGGGCCTTCATGGCCGGTTCCAGCAGAGGGGCCATGCCCCAACCCATGGGGTCCATCAGTGGTGCTCAGGCACAGACATGTGGTCCATAAGGTGGTGCATCGATGCAGACAGCTGTGGTTGCGAGAGTTTCGGGTGCCCAATGGCGGACTCACGCACGCTCCCCTCGGCACCCAGTGGCGCACAGTCCTCATGTGGGAGACAAGGGGGGAAAAGACAGATGAGCGAGGGGTAAGGTCACAAGGGTACACATCAATAAAGGCAATGCAAGGCGAGGTGCGTATGGAGACGGAGCGGAGAAAAGCTCGTCCCTACCGTACGTCACCCCCCTTGTCACCTACTCTACGGTTGCCCTTACCCCATATGTACAAAATCTACACATTACAAATTCGTCACTATCGTCACGTCTTCCCCATATTTCCCCAATGCCAAATTCGTCTTTACTCCCTCTAACCAAAATTTGCCATCACCCAATTCATCATCAATCCTCATAAGGAGGAAGAGATGGAACATCAGCACAATGTCACACCCACGTCATGATGCGTCTCACAATCCAAACATTTGCATCAAAATAATAAAATAACAAAACATCCATGGCATGGTGTGCAGTAGCGTCACCTCAGGTGAGTGGATGTAGATGGTGCGAGGAGATTCTTAATCCTAACTATCCTCTAAATGACATTAACACACTTTACACTACCCGGGGTCTTTCCCTGCCAAACCATTGGCCATCTTACTCTATGCGGTTTTAAGAACCAAATTCCCATTGACCAAACTGTGGTGCTTCCTCCATTTGGGGTCTCACTCCCCCGATGCAACTCCCTGTGCCCTTGCACAATTTCAGGGCTGAGTCATGTAGCTCTCCCAGCAGGTCTACCCACCTGCACACCTCCACCACTGTAGTTGCCACCTGAGCTTACCTAGCTCCTTGACCTAACCTATCTAATTGGGGAAGGCCCCTCCTGGCTCTCTCACCCCATGGTGCCCTCTGGCACTGGGCTACCCGGGTCCGTCCTCCGGATCCTTGGGCCCCATCCACAACAACTACCGGTTCCCAGAGCCCACCTGCGGCCTCACCTGGCCGACATCCTAACAGTGGCGGAGTGTCAACCAACTACACACACTAACAGGCTACACGCCCAGCCATTTCCACAACACTAATGCACCCATCCAAGTACTATTCTTCCACACGCACCACAGATGCCAATATCCAACCACAATTTACCTGTACCCTCTACCTAACACTTAGTCTACCCTCCCCGGGTATTCGTGATGGGGTCCATTCTTCCCCCATTCACATCTTCGCACCATCCACTCCACTCCACAGTTTCCACCATACTCACTCCACGACCATCCATTCCAATACTCTATATACTCCAGACGATTTATTCCATACACCTGTTCTCCATTCACCTGTTCAGTTGCACACCTGTGCATTCACCTGGTGCTTCCTGCACCCTCCTTCCTTCCTGGACCATTTGGTCAGCACAACTCACATCACTATCACTCACTCAAACACTGCTCCATACACCTGTCCAGTTGCACACCTGTGCAATCTCACCTTTTAACCATACACACGGCATCATCTGAACTACCTGTTGCCCTGCTAACTTAGTGCTCCCCGTCTTCACTTTAAACTAAGCACATACCACGTCATTATCATCCACACTAAACTACCTGCGTCCCCACTACAGGTATTATTGTCACTACCTAATCTTACCGTTACCTAAGGTCATCTTGTCTAGATCCCTATCATTATCCTAACCCTTCCGGGCTAGTTTTCACTGCCAACCCCATAAAAGTAGTGCTCCTTTGCCCCCATTGTGAGAGATGGCAGAGTTGCCATCCCACCACATCGGGTATCTCTCACTATCAATTTTGCTCTCCAAATTCCAACCAATCAAAAATTTTCTATTCCAAAATTTCGAATCCAAAAACACTATCACCATCATCACAGTCCGCTATATCCTAGCCTCGGTGCGTCATGACATCATTAAACTCGGCTTCGTAAAGCCGAGCAATGAACGCGGATTGTTTGGTTGCCTGCAGGTGGATCCGTCCGGCATTCACGACTCTGGGGAGGAGGCATGCTCGGGCCGAGGTTCCATGCATCATCGCGGCTCGGAAACTTGCGGTCCCGGGGCCGATGACTCAATCTCACCCGGTCGGAACCCCGCCCCCGCCAGGGGGCACTGTCCGCTTCCTCCCACTCGCCCTTGAACCGGACCGGTCGCCTCGCCCGACAAGGCCCGGACTCGACCGTGCAGGGCGGGGCCAAGCCCGAATCGACAACGACGCTTCGAAGAGAAGCTACGCAGCATCGATCCGCGCCGGGCCTGGCATCCAACAAAGCGCACCGCGCCCCGAGTGCTCGCATCGGCTATCCGTCGCCCTAAACGCTGCCCTGTTCAACGTCGATGCTTTACTCGCATGCCCACACGCACACGCGACCCTTTTGACCTCACAAAACCCAGCGTTCCAACGCCATCCGTACATTCCACACACTCCGTCCATTCCACCAACGCACTCCCTGTTACACACCACACCTCTCGCGCACACTCGCCATTCGCACACTCCCTTAACACCCCTCGTGCACTGTCTTGCGCACTCTCCCTCGGTACGTACCCCGTACCACTCACCATGGGCGTGCACTCTTTCATCCACCCACTAACGCGCTCAGATGGGCTCTCCCACACCCGCGCCACGACCAACTCAGGTGTGCTTCCTCGCACACGTTCCACCACCACCTTACTCTCTGTGTCACACTCACCCTCGCACGTACACTCCATATTGCTCTCACTCCCTGTGTCACACTCCATACACCCCGACGTGCATTCTCGCTCGCACTCGGTATCACTCCCACACTGTATAACACGCTCACTCTTTGACGCACACTTTTTCCTCACACGCGTGCCATTTTTACTCACACGGGACCCTTCACCAATGCCCGGGTGCCATATCGATCCCAATCGCGCGACAATCCTGTTGTCGCCAAATGCCCTTTTACAAAATCTCCCGGCACCACATGCAGCCCGTCTCACCTTCGGGGTTCTTCTTCCTCCCTGCACCGACACCTGCAAATCTTTATAAGGATTAATGAGCACAGCATCTTGATGTGAGCACGGACTTTGTACAGTTTCCATTCCTTCCTCCGATTCCTGGGCTACCTGCGTCGTCTTTTCAATTTCAATTATACCCATTATTTCTTTTTCTTTATTCACCACGACGACCGCTGGCTTTAATAAAATTCCCTCTTCTACCTCAACGGTCGCCGGCTGCCCCATACCCCGGGTCACGATTTCTACCCCGGTCCAGTTACCTGTGCTTTTCTCAACTTCGTTCAACCAGTGCTCCTCGACCCACTTTACCTCGTCGTGCACCCTTGGGATCTTTTCGCCCAACCTGCGGTCTCTGTCCCCTTCCACCCGCTTTGCCTCATACCTGGCCTTGTCCCTCGCCAGTCCCTCATTTACTTCTTTGGCCTGGGCAGTTATGTCCTTCAATTTGTCCCCTTTTATTCTATTACAACACCCTTCAATTAGATTTCCCAACATTTCTCCCTGAGCCCTCCTTTCATCCCTCATTGCCCCAATTTGGTTTCCCAGCCCCTGTTCTCTTCCATGAGGGCCCGCATTTGCAGCATGAATAGGCCCCAATCCATCGGCGGCACTGCTACGGTCGCGGGCGCGGCGAATTTTGGTGCCGCTGTAACCACGTGCGTGAGGGCGCCATTTTGTGCACCTGACACCTCCTCAACCACCTCACCATTGCTCTCCTCCATTTTCTCCCTCTGGTCCTGGGTTACCCCTAACCCCTCTTCTATTTCCCCCACCGGCATACGATCATCTTGACTATCCATGGCACGATTTTTTTTAAATTTGGAATTTTAAAATACAATCTCGGCCCACTCGTAATTTGAGCGCGAAGCGCTTCAGGTCCGTATCTCGCTCCTGGCACCAATTGTTACGGACCGTGGATAAGATGTTACTGGATTTGCCGAGCGGATGGCGCCGCAGCCTGAACCGTTAACAATGACTAAGACCCGATTCTGAACGTTGGCCAAATCGTGCCACAGATATTCAATGAGGGAAAAGACAAAGACGACACGGATGTGAAGAAGAGGAAGACAGAAGTAGGGAATACGAATACAATTTATTTGTATTTACAACCAAAAGTAACCAAGGAGAAGGAAGGATAATAAAATAATTACAGACAGAGGGACGGACCAGAAGGACACAGTGAAACTTAGCTTACCTATGCAGTCTTACTTAACCCAGGACAGAACAAACAAAGACGGACTCACACGAATGGGGAATGGAGGCAGGAACGATTGGCTGGACCGGGAGGAAGGTTCAGCTCGGACCAGAGGACGGCCGGGCCGGGAAGGAGCAGCCGCCACCCTTCCTCAACAGCAACCTGTCGTCAACGCTCAAGCTGCGGCGGTCAAAGCTGCGATGGTTCAAAGCTGCTGTGGTTCAAGCTCCAGTGGTTCAAACTGCTGCCGTGGGGACGTCGTGTGCTTTCTCAGGACTCCTTTTCATCACTTCTGCGCACTTGTGTCAAAGGCTTCCCCCACACTTCTTACTTGGCCTCCTTCTCATCACTCCTCTCAAAGGCTTCCGCGTGCGCTTTTTATAACGCCGCGGGCGATCAAGCCGCCGACCGCTAGAACACGCCCATCGGTGAGCTCGCCTAGGCCCTGATTGGTCGGCACGGGCCCTCTGGCTCCACCCTTGATGACGATGGGCGGCATGCCCAGGATTCGACAGCTCCTCCCCCTTCTTCTCCGAGCCTACCTCGTGGCTAATGGAGTCGCGGTGAATGCAGTTGGCAATTGAGGCTTTGTGAATGAAAATGAAAGGGGATCTATCTATTTGAATTCGGTGCAACGGAGTGTCAATTAATGGAAGACAAATCCTTAGCCTAATACACAGAATAAGGAAATAACTACCAACAAGGAGGAAATCTATGATTGGCTGGTGGATGTTTATGAAATAACTACGGAACGACCTTTGACCTTTATACACAGACTGGAGGCAGGAGGGTCCACAATAAGACAATAAAAAAACACAATCCTCATATCCACAACTATATATATATATATGTATATATATATATATATATATATATATATATATATATATATATTGTAACGAATGTGGAAACGTTACAATGTGAACGTTACAAAAGTACGGTAACACCCTGTTAATGTAAATAATGGTCGCAGTCGGCATCCTAGTTAATTCCATGAAACTTACACGCAGGTCACGATATATCTTTTAAATAGTGTATTTCCTTATTCCATGTAGGCTAAATATGTGTTTCCCACTAGATTGACTTTGCATTGTATCAAACAAAATAAGCGTAGGCCCTTCCAATTTCCCCCAAAAACCTCCCTTCCAATTGCCTTCCGCATTTTGGGCGGTTTTCTTCAACCACCATTGGCCACGAGGTAGGGTTGGGGAAGAAAGGCGTGTCTCCACCTCGTCATAAGAGGGAAGGAGTGAACCAGCCCTAACAGCCAATCAACACCGCGGTGAGCGACCCGGTAGGCGTGCCCTCGGAGCCGGCGGCTTGATTTCGCCCGAGGTGATAAAAGCGACTGTAAGGGCCTGCTTTACCAGAGGCCTTGGGAGATGAGCAAAGAGACTGCACCAAGAGGATCGGTGAGATGTGAAACGCTCCAAGCCAAAGAGGAGAGGTACTCGGCAAGGAAACCAGCTTTGGAGAGATGCGCTGAAAGGAGGGAGACGGCTCCACCCCAAGAAGAGGAGCAGGTGTGCCGAACCAGCGCGTGACGTCTACCGCAGCGGATACACGACGGAGGGTTTCCCACCAAAACCGCGAGGAATTGCGAGCTGCGGCCTCCCGACTTTGCCTCCCTCTCAAGCAATCCACCTCAAGCCCTACCTGCCTGCATTATCCCCTGTGTAAGTGTGAACGTCCTGTCCTGCTCGTTGTCTTGGGGCTAAGTAAAAATGAATAGTGTAAGTTAACAATTCGCTGTGTTACTGCTTCTTCCATCCATTGCTTGTGTGTGTATAATAAATCTGTTCTTCCTCCGTACTCTTCTTCTTCTTTTTCATTCTCTTTCGATCGTTTTAGAGGTTTCCCGATTGAATATCTGTGGGGCGATCTGGTCAACGTCGGGTGGAATCGGGCTCTAATCGGGGAGTAACTGTTCGGACGCGGTTAAATACACCACCGCTCCGTCAATATAACATCTAAAGCCGCGTCTGTAACAATTGGTGTCGAGGAGTTGGATTCGGACCTGGGACTAAATTTGTTAGGCCCAAATTTTGGAACACCAATTGTACTATTAGAGTAACAATTGGTGTCGAGGAGTTGGATTCGGACCTGGGACTAAATTTGTTAGGCCCAAATTTTGGAACACCAATTGTACTATTAGAGTAACAATTGGTGTCGAGGAGTTGGATTCGGACCTGGGACTAAATTTGTTAGGCCCAAATTTTGGAACACCAATTGTACTATTAGAGTAACAATTGGTGTCGAGGAGGGAGATCGGACCCGAAAGCGGACCCGAAGCGCGCGTAACGCGCTCAAAATTACAAGCTGCCGAAATTTATTTTGTTTTATAAAGCAAAACCCGAATTTTGAGATCGCGCCATGGACAATCAAGGCGATCGGATGTCGGTGGGAGAGATAGACAGGGTGGAATCGACCCAGGACCTCGGGGAAATGTATGTGGAGGATAGGGAGGAGGAGAAAAATAGCAATGTGGTTGCGGAAGTATCAGACGCGCAAAGTGGCGTCCTCACGCACGTGGGTGTAGCGGCACCAAATTTTGCCGCGACCGTAGCAGCGCCGTTGGTGGATTTGAACCTTTTTTTTATACAAATGAAGGCCCTTATGGCCCAGAATAGTGAGCAAATGAGGGCTAATAGTGAGCGATTGGGTGAGCGATTGGAGGGCCAAATGGGGGTAATGAGGGACGAAGCGAGGGCTCAGAGTGAGCAAATGGGGGTAATGGGAAACCAAATGGGGGTAATGAGGGACGAAGCGAGGGGTACCGGTGAGAAGTTAGACAAAAATTTTGAGGGGTTAGACAACGGGATAAAAGAGGTAAAGAATGGGTTAACGGGGGTGGAAAACAGAATGGCTGCCCAGGAGAATCAGTTAGAGGGGGTGAAAAATGGGTTAATGGGGTTAGAAAATAGGATGGAGGACAAATTGCGGGAAATAGGGGAACAATCTGCCAGGGAAATCAAACAAATGGGAGAGCAGATAGAGGAGGTGAAAATCGGGGTAGAAACCAAACTGGATGCTCAGAGGGATGAATTGGGACAGATGAGGGTGGCATCTACAAAAGAGATGGAGGAAATACGACGAGGGGTAAGTGAGGAGGTTTCGGGGCTGCGCGAGGAGGTAAAGCGAGGTGAGAAGCGTATGGAGAAAGAGGTGAGAAATAATACGGCTAAGTTACAAGGGGGAATAGAAGATCTGATGGAGGAGGTAGAACAGCTGACAGTCGGACAAAGGGAACTAGCGGACCAAGTGGAAAAGAACACTGCAATCATCGGGGGTTTGAAAGCGACACAAAAGGACATTAAAAACGAATTAATAGCGACACAGAGGCAATGTCAGATGGTACGGGAGGAACTGACAATGAGGGTGGACGAGGTGACAGAGATAATGGAGACAAAGGACCGGCAGGTGAGGATGCACATAGAGACGGTCACGGTAGCCTTAGAGGACGAACTTGAGGAGACGCACCGAGAAATAAAAGAGGTTAAACAAAAACTAGAGGAAGTGGAAGAAGAGGTGAGTGAAATTAAGAAGGGACGGACAGAAACTAAGAGAGAAATCCAGGAGGAGGTAAAGGAATATGTACAAGGTCTGTGTTCAAATCATGATGAGGTGCTCACTAACCAAATAAAAAGTTTGCAGGTGGCAGAGGAGGTGCGACGACGAAGTACGGAGGTGAGTGGCAATGTATATGATGTGAGGAAAGCTTCAGTCGGCTTGGGGGTTGCTTTGGATCCGGGTGTTCGTGAAAGGCCGTTGGTGAAGTGTGCGACAGGTCTGGTGTGCGAAAAAAGAGGTGTGCGAGAATGTCCGACCATGGGGTGTGTGAGGAAAAAGTGCACGCCAAGGAGTGAGTGTGCCGTCAAGAGTGAGTTGGACGTAGCGCGTGTGTGAGGGAGCACAGGGAAGCGCGGTGTGGTGAGTGTTACGGAGGAAGTAACGAAAAAGTGTGCGCAAGGGGATGCGCGAGAAAGGTGTGTAATGGACAGGTGCATGAGGAAAGAGTGCGCTGTCGAGAGTAAGGGTGAGTGCGTTGTCAAGAGTAGTGGTGAGAGTAGTGAGAGTGACAAGGAGCGTGAGTTGGTTGTGACAGGTGAGCGAGGATGTACACCTGGAATGGAAGGATGCACACCTGGAATGGTAGAGCGTGTGTGGGAATGCACACTGGAATTGGTCGTGAGGCACGTGGTTGGGTGTGCGGGTGAGAGCACACCTGTGATTGTCACAAAGGAGGTGACCGAGAAAGGGGCGCGAAGAGGTGTATTGGTGAGGTGTGCGAGCGACGAATGTGTGCCAAGGTGTTCGGTGGTCAGGTGTGTGACCAAGTCGGCGAGCGGAATGAGTGTACCGAGGTGTGTAAGGAAAGGTACGAGGAGCATTGGAACGGCTGCATGTATGAGCAAGAAAGGGGTAGCGTATGCATGTAAGCGTCCAGGTGAAGCGTCGACGGTAACCAGGCTAGAGGTTAGAACGACTTATAGCCGAATCAGGCCCTCGGTGCGCGTCGGGCAGCTTCGCGTGCCGCGAGGACCAGCGGGGATCCGAACCACGGCGGTTTCGAAAGAACCGCCGTACGCGATCCACGCTGTGCCTCGCTTGGAACGGCCGCGGCCGGGCTCCACTAGGCGGAGCGGGCAGCTGGATAGGAAGGGTCGTTATGGCGACCACGTTTTGTTGAGACGTGCCGGCAGGTCGAGATCGGGACATTGGATGGCTCCACGCCGAGGTGGTGCGTGGGATCTCGGCCCGGGTAAGCCCCCGCCCCTGCCCCGAATGCGGGACGCATCCAGCCGCCGGCACAAAAGAATCCGCGTTCATTGCTCGGCTGTACGAAGCCGGGCTGTAGACGTGAATTGGCGCACCGAGAGGATGTAATAAGTAGACGGGTGATGGTGATAGTGATAGTGATTTAAAACGAAATTTATAATAGTGGGTAGAATTGGCAGTAAATGGAAAATTTTTGAATTGGTTGGAATCTGGACGAGCAAAATTGATAGAGAGACCCCCGATGTGGTGGGATGGCAAATCCACCATCCCTCACAGGTGGGGCAAATGCGCAATAGTTTATGGGATGGCTATGACAACCGAGCCAGGGAGGGCTTGGATAATTGTAGGGATCTAGCGAAGATGACATTAGGTAACGTTAAGTTTAGTTAGTGACTGATACCTGTAGTGGGGACGCAGGTAGATTAGTGTGGATTATAATGACGTGGGAGCGCAATAGTTTAAAGGGACGACTGGGAAGCGCAAGTTTCAGAGGAGAGTAGTTAGCTGAGATGATGCCGTGTGTGTGAGGATTGAACAGGTGAGAATTGAACAGGTGTGATTGCACAGGTGTGCAACTGAACAGGTGTGTGGAGCCGTGTATGAGGGAGTAGTGGTGATTGCGTGTTGTGTTGACCAAATGGTCCAGGAAGAAAGGAGGGTGCAGGTGGCACCAGGTGTGAGGGCACAGGTGTGCAACAACAGGTGTATGTGGCTGTGTGGAATAAATGGTAGTGTGGAATATCTGGAGTATTGGAATGGATGGTCATGGAGTGAGAATGGTGGAAATTGTGGAGTGGAGTGGATGGTGCGAAGGTGTGAATGGGGGAAGAGTGGACCCCCATCACGGATACCCGGGGCGGGTAGTGTAAGTGTTAGGTAGAGGGTACAGGTAAATTGTGGTTGGATATTGGCATCTGTGGTGCGGGTGACAGAATGGTATTTGGATGGGTGCATTAGTGTTGTGGAAATGGCTGGGCGTGTAGCCTGTTAGTGTGTGTAGTTGGTTTGGGCACTCCACCACTGTGAGGATGTCGGCCAGGTGAGGCCGCAGGTGGGCTCTGGGAGCCGGTAGTAGTTGTTGTGGATGGGGCCCGAGGATCCGGAGGACGGACCCGGGTAGCCCAGTGCCAGAGGGCACCATGGGGTGACAGAGCCAGGAGAGGGGCTGTCCCCAGTTAGTTAGGTTAGGGTGAGGAGCTAGGTAAGCTCGGGTGGCAACTACAGTGGTGGAGGTGTGCAGGTGGGTAGACCTGTTGGGAGAGCTAGACGTCGCAGCCCAGAAATTGTGCGAGAGCACCGGGAGATGAATCGGGGGAGTGAGACCCCAAATTGAGAGGCACCACAGTTTGGTCAATGGGAATTGGTTTTTAGAACCCATAGTGTAAGTAGGCCAATGGATTGGCAGGGAGAGACCCCGGGTAGTGTAAAGTGTGTTAAAGTCATTTAGAAAATAGTTAGGATGAAGGATCTCCTCGCACCATCTGCATCCACTCACCTGAGGTGACAGGTACTCCACACCATGCCATGTTTTGATTATTTTTTATGATGCAAATGTTTGGATTGTGAGACGCATCATGACGTGGGTGTGACATTGTGCGTAATTCCATCTCTCCCTCCTTATGAGGATTGATGATGAATTGGTGATGGCAAATTTTGAAGTAGAGGGATTGTGGTGACGAATTGGGTATAGGGGAAATATGGGGAAGACGTGACAGTAGTGACGAATTGGTAATGTGTAGATTTTGTACATATGGGGTAAGGGCAAGGGCAAGGGTAGGGTAGGTGACCGGGGGGTGACGTACGGTAGGGACGAGCTTTCTCACTTCGCCCTCCGTACGCATTTCACCTTGCATTGCCTAATGGACGTGTACCCTTGTGACCTTACCCCTCGCTCAATTGTCTTTCTTTTGTCTCCCACATGACCTGTGCGCCAATGGGTGCCGATGGGAGCGTGCGTGAGGTGGCCATTGTGCGCCCGAGATTCCCAGAACCAGCATGCATTGCGTTGATGTACCACTGTACGGACCGCTGTTCTGCGGCCAAGTACCACTTGATGGACCCCAGGTTCTGGGGCAGGGCACCTCTGTTGGAGACCGGCCATAGTGGCCAGGGAATCTTGCTTGCGGACCTCGGTAAGGTGGCACCTATGCCAAACAGGTGGACCACCCTTAGTTGGCCCCTGAGGCCCTAAATAAAAATGGACACAAGTTGTGCTTTTTATTATTTCCAACTAGGCCGCATGAAGCCAGAAGACGTCGGGAAGAACATCGGCCCAGCAGAGAAAGAGAAGACCACCACCAGTTGTTTTGTTGTGTTTATTATGAACCATGGTGACTGCGCACCGGGTGGTGCTTTTGGTGCTTTGTGGTGCTTTTGGTGCTTTGGTGGTATTGGTACTGGTGCATCGATGCAATGCGTGCTGTCTCCTCCCTCCCAACAGGAATTTCTTTCTCTTGTTCCCTAAAAAAAAAAAAAAAAAAAAAAAACACAGGTCCTGGGTTGCGTTGTAAATAAGAAATCACGTCATTGTAAATAATGCTCCCCACCGTAAATGTATAGTTTGAGAATAATACCGTAATTCGGTTAGCTGTGGGCTTGAGTCTGTTAGACAGGGTGCAATGCAATAGGGGGACATACTTATTTGTGTTTTAAGATTGTCACACTCAGGGTCAGGTTAATTGTAGAGGGAATTACACCTACGTGTCACACTAAGTTAAAGTTTAATAGGCCCGAGGACGGGCCTGAAGAAAGGAGGGTGCAGTGTAACGAATGTGGAAACGTTACAATGTGAACGTTACAAAAGTACGGTAACACCCTGTTAATGTAAATAATGGTCGCAGTCGGCCTCCTAGTTAATTCCATGAAACTTACACGCAGGTCACGATATATCTTTTAAATAGTGTATTTCCTTATTCCATGTAGGCTAAATATGTGTTTCCCACTAGATTGACTTTGCATTGTATCAAACAAAATAAGCGTAGGCCCTTCCAATTTCCCCCAAAAACCTCCCTTCCAATTGCCTTCCGCATTTTGGGCGGTTTTCTTCAACCACCATTGGCCACGAGGTAGGGTTGGGGAAGAAAGGCGTGTCTCCACCTCGTCATAAGAGGGAAGGAGTGAACCAGCCCTAACAGCCAATCAACACCGCGGTGAGCGACCCGGTAGGCGTGCCCTCGGAGCTGGCGGCTTGATTTCACCCGAGGTGATAAAAGCGACTGTAAGGGCCTGCTTTACCAGAGGCCTTGGGAGATGAGCAAAGAGACTGCACCAAGAGGATCGGTGAGATGCGAAACACTCCAAGCCAAAGAGGAGAGGTACTCGGCAAGGAAACCAGCTTTGGAGAGACGCGCTGAAAGGAGGGAGATGGCTCCACCCCAAGAAGAGGAGCAGGTGTGCCGAACCAGCGCGTGACGTCTACCGCAGCGGATACACGACGGAGGGTTTCCCGCCAAAACCGCGAGGAATTGCGAGCTGCGGCCTCCCGACTTTGCCTCCCTCTCAAGCAATCCACCTCAAGCCCTACCTGCCTGCATTATCCCCTGTGTAAGTGTGAACGTCCTGTCCTGCTCGTTGTCTTGGGGCTAAGTAAAAATGAATAGTGTAAGTTAACAATTCGCTGTGTTACTGCTTCTTCCATCCATTGCTTGTGTGTGTATAATAAATCTGTTCTTCCTCCGTACTCTTCTTCTTCTTCTTTTTCATTCTCTTTCGATCGTTTTAGAGGTTTCCCGATTGAATATCTGTGGGGCGATCTGGTCAACGTCGGGTGGAATCGGGCTCTAATCGGGGAGTAACTGTTCGGACGCGGTTAAATACACCACCGCTCGGTCAATATAACATCTAAAGCCGCGTCTGTAACAATATATATATATATATATATATATATATATATATATATATATATATATATATATATATATATATATATATATGTGAAACCTTGACTTACGAGTGCACCAACTTACGAGTTTTCCGAGATACGAGCCGTCGCTCGGGCGGTTTTTTGCTTTGAGATGCGAGCCGAGATCTGAGTTACGAGCTTACGCCACCCGCCATTAGGTGGCCCAACGAGCGTTCCGGTCACGTGGTTATCTTGCCGTGCAAGCATCTCTGCCGTATATCGCTGCTGCTTTGTTTTCGCATGTTGGTTATTTTGGAAAATTTCTTAGTTTTAACCATGGGTCCTAAGAAATTGAGTGCCAAGGGCAGTACTGAGAAGAAGAAGAGAATGATGTGCTTGGATATAAAACACGCAATCGTCGAAAAACATGAGCGAGGTGTGCGTGTTGTCGACTTGGTGAGGCAGTACGATCGTAGCAGTACGATCGAAACATTTTGAAAGGGAGGAAGAAACAAACCTCGTTGGACAGGTTTTTATTGAAACGCCCTGCAAGTGAAAGCGAGGAAAGTGTGGCGAAAAAGGCAAAAGTCATCTCCTCCACCTCCGCCAGCATCTTCGTCTGATCTTCAAGGTAACTACACTTAATAAAACCAGTTTATTTCTTTACATTGTGGCGGACACGGAAGCTCACTGGCGTGGTGACATCATTCTGCGCACCGAGTGGGCGGCGGTCACGCCGAGGGGTAGGCGTGGCCTCAGGATATACACCGGGCGTGCAGCCCGGACCGGAGCGCGCCAGTGTTACAGTGAGCTCTTGAATAAAGACTCTTACAAATTACCGCGTTGTCCGCTTCCTCCTTGTTTACAAGCAGCGCGCGTAACGCCGCTTATTATGTACAGTATATACGAGGTCGTGCTTGTTTATACATTATTGGTTATTTATAAAGTACATTTTTCTTATTTATAAACACGTAACAAAAAAAATTGGTGTGGTTTTTTGGGGGCTGGAACGGATTAATAGCATTTCAATGCATTTTAATGGGGAAATTTAATTTGAGAAACGAGCAAATTGAGTTACGAGCTCGGTCACAGAACGAATTAAACTCGTAAGTCAAGGTTTCACTGTATATATATTATATATATATATAGATAGATATATATATACATACATACATATTGTCGCGCAACCGCCGAAATTAATATCTGGCGGCGCGGATTGCCGATTATGAAGGCTTTAACTCCGAGGCGGAAGCTCAATGGCGGATTCCAAAATCTAAAACATCTAAGCGCGTGGAATGGAGGGAAACAGCGCAAGTCCCCGCAGCCTGATCTATCAAATCAATCACACGGTAAACTGCGTTCAGGTATGAAATACAAAAAGGAATGCAAGGGTTTATTGGGAAAACCAAAGACAGTGAAAAGCACGCGCCGGTAATGAACTATTCTAAATCGGGATCCCGCACACAACAGATATCAAACACGAGACGAGGGAGATTAATTAAAGAAAGAAACCCATCTTGTAAAATGTACACGCGGAGCTTGGCTTAGCTTGCCTTGTCGTCTTCTTCATCTGCTGCTGTTCAGCACCGCCCCGCCTGGCCCGACCGCACACCACGAGGTCCTTCGCTCCAAGCTCCATGCATCCCACGCAGGCTAGCGGCTCCACATGAGGTCGACTCAGGCCAACGTCCTGCCGCGTCTCAAACCCAACTGCTCAGGATCAACTGCGCTCTCAAACGAACGGCCTGGCGTTCTCTCAACTCAACTCGTGCTGAACTCAACTGTCAGGATCGCACCTCAAAACGAACTCCTGATCAGATCCGCACTCCTCACTCCTCACTCCTCACTCAACTGCGCTCAGCTCCTGCAAAGGCGTTCGGCAACTAACTCAGGTCGGGGCTCTGATTAATCTCCTCACTCTCGATCCAAACTCCCGCAAAGGCGTCCGGCAACTAACTCCCCGAAATGGCGTCATATCCCCGGCCGATGAGGTCAGCTTTGACACACTGCTCTGCCAATCAGAGCCTCCCCCGGCTCGCCGGCTCGTCCAGGGGCACGCCCACTGCGTCACTCCACTCCCGTCCCCCCTATTCCTTGGTCACAGCACATGCTATGCGAGGCGGGTAGGCCTCTCAGAGGTGTAAATGGTGGCAGCCAACTATGGCAGTGTTCTAGCCTGATTTCTTCCTAAGTCATGTCAGCGGGGAAGTTGTCATTTAGTGTTGTACTAAAGGTCCTAACTAATGTTTAAGTGGTGTGCTGTGCCATAATGGACAAAGGTTTGACGACCAGGTGAGACATACAAGGGCTCCACTCATTATTTCCTACACTACTTAACACACGAATCTCCTGGTAGATTCCCAATCATACATCTTAATCCGACAAACGCCTACACATGACTTATTACAGGTAGATTCCCTATCGCGACATCTCAAAGCATGTTACCTTCTCAGATCTACTCTGATCTACATATTGCTCTACCAAATTCGTAACAACATGTTGACTCCTCGCATGCTATTCTAGCCAAAGAATGCTGCACAAAGGCAATCATGAGAGGCCACACATGGTCGGCCTTTTCCTGATTCAAACTCTTCCCAGAGACCCTCCACAGCTGGAACGATATGAACACATAGTACACACAAAATCAACCCAATGCTACACGCCCCCTCAGCTGCCGGACCAGTTTCATCTCTTTTTTTCTTTTCTTTTTTTTTTGTATACATAATCGAGGCTCGTGAAAGCTAACATTTATCACACAAACAAACCAAACAGACAAACAAACAAAGTATATAAAAAGGGGGAGCGATAGACAAGATGGGGAGAGAAAGGGAAGCACATAAACTCAACATTTGTGAGGGACATCGGGAATGTGTGGGAGGGAAAGGGCTTTGGGGGAGGCGGCGTGGGAAGGGGGGGTGTGGGAGAAGTATAAACACAAGGACACCAAGGACTTCCAGGAAAGAAGTTGGTATTTCAAAAAAGAGGATTTGGGGTGAAATTAGCGGGAGTAGAAAAGATCAAGGTTTTGGATGGGGGATGATAAGAGATGGTGGTGAACAGCTGTTTTAAAGACCTGGAGGGAGGAGTGGGATTGAAGGGAGGGGGGGGAGTTTGTTCCAGAGGCGGGAGAAAAGAGGAATTAAAGAGTGAAGGTGAGCAGAGAGTCTTGATTTTGGCAGTTTAACCATAAGAGAGTTGCAGGCAGATCTTGTGCGACCTTTAGGAATATTTGGGGGACAGAGCCCAGAGAGAGCTGGAGGAGCAAGGCCGGAGAGGAGTCGGTAGAAGACAGAAAGACCACCAACCTGCCTGCGGTGAGTAAGTGAAAGGCCCTCGGAGGTAGCTTCATCACGGGAGATTCCAATGATTCTGAACGCTTTGGTTTCAACAGCGTCAAGACGAGCTAGGTGGGAGGCAGGAGCACCAGCCCAGAGGGGAGAGCAGTATTCCATTGAGCTGCAGATGAAAGCCTTGTATGTGGTGAGGAGCTCAGGTGTGCCAAGGAAGGACTTCGCACGACGGAGGATGCCCAGTCGGCGACTGGCTTTGGAGGCCAGATTTGAAATGTGGTTTTCCCCGGAAAGATCATGGCAGATAGTGAGACCCAAAAGCTTGAGTGACAGAACTTCTTGGAGAGGATTATTCAGAAAGTGGATGGAAGCGTTGTCCAGTCGGTCTTTTCGGAGAGACATCATAAGAGTGTGAGATTTGTCAGGATTGAAAGACATGTTCCACTTTTTTACCCAGTCAGTGATTTTGTCCAGGTCTGCAGAGAGTGAGGAGGCTGCAGACTGCCAATCTGAGGGATGAGGAATGGAGCGGCAGTGAGTGGAGTCATCAGCAAAGAGATAGAGAGGATTTTCAAGAGAGTCGGAGAGATCATTTATGAAGACCAGAAAAAGCACAGGGCCCAGAACACTGCCTTGGGGAACTCCAGCCTGAACAGGAAGAGGAGATGAGAGAAACCCATTTAGGGCCACATGTTGAGAACGACTAGAGAGGAACTCCGCCAGCCATGCGTGGAGATTTCCATGGATACCAAAGGAGGAGAGTTTGGTGAGCAGAGCGGGGTGCCAGACCGTATCGAAGGCACGCGATATGTCGAGGGAGACAGCTCTAATTTCCTGTTTGGCATTGAGGACCTCCATCCATTGTTGAGACAGCAGAAGCAGCATGTCCAGAGTAGAGTGACCTGGTCTGAAACCAAATTGATGATCAGAGATCAAGCCATTGGAGAAGAGGAAAGATTTCATATCCGAAGCAATGATGGATTCCATGACTTTGCTGATAATTGGGAGAAGGCTGATTGGTCTGTAGTTGCTAGGATCTGTTTTTGCACCTTTCTTGTGTAAAGCGGTGATGTTGGCTGATTTCCAAGCAGATGGCAGTTGACCTTGAGCAAAAGAGAGGGTGAAGAGAACAGAGAGGGAGTGAAAGAGCAGAAGAACAGGATTTTAGGACCCTTGGGCTGATGCCGTCAGGTCCAGTTGCAGAATCAGAGTCGAGGGTTGACAGAAGCTTTTCCACCTTGTCAGGAGGAAAGGACACAGAGTCCAGGAGCAGCTGGGTACGACTGGGTATGGTGGATACAGAGAGGGATGGGTTTGGGACACAAGATTTAGAGGCAAACACAGAGTTGAGGCATTCAGCTTTTTCACGTGCGGAGTCAGCTGTGTAGCCGTTTGAGGTAAGGGAGGGGGTGGAGGGGGAACAAACACCAGAAACGGATTTGACCAGACGCCACCAGGATTTGGAGGAAGGAGACAGGTTTGAGAGTTCAATCTTGAGTGTGGAGAGATAGTGCTTCGTGGCTCTCCTGAGGGTGGACACACACTTGTTTCGGGCTTTGTGAAAGGAAATGAGAATTCCTTCCGTTGGATTTGCTTTCCAGGAGATGAAGGCAAGTTGTTTCTGGGCAACAGCCTCACCACATGATTCCCTGTACCATGGACGGGAGGAAGGGTATGACAACTGAAGACGAGATGGGATAAATCTGTGCATGAGAGAGAGCAATTTACTTTGGAAGAATTCCCAGGATGAGTTGATGTCAGAGGTGGTAGAGATGGGAGACCAGTCCAGATGATTGATGGCTGCTTGAAGACCGAGCCAATTGGCCTGAGTGAAATGCCAGACTCGTCGATGCTGAGGAGGCTCCCTGAGAATGGTCAGAGAGAGGTCCACTTGAACAAGCACATGATCAGATGAGCCGATTGGAGCAGAAGAAGAGCAGCAGACATTTTCAGGGAAGTTAGTCATAACCAAGTCCAGAAGAGAAGATGCTCCGTTGACTGAGACCCGGTCGGGAAATTGACAGATTGTGTCAGTCCCAGTGAGTCGCAGAAGTCCTTTGCTGAGGAGCCGTGGCTGGTGAGAGAGGTACCCACACCCAGCCAACTGGCATAGTGACAATTGAAATCACCACATATGAGGAAGAGAGAGTTGGGATGAGTCGATAGAAGTTGGTCCATATTATCAGACAGCGAGATGTAGATGGAGTCATCACTGTTTGGTGGACGGTACAACACACATATGTACAAGAGGTGGGAGCGATGGGGAAGCCGTAGCCAGAGGTATTCCTGGGGGTGAGGTGGAAAGAGGGCCGTGCAGAGCGAGTGAGGAAGAGAGTTTTTGATAAAGATAGCAACCCCATCTCCAGGACGAGGCTCAGGTCTATCATACCAGAGGAGGGAGTAACCCGGGAGAGATACTAAGGAATCAGAGACATCATGAAGGAGGAAAATTTCTGTTAAGCAGATCACGTCTGGTTTGTCAGAAGCAACTTGTATGGAGAGATCAGTTAAGTTTGAGCGAAGGCCCAAGATGTTTGAGGTCCATACCGTTAATGAAGAGGAAGGGGGAGCATCGGATACTGAACAAGGGGGAGGAGGGGTAGGGTAAGATGTGGAAGAGGAGGAAGAGGTAGGGAGAGGTAGGGAGAGCTGTTGAAGGTGTGTCGGAGATTTCAGAATAGCTCGGAGAAAGGGAAGGATGGGGCGAACAAAAGGTTTGATGTTGATTGTGTGAGGCACAATGAGGTGTTATTTGAGGAGGGGGAAGAGCGAAGTAGGAGGTTTGGGGAGATGGAGGTGAGAGTTGGAAGGGGGAAGAAGCGGGGAGGACGCTTTGAGGAGGAGGAGTGAGAGGGGGGAAAATGGAGAATAAATGAGGGTGGGGAGATTTGAAGGGGAGGGGGCGAGGGGGTAGTTTATGAGGGGAGGGGTTAGGGGGGAGTTTAGGAGGGAAGGGACAATGGGAGGGATTTGAAAGGGATGGGAGATGGGGGAGATTTGGAGAAGAGGGGTGAGGGGGGAGTCTAGGAGGGGAGGGGCGAGGGGGAGTCTTGGAGGGGAGGGGTGTGGGGGGAGTTTAGGAGGGAAGGGGCAAGGGGGGAGATTTTAAAGGGATGGGTGATGGGGAGGATTTGGAGGGGAGGCACATGGGGGATGGTTTGGAAGGGATGGGTGATGGGGGGGATTTGGAGGGGAGGCACATGGGGGCAGATTTGGAAGGGATGGGTGATGGTGAAGATTTGGAGGGGAGGGGTGAGATTGGATTTTGGAAAGTGTACGATTAATGGGAAATGAACAATTATTGCAAAATGAGTGTGACCTTCAAGTTAAAAATATGTTTGAGGACGCTGGATGGGGGGTGGAGTGCAGGTGAGTTTAGGGAATGTAAGAAAGAGGCACTGTAAGAGATTGAATTTTTTTTTGGGATGAATAGTTTGGTGAGCAAGTCGAAGCAACCTTTTAAAGAAGAGGAAGAAAAAGGTATTATAATATACGACAGAATACAGTACTTCAGGGGAAAGTTTAAACATTTTAAAGTTTCACAGTGAAAACTATCTGGGGAAATGGGGGAGAAACACGTGGTCGAAGAACGAACAAACGAATAAGAACAACAAATAAGAACAGAGAAGGAAAGTTATTGGAGCACAAACGACGGACCGCTGAGAGAAAAACAAAGTCTCAAGGTCGGACACTGTAGCCTACAAGGCCTCAAAAGACACGACACGAATTAACACGATTTTCTATGCAGGTATGATAGATTTACACCGAGAATCTTCCGAGGGATACACTGAGTACACACACCATAAAATAAATACAGTTTCAACGAAAATACAAATGGGAACAATTACATAACTTCGATTTTGATGGAGAGCGTGGACAGCTGCGAATAAATGAAACCTCGCCGGCAAGGCCGGAAGTGGAGGACCAATTATTATTGGCGGAATTATATTATTGGCGAGTTACCAGCGACAGCATCGACAGAAACATGTACTGTCCATGTTCCCAAACATGTACCACGCTAAAACATTGAGCAGCCAACCTACAATTGAAAACCAAAGCTCCACCCTCATCTCTCACATGTGAGTGGAGGGAATGCCCAATCAGCTCTCAGCTAATCAATTACCCCAGGTGAAGTGAATTACCGGTATATAAATAAATTGACTCCTCCCATGCTCGAAAGGTACATTTCAATAGTCCGTGATGAATAGACATATGTGCAGTTAGGATGCAACTGATGTTCAAACAGCATATTGTACACCGCACCTTTCCTATGCCATCTCCAGGCATTGCAAATCGTCACTGCTGGGCACTGAAGGGGGCTCGGCAGTGACGCACGCTGAAAGGGAGTACTCAGTTTTCACTCTCGTTGTTGTACACCGCACCTTTCCTATGCCATCTCCAGGCATTGCAAATCGTCACTGCTGGGCACCGAAGGGGGCTCGGCAGTGACGCACGCTGAAAGGGAGTACTCATTTTTCACTCTCGCTGTTTGTTTGTTTGTTTGTTTTTCTTGGTTGTTTTCTTGTTTGTTTGTCCGGGCGATATCTCAGCCATCCTTTGAGCTAGGAAGCTGAAATTTCGGCACAGTAGTGAGCAAGTCCTTTATCAAAACCCTATTTTTTGTTTTTTGATTAATCAAATAATTGAGGAGCTATTTAATTATTAGCGATTAATTGAGTACTTATTTAATTAATCAATATTTCCTTTCTCTTCTGACCATTAACTCAGCCACCTTTTGAGTTAGGAAGCTGATATTTGGACATGCCAATGACCAGGTGATTTGGCTGCAAAGGCTATTTTGTATTTATTAATTAATCAATTAATCAATTAATCGATTAATTATTTAATTATTCGATTAATGACTAAATTTTTTTTTTTTTTAGTTAAAGAATCTGATGAAATGGTGGTGGTTTATGTGTTCTCTGACCGAATTGATTAATAATTTAATTTTTTTATGATTATTATTTATTTATTTTCATTATTAATCATTTATTTATTTTCTTTCTCATTTGGCCAATATCTCAGGCACCTTTTGAGCTCGGAAGCTAATATTTGGACATGAGTGACCAAGTGATGTCGCCATCAAGGATATTTTTGATTTATTGATTAATCAATTAATTAATTAATAGATTAATTATTTAATTATTCGATTAAGTACTAAAAAATTTTTTTCTTTTCAGTTGCAGATTCTGATGAAATGGTGGTGGTTTATGTGTTCTGTGACCGAATTGATTAATAATTGATTTTTTAAATTGATTATTATTTCGTTATTTTCATTATTAATCATTTATTTATTTTCTTTCTCATTTGGCCAATATCTCAGGCACCTTTTGAGCTGGGAAGCTAATATTTGGACATGACAGTGACCAGGTAATGTGGCTATCAAGGATATTTTTGATGTATTGATTAATCATTCAATCGATTAATTATTTATTGATTAATTGATTAATTATTGATTAATCAATTAATTATTTAATTTTTTATTAATGACTTATTTAATTAAATTCCTAAAAGATACATCTTCGGATGAAGCACTTGTGGTTTAGTTATGCTATTAGCCAATTGATTAAGAAAATATTTTGTGATAATCTTTTATTGATTTTAATTATACAATTAATCAATCAATTAGCGTACACCTCTCCCTCCCAATGCAGCCTCTACGAGGGGCACTGCGGTATTGCCGGGCGCCATAGGCGCCCCGGCAATGCCGTGCTGTAGGATATTTAATTATTTGGCATGGGGGCGGTGTACTTTGAATGTATCTGTACTTGTTTGTTTGTTTGTTTTTCTTGGTTGTTTTCTTGTTTGTTTGTCCGGGCGATATCTCAGCCATCCTTTGAGCTCGGAAGCTGAAATTTCGGCACAATAGTGAGCAAGTCCTTTCTCAAAAATCGTATTTTTTGTTTTTTGATTAATCAAATAATTGAGGAGTTATTTAATTATTAGCGATTAATTAAGTACTTATTTAATTAATCAAATTTCCTTTCTCTTCTGACCATTAACTCAGGCACCTTTTGAGTTAGGAAGCTGATATTTGGACATGCCAATGACCAGGTGATTTGGATGCAAAGGCTATTTTTTATTTATTAATTAATCAATTAATCAATTAATCGATTAATTATTTAATTATTAGATTAATGACAATTTTTTTTTTTTTTTTAAGTTAAAGAATCTGATGAAATGGTGGTGGTTTATGTGTTCTCTGACCGAATTGATTAATAATTTAATTTTTTATGATTATTATTTATTTATTTTCATTATTAATCATTTATTTATTTTCTTTCTCATTTGGCCAATATCTCAGGCACCTTTTGAGCTCGGAAGCTAATATTTGGACATGAGTGACCAAGTGATGTCGCCATCACGGATATTTTTGATTTATTGATTAATCAATTAATTAATTAATAGATTAATTATTTAATTATTCGATTAAGTACTAAAAATTTTTTTTCTTTTCAGTTGCAGATTCTGATGAAATGGTGGTGGTTTATGTGTTCTGTGACCGAATTGATTAATAATTGATTTTTTAAATTGATTATTATTTCGTTATTTTCATTATTAATCATTTATTTATTTTCTTTCTCATTTGGCCAATATCTCAGACACCTTTTGAGCTGGGAAGCTAATATTTGGACATGACAGTGACCAGGTAATGTGGCTATCAAGGATATTTTTGATGTATTGATTAATCATTCAATCGATTAATTATTTATTGATTAATTGATTAATTATTGATTAATCAATTAATTATTTAATTTTTTATTAATGACTTATTTAATTAAATTCCTAAAAGATACATCTTCGGATGAAGCACTTGTGGTTTAGTTATGCTATTAGCCAATTGATTAAGAAAATATTTTGTGATAATCTTTTATTGATTTTAATTATACAATTAATCAATCAATTAGCGTACACCTCTCCCTCCCAATGCAGCCTCTACGAGGGGCACTGCGGTATTGCCGGGCGCCATAGGCGCCCCGGCAATGCCGCGCTGTAGGATATTTAATTATTTGGCATGGGGGCGGTGTACTTTGAATGTATCTGTACTTGTTTGTTTGTTTGTTTTTCTTGGTTGTTTTCTTGTTTGTTTGTCCGGGCGATATCTCAGCCATCCTTTGAGCTCGGAAGCTGAAATTTCGGCACAATAGTGAGCAAGTCCTTTCTCAAAAATCGTATTTTTTGTTTTTTGATTAATCAAATAATTGAGGAGTTATTTAATTATTAGCGATTAATTAAGTACTTATTTAATTAATCAAATTTCCTTTCTCTTCTGACCATTAACTCAGGCACCTTTTGAGTTAGGAAGCTGATATTTGGACATGCCAATGACCAGGTGATTTGGATGCAAAGGCTATTTTTTATTTATTAATTAATCAATTAATCAATTAATCGATTAATTATTTAATTATTAGATTAATGACAATTTTTTTTTTTTTTTTAAGTTAAAGAATCTGATGAAATGGTGGTGGTTTATGTGTTCTCTGACCGAATTGATTAATAATTTAATTTTTTATGATTATTATTTATTTATTTTCATTATTAATCATTTATTTATTTTCTTTCTCATTTGGCCAATATCTCAGGCACCTTTTGAGCTCGGAAGCTAATATTTGGACATGAGTGACCAAGTGATGTCGCTATCAAGGATATTTTTGATTTATTGATTAATCAATTAATCAATTAATCGATTAATTATTTAATTATTCAATTAAGTTCTAAAAAAAAATAAAAAAATTCAGTTGCAGATTCTGATGAAATGGTGGTGGTTTATGTGTTCTGTGACCGAATTGATTAATAATTTAATTTTTAAATGATTATTATTTCGTTATTTCATTATTAATCATTTATTTATTTTCTTTCTCATTTGGCCAATATCTCAGGCACCTTTTGAGCTGGGAAGCTAATATTTGGACATGACAGTGACCAAGTGATGTGGCTCTCAAGGATATTTTTGATTTATTGATTAATCATTTAATCGATTAATTATTTATTGATTAATTGATTAATTATTGATTAATCAATTAATTATTTAATTTTTTATTGATGACATATTTAATTAAATTCCTAAAAGATACATCTTCGGATGAAGCACTTGTGGTTTAGTTATGCTATTAGCCAATTGATTAAGAATATATTTTGTGATAATCTTTTATTGATTTTAATTATACAATTAATCAATCAATTAGCGTACACCTCGCCCTCCCAATGCAGCCTCTATGAGGTGCACTGCGGTATTGCCCGGCGCCATAGGCGCCCCGGAAATGCCGCGCTGTAGGATATTTAATTATTTGACATGGGGGCGGTGTACTTTGAATGTATGTGTACTTGTATATATCTTATTATTAATAGAGCAAACGTTTTGGTTATGTATGTTTATATGCGATGAAAACGTCTTCTTCTTCTTCAAATATAATGACTACCCTCTTAATTAACCCTCTTAATTTCGTTAAGACTGCTGAGACCCGTCAGACCTTTGATGACCCTTTAATTCCCCAAAGACCCTTCAGACCACCAAGACCTCTGAAGACACAAAACGCCCCAAAGACCCAAAATGCCCCGAAGACCCAAAACGCCCCCGAAGACCCAAAACGCCCCGAAGACCCAAAACGCCCCGAAGACCCAAAACTCCCCGAAGACTCAAAACACCCCGAAGACCCAAAACGCCCCGAAAGACCCAAAACGCCCTGAAAGACCCAAAACGCCGCGAAAGACCCAAAACGCCCTGAGAGACCAAAAACACGCCCGAAGAACCAAAAGAGCATTAAGACCCAAAAGCCCCTGAAGACCCCGAACAACCAAAAGCTACCGAAGACCCAAAATACCCTTAAAGGCCCAGAGGATCCAAAAGAACATGAAGACCCAAATGTCACTGAAGACCCAAAATACCATGAAACCCAAAAGACACCGAAATGGTCAAATATGCCTACAACTCTGAAACGATGTGTGGTGAGGTGCGCAGAGCACGCCGATCACGCTAGTTATTATAATAGAGCAAACGTATATGGTTCGCTATATATGTATGTATGTTTACATGCGACGAAAACGTCTTCTTCTTCTTCAAAAGAAATTACCACCCTCTAAATTAACCCTCTCAATTGCGATAAGACTGCTGAGACCCCTCAGACCTTTGACAACCTTTTAATTCCGCCAAGACCTTTCGTCCTCCGCCAAGACCATTGAGACCAATGAGGATGTTTCGTCCTCATTCCGCTAAGACCAAAACACCCCGAGATGAGGAGGACAAACCTTTCGTCCTCCTCATCCTTCCCTTTCTTGTAACTCTTCTGTAATCTCTGACACACTATCAACTGCTCTTCCTACATCCCCCTCTCACCCTTCATCTGACCCTACCCCTCCCCTCCCCTGTCCTGCACCCGATGCTCCCCCTCTCTCCTCACTAACGGTATGGACCTCAAGCATCCGGGGCCTTCGCTCAAACCTGATTGATCTCTCCATTCAGGTTGCTTCTGAAAATCCAGACTTGATCTGCTTAACAGAAACTTTCCTCCTTCAAGATGTCTCTGATTCCTTAATATCTCTTCCTGGTTACTCCCTCCTCCGGTACGATAGACCTGATCCTCGTCCTGGTGGTGAGGTGGCTATCTTTATCAAAAACTCTCTTCCTCACTCTCCCTGCACTGCCCTCTCTCCATCTCACCCCCAGGAGTACCTCTGGCTACGCCTTCCTCTCCGCTCCCACCTTTTGTTCATATGTGTTCTGTACCGTCCTCCAAACACTGATGACTCCATTTACATTTCTCTGTCGGACAACATGGACCAACTTCTATCAACTCATCCAATCTCTCTCTTCCTCATATGTGGCGACTTCCACTGTCATCATGCCAGCTGGCTGGGTGTGGGTTCATCTCTCAGCAGCCATGGCACCTCAGCAAAGGACTTCTGCGACTCATTGGGACTGACACAATCTGTCAATTTCCCGACCCGGATCTCAGTCAATGGAGTATCTTCTCTTCTGGATTTGGTTATGACTAACTTCCCTGCAAATGTCTGCTGCTCTTCTTCTGCTCCAATCGGTTCTTCTGATCATGTGCTTGTTAAAGTGGACATCTCACTGGGCATTCTCAGAGAGCCTCCTCAGCGCCGACGAGTCTGGCATTTCACTCAGGCCGACTGGCATGGTCTGCAAGCAGCCATCAATCAACTGGACTGGTCTCCCATCTCTAATGCCTCTGACATCAATTCTTCCTGGGAATTCTTCCAAAGCAAACTGCTCTCTCTCATGCACAGATTTATCCCATCTCGTCTTCAGTTGTCTTACCCTTCCTCCCGTCCATGGTACACTGAATCTTGTGGTGAGGCAGTTGTCCTGAAACAACTTGCCTTTGCGTCTTGGAAGGCAAATCCAACTGAAGGCAATCTCAGTTCCTTCCACCAAGCTCGAAACAAGTGTGTTTCTACCCTCAGGAGTGCCAGGAAGCACTATCTCTCCACACTCAAGATTGAACTCTCAAACCTGTCTCCTTCCTCCAAATCCTGGTGGCGTCTGGTCAAATCCGTTTCTGGTGTTTGTTCCCCCTCCATCCCCTCCCTTCCTCAAATGGCTACACAGTTGACACCGCACGTGACAAAGCCGAATGCCTCAACTCTGTGTTTGCCTCAAAGTCTTGTGTCCCAAACCCATCTCTCTCTGTTCCCACCTTTCCCAGTCGAACCCAACTGCTCCTGGACTCTGTGTCCTTCTCTCCTGACAAGGTGGAGAAGTTTTTATCAAACCTCGACTCTGATTCTGCAACTGGACCAGATGGCATGAGCCCTCGGGTCCTAAAATCCTGCTCTGCCGCTCTATCTCACCCTCTCTCTGTTCTTTTCACCCTCTCTTTTGCTCAAGGTCATCTGCCAGCATCTTGGAAATCAGCAAACATTACCGCTTTACACAAAAAAGGTGCAAAAACAGATCCTTGCAACTACAGACCAATCAGCCTGCTCCCAATTATCAGCAAAGTCATGGAATCCATCATTACTTCAGATATCAAATCCTTCCTCTTCTCCAATGGCTTGATCTCTGATCATCAATTTGGATTCAGACCAGATCATGCTACTTTGGACATGTTGCTTCTGCTGTCTCAACAATGGATGGAGGTCCTCAATGCCAAACAGGAAATCAGAGCTGTCTCACTTGACATATCACGTGCCTTCGATATGGTCTGGCACCCAGCTCTGCTCACCAAACTCACCTCCTATGGTATTCAGGGAAATCTCCACCCATGGCTTGTGGATTTCCTCTCTGGTCATAGGCAACGTGTGGCCCTGAATGGATTTCTCTCATCTTCCCTACCTGTTCTGGCTGGATTTCCCCAAGGTAGTGTTCTGGGCCCTGTGCTATTTCTGGTCTTCATCAATGACCTCTCCGACTCTCTGGAAAATCCTCTCTATCTCTTTGCTGATGACTCCACTATCTGCCGCCCCATTCCTCATCCCTCAGATCGGCAGTCTGCAGCCTCCTCACTCTCTGCAGACCTGGACAAAATCACAGACTGGTCAAACAAGTGGAACATGTCTTTCAATCCTGACAAATCTCACACTCTTACAATGTCTCTCCGAAAGGACCGACTGGACAACCCTCCCATATACTTTTTCAACAATCCTCTCCAAGAAGTTCTGTCGCTCAGGCTTTTGGGTCTCACTATCTGCCATGATCTTTCTTGGGAAAACCACATTTTCAAGCTGGCCTCCAAAGCCAGTCGCCGACTGGGCATCCTCCGTCGTGCGAAGTCCTTCCTTGGCACACCTGAGCTCCTCACCACATACAAGGCTTTCATCCGCAGCTCAATGGAATACTGTTCCCCCCTCTGGGCTGGTGCTCCTGCCTCACACCTTGCTCGGCTTCACGCTGTTGAGGCCAAAGCTTTCAGAATCATTGGAATCTCCTGCGATGTAGTCAACTCCGAGGGCCTTTCACTCACTCACCGCAGGCAGGTTGGTGGTCTT
This sequence comes from Myxine glutinosa, assembly GCF_964187855.1. Taxonomy (NCBI): domain Eukaryota; kingdom Metazoa; phylum Chordata; class Myxini; order Myxiniformes; family Myxinidae; genus Myxine; species Myxine glutinosa. The sequence goes on from NC_136263.1 coordinate 213,834,312, forward strand.
TCTGTCTTCTACCGACTCCTCTCCGGCCTTGCTCCCCCAGCTCTCTCTGTGCTCTGTCCCCCCAATATTCCTTCAGGTCGCACAAGATCTGCCTGCAACCCTCTTATGGTTAAACTGCCAAAGTCTAGGCTCTCTGCTCACCTTCACTCTTTCATTCCCCTTTTCTCCCGCCTCTGGAACAAACTCCCCCACTCCCTTCAATCCCACTCCTCCCTCCAGGTCTTTAAAACAGCTGTTCACCACCATCTCTTATCTTCCCCCATCGAAAACCTTGATCTTTTCTACCCCCGGTAATTCACCCCAGAGTCCTTGCAGCGTTCATATGTTTTATTCCTCTCCCACCTACCCCCAAGTCCTCCCAATGTCCCTGCTCTCAAATGTTGTGTTTGTGTCCTTCCCCCTCTCTCCCCATCTTGTCTGCCGCTCCCTTTGTTTTTTGTGTTTTGTGTGTCGGTTTGTCTTTTTGTGTGATTAATGTTAGCTCTTTCACGAGCCTCGATCTTGTATACAAAAAAACAAAAAAAACAAAAAAAAAAACCCTTCAGACCACCAAGACCCCTGAATAACCAAAATACCCTGAAGACTCCCAAAGACCCAACATACGCTGAAGACCCCCAAATACCCCAAAGACCCAAAACACACCGAAGACCCAAAACACACCGAAGACCCAAAACACCCCGAATACCCAAAACACCCCGAATACCCAAAACACCCCGAAGACCCAAAACACCCCGAAGACCCAAAACACTCCGAAGACCCAAAACACCCCGAAGACCCAAAACACCCCGAAAACCCAAAACACCCCGAAGACCCAAAACACCCCGAAGATCCAAAACACCCTGAAGACCCAAAAGACCCCGAAGACCAAAAAGACCACGAAGACCAAAAAGACCCTGAAGACCCAAAATACCCCGAAGACCAAAAAGACCCCGAATACCAAAAAGACCCAAAAGACCCTGAAGACCCCGAAGACCCAAAAGATACCGAAGACCCTTAAGACCCAAAAGCCTCTGAAGACAAAGACCCAAAAGACCCTGAAGACCCAAAATACCTCAAAGACCCAAAATACCCTTAAAGGCCCAGGGGATCCAAAAGACCCTGAAGACCCAAATGGCCCTGAAGTCCCAAAATACCATGAAACCCAAAAGACACCGAAATGGGAAAAGATGCCTACCCCTCTGAAACGACGTGTTGTGACGCACTCGGAGCCTGCCGAGTCACGTTAGTTATTATAATAGAACAAACGTATATGGTTCACTATGTATGTATGTATGTTTATATGTGACGAAAACGTCTTCTTCTTCTTGAAATAAAATTACCAACCTCTAAATTAACCCTCTTAATTGCGATAAGACTGCTGAGACCCCTCAGACCTTTGACAACCCTTTAATTCCCCCAAGACCCTTCAGACCACCAAGAACCCTGAATACCCGAAATACCCTGAAGACCCACAAAGACCCAACATACACTGAAGACCCCCAAATACCCCAAAGACCCAAAACACACCGAAGACCCAAAACACACCGAAGACCCAAAACACCCCGAAGACCCAAAACACCCTGAACACCCAAAACACCCCGAAGACCCAAAACACCCCGAACACCCAAAACACCCCAAAGACCCAAAACACCCCAAAGACCCAAAACACCCCGAAGACCCAAAACATCCCAAAGACCAAAAACACCCCAAAGACCCAAAACACCCCGGAGACCCAAAACACCCCGAAGACCCAAAACACCCCAAAGACACAAAAAAAACCAAGACCCAAAACACACCGAAGACTCAAAACACCCCGAATACCCGAAACACCCCGAAGACCCAAAAGACCCCAAATACCAAAAAGAACCCGAAGACCCAAAAGACCCCGAAGACCAAAAAAATCCAGAAGACCCAAAAGACCCCAAAGACCCAAAAGACCACGAAGACCCAAAACACCTCAAAGACCCAAAATACCCTTAAAGGCCCAGAGGATCAAAAAGACCCTGAAGACCCAAATGGCCCTGAAGACCCAAAACACCATGAAACTCAAAAGACACCGAAATGGTCAAAGATGCCTACCCCTCTGAAACAACATTTGGTGAGGCACGCGGAGCGCGCCGAGTCATGCCAGTGCATTTAATAGACATATAATGGATGAATGGATGGAAGGCTTTATGGACAAAGGACCGTGTTTTTCAGTTTTATATACAGTACTAGCTTACCTTAAGTTACATTTTTTTAAAATGAAGCTCAGGATCTCCGTAAGAGCTGTTCCATAAACAATGCCAAGGAAATCCTCAGTTCAGGATTTCCTTGAGGTTAAGGAAATCCTTCGGAGCCATTGCTAAGCCAGGCAACCAATCAGATTAGAGTTAGGAAGAGGCTTCTGAAAGTAAGAACACATAATGGACACATGATTTTAAATGACACTTGTTATATGTTGCACGGGCAACACGTGCTTGTGGATGAAGGAGGAATAAAGTGATTTTTTGTATAAATTCATTCGATTCTCATTACCTCCGCCACCAAAGGTGGATGGAGGTTATGTTTTCACCCCTGTCTGTCTGTCTGTTTGTTTGTTTGTTTGTTTGTCCGTTTGTGAAAAAGGTATCTCAAAAAGTTGTGGACGGAATCGGACGAAATTTGGCAGAGATGAGAAGATCAGAAGAAGATCAAACCCAGGTCTTCAGGGTTTGGCAGAGATGAGGCAGAATATGTGAGCAGGACGAAATGATTCGATTTCGGTGAAGATCCGGATTCGGATCCGGCTACTATAATTTTTTAAGTGATTCTTCACCATCCGGAGATCCGGCCAAAAACGATACATAGCAGGATATCTCAAAAAGTTGTGGAAGTATTTGGACGAAACTTGGTGGACCGGTTGGGTGTGTGACACGGACAATTCGATTAGATTTTGGTGAAGATCTGAATATGGATTCGGATATGAGAATTATTTAAGTTTTTAAGTGATTCTTCATCATTGAGAGATACGCCAAAAAACGATACATAGCAGGATATCTCAAAAAGTTATTGACTGATTTGGACGAAACTTGGACATGTTGTGTGTGTGACAAGGAAGATTCATTCCAATTTTAGTGAAGATCCAGTTCCGGATCCAGCTAGTATAATTTTTTAAGTGTTTCTTCACCATTGAGTGATATGGCCAACCAGGCGGAGGTATGCTCTCTACAGAGTGCCGTTCTGGTTGTGCATTTTATTGTAAGACTTGCGTGGATTGGCTCGCTACGCTCGCAACACCACACATTGTCACTGCAGAGGCACGGGCTTGTTTTAACTGAAGATAATGAGCTGACTGAAGTTGATTTGCGGTGTGTTGTTGTGATTTACACCAATCACAATACAAATGTTTCTTTTTATCAAATTTATTTGTACTATTTGTGATATTATTTATTTGTAATTTATTTGTAATCAAAAAGGTTCAAGTGTTGTGAATCTCTAAATGGTCAAGAGTCAAAGCTTCCTAACCGTATCCCTAACCCTAACAACTTTTGGTTTTTAAGGGTCTTTGGGGTATTTTGGGTCTTCAGAGTCTTTTGGGTCTAAAGGGTATTTTGGTTTCTCTGGGTCTTTAAGGGTCTTTGAGGTATTTTGGGACTTTTGGATCCGCTGGGTCTTTATGGGTCTTTGGACTCTTCATCTTAATGGGTCTCATCAGGTAGACACTTCTGTCGTGTCATCCGGGCAGTTCAGCTTGAATATCCGAAGCAGGCCGATATCACCTCAGCCATCCACCAGGCAGACCTTTTAGCTGAAAATCAAGTTATTATTCACAACAGCAGATAGTATGTTCAATGATCTCAGTTGCAAATTGAATGTGAAAGGGTGGCAGTATTTATCAATTTCCCGAGGAAGGTGTCGCTCAAGGGGAAGGTCCTCCTACAAGAGGCATGCCGGATGAACCAAATATGGGTACTGAAGTATCAATTCTTTACAGATCTTCAACATCAATTTGGCATAGATTATCTATTTCCTTGATGATGTCCAGTTCAATATATACAGGTACTACTTGGGAAAGCATTACAGAAGTTGTGACTTTCTTAATACAGGCAGAAGAGAAAGTTGCTCCACATTTTATCAGTATCACTACAACAATTACAATCACAAATCCTACAAAAAGCCATCTCAATATTCTGGTTACACAACTCCCCAAAACCCCTTCTAGCCAAGCCATTATTCCATCATTAGTGGAGTAATTGTGGAATTTTTCCCCTTCTTCCTTGATCTTGGCAGCCAGACTTGCAATATTTTCTGATTTATCAGGGATATAAGTACAGTACTCAGGTGCTGAATGCCTGATCCCATAACGTATGATCACAGGTACACACAGAAATTGACTCCTCACTCGACTACCATAACGGCACAAGTTCCACCCTGTGCTGCGAGCAACAAATCCAAGGCAATGCCATTTTGCATAATTACTGTTCTAATCGCAACCATTTTAGCATTTATGTCAGCAAGGCTGTCAGCAATTTCGTTGGCAAGCGTCTCTAAGGCTGCTGCCATGTCGATGAGTCATAGACCAGATTTTGCTGCGCCGTAGTTTGGGAAGTGTGTCATCAAAAGTCTGGTACCTTCTGAGATGGCTCTTTTCTCCAGCTTGGAGCTTGGAATGGAGAATGGGTAAGCATACGATTTGAGTCTTTGTGGTCTTTAGGGGTCTTGGTAGTCTTCAGGGTTTCAGGGGACTTAAAGAGTCTTCAAAGGTCTAAGGGGTCTCAGCAGTCTAAAGGGTCGAAAGTTACATTCCAATTTAACGTAATTAACAGACAGGATGAAACCGACGTTCAAACAGTACATAATTAAAAGATGTATAGTTACACGGCGTCCCGGACGGACGGATGGATGTGTTTTTCAGTTATATATATATATATATATATATATATATATATATATATATATATATATATATATATATATATATATATATACTGAAACGCATATATATATATATATATATACTGTATATATATATATATATATATATATATATATATATATATATATATATATATATATATATATATACTATATATATATATATATATATATATATATATATATATATATACTGACCTTCATATCATATATATATTGTTACGGATCGCGGTTAGATGTTATTTCGACCGAGCGGTGGTGTATTACCCGCGACCTAACAGTTATTCCCCGACTCTTCCCCAACTCACCCGATTCCACCCGGACGTTGGCCAAATCGCGCTACGCTAAATCAATGATTGGAAAGGACACAGCGACTGGGATAAATGAAACGACGCAAGCGGTACAGTTCTCAAGACCTCCGGAGGAGGATATAATTACAGTGGGGGAGAAAAGGGGTAGATTACAAGGTAGTGAGGTAAAGACACAGAAGAGATAGGCACTTAAATACAATCTTATTTTAGCCCAGACAGACCACAGACAAACGGGACAAGGCTGACTTACACAGGGATTGATGGCAGGGAAGGACAGGTAGTTCGATAGCACAAGGTGCACCTTGGCTCGGGGACAGGATCAAGCACGGTCCAAGAGATGCAGGGAGGCCTCACAGCGCTCGGAGGTGGCGTCTTTCTTTCTCCAAGCTCAGCGCGCATCTGACGTCACCTCCCTCTTCCTGCGCATGCTCAGCGGGGAGTGACACGCCCTCGACTGGTTGGCTCCGCCCCAGATGGGACCGGTCCGCCGCTTCTATTGGGTGCGGGGGTTACCGGGCTCCGCCCTTGACGAGGAGCTGACAGGGAGCCCCTATTTGGTAACCCCGTCGAGCACATGTTCGATGGCGGCTCGTTGGAAAGGCCTGGTGCCCTCCCAACACCCCCTACCAACCAAGCCGGAGTGAGGACGCACACTCCCCGCGCCCGCCGCTGCTGTTGCTGTTGTTGTTGTTGCTGAACCGTGAGGAAGAGCTGCGGGGAGGTATTGGGAGGTCCTAAACTTCCTAACGGTGCCATACAATCACATTCTGGTGCAACGAAGGGTCAGAATTAATGGAAACGAATCCTTAACTGACATAGACTAAGAATAACTAGCAAGATGTCCTATAGTTGTCTACGTGAGATGCGGTGGACCTGGATGCGACATTTAATGGGGGGAAATAGGGGGAGGTCGGGTCTACAGAGTGTTGTTTACAGAAAATGGGACTAGGGAATGGGGGATTGGGGATAGTTGGGAAGTATTGAGGAAATAGGGGAATATTTAGAAGCGGATATGGATGGATGCAAATCCCATATCCGCAACAATATATATATATATATATATATATATATATATATATATATGTATACATTCATATATATATATATATATATATATATATATATATATATATATACATCTGTATATATATATATATATATATATATATATATATATATATATATATATATATATATATATATATAATGGTATCTGTAATCTGGTTCTCCAACCTAATGAGCGGACAACATGACGTCATCGCCATGCATGTCCGCATTGCCTGCAAAGCTCCAGAGGAACCATCTAGCAGTGCGTCATTACGGATTATAAATCCAGATACTGTCACAAGTGCATGCAAAACTCACAGTTACCGACCTGGTTTCGCCCTTGTTGGGGCTTCATCAGGGCAACGCATTGAGGCTTCCATACACTTGTAACTCTGTGAACCTTTCGGTTTTTATATCAGTCACTATGCGACCTTCATATCATCAGTGGAAAACCGCCAGCAAGGTGTCCCATACAGCTGCTGCTGCACCTTGCTGGGAGCGATAAGCACCGCCTGCCACACGGTAACGTTATCTCTGGTATCCACTCATCATATGGAGTCGACCTGGTTGTGGTTGGGAGTTACTCGCTCCCCGCTCCCAGCAAGGTGCAGCAGCAGCTGTATGGGACACCTTGCTGGCGGTTTTCCACTGATGATATGAAGGTCGCATAGTGACTGATATAAAAACCGAAAGGTTCACAGAGTTACAAGTGTATGGAAGCCTCACTGCGTTGCCCTGATGAAGCCCCAACAAGGGCGAAACCAGGTCGGTAACTGTGAGTTTTGCATGCACTTGAGACAGTATCTGGATTTATAATCCGTAATGACGCACTGCTAGATGGTTCCTCTGGAGCTTTGCAGGCAATGCGGACATGCATGGCGATGACGTCATGTTGTCCGCTCATTAGGTTGGAGAACCAGATTACAGATTCCATTATTAGTAACTCCCAACCGCAACCAGGTCGACTCCATATGATGAGTGGATACCAGAGATAACGTTACCGTGTGGCAGGCGGTGCCTATCGCTCCCAGCAAGGTGCAGCAGCAGAAGTATGGGACACCTTGCTGGCGGTTCTCCACTGATGATATGAAGGTCGCATAGTGACTGATATAAAAACCGAAAGGTTCACAGAGTTACAAGTGTATGGAAGCCTCACTGCGTTGCCCTGATGAAGCCCCAACAAGGGCGAAACCAGGTCGGTAACTGTGAGTTTTGCATGCACTTGTGACAGTATCTGGATTTATAATCCGTAATGACGCACTGCTAGATGGTTCCTCTGGAGCTTTGCAGGCAATGCGGACATGCATGGCGATGACGTCATGTTGTCCGCTCATTAGGTTGGAGAACCAGATTACAGATACCATTATTAGTAACTCCCAACCGCAACCAGGTCGACTCCATATGATGAGTGGATACCAGAGATAACGTTACCGTGTGGCAGGCGGTGCTTATCGCTCCCAGCAAGGTGCAGCAGCAGCTGTATGGGACACCTTGCTGGCGGTTCTCCACTGATGATATGAAGGTCGCATAGTGACTGATATATATATATATATATATATATATATATATATATATATATATATATATAGACTAGCTTGGATCAGCTCGCTATGCTCACCTCAACACATGTCGCTGCAGAGGCACAGTCTTGTTTTAACTGAGGATAATGACCTGACTGAACTTGGGTTTCTGTGTTGTCATGTTTTAAAACAATCATAATACAAAAATTTATTTTGTACAAATTTATTTGTAATATTAGTGATATTATTTATTTGTAATTTATTTGTAATATTAGTGATATTATTATTTTGTAATTTATTTGCAATCAAAAAAATTCGAAGTGGTGTAAAGCTCAAAATGTTCAAGGGTCCAAGCTGTCTAATCAGTCTAAATGGTGTTAGGGTCGAAGCTCTAAGAGGTCGGGGGTGCTTAAGGGGTGTAAAGGTTTAAACGGTATGAAGGATTGGAAGAGTGAAGGGTTCGAAAGGTGTCTAAAGTATTGAAAGGGTCTTCAAGGTAAAAGTGGTCTTAAGGGTCTTGGGAGTCTTCAAGATCTTTGGGTCTAAAGGGTCTTACTGGTCTTATGGGTCTTCAGGATATTTTGGGACTTTTGGGTCTTCTGGGTCTTTAAGGGTCTTCAGTGTATTTTGGGTCTTTTGGGTCTTCAGGATCTTTGGGATATTTTGGTATTTTGGGGTCTTTTGGGACTTTTGGGTATTTTGGATCTTTTGGATATTTTGGGTCTCTTGGGTCTTCTGGGTCTTTAAGTGTCTTCAGCGGTTTTTTCGGGTCTTTTGGATCTTGGGGGTCTTTTTGAGTCTTTTGAGTTTTTCGTGTATTCATGGTATTTTGGGTTGTTGTTGTCTTTAAGGGTATTTTTGTTATTCATGGTATTTTGGGTATTTAAGGGTCATTGGGGTCTTTTTGTCTTCAGGGTGTTTCATGTCTTCATTGTCTTTTTTGCCTTTTGGGGTCTTCAGAGTATTTTTTTTATCCTTTTGGGTATTTTTGGTCTTCGAGGTATTTTGGGTCATCTAGGTCTTTGGGGTCTTTTGAGTTTTCCCAGTATTTTGGGTCTTGAAGGGTCTTTGAGGTATTTTATGTATTTTGGGTCTTCATGGTCTTTTGGGTCTTTGGGGTATTCAGGACCTTTTGGGTATTTTGGGTGTCCGGGGTCTTTCTGGGTTTTTGGGGTATTTTGGGTATTTTACGTCTTTGTGGTCTTTTGGGTGTTCATGGTCTTGTGGGTGTTCTTTGTCTTTAAGGGTCTTTGGGGTATTTTTGGTCTTTGTGGTCTTTCGGTGTCTTCGTGGCCTTAAAGGTATTGGGGGAGTTAAAGGGACTATAAATGTCTAAGGGATTTCAGCAGTCTAAAGGGTCGAAAGATATATTCCAACAATACGTAATTAATAGACGTACAATTAATTAACAGAGAGGTTGAATCTGGCGTTCAAACAACCGACGTGAAAAGACATATAATCACACAGTTTAACGGTTTCCCAGGCAGACGTACGGTTTCAGGAACCGACCGTGTATTTCGGTTTTATATAAATAGATTAAAGATGTTCTGCTACTGATTTACAAATGTTGTAGTGCAAACTTTATGGATGTGCTCACATTATAATGGTACTGTACATACTTACAAGATGATCAAATATTCTAAATAGTACATACTTTATAAAAATTATTCTTGCCAGAGGAAAAAAGGGGAAAATGTCAGTGGCATATAAAAGGCCCCTTTATATGGTATGTGCCATGTCGCAAACTATAGAAAATAAGGGACATTTCATACCTTGTAGAAAATGCCAAACAATAGAAAAGAAGGGACATTCTAAAAATCTCGTGTGCATGCTGGACTACCCTTGTGTTCTGAGGAGGAACCAAGTAATGCTCTAGAAAAGTTCATGTTTATTTTTTGGTAGATTTTTTGTTTTTGTTTTATCATGATAGTATTATTGAGGATTCATGTTGTATTGAGCCAATGTAGTGTCCGGGCCTTCCAAAAATAAGAACTCCACCGACTTCTTTATTAGATTATCATTATTTCCGACACAACATTTTGAATGGAAAAATGTTCTTCGAAGGTAAAATGCCCGATTTCCTGCTTCTTCTTTGCGTGATGTATGGACAGCAGCATGTTAATATTATTATGACGACTAGCAGAGTACCCACGCTACGGGCGACCCAATGGGCGTTCTTGTTGCAAGCGAACAACACATTTTCTGCCATCTCTTATTGGAGGATATTTTCTGCTGATACAACTGATTTGACTTGGATTTCTTGATTATTTCCCTTGGTAATATTGCTGGCTCTCTGTTCAACTTATAGGGCTGCAGATTGAGCATGAAAATGGGGGTGAAGTGGCAACTAGCTTCCTACCAGCTAATTTTGATATTTTTATAAAGTATAGGCCCTGACTACTTCACACACCAAAAATACCCAGAATCCACTTGGGGGAACATGTTCATCAAGATGGCCTCCATTTTTATTAAGTTTTTGGATTTTATTTTTTCATTGAGGGTCCCTGTGTCCTGATCTGTAATAAAATGATACTAGCATCTGATTTAAATATTCTATTTAATAATACTAATATTTAATAATATTTCAAGGTAATATTATTAATTATATTTAATAATATTAAAAATAATATTTAAATAATATTTAAATACTAAATTAATTTAAATGCATGCATTGCAAATGCATGAATGTATGCAATGCATTTAAATGCATTTAAATTAATTTAATAATTTAATTTAAATATTTAAATAATATATAAATAATATTGAAATTAAACGCAGCTGATGCATTAAGATAAATTTCTTGGGTATTAGGGTATTCAGTTGTTAGTTGTAATTTTTCTATGTCTCTGCGAATAATACTAGCGAAGTGAAGTATTTGGGAATCATTTTTGTAATCAGAACCATTGTAAACACATTCTCACGAACTTCTGCTGGCCTCATATTCGCTGCTGTAATTTTTATTCCTTTCTTTTTATTCTCTGGTTCTCCACAAATGAAACAGTGTTCATCCCAGGAAAAGGCCGATGTTTTTTCTCTTGACAGTAAAACTACTATATAAACGGTTAGGTACCACGTCAGCACCTGTACACAATGCCAAACTTTACAATTTTGGCAGCCATTTTGATGACGTCATTTAAGCATGTTCCCCCAGAGGTATTCTGGGTATTTTTGGTTTGTGAACTTGTCAAGGCTCCTACTTTATGAAAATACCAAAAGTAGCTGGTAGAAAGCTAGTTGCCAGTTCCGCCATTTTTAAGGCACTTTTTGACAATAATCTGCAGCCCTATTAGGTGGCCTTGGTTTTTAAGGCATCTCAATTTTCCAGAAATAAACAAACATAAACCGTCACCCTAGCTAACAATACCTACGACCTAACCACACTCACCTCTTCCCCCCTCCTCACCCTCCCACCATCTCCTCAAAATCCCTCTTCAACCATCACCCTAGCTAACAATACCCACGACAAACCGACACCTCCCCCCATCCTCCCCTCCACCATCTCCTCAAAATCCCCCTTCAACCGTCACCCTATCTAACAATACCCACGACAACCCCACACCTCCACCCCCACCACCCTTCCCTCCACCATATCCTCAAAATCCCCCTTCAACCGTCACCCAAGCGAACAATACCCATGACAACCCTACACCTCCCCACCCCAACAAAATTTTTGGGTCTTCGGGATCCTTTCAATATTTCGGGTCTTTGGGGACTTTTTGGTATTTTCAGTCTTTGGGGTCTTTGGGGTATTTTGGGTCTTCAGGGTCTTTTAGGTATTTTCAGTCTTTGGGGTCTGTTAGGTCTTTGGGGTCTTTTAGGTATTTTGGGTCTTCTGGGTCTTTTGGGTCATCTGGGTCTTTTCAGTCTTTGGGGTATTTTAGGTCTTCGGGGTCTTTTCAGTCTTTGGGGTATTTTAGGTCTTCGGGATATTTTGGGGCTTTAGGGTCTTTTGGGTCTTCAGGGCCTTTTGGGTCTTCAGGGTCTTTTGGGTCTTTGGAGTGTTTTGGGTCTTCAGGGTCTTTACAGTGTTCAGGGTTTTTTGGGGTCTTTGGATTTTTTTAGGGTCTTCAGGATATTTGGAGTCTTTGGGGTCTTTTGGTCATTTTCAGTCTTTGGGGGTCTTTTAGATATTTTGGGTATTTTGGGTCTTCAGGGTCTTTTGGGTCTTCAGGGTATTTTTGGTACTTTCAGTATTTGGGGTATTTTAGGTCTTTGGGGTCTTCGGGGTGTTTTGTGTCTTCGGAGTCTTTTGGTTCTTTGGGGTGTTTTGGGTCTTCGGAAAGTTTTGGGTCTTTGGGGTGTTTTGGGTCTTCGAGGTGTTTTGGGTCTCCGAGGTGTTTTGAGTCTTTGGGATGTTTTGGGTTTTCTGGGTGCTTTGGGTCTTCTGGGTGTTTTGGGTCTTTGGGGTGTTTTGGGTGTTCGGGGTGTTTTGGGTCTTCAGGGTGTTTTGGGTCTTCGGGGTGTTTTGGGTCTTCGAGGTGTTTTGGGTCTTCGGGGTATTTTGGGTGTTCGGGGTGTTTTGGGTCTTTGGGGTGTTTTGGGTATTCGGGGTGTTTCGGGTATTTTGGGGTGTTTTGGGTCTTCACGGTGTTTTGGGTCTTTGGGGTGTTTTGGGTCTTCGGGGTGTTTTGGGTATTCGGGGTGTTTTGAGTCTTCGGGGAGTTTTTGGTCTTCGGGGAGTTTTTGGTCTTCGGGGTGTTTTGGGTCTTCAGGGTGTTTTGGGTCTTCGGGGTGTTTGGGTCTTCAGGGTGTTTTGGGTCTTCGGGGTGTTTTGGGTCTTCGGGGTGTTTTGGGTTTTCGGGGTGTTTTGGGTCTTCGGGGTGTTTTTGGGTCTGCAGGGTGTTTTGGGTCTTCGGGGTGCTTTGGGTCTTCGGGGTGTTTTGGGTCTTCGGGGTGTTTTGGGTCTTTGGGGTATTTTGGGTTTTTGGGTATTCAGGGTCTTTTTGAGCCTTAGGGCCTTGAAGGGTCTTTCAGGTCTTTGGGGGTCTTCAGGGTATTTTGGGTCTTCAGGGGTCTTGGTGGTCTGAAGGGTCTTGGGGGAATTAAAGGGTGATCAAAGGTCTGAGGGGTCTCAGCAGTCTTAACCCAATTAAGAGGGTTAATTAAGAGGGTGGTAATTTTATTTGAAGCTGAAGAAGACGTTTTCGTCGCATGTAAACATAGCGACATAACGACATAAGCATATACGTTTGCTCTATTATAATAAGATATCATCAGGGCCTAGCTAGTGGCCTACCGAGAGGCTTAGCTAGTCGAGGCAGCTTGGGTATATTTGTCTGAGGGGTCGGGGCAAGGACCCTGGGTTCCCTTCAAATTTATTAGTCTAGTGTTAAACAACAGTAGTGACTGTTTTAAAAAGACAATCATATGTTGGACAGAAATGACTGAAGTTTTTGGTTTAAATAACTTTTACTTCCAGTAGGTGTGCCCCATGAAACGGCACGATAAGTAATTTATACACCTTAACACAAAGATCATTCAAGGTGGAAAACCCCCTTGGGTAGGGGTCAAATGAAGTTGCTACAACCTTCGTTGTATGATCCTTAATCCACCTGGAAGGTTTGTTTGAGATTGGATATGTAACGACCAAATCATCGCGGTCAGACAGACAGAGACACAAAGATACAACATTGTGTATTTTAGAATGAGGATTTCGTTTCTACGATGACAGCGTTTGTGAAGGAGCTGAAACGACAAACATTATTCGCCACCTTGTGTTTGTTTTGTCAGCAATCGTCTTCATAAAGTTTCAACGATGATGTTTCGAGGCCTTTGACCATATCATCCTGAATACACCTGAACTCATCCTATTTCAGAAGATAGGTACATTAGGTCCCTGTTAGTACCTGAATGGGAGATGCTTTGTTTTCCTTCAATGACAAATAGTAATTTCTTATTTTTTTCATTGTAAGGAAATGCATTCTTCATTCCCCTTCGTGTTTATGATTGGAAAAAATACGTACGTGAGTTTGTTTGTGATGTTCCTCAATGTGGTTTCTCTATTGCTAAAATATACAAAAGTGCCTCTTATTAAGTATTTATCTGTTTATTTTTGTATACATAGTCAAGGCTCTTGGAGCGCTACAACACAGAAGGGATCAGGATGTAACATAACATAAGGAATAGCAGAAAGAGAAGGGGGGAAACTCCGACAGCAGAGGGGAGAGAGAAAATAAATGGAGACGGACAACAAGGGATTGATGCACTTTTAAGATTGAGGGTTAGCGGAGGATGTAGAGGGGTGATAACATGGATACAGAAGCAAAATTTGGAGAATGGGGGTGGTTTAACAAGGGTAGAAAAGATGATGGTTTTGGATGAGGGATAACATGAGATGGTTGATAGGAAATAATGAGATTGAAGTGAATGTCAAAGTTGCTTCCACAGGTAGGAAAAATAGGAACAATGGAGTAGAGGTGAGCAGTGATTCTGGATTTTGGAAATTTCACCTGAAGTCGATTACTGTGTTTGTGTTTGTAAAATGACAGGGTGCCCAGAATACCTTATATCAGGTGGGTTAGGGAAGCACAGTGGGCCCCACTGTTGGAAAAACAATTATAGAGAAAATGAAGTTCGAAATGATCTTTCTTTTTTATTAACCTTCGGTGAGATGGAGGGAGAGGTGTTGTATCTTCCACTGGTAGGAAGAGTGAAGAAGTGTTGCTGTATGGAAGAGCAAATCTGATCTTGATCTGAGATACATCACCGCATCTGGCTCTCCGATACAACGTCACTATATTTTGAAATATAATTTCACTCTTGAAATATAATATCACTCTTACTGGAGTTACTGAATTTGTATAAGTTTGGCGAAATTCCCCCATTGGATTTACTTTTGAGTTTTCACAACATGAGTGTTGAAAAAAACAAACTATTTTGGGAAGATTTTCAAACAAGTACAGATACATTCAAAATACACTGCCCCCATGCCAAATAAATAAATATCATCCTCCAGCGCAGCATTGCCGGGGAACCTTAGAGTTGGTATTGGGAGAGAGAGGTGCGCAATAATTGATTGACTAATTGCATAATTAAAATAAAAAACAATAATCATAAAATAATTTCTTAATCAATTGGATAATAGCATACCAAAACCACCAGTGTTTCATCCGAAGCTGTAACTGTTTGAAAATTAATGAAATAAGTCATTAATCAAAAAAAAAAAGTTGATTAATCAATAAATAATAAAACGATTAATTGATTCATGTATAAATCAAAAATATCCATTATAGCCACATCACATCACTGTCGTGTCCAAATATCAGCTTCATAGCTCAAAAGGTGCCTGAGATATTGACCAGATGAGAAAGAAAATATATAAGTGATTAATAATGAAAATATATTAATAATAATGGTAAAATAATTAAATATTAATGAATTTGCTAATAGAATACCTAAACCACCACTGTTTCATTAGAATATGTCACTTAACATTTTTTTATCAAGTCATTAATTGCATAATTAAATAATTCCTCGATTAATTGATTAATCAATAAATCAAAAAAACCCTTTACAGCCAAATCACTTGGACATTGTCATGTCCAAATATCAGCTTCCTTGCTGAAAAGGTGCCTGAGAGATTTCCCAGATGAGAAAGGAAATATATAAGTACTTCATTAATCGATAATAATTAAGTAACTCATCAATTAATTGATTAATCAAAAAATAAATAAAAAACTTTTTTGCCAAGGCACATGCTCACCCAAATTGTGCCCAAATGTCAGCTTCTAGCTCAAAGGATGGCTGAGATATCGCCCGGACAAACAAACAAGAAAACAAGAAAGAAATCGGAGTGAAAACTGGGTACTCCCTTTCAGCGTGCGTCATTGCCGGGTCCCCTTCGGTGCCCGGCAACCAAGTCATGCAGTGCCTCGAAATGGCATAGGAAAGGAGCGGTGTCAAACAAACAAACAACCGGAGTGAAAACTGAGAACTCCCTTTCAGCGTGCGTCATTGCCATGTCCCCTTTGTTGCCCGGCAATGATGTCATACAGCGCCTGGAGATGGCATAGGAAAGGAGCGGTGTACAATATGAACCGAGCATTAATTGCCAGGATCTGGGAGGTCATCGGATCGAATCGCGACGGTGTCACACAAAAGATTTAAACATGGTACATATGGCTTCCTTGATTGAGCAACAGCATTAAAAAGGATATATGATGGTCAAACATGCATAGGTTGATCATAATAGCACAAGTTTGGATGGACTGAATGGCCTCCTCCTGCATCCAAGTTCCTTGTAAGGATCTCATATTATAACATTTGGAAAAATAGGAAGAAGGAGTTGTGGGAGAGAACAGTTTATTATGTTAAATGGACAGGCATAAAGTGTTTAATCAGCAAATCAATGAAATAATCTGATATTGAAATTCTGTAACATGGTACCCAGTGGTTGAAAACAAACACAAAACAAAAAACAAACAAACTAACATAGTTACTTACTTGGTGCAGACTGGAATCGGAGGATGTTTTTCCAGAAATGGAAGGGATTCGAGAATTGTTATATGTAGAGGAAAGATTCCTCCTAAAATGAAATCTCCATCTGAAAACATTCCTTTTAGATCGCTTCCGATGAAAGGTTTGCAAACTGCTCCACAGACAAAAGGGAGATGAACGAAGAGTAAAATTGCTCCCAACATTGTTTCTAATGTGAGTGAATGGGAGTGTACAAAGCATCTATTTTTATACTTATCAAGCCACACAAAGCATTTAGTTAACATCATTGTGCAGATGTTATCAATTTCGGTAAAATTATCGGAATTACAAATGATAGAAAAAGTTATCCCATGGACAAATTATATTATGGAATTTGTATATTGATGTTAAATCGTTTAATAAATGATACATCATTTCGAAAATGGTTTATACTTTAATGACATTCAGAAAATTACTCCACATAACGATCTTCTACTAGCAGAGTAACCACCCATTGGGTGGGTAGAGTTTGCGCATTACTTGCTGAAAAAAGTATAATCTGTGTTTTGCAACAATACGATAGATATTTGTGTAATGTGCATCTAAAATATTCTAGATGGTCTAATCTATAAATGATCTAAACGTCGGGTACATGCCTGCAGTAGTTTGGGTCTAAGAGGTTTCAGGGGTCGAAAAGGTCTACGCAGTATAATGTTTAAGGGTCTAAAGTGGCTAAAATGTATAAGTGGTCTAAAACTCTAAATGGTTATGGGTCCACACTGTCTAAAGGTGTCCAAAGCTGTCTAACAGGTCAAAATGGGCTTGAGAGTGTAAGGGATCAAAAGGGTATTAAGGTCGAAGGAGTCTAAAGGGATTCAAGGGACATAAGGTATGTAAAGGTTTAAAGGGCCTGCTTTAACATGGACCCTCTGCACCATGATCAACATGAAAGGTTAACAAACTACTGTGTTCAATTTCATCTACAACGTTACCATTCCCCAAGTTCACCCAAACTAACCGAATTTTGTGATGGCATGCACGGGAGGGAGAATGATGGAAAAAGTTTCTTACCTTTATAGAGGATTATTAGCCCCCATTGGGCTTAGTCCGAAACGGGGCATTGTGGATTGGGTCTCGTCCATCCGTTCATGAGTCCGCAACCATATCTCGGAAATGCATGGTCCGATTTTGTTCAAACATGGCATTAGCAATACAGTCACGTGAAAAAGTAAGTACACCCCATGTAAAGTTTTGACTTTTTCAACATATTTCAACATACAGCTATTTGATCTTCATTTCAACAATATTGATAGATAAAGGTGAGATAATATAACAAATTTCATGAAACATTTACATTTTGTAGTCCATTGTATAATTTAAATAAACATAAATGCAAATTTCGCATGTGGAAAAAGTAAGTACACCCTTGGCTCCAATAGGTGGTATTGCCCCCTTTCGCAGAAACAATGTCAAGTAGGCGTTTCTTATAACTGTCTACCAGTCTCTGACATCGACGGGGAGAAATTTTTGCAGAATTATTGCATGTTTACTGTGGCCAAAATAGCTCTACCTTGGACTCATCTGTCCAGCGCACATTGTTCCAGAAGTGCTGGTCTTTGCCTTGGTGTTCATTGGCAAACTTTAGTATTGCCCTGATGTTCTTTCTGGACAGCAAAGGTTTCCTCCTGGCACACTTCCCATGTAGATCAAATTTGTGCAGCCTCTTTCTAATGATAGACTCGTGCACTTTGACATCAACAGTGGCAAGAGCTACCTGTAGGTCCCGTGATGACATTCTGGGGTTCTTAGACACTTCGTTCAGCATCTTGCGGTCTGCTCTCGGGCTGAACTTGCTGGGGCGGCCTGGCTTGAACAAGTTGGCAGTTGTTTGGAATCTTCTCCACGTGTAGATGATCTTCCTGACAGTCGAATGATTGATTTCAAATTGTTTGGAGATCTTTTTAAACCCCTTCCCAGACTTGTAGGCATCTGTAACCTTCTTTCTGAAGGCCTCAGAGAGCTCTTTTGATCTCGGCATGGTGACGCCACACACTTGAACAACAAAGAGCAAACCAAACGAAATGTCTGAAGTATAAATAAGACAGGTTCCTCCAAGATCCTCTCTAACGATGTTCTAATCATTTGCCCCTGAGCTGGTGCACCTGATTCTAATTTTAGGTATTTTAAGTAGTGATAAATTTAGGGGTGTACTTACTTTTTTGCACATGCGAAATTTGCATTTATGCTTATTTAAATTATACAATGAACTACAAAATGTAAATGTTCCATGATATTTGTTATATTATGTTGTAGGGGTTGTGGATAACTAGAGGGCGAGTCCCTTTGCAGCTTGATCAAAGCTCCTTTATTCCAACAGAACTAACACTATCGGCACTCACACATCTTTTATAACGCAACTCACTCTTCAGGGGGCGTGGCTCCAACAACCGAGCACACGCCACGCCCATACAATCAATAGCTCCACTGGTCCCGTGCCTGTGGATTATGTCCCAATGGGGTAACCCATACATGCGCCCCCCCCCCCCCCCCAGAATTCACTCGCACAGGCAATATCCGTATTCGGGGGTTGAGGCAACCGAGGGGGCTGGTATAGGTCCAAGTGAGCTGGCTTGAGGCGGTCCACTGAAAGGTGGTCTGGTTTGCTGCCAATTTCGACCACGAAGGACTTGTCCACGGGCTCCAGAATGCGGAAAGGCCCGTCGGAAGGCACCAGGGCCACGTTCACCTGGTCAAACCGTCGCTCGGGGCAATGCACCTTCGAGCGTTGACACTCGACGCAGGTGTTGGCCCAGTCGCACACATCCTTCCTGAGCCCATGCCAAACGAACTTCACCACCACCAACTTTAGCGACGCCTTCCTGCCCGGGTGAGAAGGACCCTGGCCGGCATCGAACACCAGCCGTCTCCAGCTGGTGGGTACGACGGGGCGAGGCTGACCCAAGGAAACGTCGCACAGTAGCATGGTGCCCGTGTCCTTGAACGGCACGTCAGACAGTCAAAGCCCCGTGACGGCCACCCTGCAGGCCTGGACCTCCGGATCAGCGATCTGATCGGCCGCCATGCAGGTGTAGTCGATGCCAAGGTGGACCTCACAGACTATGGACCAGGAGAGACAATCAGTGACCGTATTATCCTTCCCAGCAACATGTTGGATGTCCGGCGTGAACTCGGAAATGAAGGAGAGCTGGCGTTGTTGATGGGCAGACCACGGCTCTGAGACCTTTGCCATGGCAAAAACCAGGGGCTTGTGGTCCACAAATGCCGTGAACGGGCGGGCTTCCAACAGGTAACAGAAGTGTCGGACAGCTAGGTAGACACAAGGAAACAACCATTATGGTATAGAGGCCGTTAAAGATGTTGAGAACTTGTATTTGTGGACAAAAGGACATGCTAAGGAGCTTCCAAGAGACGGTACATTTGAGCGAAGCCGAATGGAGAGATTAGGACAAGAATTGGAAGCCAGGAAGAGACAGAACCTAACTGTAGACTGGCTGGCATTCCATCATTGGGATGTTGAGTCCAGGAAGTGGGAACAGCAAGAAAGGATAACGGACCTAGAACATAAACTAAAGGAGATACAGGATATATTGGAGGAGATAAACGCGCAAATGCCCCTGAATGTAGGAATGAAAGTGACATTTGCCCCACCCAATTCCAACCTGTCTCCCCAAGTAGAACGGTCCAAAAATCTTCCTATGATCCAACAACAAATCAGAGACCTGATAAACAAGGACGAGATAGGCTAGGTAGGCCTGAGAGAAAGGGTTACAAAGACCAGTGTTTTAATTGTGGGGACATGGGACACTACAGACGACACTGTCCGTATTACAACAGGAGACAATTTGGCAGGAAAAACCAAGATAGAGGGTACCAGCACTCACTCGCACCTCAGACAACGGCCAGGTCTCCGTTGTTGCAGACCCCAAACGAGGATTGGCCTCAACAGACTAGATTCTCATCTAAATCCTATAACTATACCAAGATGAACAAATGGCTGTGCTTCCTATGGCTGCAAAATCCTCGGAGCAAGAATGATCCATTTTTGCTTATTAGCAATGTAATAATTAATTGATTGAATGCCGAAATTGGGTTTAGGGAACATCTTGGGAATTTTTTTTTTGGAATTTACAAATTTTGTAAAATTGGCTTATGAATTTTTTGGGGGAATCAAGTGACGAGAGTCACATGACGATCAGGTGGGAATATTTGACTATTGTTTTCACATCCTCTGGCATGTGAAGGGGTGTGTTGTTAAATTTGGATAATTTATTGTGGGAGACAAAGGGTGATTTCAATGTGGACATTGTCGGGGCTTTCTAAAAAAATTGACTGTTTGTATTTCTGTGTTTCTAAAAAATTAAGGGACAGACTTTATGAAATTGACACCCATCCTGTTATGAAAATAATGGTTCAGCTGCAAACAAGTGTACATAATGCATGAGTTTGTGTATTTTTTTTTCAAAAGATTGCTGAAAACAACAGCTTATCTGTCTTGAAATAAATAACATTATATGGATGGGATAAAATATCCAAGAAATAAAAGACATAATTTGATTATAAACAGTTATCTCATTTGAAAAAGGCAGGTGGAAATACAACTATGTATGAATATGAGTTTTACCAATTAAAAGGTAATGATATGTTTTTGGGAGGAAAATTATTCAAATTTGTAAGGGATCTTACACGGACTTAGCAGAGTACTCCACTCACGGATTTTTTTATAGATATATATAAATTTGGATTTTATCAGCATGTAAAATTGTGCTGTAGGTATGTATGTGTATTAGGGGTAGATAATATGGAAAAATAATAGTACAGAAAATTTTGCTGAATTGATAAAGGAAATGTAACACCAGACTTGAACGTATATTGATTTTCATAAAACATGGATTTTACGAGAAATGAAAGATGGAAAATGGAAACGAACAAATCAGATTGTGCAATAGACAAAGTTGGTTGATTTTATTAGTTATTAACATAATAAAAATAATGGGAAAAATCTGATTGAGTGACATTTTGGTAATGGTATAAAATTTCATGGAGAAATAATAAATGGGAATATTCAGCCACTATTGTGAGCTTTTCAATGGAATGTATTGTGAATCTCAAACCAAGGGACAAACATGAATGTGCTGTTACATAGTTTAACAATCAGAAGGTGATGTTACATGTACCTGCAACATATATTTCAATAACTTGAGACACCTATGTTTGCATACTGGTGTCATTGGTACTCACTAGTTGCATATAAATGGAGACAAGAAACAGCGAAAGGGGAGTAACACTTCCTTGGATAGTTTCTACATCATACAAAGGGTCTGAATAAGCAGTGGTTTGTACACATGTGGTTCACTATATAATCAGAAATCCCAGATTTCATATCTGGTGGAGGTCTCATGTGGAAGTATAATTGCTTGGGAGATAAAAAGATACTGCATGTACACAGCAACTTTTACGGCCATAAAGGCCAAACAAATTGGGAAAAACTGTAATTGGATATGTAATTTACAGATGAGTATTTGGCAAATAAAAAAGGAATTTATTGATTTGGAAGATATTTCCAAAGGTCTATTAAAATGTTACAATATGACAGTTGGCAAGGAAAACCATTGAATGAATATAAGATCTGTATATATATATGTATATATTTTTTCCAAAGCATAATAAATAATTGTAATTGGAAATAGTTTGGTGGAGGCTCGGTTAAAAGCTGTGGTTACAGTGCGTTGGAACAAATTAATTAATCATAAAATGGTGATGAAAACAGAACTAAATGTGGATTAAGATCAGGAGGATCTTTTTGGTAATTTGAATAAAGAGATCAAAATACTGAATCAAGTAATGGCACAAATGAATAGAGTAGAGTCAAGATCACAGCATAAAAGAAATGTTATGAATTGTGCCAGTTTTATAAGATCAATGAACTCATATCACCACAAGTTACAAACCATGAAAATTAATGTGATGTATGGCACCATTTGAAGATCATATACTAGTAGTAGAAATTATTGAACTAATTCCTCATGTAAAAAAAAAAAGGAAAAAAGTGGGGAATCTATGATAATGAATACATTATGCATAGTTTGTGTGGAATTAGATATTCCTGTTTGTGATTTTAATCATATTTACTCATTATTAATGAATTTATTTCTCTTTGATTAGCATTACAAAAACTGCATGATTTAAAAAAAATTCAAACTATGTTAACCTGAAAGCAACTTTAAATGCTATTCCTAGTTTTGTCGTGAAAATACATACCTGATTTGGAAATTATCCGTGTGAAGCATGTAAATGAATATAACATTTTGAATGTGTTGAGGAAAACAGCAAATTGTTAAATGTGAAGCTGTTATAAGATACACATGATTAATTAAAACATGGTAATTTCATGTCAAGATGTACCCTACCTGATCCAGAGTGTGGTGAAAGCAGATTCAGATGTGGCTGAGTAAAGGATAAGACCAGATCACATCTCAAATGGAGTGATAACGGCTTTGGGAAGAAGTCCGTAAAATAAAATTTGTGGCTAAAAATGAAGTTAATCTTGGCATACACCCTCCTTCTCAAAGAATGATAAAGACACTTTCCTCTGTATTGTTGGAAACGGATGTTCACCTTCACCAAGGAAAATTCATGTGAACATTTGCCTGGATCACATTGCAATGCATGGAAGAAAGGCTGATCACTTGCTTCTGTTCAAGTGTCTGGAACATTCATCACGTCAGCAATTGTTGGATAACAACATCTTACCTGCAACTTCGACTGGATGCGATGACCCTGATGTCATTGCTCCACCAACTTCCGGGGAACCAGCGTGGAGCTGTAAGTGGATGGCTGTGCTTCTTTCTCTACAATGGGCCTCCATGACTCTGCTGATTGTGCCTGACATGAAACCCTATGCGAAATAGTGTAGGTGCTATGAAGACACCAGAAGAAAATGTTTCATACTTGATTTTCAAACACAAGTGATCAGCCTCTTCTTTTTCAAACAGATGTTCAACATTCATTCTGCAGCAAAACGCATTCTGGAAGTATACTTGCCAAATGTTGCAGATGTTTTATATGGAATTATGTGGACAGTATTATTTAGAAAATGGTGAAAGGAATGAAAGAAATAACTGTGAAAATGTTTATGGTGAACTGCAAATTGTTGTGCATTGGAAAAAGGTGAAGTTTGTTTGTAGAGATATTTATGATGCAAATCAAATGAACTGAACTATCAACATGGAGGGAGTCGACGAACAAAGGAATGTTTTTATGATCAGATTCTTCCAGGATGATGGTGTATGCCTTAGGTATTGAGAAATTGAATTACCAAATTTTTGTAATTTGAGTACCTTTCAATTGGTGTTTAAATTAATTGTTTAATATAAACAAAAACAAAAAGTGAGGGATTGTAGAATTATAAAGATTTCTACAGGCAAAGAGTAGGTGAGTTATCGCAGGCATCCCAATTGCATTGCATAGACATTATTCGTTGATTTGAGAACTAAAAGTGTTCTCAAAGCATTCAGTCTGAGCAAGGGAGTGAATATGGTACAATACGACAATTTGCCATCTGTGAGCTGACCTTTTTCACCCCTGTGAAAAGGCATAGGGATAAAATGTTGACTTAATACGGGCCAGAGTACAAGACCCCATTATCTGTGATTGAGTGCAAGGAGCAGATTGTTGACTCAGCCCGGGCTTAAGTGCAAGAGTTAATTATCTGAGAGTAAATTTGGCAGGGAACATTGACTTTGCCGGCTCGAACAATGACCTTTTCCCCCTTTTACTGTGATAGCCATGAACCTCTTTTACTTGTGTAAACCTCTTAGTGTGCTCTATGAGAGGAACCAGATGGCTCCGGTGCCAGAAGGACTGCCCTTTCGCAGAACTCGTGATGACCCCAGATTCCACCAGGATGAGATCAAAGGAAATGGGGACCATATAATGGACACTGTGCAAAGTTCGGTCAGAGAACTTCCTGGGAGTCGACGCGTCGTGCCGTGTTCCTTTTTGTGTATCAGTCGGATTTTCTCTCTGCAATGACTGGATAAATCTGTGAATAAATATTTTGAATAAAGTAACGCTTCTTAATTCTTACATCGAGAAGTCTCTGGCAAGACATCTTTAAGCTGCTTTGAGAAGCTACAACACAATGCAAAACCTTTCTGCACTAATTTCATTTGTGTACATTCTCAATTAATTCTCAATTTTCGTTTACTTTTCCAAATTCACCAATTTGCATGTGATTTCACTTTTGAAATTTTCCTTTCCCCCTGACAATTCAGGACACGCACACAATGGGCACAACACACACAAGGGCTGTCCCACATTCCTACTTTGCATGATTGCAGGTGGCACCTCATTGGGGGAGCCTGCAGCAGCAGCTCCCTCACCTGGCCCAGATGACACCACCTGCACCTAATCTGCCACAGATGCACTGGGTGACGCAACAGGTGTGATCGAATCAGGGCCATGATGCTGAAACATATAAGGTACACATGTGCCTCTAACGGGCATACCTGGTCGACTTTTTGAATAGGAACTCCCCATTCTGACACCAAAATGAATCTCTCCAGCAACAATGCAAGAATCTTATCTCTGCACAATATTTGCAGTTCAAACCTCCAATCTTATAAGAATCACAAGCACAATGTACGCAAACCATTACCACGTACGAGATCTATGACCAAAAATACGAATCGAATACCCCAAACATCAACTACAGACTTTGCATTTAATATGGAATATTTTTTTGTGGGGGTGAACTTACTTTTCAAGATGACTTAGAACCAAAAGTTCATTGGAATTATGTTGAAATTATTCTAGATTTTGTTAATGTGACCTTTAAAAGAAACAAAAACCACATTTGACATTTCGAAGCAAATAAATTGATCCTTGAAAGTGATGTAAACTGATATCGAACTCAATTCACGGACAGTACTGTGTTAAACTTCTGTACGTTTTCCAGAAGTATCTCTTTATTTTGCACATTAGCCAAAAAAAAATTCAACAAAAACAAAAGCTAAATTATGACTGGGATTACAGACAGTAAAATTACAGTTCAGTACTTTGTGGAGCCCCCACCAGCATTCAGGAGAGCACGTACACGTCGAGGCATGCTGTTCACGAGATTTGCCAAGGTTTGGACAGGAATCGCTTGCCATGCAGTGACAATAGTCTGCTGCAATTCATGCACAGAGGTAGGCTGCTGGACCAAGTTGTCGATTTGACGCGTTAATTCTGCCCACAAGTTGTCTATCGGATTCATATCCGGGGACATGGCAGGCCACTCCATATGCTCTACACCACAGTCAGCAAGAAAGTGTTGGATCATGCGAGCACGATGAGGCCGTGCATTGTCATCTTGGAAGACAAAGTTTCCTCGAAAGGCTGCACGAGCAAATGGAAGCAATGTTTCTTCCAGAATGACCCTGTACTTTAACTGGTTCAGGTTTCCATTCAGAACAACCAGGTCATTTTTGTTCCCTGCATGAAAAGCAGCCCAAATGGTCACCCCACCACCTCCAGCTTGGACTCTTGGCACTATACAATCTTCGTTGTGGGCTTCATGCACTTGTCTGTGCATTCGGACGTGGCCATCTTGACGATAGACCAGAAATCTAGACTCGTCACTGAAGGTCACGTGATTCCAGTGTCCTGGCTGCCATTGACGGTGCTCTCTGGCCCACTACAATCGGCACTGGCTGTGTTGTCTGGTCAGGCGTGGCTTTCTCAGGGGACGCCTGGCACGATAGCCTGCTTGAACCAGTCGTTGGTTGACTAGCCTTCTGGATACAGGCACATTTGTCAGTTGCTGCCACTCAACCCTAAGCCGATTAGCTGACTTGGTATGGCCATTGCAGACTAACCGGTGCAGCTGGCGATCATCTCTCCTTGTGGTTCTGCGTGGACGTGCTGGCCTCGGTATTGAAGTAGGGACACCCCTCTGAGCATTTCGTTTCAGGATCTTTGACACCTGACCTTGAGTGATGCCATACTGCCGAGCAATAGCACGCTGTTTCATGCCAGAATTTCGTAAAGCCACCACTCCATGACAAACAGCATTGTCAAGTTGACGGACCATCTCCAGAGGAAGCGGCAATAACTTTTGTAGACATGCAGCAGTTGTTTTCCACTAATACAGAACGCAACAACCCTTATATACCCGATTGTGAAGCCAATCGTCAAATGTACCTGTCCTTACATTTTGTCACGCCACCTGTGATATAATCCTGTTATTGACTTCTTGCTGCGAAAGACAATCAGTGACATGGTTCTTTAAAGAAAGATATCACGGAAGGGTAAAATAAACTCACCAGATTGATATACTGAGTTCAGAAAGTAAACCCAAGTCAAGAAAAAAAAAATATTCCATATGAAATGCCAAGTCTGTATAAACCCAACCAGAAATTGTACATTTCCAGATCAACCCAAATCATTAACATCAAATCAGGAAAAATGCAATTCACCACACAAACAACCTTCCCACCACACACAACACAATTTAATACTGCAAGCAATTCACTGACACCAGATCCAGCTGGATATCAGCAACCAAACTTAAACACACAACTGTCACCTACTGTGACAAATAAACAACAAAATCATTTCACACCACAAATCACTGTTCACAACCCCTTCTTCTGCAGTAAGAGTAGGTTTGTGACACATTTTAACCACCGCTACGAGATGCGGACAACCTGTGTTTAACCAGCCAAAACCAGATCAAATCAGATCTGTCCTAACTATCAAACACACCAGGGTATTTCATGTGATCAAAGTTCGGTGCCCACACCGAATCTTTAAATGGCCTGAACCAGATAACACACACCATTTCACACACACTATATCACACACACTAGGGTTATTCCAATCGTTCAGAGCCCGGTGCGCCCAAACCAAATCAGATCACACATCACTGAACATTACACCTCAACTGGCGAGAGGGTTTTACACCTGTACATAATAAAAACGACTGTAAGAACAAGCAAACAGATAAACACACACTATACACAATACACGGTCATTTAAAATCAGCAATTGGTTCTTTATACGTTGCCAGGCGACGTGGAGAGAGGAGTGAAGAGATCATAGAATGCGAGAGGTGAAGACCATTAATAATCAGGGTACAAATTGACCTTTCTTACCTTCAATCTCAATCGAACTGTCAGCATTCACCTCCACGTACTCTGTTCTCCCTTCCTCACTCCAAGCTGCCTTGCTTCAGTATCCTTGTCGAATGGTCGCCATTTGTTGGAGAATTAATTAATTTAGCCTTGAATAAAACTCATTGACTCATTGACTCAATAACTAAGGTCCAAACTTGTTTCAGAAGACTATCGGCTGATTTTAATACAACGTGGGAGTTCTCAATTCACTTTTACAAGGTATTATGAAACACTCACTTCAATTCAAAGTAACACCTACACGAACAAAAATAAAATCATCATGCAGGCTCAACACGCTACATTCAATACAGGCAACTGGACTGAGAACCTCTCCGACTTTCTATTACACGGCTATTTATGGTCGAAGATGAAAGCGTGAGAGGTTAGGAGAGGGTCAGTGAGGAGAGATAACATTTCAGCAAAGCAGTACATTTGTGATTTCGCCATTCGTTGGATCCATCCATGGCAGGCAGCTCCAGGTCGTTATCTCTTTCTTTTTGGCCAGGAGTGTCAGATAATGATAAACAGAGATTCTAGCTGTCTTGCAAAATAAACAGACCTTACTGCCCCTTCAAGATAACATGCTAAGTGTGAGGAGAACATCTGGTTTGTCTCAATCTCCAGTCTGGAGAAAACAAGGTCACAAGAGTTCAAATAATAGGGTTACACATTATTGTTACAAGATTCAGTTCCATAAATTTAGATCTTTAATATATATATATATATATATATGTGTGTGTGTGTGTGTGTGTGTGTGTGTGTGTGTGTGTGTGTGTGTGTGTGTGTGTGTGTGTGTGTGTGTGCGCGTATATGTATTGCATGAAGAGTACATTTATTTGTTATACAACATTTGAATAAAAGGGACTATTTCTTTTTATTCTCTAAATGGGCTTACTTGACTGTGAGCCTCTGAAACCTGACAAGCCTGCCTCTGCGTGTGAGCTTGCCGGCCCTGTCCGGACTGTAGAATTGTTAGAACTTCATAGAATACGGTTAACACTGATTAATATATGTATTTATGAAGCTTAAATGTTTGCAATTAAAATTTAAGTGTTTGCAACAACAAGGTTGAGGTCCCGGGAAATCCACTCGATTTACACAAATTACGTACGCAATAAATTTTGCTTCCACACCATCAATCAATACAGATCCAGTCCAATTCGCAGAGGAGCTGCGATTGATTGTGGAAATGCAATTACCAACTACAAGGGACATGGAAATACTTCTGAAATGGCTAATTCCTAATGCCACAATGTTGAGACAGCTAATGCGAGATGTGCAGTGGGTAGCTGCAGAACCTGGGAAAGTAGATATGGACAAGGTACCAAAAATGGCACAGATAAATAGATTAATAGAGGCCATACAAGAGCTGTCACCTGTGACTGTCTGGAATAAAGTGGTCTTGTGCAAACAGAAAACTGGAGAAGACTGCTGACTATTTGGAAAGTCTGCGAGATATTTTCCGATTACATTCGGGAATAGGCCTGGCACAGATTGACAATGCCATAGAACCCCTTTTTATGAATGGCTTGTTGCCAAAACTGAAGGGAGAAGTGGAAAAACAGTGTATTTCTTGGGAAGGAAAGACAATACAAGAAATATTGACTTATGCTTTGCATCATCAGCGCATCCAGGCAAGGAACAGCACTATAAATGCCAAAAAGTTGATGCAACTACAGACCCAAGCCTTAATGCATGCGGAACAACACAGAAAAGTTTCTTATGAATCACGAGAAATCCAGAGGCCGAAGTGGCAAGGACGAAGAAGAGAACAGAGGGGAAGAACAGAAGATGACAAAGACCGGTGTTTCAAGTGCGGAGAATTGGGACACTGGAGATAACATTGTTTGTATTCAAATAGGAGACAATTTCATAGGGAAAAACAAAGAGCAAGGGTACCAGCAAGTACCAGCACATCAGACAAATGACAGGGCTCTGTCACTGAAGACCCCAAATAGGGGCCGGGGTCAACAGGCTAATTGGTCTGGAAAGCCCTTTTGATTAGACCAATATGAGCAACTGTCGAGGCTTCCTTTAATTGCAAGGTCTTTGTAGCAAGAACCTAAGTTCAATTTGAAAGTAAGCGGACGAGAGGCTCCTTTCCTAATCGATACAGGCGTGACATGTTCTACATTATGACAAGCAGGTTTTCCAAATGAACCACCGTCAAGATTACAGATAAATGTTGTGGGTGTATCAGGGGTTCCCATAGCCACACCCATCATGAAGGAATTACATGTTCAAATAGGCCCATTGAGTGGATATCATACCTTTCTTTTTGCAACTGACTCTCCAGTAAACCTAATGGGAAGAGATTTATTGTGTATATTGAACTGTACTATCACATGTAATGAAAACGGAGTGTACCTACAAATGCCAGAGCACTCTCATGACTTTGTTTTTGATATGCTGCAAAGAGTAATAGAGCCAATAACGCATCCATGGGAAATCGATGATACGAAAATGGCAGAAATTTTATGCGACAGTTTTAGGACTCTGAGGGATGAAGTGCCCGATGTGCAGGAGTGGGTAAGTGACCACCTCATCGACTCTCTAAAATGGGAACCTGATCTTCACTGCATGGCATGTTATGACCCCACAGGAGAAGAGGTATCCTACTCTGAAGACGCTTCTCCACATTTGGATACAAGGTATTGTATACACCTGCTATCACTGTGGGTAGGAAGACAGGGAGTAGGCATGTCAGTAAGCTTGACGCCAGATCAATAACCCCTGTGGAATCAACCTGAAATGACGACCCCACACATCACCCTAGCGGTGGCAAAAGGATATGAAGCAAAGGAAGTTGTGACAATGATAGCAACTTTGAAGCAATGTAAAGAGGTGGGATATATGGGAGAAATTCAGCAAGTTCCACTTCATGACTTAAACGGGGATGGGTTTTGAAGGCAGCTGGATGAGCAGGTGGTTTCGTATATCTTCGTCATGATTGATGAACCATCTGAAACTGACAATGTTGGGGTATACCTACTCAGCTCCAAAACCGATGGTGAGCCAGGCCCGCTGGATCAAATACCAACTTGTTCATGGACATCACATCCGAATGGTGTGGGACGGATAAAAAGCATTGCACCTGTGCGGATCACGGTAGATTAATCTAAACCGCTGCCTAGAAAATGGCAATATCCACTACGACCAGAGGCAATAGCTGGTATTGCACCAGTAATTCGATCTTTGGTGGACCAGGGAGTTATAGTTCGCACTGATAGCATGTGCAACACTCCTATCTTGCCTGTGAAGAAGCCAGGCAAGACCACCTGGAGATTTGTGCAAGATCTTCGAGCAATTAATAGTTGTGTCATTCCAGCCTATCCTGTGGTCCCCAACCTGATCACCATACTTTCAAGCATCCCATGTAATACAAAGTTCTACTCTGTAGTGGACTTGTGTTCAGCATTCTTCAGTGTACCCATTCATGAAGATTCACGCTATTTATTTGCGTTCATGTACAATGATCTACAATATACAGTCACGTGAAAAAGTAAGTACACCCCATGTAAAGTTTTGACCTTTTCAACATATTTCAACATACAGCTATTTGATCTTCATTTCAACAATATTGATAGATAAAGGTGATATAATATAACAAATATCATGAAACATTTACATTTTGTAGTCCATTGTATAATTTAAATAAACATAAATGCAAATTTCGCATGTGGAAAAGTAAGTACACCCCTACATTTACCACTACTTCAAATACCTAAAATTAGATTCAGGTGCACCAGCTCAGGTGCAAATGATTAGAACATTGTTGTAGAGGATCTTGGAGGAACCTGTCTTATTTAAACCTCAGACATTCAGTTTGGCTTGCTCTTTGTTGTTGAAGTGTGTGGTGTCACCATGCCTAGATCAAAAGAGCACTTTGAGGCTTTCAGAAAGAAGGCTATAGATGCCTACGAGTCTGGGAAGGGATTTAAAAAGATCTCCAAACAATTTGAAATCAATCATTCGACTGTCCGGAAGATCATCTACAATTGGAGAAGATTCCAAGCAACTGCCAACTTGTTCAGGCCAGGCCGCCCCAGCAAGTTCAGCCCGAGAGCAGACCGGAAGATGCTGAAAGAAGTCTCTAAGAACCCCAGAATGTCATCACGGGACCTACAGGTAGCTCTTGCCACTGTTGATGTCAAAGTGCACGAGTCCACCATTAGAAAGAGGCTGCACAAATTAGATATACATGGGAGGTGTGCCAGGAGTAATCTTTGCTGTCCAGAAAGAACATCAGGGCAAGACTAAAGTTTGCCAATGAACACCAAGGCAAAGACCAGAACTTCTGGAACAATGTGCTCTGGACAGATGAGTCAAAGGTAGAGCTATTTGGCCACAGTACCAGAAGACATGTTTGGCGAAAACCAAAGACAGCATTTGACCACAAGAACCTGATACCAACTGTAAAGCATGGTGGTGGAAATATTATGGTTTGGAGCAGCTTTGCTGCATCAGGGCCAGGGCAGCTCACCATCATATAATCCACTATGAATTCTTCATTGTACCAGAGGGTGCTTGAGGATAATGTGACGCCATCTGTCAGCAAGTTGAAGCTCAACCGAAGATGGACCTTGCAACATGACAATGACCCTAAATATACCAGTAAATCCACCAAGGAATGGCTGAAAAGAAAGAAATGGAGGGTTCTGGAATGGCCAAGTCAAAGCCCGGATCTAAATCCCATCGTGATGTTGTGGGGGGATTTGAAACGAGCTGTGCATGGAAGAAACCCCTCAAACATCGCACAGCTGAAAGAATTCTGCATGGAGGAGTGAGCAAAAATTTCTCCCAGTCCATGTCAGAGACTGATAGACAGTTATAAGAAACGCCTACTTGAGGTTGTTTCTGCCAAAGGGGGCAATACCACCTATTAGAGCCAAAGGTGTACTTACTTTTTCCACATGCGAAATTTGCATTTATGTATATTTAAATTATACAATGGACTACAAAATGTAATGTTTCATGATGTTTGTTATATTATATCACCTTTATCTATCAATATTGTTGAAATTAAGATCAAATAGGTGTATGGTGAAATATGTTGAAAAAGTCAAAACGTTACATGGGGTGTAC
Source organism: Myxine glutinosa (assembly GCF_964187855.1). Taxonomy (NCBI): domain Eukaryota; kingdom Metazoa; phylum Chordata; class Myxini; order Myxiniformes; family Myxinidae; genus Myxine; species Myxine glutinosa. Next base: position 213,866,742 of record NC_136263.1, read on the forward strand.
TTACTTTTTCACGTGAATGTACAATGTACATGGACTTTTACTACAAGGGTACACAGAGAGCCCAACCTTGTTTTCGCATGCTCTACATCAAGACCGCAGTGACTTTCAATTTCCTGGAGGTTCGGTGATGGTACAATACGTTGATGATCTTCTCATATGCTCGACTTCAAAGGAAGCATGTGAGCAGGACACTGTTGTACAGCAGTGACACTGCAGTGACAGCACTAGCAGAGAAAGGGCACAAAGCCTCAATAGACAAGTTGCAGTTTTGTAAAGAAGAGGTGAAATATTCGGGGCATATTTTGAAAGAAGACACAAGACGACTTTGCCCTGAACATGTGAAGGCGATAAGAGCACTCCCAAAACCTATGACTGTCAGGCAGATGAAATCTTTCCTGGGGACAACAGGCTTTTGTCATCAGTGGATTGCTGAATCCACATTACTAACTCGTAAACATCAGTTTACCAAGTAGTGCAAATCCTCTGAAATGGACACCAGAGGCTGAACAAGCTTTCAGGACATTGAAAGATGCTTTGGCATCAGCTCCTGCTCTAGGACTGCCATATTATGAGAAAAATTTCTTTCTCTACTCACATGAAAAAGGAGGGTTTGCCCAATCAGTGTTGGCACAAAAACATGGAGGGAAAATGCGCCCCATAGCGTATCACAGCACTAGATTGGATGCAGTAGCACGAGAGTTTCCACAGTGTTTGCGAGCAGTGGCAGCAGCGTCGTCTTCAGTAGAAGCCACAGATACGATAGTCCTGGGTTTTTTTTTGTATACTGAATCGAGGCTCGTGAAAGAGCTAACATTTATTTCACAAACAAATCAACCAAACAAACAAAATATATAAAAAGAGGGAGCGGAAGTCAAAATGGGGAGAGAAGGGGAAGCACACAAACACAACATTAGAGAGCAGGGAGATGTGTGGGAGGGAGAGGTCTTGGGGGGAGGAGGTGTGGGAAGGGGGGGGGGGAGAAGTATAAAACACAAGGACAACAAGAGGACTTCCAGGACAGAAGTTGGAATTCCAAAAAAGTGGATTTGGGGTGAAATTAGCGAGGGTAGAAAAGATCAAGGTTTTGGATGGGGGAAGATAAGAGATGGTGGTGAACAGCTGTGTTAAAGACCTGGAGGGTGGAGTGGGATTGAATAGAGTGAGGGAGTTTGTTCCAGAGGTGGGAGAAAAGAGGATGAAGGAGTGAAGGTGAGCAGAGAGTCTTGACTTTGGCAGTTTAACCATAAGAGGGTTGCAGGCAGATCTTGTGTGACCTGTAGGAATATTTGGGGGACAGAGCCCAGAGAGAGCTGGGGGGGGGGGCAATGCCAGAGAGGAGTAGGTAGCAGACAAAAAGACCACCAACCTGCCTGTGGTGAGTGAGTGAAAGGCCCTTGGAATTAGCTTCATCGCGGGAGATTCCAATGATTCTGAACGCTTTGGTTTCAACAGCATGTAGACGAGCTAGTTGTGAGGCAGGAGCACCAGCCCAGAGGGGAGAGCAGTATTCCATTGAGTTGCGGATGAAAGCCTTGTATGTGATGAGGAACTCAGGTGTGCCAAGGAAGGACTTCGCATGACGGAGGATGCCCAGTCGGCGACTGGCTTTGGAGGCCAGATCTGAAATGTGGTTTTCCCAGGGAAAGATCATGGCAGACAGTGAGACCCAAAATCTTGAGTGACAGAACTTCTTGGAGAGGATTATTCAGAAAGTGGATGGGAGGGTTGTCCAGTCGGTCTTTTCGGCGAGACATCGTAAGAGTGTGAGATTTGTCAGGATTGAAAGACATGTTCCACTTGTTTGCCCAGTCTGTGATTTTGTTCAGGTCTGCAGAGAGTGAGGAGGCTGCAGACTGCCGATCTGAGGGATGAGGAATGGAGCAACAGAGAGTAGAGTCATGAGAAAAGAGATAGAGAGGATTTTCAAGAGAGTCAGAGAGATCATTGACAAAGACCAGAAAAAGCACGGGGCCCAGAACACTGACTTGGGGAACTCCAGCCTGAACAGGAAGAGAAGATGAGAGAAACCCATTCAGGAAGGAGATTTCCATCTTTCACTAGCGATTTTCACTAGAGAGGAAGTCCGCTAGCCATGCGTGGAGATTTCCATGGATACCAAAGGAGGAGAGTTTGGTGAGCAGCGCGGGGTGCCAGAACGTACCGAAGGCACGTGATATGTCAAGGGAGACAGCTCTAATTTCCTGTTTGGCATTGAGGACCTCCCTCCATTGTTGAGACAGCAGAAGCAGCATGTCCAGAGTAGAGTGACCTGGTCTGAAACCAAATTGATGATCAGAGATCAAGCCATTGAAGAAGAGGAAAGATTTCATATCTGAAGCAATGATGGATTCCATGACCTTACTGATAATTGGGAGAAGGCTGATTGGTCTGTAGTTGCTCGGATCTGTTTTTGCACCTTTTTTGTGCAAAGCGGTGATGTAGGCTGATTTCCAAGCAGATGGCAGATGACCTTGAGCAAAAGGGAGGGTGAAGAGAACAGAGAGAGGGAGTGAAAGAGCGGAAGAACAGGAATTTAGGACCCATGGGCTGATGCCGTCAGGTTCAGTTGCAGAATCAGAGTCGAGGGTTGACAGAAACTTTTCCACCTTGTCAGGTGGAAAGGACACATAGTCCAGGAGCAGCTGCGTATGACTGGGTACGGTGGGTACAGAAAGGGATTTCTTTGGGACACAAGATTTAGAGGCAAACACAGTGTTGACGCATTCAGCTTTTTCATGTGCGGAGTCAGCCGTGTAGCCATTTGAGGTGAGGGAGGGGATGGAGGGGTAACAAACACCAGAAACAGATTTGACCAGATGCCACCAGGATTTGGAAGAGGGAGACAGATAAGAGAGTTCGGTCTTGAGAACGGAGAGATATTGTTTCCTGGCTCTCCTGAGGGTGGACACACATTTGTTTCGGGCTTTGTGAAAGGAAATGAGATTTCCTTCCGTTGGATTTGCTTTCCAGGAGACGAAGGCAAGTTGTTTCTGGGCAACAGCCTCACCACAAGATTCCTTGTACCATGGACGGGAGGAAGGGTATGACAACTGAAGACGAGATGGGATAAATCTGTGCATGAGAGAGAGCAATTTACTTTGGAAGAATTCCCAGGATGAGTTGATGTCAGAGGCGGTAGAGATGGGAGACCAGTCCAGATGATTGATGGCTGCTTGAAGACCGTGCCAGTTGGCGTGAGTAAAATTCCAGGCTCGTCGACGCTGAGGAGGCTCTCTGACAATGGTCAGAGAGATGTCCACTTTAACAAGCACATGATCAGATGAGCCGATTGGAGCAGAAGAAAAGCAGCATACATTTTCAGGGAAGTTAGTCATAACCAAGTCCAGAAGAGAAGGTGCTCCGTTGACTGAGATCCGGGTTGGATTTTGACAGATTGTGTCAGTCCCAGTGAGTCGCAGAAGTCCTTTGCTGAAGAGCCATGGCTGGTGAGAGAGGTACCCACACCCAGCCAACTGGAATGGTGACAATTGAAATCACCACATATGAGGAAGAGAGAGTTGGGATGGGTAGATAGAAGTTGGTCCATATTATCAGACAGCGAGATGTAGATGGAGTCATCACTGTTTGGTGGATGGTACAACACACATATGAACAAAAGGTGGGAGCGAAGGGGAAGCCGTAGCCAAAGGTATTCCTGGGGGTGAGGTGGAGAGAGGGCAGTGCAGGGTGAGTGAGGAAGAGTTTTTTTTTTAAAGATAGCAACCCCACCTCCAAGACGAGGCTCAGGTCTATCATACGAATCAGTTATAGGACTAAATAGGATGTTGAAGTAATACCCTCTTACGTGACTATTCAACAACAAATGAAAGGGTTGATATGTGTCTCCCGACCCCAAACCACTAAGAATAATAGGTTTGTGGGACACTCCACATGCCGCTATTTTAATTACGAAGTGGGCTGGATGAGATTGCCTGTCCCATTAGGAATAAACGGCTCGAAGATTTTAACTTTGTCATGGGAAGGTACTTGGGCAACGGATGCTACATGGACATATAATAATACATTGTAGCGGTTACCGGAAGCATGACACAATCACTTTGCACCGGCCGATGACATAACCAGCGGGCGGTTACTTGCCCGGACTCGCCCGGACGTGTCCGGACTTGCCTTGCCCGGGCGGACTCTCGATTCGCATACCACGCCCCGTTGAGAGGCGTGGCTGACTTATTTGCATACCACGCCCCGCCTGAGAGGCGTGGCTTTTGTGTGGTGAACTTTTGATATAAATTGCTGCCCGTGCTAACCGGCTATTCAGTGCTTTTGAGTTCTTTCGAGTTGAGCTAAAATAAATAGCTCAGTGAAAGTTCGTTCCTGGTGTTGTCCATTTTGTCCGGCTTTATCGTGCGAGCATAGCTCTACAACATATTTTATATGTGGACACAAGGCGTATCCGTATCTCCCGCAGAGATGATCAGGATAATGCTTTCTCGGTTTTGTACTCCCGCACATGCGCTTGTTGACAAGGTCACCAATGCATGCTCTACTTTCAAGGTATAGAAGGACCATTACATTTGGAGAATGGATTGGGATGGTAATATTCCCATTTTATGGAACCTGGAAAGCAGGACGAGAACTTAGAGAAATGGCATTGGCTGTGGAGAAATTGGCAAGTAAAACAGCCAGTGGATTGGAATAACTTACGAATGAGCTGGCAGCAACAAAAACTACGGCATTACACAATCATATATAGCATTAGATATGCTGTTGGCAGAAAAAGGAGGTACATGTGCAGTGATTGGTACAGATTGTTGTCGATACATACCTGATAATTCAGAGGAAATTTATAACATAGCCGATACAATAAGAAAGGAGGGAGCAAAATTTCATGATTACACAAAAGGGGGTGCATTTGTATGGTTGGAAAATGTATGTGGAGGAGTGGCAGCTCAAATACTCCAATACTTATTTGTTGGATTGGTAATTATATTAACAATAGCTTTGGTGGTGGCTTGCTTGAAAGCCTTGGTGACAGTGTGTCTGAACAAAATAACTAACCACGAAAAGGTGCAGAGAGAGGAACCAAAGGTGAACTCAAATGAGGAAGACCTTTATGGTGATTTGAATAGGGAAGTTAAAAGATTGAACCAAGTAATGATCCAGATGAATAGAGTAGAGCCCGCATAACAAAGCAAAAAGAATGAGGTTCTATGAGGTGAGGTGAAATTCATAATAAATGTTATGAATTGTGCCAGTTTTATAAGATCAGTGAACTCATATCACCAAAAGTTAGAAACCATGAAAATTAATGTGATGTAAGGCACCATTTGAAGATCAAATACTCGTAGTACAAACTATTAAACTAATTCCTCGAGTAAAAAAGAAAAAAAAAGTGGGGAATCTATGATAATGAATACATTATGCATAGTTTGTTTGGGATTATATATTCCTGTTTGTGACTTTAGTCATATTTACCTATTATTAATAAACTTATTTCTCTTTGATTTGCATTATGAAGACTGCACGATTTTAATTTTTCCAAACTATGTTAACCTGAACGTAACTTTAAATGCTATTCCTAATTTTGTCGTGAAATATATACCTGATTTTGGATATTATCCATGTGAAGTATATAAATGATTATAACCTTTTGAATGTTTTAAGGAAAACAGCAAATTGTTAAATGTGAAGCTGTTATAAGATATACATGATCAGTTAAAACATGGTGACATCATGCCAAGGTGTACCCTACCTGATCCAGAGTGTGTTGAGAGCAGATTCAGATATGGCTGAATGAAGAAAAAACCCAGTGAACAGCTAAGAAATGGAGTGATAACTGCTTGGGAAGAGTGCGAACAGTGAAATTTGGCAAGATATGTGATTACGTGTGGCATACACCCCCCCCCCCCCCCCTCTTTGAAGAATGGCAAAGGCATCTTCCTCTGTAAGATTGGAAAAGGATGTTCACCTTCACCAAGGAAATTCATGTGACCATTTGCCTGGATCACATTGTAATGTGTGGATGAAAGGCGATCACTTGCTTCGGTTGGGTGCCTGGAACATCTAACACGTCAGCAATTGTTGGATGACAACATATTACCTGCAACTCACTGGACGCTTTGACTTGATGTCATTGCCCCACCAACTTCCAGGGAACCAGCGTGGAGCTGTAAGTGGATGGCTGTGCTTCTTTCTGTACATTGGGCCTCCATGACTCTGCTGGTTGTTCCTGACATGGGCCATGGACAACTTGAACACCATGGTCCTAACATCACTATGGATGCACCTGTCATCTCTGTTTCACATCTTGCCGGTCGACCAACATCACATCAACACTTGCTGCCCACTCACGATGAGTGAGGAGGCAAGTCAACTACAACTGGATGACAGCTTGTTCAAAATCTACTACAGCTAATGGCAAGAGTGGCAAGGACACTACATGCGGAGCAGGACCAGTTCACGACCTTGACCATTTATCATGATAGCGGAAACCCTCTGCAAAATAGTGTAGGTGCTATGAAGATACCAGAAGAAGATGTTTCATACTTGATTTTCAAACACACAAGTGATCAGCCTCCTTTTTCAACAGAAGTTCAGCATTCACTCTGCAGCAAATGCATTTTGGAATCCTAATTGCCAAATGTTGCAGATGTTTAACATTGAATTGTGTTGACATTATTATTTAGATAATAATAATAATAATAATAATGCATTTATTTTATATAGCGCTTTTCAGGAAGCCCAAAGACGCTTTGACAGAGTGCAAAACATAATGCATAGCAAAACATAAAAACAATTGCAAAAAAAGAAGAATCAATAGGGAAATATTCAAAGCACAAAGGAGGGCGAAGGAGAGGAGATAGTCAGGGGTTAGATGCTGTGGGTTAAATGTTGAATGCAGTGTTGAACAGGTGAAATTCTGTAAGGTGAAAAGTGATAATGGTGAAATTAATAAATGAAATAACAGTAATAATGTTTATGGTGAACTGAAAATTGTTGTGCATTTTGCAAAAGGTGGAGTCTGTTTGCAGAAATACTTGTGATGCAAATGCAATGAATTGAACTATCAATAATTGAAAGATTGACAAACGTTGGAATACTTTTTAACGATCAGATTCTTCTAGGAGGACGGTGTATGCCTTGGGTAGCTAATGGGAGGGTAGACATCCAAAAATGGTAAATTGAAGATCCTTTTAATTGTCCCATAAGAAGGTGAAAAACGGAGGAATTGTAGAAGTCCGTTTGGACTTCAGAATGAAAATTGATAACTCAGCTGGATTGTTCTGTTCTGAACTTTTGACATAGCAGCACATCTTTAAATATGGATATTGGTTTGTAGGATTAATTAGAGCCATAACAATATTACATAATCTTTAAATATGGATGGCAAAGAAACTGTATTTGAAATTATGGACCATGGGTATTCTTTGAGCAATATGGAGAGTGGAGCTCATGTTAACTGATCTGGTTGGCTTGGGAGAGAAGCTTGTAGTGACTTTTTGACCTGCTATAAACAGTTTGCTGGCTAAAGTTCTCTTATCTCAGACTCGCACATTCTTTCAGTCTATAACTTGTGAAATGATGGGATACATCTGGATCTGGCGTCAGCTTGTCTAGGAACTTAATGAACTATGATGACCTTTTAAGACCTATCTGCTCTTTCTCCTTTGCACTAAAAAAATCCACACAACTATATAGTCGACAGAACGCTCCGAGTGAGGAGAGAACCTGTGTGGATGTCCACAGTGTGTTGTTGTTAATGAAGTGTATGTGACTGTAATCTGTTTTAGCAAGTATTAAATAAATTGTCCACAAGACAGCGAAAATCTCTGTCTCTCAGTCATCTTATTGAGTAGAGAAAATAGCTACAACAACAGGAATATAGCTATTCATAGCTATGAAGATCAGCCATATTACCATTTGTAGATATGAAGCTTTATTGTACAGAAATGGAGCTGTTTGAGGCAAGGCATACTTGAGTTGAATGGACAAAATGGTGGAATTAAGGCCCCAAGTTTAGGACCTGAATGCAGGCTGACCAAAGGTTAGCCAAAATTGTGGTCAAAAACACACCCAAACAGCCAGTCTTCATTCATGCAATTCGTTGGAGGTCGGTAGTTATGCATGAAAAGTTTGGGGCCGCTCGGTTACATGGTTTTGGAGTTATTGAGGAGACACACACAAACACACACACACACACACACACACACACACACACACACTAGCTTTTATTATTCTAGATTTCCTATATATTAACGACACACAAAAAACTCACAAGTTTATTCATGAATTTCACAACATTATCATGAATTTTCTAATCATGACTTTTTATAATAAACATACAAACAAATGTTTGCTGCTTTGTAGTGATATGAAGGAAGTACAATCATGAAAAAAATTGAAGACTGTCAAAAATACAGTGGAAAATCTAAGATTATTTTTGTCTGCCATTTTTAAAGATCACAATATAGCACACAGGTGCAAAGGTACATCCAAGAAATCCATAAAAAATAGCAAGAATAGCAAATATCTCAGTGATAACAGAAAACTTTCCGTGTGTGCTGTAATAGGCTGGGACAAAGGCGAAGGAGACCATAAAGAAGAATAGCATGCTGAAGATGATGAACTTAAGTTCTTTTGAATTTGGGGCCTCATTCTTGCCTTTCAGAGCCATTAGTAAGCAAGAGGTCGACATGACACCAAGGTAGCACAAGACACAGGCAACCCAGAATGGGGATGCCCCAGCACACTCTAAAACGATAGTTCCTGCATTGTATTCCAGGTTTTTGTGCCTTTGTGGTTTCGCCAGCACTGCCCAGGCCAAGCAAAACACAATCTGTGGTAATGAACACAGAACCATGAGGACTTTTGGCTGGGAACATTGCACTGCCCGATCCCACGTCTCTGGAACTGAAATGAAAGAAACCTAAAATGGGCCTTGCTGGTAAAAAATATCCACAAAGTATTCAATACACCAAGGGGTCCTTTTGAATAACAAATATATCCGTTACATAAACTGAATAGGTTGTTACATAGTTACATATTATCTTACTGATAATTAATCAATCAAGAAAGTTCTGGAGGATTGGAGAATAGCAAATGTAAAAACTATGAAACAAATGATACAAAGAGGAATCAGAAACTACATTTTGAAGTTATTTCTATTATATTAGGTGAAGATATGTATGTGTAAGAGTAGACAAGAGACTACTTGGAGACCTTTCCTGATTTTCAATTATGTTCAGTAATGGTTCGAATAATAATGTTGAAAATATTGTCCTGTATATTGTACTCGGTGAAGACCGGGAAATCACGAATAGCCAAAGCGAGCTTAAACCGCAAAGGCGACGATCAAATGCGGACTCGTGATCTATGCAGAGAAAGAATGAAGAAGAAGAATCTGGAAAGCCTTACCTGGTGGGATCTCGCCTGGCAGTCTTCAACCTGCTAAAAGTAACACAAACGGGAACGCGTTTAAAATGTACATTAAATAATGAAAGGCTTTATTGCCACGGATGCCGATAACAAGAAAAATCCGACTATAAAACTAAAACCTAAATGGAGCGCTCCCTCACCAGACGTATAACACAGACACAGGAGAATATAACCGAAAATAACTATGTGTGTAATGTGTAACTTAGCTCAACAAGCTCGGGGTCTCGTCAAGGATTGTCCAACTACCGTCCGAGGCCCTGGCATCGTTGCGCAGGAAACGCGCTTGTTGGAGCGAAGGAGGCCTCACTGGGTGACCTACTCGCCCATGGCTTGTCATGCTCCAGCGGCAAGCCGTGCTTGGACGCTCATCGCTCGCATGGAGAACACAGCCATTCATCCACGCTCTTCCCCCTTACGTCCAAACGAACAGGGGAACGAGGAGACGATGCCGGCACACAAACGCTTGCACCGAGGTCCAGAAGATCAAGCAGGCACAAGAGCGAGAAGGTGCAAAGCAAGAGAGGGTCCAGCACAAGAGAGGGAAAATGTCAGTCTCTCAGCTCTTTTTATCAATCCCTCATGACATCATCTGCCTCTCTCTACCAATGCCCGCAAGCCACCACTACTGTCTTTTGCCCTCCACCAATGCCCGCAGGCCACCCTTTGACGTCATCGGCGGGCCCTGACAATCAGTCCTCTGCTTCCCTCTCAGCCTTCCTTTCACCAATCCGTGGGAAGCTACTTGCCCTGACCCTGGCCAATCACAAGTCCTTCCTTACTCCGTTCTTCCCATTGTTCAACTCCCGCCCAATAGCAAGTCACTTCAATAGCGAGTCCACTGGCCAATCAAGAGTCTCCAGGGCGTTCTTCGGCCTGCTTGAGTGATGCATGCCTGCCAGGCGGGATTGTGAGCCTTGGTGCTTGATGCCTGCCTTCAGGTTGGGGTTTATAGTTATTAATGCATTAATTAGTGTACTAATGGGCCTGACTAGTGTCTATGTGCAGTGCCATATGGGACAGCGGATAAATCACAAGGTCTCATACACAGGGGAATTAACATAATCCCTACACTAGTTGACAGGCCCCATTCCTCTTAACGGGGATGGATATACACTTAATCTGACATTCAGGCTAAACAGGTGCCTGACATGTACATCGAAGTGGTTCTTTCTAACCACGATCATCGGAGCACCTACCTATGCAGATCTACTTGAATCTATATATCACCACCCCAAAATTCATAACAATATGAAGAACCTAGAACTAAACCGAAACTCTTGGATATTCTGGAGTTAATTCTGTTTTAGATTAAATGTTTATCATGTTCAATCCAGAACTTCATTGTACCTTTTCTCGACAGATGTCAAAGTGCAACGAAGAGATACACGATAGTGCCATGTTTGCAACTCCATTAACATGGTATGCCTCAGCACCTGGATCCTTTGTCCCATGAAACGGCCGGATGGTTTTTAGCTCACCTGGAACGCAGTTCATTGGAGCTTAAACAATGGTGATGGATGGTAAATTTTACAAAATGGTTACTGGTAATTCATCAGATCCAGAAATGGTGTTATGAACAAAAAAAAATTATTTCACATATTATGTGACCCCTCACTCCTCTCCACCTGACACTTTCCTCTCTCCACCCTCTCGCCTCTCCAATCCCACTCCTCCCCACACTCCCCTCCAATACTTCCTCACACTCCTCTCCAATCCCTCACATTCCTCTCCAATTCCTCACACTCCCCTCCAATCGCGCCTCACTCTCCTCTCCAATCTCTCCTCACTCTCCTCTCCAATCGCTCCTCACTCTCTGCTCAAATCGGCCCTCACTCTCCAACTCCTTGCTCCTCACTCTCCAACCCCTCGCTCCTCACTCTCCAACCCCTAGCTCCTCGCTCTCCAACCCCTAGCTCCTTGCTCTCCAACCCATCGCTCCTCACTCTCCAACCCCTCGCTCCTCGCTCTCCAACCCCTCGCTCCTCTCCAATTTCTCACTCCTCTCCAACCCCTCGCTCCTCGCTCTCCAACCCCGAGCTTCTCTCCAATTTCTCGCTTCTCTCCAACCCCAAGCTCCTCACTCTCCAACCCATAGCTCCTCACTCTCCAACCCCTCACTCTCCAACCCCTCGCTCCTCACTCTCCAACCCCTCACTCCTCTCCAATTTCTCTCGCCTCTCCAACCCCTAGCTCCTCACTCTCCAAACCCTAGCTCCTCACTTCTCCAACCCATAGCTCCTCACTTCTCCAACCCATAGCTCCTCACTTCTCCAACCCATAGCTCCTCACTCTCCAACCCCTAGCTCCTCACTCTCCAACCCCTAACTCCTCTCCAACCCCTCGCTCCTCTCCAACCCTCCTCATCGTTGTTGCAGCAGCATCCTGTGCGAATCTGTGATCACGTTCGTCAAGGGTCTCGTTCTCCCTTCTCGTTCTTTTTCTTGCTGCATCCTATTCAAGTCTGCATTGACGTTTGTCGACGGACTCGTTTGCCCGTCTCATTCGTTTTTTTGCTGCATCCTGTTCAAGTCTGCGTTCTTCATCGACAGTCTCATTCATTTGGAAATGGAAGTTTCCACGCAATGTATGAATTGTCATATCCTCAAGAGGAAGTGTCTAGACGACTGGAAAAGGACTGTGTTAGATTAAGTAAGATAATGAGAAAACACAATGAGCCGAATAATTTAACAAAAGAAGAGAAAAGAGAATTTAAGCAAAACAATATCTGTCATATTTGTGAAGAGGAAATTAGTGAAGGTGTGAAGGTAAGAGATCATTGTCATCTCACAGGTTCATAATGGGTCCGGCTCATCAAAGTTGTAATATTAATTATAAACTCCCCTCTTTCATTCCAGTCTTTTTTCAAGACAGCGCACACTATGATACACATCTATTTATAAAAGAACTGAGTAAAACACCTGAGACATTTCAGCCATTCCTAACACAGATCATAAATACATCTCTATCACAAAAACAATTCATACATCTCACATAACTCATATCAGATTTATTAACACATTTAAATGTATGTCAAGTCCTTTATCAAATTTAGCATCAAACATTAAAAAGTTTCCTCATCTTAAATCATATTTTTTAAATCAAGAAGAGATTGAACTCCTATCAGCAAAGGGAATATATCCTTATGATTATATTAACTCGTTTGAGAGGTTTGAAGAGACACAACTTCCTTCTAAAGAAGACTTCTACAACAAGTTGAATAAAACAGATATAAGTGATAAAGTTTATACACAAGCACAAAATGTTTGGAAGAAGTTTAATATTAAGAACCTTTGAGAAACTATGATTTATATCTTAAGAATGATGTGCTCTTTTTGGCTGATGTGTTTGAGGCTTTCAGAGAAGTGTGTCATAACAAGGATTCATATAGATTCGATCCTGCTCATTATTATACAGCCCCAGGATTCGCTTGGAGTGCTCTGTTAAAAATGACAAAACAGTATTTGGATTTAATTGGTGATGTAGATAAGCTTTTGATGATAGAGAAGGCTAAAAGAAGAGGAATATCACAACTCTGTTCAAAGAGATATGCGGAGGCAAACAACAAATATCTTCATCGTTATGATACAACAAAAGATAGTTCTTACTTGATGTATTATAATGCTAACAACTTGTATGGATGGGCTATGTCTCAGGCTTTACCTTATGGAAAACTTAAATGGGTAAAATAAAAAAATTATGAAACGGTTATGCAAGATATTGTTATATCAAGTCAAAATTAATTGAATAAATCAAAGATAGGTTATTATTTTGAAGTTGATTTAAAATATCCGGAAAAACCGCATCACAAACATAAAGACATGCCATATGCCTGATAAGATGAAACCAAAGAAGGAATTGGTTTGTTGATTAGCAACAATCATTTTCTACTAAAGGAAAGCCTACAGAGAAACTACTTACTACATTATATGAAAAAGAAAATTATGTTCTACATCAAAGGAATACGAGACATTATTTGGCTGCTGGTTTGAGAGTAAAGAAGATTCATAGAGTTTTAAACTTTAAACAAAGTCATTGGCTGAAAACAAATATTGACTAATACGAAGAGAAGAACAGAGGCAAAGGCAGATTTTGAGAAGGACTTTTATAAATTGATGAACAATGCTGTGGTTGGAAAGACGATGGAAAATGTTAGGAACAGACAAAATATAAGACTTGCTACATCTTGGAAACGAGCATCAAAATTAATGAATAGACCCAGTTTTCAGAGAATAGAGGTGTTTTTAGAGAACTTTTGTGCTATTCATATGATTAAAGAGAGTATTGAAATGGATAAGCCTATTTATATAGGAACAATTCTTGACTTATCAAAATTATTAATGTATGACTACTACTGCAACAACTTAAAGAGGAGCTATGTGGTTGTTATCAATTTACTTTATATGGATACAGACAGTTTTATTTAAAAAATCAATATGGAAGATATTTATACGGATATGTCTCAGGATGTTAATACTTATGATACAAGCAATTATAACCAAAACAACAAGTTGTTTTCTACAAAGAATAAAAAGGTTATTGGAAAGTTTAAAGATTAATTGGGTGGAAAGGTTATGAGTGAATTTGTAGGATTGAGAGCGAAGGCTTATGCATATAAATATATTGATGGCGATGTTAAAAAGAGTGATAGAAAGTTGAAGGGAATAAAGAAGATAATTCAAGAGACAATAAATTTTGTTATTATAATTGTTTGATGTTGAGAAGGGAAGAGTAGAAGAGACCACTTTTAGAGGCCATTTTTCCCTGTAAAGCAGGGGTTGGCCTTCTTCGGGCACAGTGGTCCCCTTTTTGAAGCAATGTTTTGTGGCCGCATGCCCTTCTTGCTGCCAACCCTGTTTGTCGCCTTCTGCAACATATAGGGAATTACCAGTGAACTGGTACTCAATTTGCCGACCTCAGAAGGATGACAGGCTGAGTCAACCCCCCTGGCGTTAATTCATGGATCAGCCGGAATTCAAACCCACGATCCTAGGATCCCAAGCCGGCACCCTAACCGCTAAGCCAACACCAGGCTATAGAAGGGAAATGTATAAAAGGATGAATACAATAAGAAGTTATAAACATCAATTATATACCGAGGAGATAAATAAAAAGACATTTTTGATGATAAGAGGTTTATTTTAGATAATGGAATTGATAGCATCCCTTATGGATATATAAATATAAATGATAGAATCAAGCAATAACCAAACCAAAGAGTGGAGAAAAACGCAGCCTTGGTATTTAAATGGAAAGCATAACGAATGTGAAAAATATCAAGTCAGGCTTATTGAAGAAATAACCAAAAGAAAAGTAAATAAAACAAATAAGCGAATAAATTTAAATACAAATAATTTAGAGGCTCCTCCCAGAGGAGTCAACATCCTTGAATGGACAGACAATTTTGATGGTTGCCAAGAAATCAATGGGAAAATAATTTACTACAATCTTAAAATGATATGTGGCTCAGGAGGTTCTCAAACAAGGACATTAAGAGAGGTCTATCATTTCATCTCTGCTCAACAAAGATACTTGTACCAATAACCAATAACTTGTACCAATTGATGGTGATGAGTGTTATAAGAAAATTCAATTATTGCCTAAAATAAAACACAAACAAATATTCATTGGTCCACTTAGTGAGTATAAAGCAGTCACTCCTTTCCTTCGATGATGCTGAACACTGCTTTCACGGACGACCTCTTAGTTCGTTTACTCCTGTTACTGAGGAAATTGTCAAATGTACAATCCTCAAGTCAAACACAAAAACATGTGTTCTCGACCCCCTTCCCATCGATTTGTTTATTGAGTGTTTGGACACCCTCCTCCCATTTCTTACTGCAGTTATCAATGATTCTCTGACTACGGGTTCATTTCCACTTCTCTTTAAGCAAGCTCTTGTTAAACCACTTCTTAAAAAGCCCACCCTTGACCTTAACGACATGAAAAATTATCGTCCTATCTCCAACCTGTCTTTCCTGTCAAAGATCACAGAAAGAGTTGTGCTATCACAGATTAATGACCATCTAGTTTCAAATAATCTTTTCAATTCTCGCCAGTCAGCATATAGACCAGGCCATAGCACCGAGACCGCTCTCCTAAGAATAACCAATGATCTTCTGACCTCTCTTGACTGTGGAAAGGTTTCCGTTCTTGCTCTTTTGGCCTTGTCTGCCACCTTTGACCCGATTGACCATAGTGTCTTAATTCGTCGTCTTGAAATCACATTTGGTATAACTGGTACTCCCCTTTCTTGGCTGATGTCCTATCTTACTAATAGAGTGCAAACAGTTGTTGTCAATGGCCAGAAATCAGCCCCTTCTCTGCTTTCCTTTGGCATTCCCCAGGGCTCAGTCCTGGGACCTATCCTCTTTCTTTTGTACACTCAGCCTCTATTTGATCTCGTTGCAAGACATTCAGTTGATCACCACGCCTTTGCGGACGACAATCAGCTGTACAAAGGAAGCACGATTCATCAAATTGTGCCCACTGTTGAAGTGTGAGAAGGCTGTATTGCCGACGTGAAGGCGTGGATGACCCAAAACAAACTTCGGCTGAACGATGCTAAAACAGAGTCTATGATTGTAAGATCGCACAGATGTCCTCTACAATGTTCACCTCCTACCACTATTCATGTTGGTGAAACCGATGTAAACTTTGTTTCGTCGGCCAAGAACCTTGGTGTGGTTTTCGACTGTAACATAACATTTTCCAAGCAAGTACTTCAAACTTGCAAATCAGCATACTTTCAGCTGCGAAAGATCGCATCCATTCGTCACTTTCTTACTCATCAAGCTGCTCTAACTCTGGTCTGTGCCCTTGTCCTCTCAAGGCTAGACTATTGTAATTCTTTGTGCCCTCAGTTTCTCTTGGATAAGTTACAAAAGGTTCAAAACTCTGCCGCTCGTCTTGTCTGTAAGGCGAAGAAGTCTGACCATGTCACTCCGCTTCTAGAATCTTTACACTGGCTGCCTGTCTCTGCTCGTGTGCAATACAAAATTTGCACACTTTGTTATAAATCATTGTGTGGAACGGGACCTCACTATCTCTCCGATTTGCTCACTCTCTATGAACCTCGGCGACAGCTTCGTTCAAGCGACGACTCTATGACCTTAGAGCCGCCGTGCACCAGCACCAAGTCGTTTGGCGAGAAATCCTTTTCCTTTGCTGCACCTCTGCTCTGGAATGACTTGCCTTCCTCTGTTCGACATGTTGACTCTCTTTCTGCCTTTAAAACCTCCCTCAAAACCTATCTGTTTCACAAGTATTTCAAAGTCTAAGTCCTGTTTTCCCTTTGGTTTGAGGTGGGACAGAGATCGAGAGTATGTCTGTGTACATGTGCGGGGGAGGGAGGGGAGGAGGAGGGGGGAGTACACATCTGTGGGTTTTGAATGGGGAGGGAGAGGAATAGGGCAAGAGTGAAGGTGTGTCTGTGTGTGTGTATGTTTGTGTGTGTGTGTGTGCGGTGTGTGTGCGTTCGCATGATAATGTAAAGCGCCATGAGGGTAGTTTACTCTGCTTGATGGGGCTATATAAGACTCCTTTATTATTATTATTATTATTATAATCAAAAGCAGTCCCCCTCCCAAATTTCCCTTCCACCACAAGTAGTAGGACAATGGGGCGTCTTGAAAGCGCCGACTAACAGCGAATGAAGGTAGTGAGTGAGAATAAGTGTCAGCGAGTGTCTGTTGAACATCTTGAAAACTTGAGGATGGGAATTAATTGGAGGATAAAATCTCATTGAAAATCCAGTGAGTCAATAATTAATGATAATTTTCTCCATTGACTTCAATGTTAAATTTTAGTGTGCTTCAGAACCCCATTCTCCAACTACTGGTGGGGGGTATATATTCTCTATGTAAATGTGTACCATGTAGCGCAACCCTGTAGTGGTGGCAGAGGGTATTATAATTTCCTTTTTTACCTGGGCAACACTGATGTTAAGGGTCTTTGAGGTATTTTGGGTCTTTGTGGTCTTTTGGGTGTTTTGGGTGTTAATGGTCTTTTGGCTCTTCGGGGTCTTTTAGCTTTTTTTGGGTCTTCGGGATATTTTGGGTATTTTGAGTCTTTGTTGGTCTTTGGGGTTCCTTGGGTTTTCGTGATGTTTCGTGGTCTTGGTGGTTTTAAGGGTCTTGAGGGACTTTAAGAGTCTAAGGGATCTCAGCAGTCGAAAGGTTTGAAAGGTACATTCAAACAATATGTAATTAATAGTCATTCATAATTAATAGACAGGATGCAACTGGATGCAACTGGTAATTAATAGACAGGATGCAACTGGTGTTCAAACAGTGTGTAATTAATAGACATATAATGATATAATCACACAGCTTCACGGCTTCCTGGACGGAAGTACGGATGGATGTAAAGCTTCACGGACTGTGACAGTTATATATACTCGTATATACCAATAAAAAGATTGTTACGGATTTGTCACTTCCGGTGTTGTAGTTTTCATCCACTGTAAACATTTTTGATTCCATGTACTATTATTGTTGTCGTTTGAGGGAAATAGATATTGCTATTTTCAAAAGGTAAAAAAGTTAATGTTTTAAATGAAACCGGAACCGGATGACGAGGAAGAAGAGGAAGAGGAGAAAAAGAAGGCGGAGCGAGTGAGTCGGAGAAGAAGCATTGTTGCTTTGTGGTCTGGAGCGAACGTTGGTGAGCAAGAGTCACGAGTAAACTTTGGGTTTCCCAGGAAAGGGATTCTTGCGACAGAGTTGTTATCGATGTGACAGATCATATCAACCTGCGTGTCAGGTTTTTGGCGTTGGATTCCGAGGAGAATCATCGTCGGGCCGTTACGCCTCGAGAACGGGCCGTCGGCCATTTTGACTCGCGCACTTTGCGCATCGCGCAAGGTCTTTGCTTCACTTCAGCCGTTTTCACCACATTCAGACGTTTATCAGGTGTGTGTGTGTGTGTAATGTGGATTTTGAAGGCTAATTTGTGGTTCGCCGACTGTGAGCCGTGAAACGTCCATACCCGAGGGTGTGATTTCCCAGTCACCTGGAGGGCGCCTTTGTTTTCCCAGTCGCCTGGAGGGCGCCTTTGCGCAGCTTTGGCCACGTGATTGCGACTGTCATCCAAACGGGATTCTGGTCTCGATTAGACATAGTTCTGACGATCGCTGGAGCGGATAGACTTTGGCTTGAAGCCGGGATTGACTTTGGCTTGAAACCAGAATCAACTTTGGTTTGAAGCCGGGAAAGAGACATTGGGATAGTTCTTGTTTCACTAACTTGGAGCACAATGAGTTATATATTACGAAACTGATGGTACTATCATCGGATATATATTGATTGTACTTTTGATTACTATTATTGTTGTACTGTTATTCTTGTGTGATCTTAATACAATATTTGTTTGTTGGTAACATTTGGTGTGGCTTCACCATTGATATTTGACATACTAGTCAGGTTCACTATGTTTTTTCGTTCAAAATCATGGTAGATTAGCAAACCTATACATTTTTGGAAACGTTATTACATGGAAAATCTGAAAATCAATGTTTACATTTGCCAATTCCGACCAATTCGATTCGACCAATTCGACCAATCGACCAATTCCATTCGGCCAATTCGACCATTCGACCAATCGTTTCGATCGACCATTCGACCATTGGACCAATTCGATCGATTCGATTCGATTCGATTCATCGAATTCGATTCGATCGACCATTCGACCAATTCGATTTGCCAATCAATTTGACCGACCTTTGCTTGTGTGGAACGGACTGTGAAAACGATGCGGACTATATTGTCGGATACGACACACAGGACAGTGATGACGAACTCTAAATGGCATATTCTGTAATCGTGTATGTTTGATGCCATTGACTGCCTGTGTATATTTTGTCATTGACTGCCTGTGTAGATGTGAAGTTATACTGACTGCATGTGTATATATGATTTTGCTGACTGCCTGTGTATGTTTGGTGATATGAATTATTGTGACACATTTTGATGTTATTAACTGCCTGTACAAAATGATAACATGTATTTGATTATGCAACTTATCGCGAATATAAAGACAGTATTTTGCAATTCAAAACCTTTGATTCGTGTCTTACCATTCCCCATAGCACTAATTTGATACTTTCATTGGATTCCTTGTCCCTGAAAATATAGGTTTAGTAAATTTTTAAAAGTTTTGAGGGTAATTAGAGGCAGAAATAGAACAAAATATGTATTTTACAGTGGCCATTTGAAAATCCAAAATTGCCGCCATACAGGTATCTCTCCAAATGTAAACATTGATTTTTAGTTTCCTTATGCTATAACCTTTCCAAAAATGTATAGGTTTGCTAATCTACCATGATTTTGAACGAAATATAATTTATTGACATAGTGAACCTGACTATACAGAATAACACATTTTTCTGCCGTGACTCCTCTCGGGGCTCGGAGGTACACCGTGACCAGGGGTTGGGGAGGAGCACGTAACAAGATGCTTATTTAGAAAAAAAACTAAATCAAACCGTGTTTGGAATTGCGCCACGTTGAACTGCAGCTTTGCACCTTTCGCTGATTTCCTGCTTGATTTTCACTTTCATAGAAGACGTCGTGAGTGAAAGGTAAATAAAGGTAAATATTTGTCGTTGCTGTTCAGGTGCCGCGTTGAAATGTGAAATTTGTAAACAATTCGACTGTCCTCTTTGGAGACTGCTTATTCGTCGGGTCTACTCAAACTTTATTTACATTTCTAGAGGTAGCTTGAGGTGCTCCAGGCGAAACTAAAGCAAATCTGGTTAAAAACGAAATCACATCATTTTGTGTATTCTGAAGTTAAACATAACAAATGATTACACACATAG
Source organism: Myxine glutinosa (assembly GCF_964187855.1). Classification (NCBI taxonomy): domain Eukaryota; kingdom Metazoa; phylum Chordata; class Myxini; order Myxiniformes; family Myxinidae; genus Myxine; species Myxine glutinosa. Next base: position 213,886,951 of record NC_136263.1, read on the forward strand.
ACGTGCAGACAAGACGATGCTTTTCCTGTGCCGACAAGATGACGCGTTTCCTGTGCAGACAAGACGACGCGTTTCCTGGGCAGGCAAGATGACGCGTTTCCTGTGCAGACAAGATGACGAGTTTCCTGTGCAGACAAGATGACGCGTTTCCTGTGCAGACAAGATGACGCGTTTCCTGTGCAGACAAGATGATGAGTTTCCTTGGCAGAAAAGATGACAAGTTTCCTGGGGAGACAAGATGATGCGTTTCCTGTGCAGACAAGATGACGAGTTTCCTGTGCAGACAAGATGATGAGTTTCCTTGGCAGACAAGATGACACGTTTCCTGTGCAGACAAGATGACGTGTTTCCTGTGCAGACAAGATGATGAGTTTCCTTGGCAGAGAAGATGACAAGTTTCCTGGGCAAACAAATGACGCATTTCCTGTGCAGACAAGATGATTAATTTCCTGGGCAGACAAGATTATGCATTTCCTGTGCAGGCAAGATGACGCATTTCCTGGGTAGGCAAGATGATTAGTTTCCTGTGCCGACAAGATTATGCATTTCCTGTGCAGGCAAGATGATTAATTTCCTGGGCAGACAAGATTATGCATTTCCTGTGCAGGCAAGATGACGCATTTCCTGTGCAGGCAAGATGACAAGTTTCCTGGGGAGACAAGATGATGCGTTTCCTGTGCAGACAAGATGACGAGTTTCCTGTGCAGACAAGATGATGAGTTTCCTTGGCAGACAAGATGACACGTTTCCTGTGCAGACAAGATGACGTGTTTCCTGTGCAGACAAGATGATGAGTTTCCTTGGCAGAGAAGATGACAAGTTTCCTGGGCAAACAAATGACGCATTTCCTGTGCAGACAAGATGATTAATTTCCTGGGCAGACAAGATTATGCATTTCCTGTGCAGGCAAGATGACGCATTTCCTGGGTAGGCAAGATGATTAGTTTCCTGTGCCGACAAGATTATGCATTTCCTGTGCAGGCAAGATGACGCATTTCCTGGGTAGGCAAGATTGCGCATTTTCTGTGCAGGCAAGATGACGTTTTTTCCTGTGCCGTCAAGATGACGCATTTCCTGGGCAGACAAGATGATTAGTTTCCTGTGCAGACAAGATTATGCATTTCCTGTGCAGGCAAGATGACGCATTTCCTGGGCAGGCAAGATTGCGCATTTCCTGTGCAGACAAGATGATGCATTTCCTGTGCAGGCAAGATTGCGCATTTCCTGTGCAGGCAGATGACGAGTTCCCGGGGCAGGCAAGATGACGCATTTCCTGGGCAGACAAGATGATGAGTTTCCTTGGCAGACAAGATGACAAGTTTCCTGGGGAGACAAGATGACGCGTTTCCTGTGCAGTCAAGATGACGAGTTTCCTGTGCAGACAAGAGGATGAATTTCCTTGGCAGACAACATGACACGTTTCCTGTGCAGACAAGATGACGTGTTTCCTGTGCAGACAAGATGATGAGTTTCCTTGGCAGACAAGATGACAAGTTTCCTGGGCAGACAAATGACGCATTTCCTGTGCAGACAAGATGACGAGTTTCCTGGGCAGACAAGATGATTAGTTTCCTGGGCAGACAAGATGATTAGTTTCCTGTGCAGGCAAGATGACGCATTTACTGTGCAGGCAAGATGACGCATTTCCTGGGTCGGCAAGATGATTAGTTTCCTGTGCAGACAAGATTGTGCATTTCCTGTGCAGGCAAGATGACGTTTTTTCCTGTGCAGGCAAGATGTCGTTTTTTCCTGGGCAGACAAGATGATTAGTTTCCTGGGCAGACAAGATGATTAGTTTCCTGGGCAGACAAGATTATGCATTTCCTGTGCAGGCAAGTTGACGAGTTCCCGGGGCAGGCAAGATGATTAGTTTCCTGGGCAGACAAGATGACAAGTTTCCTGGGGAGACAAGATGACGCGTTTCCTGTGCAGACAAGATGACGAGTGTCCTGTGCAGACAAGAGGATGTGTTTCCTTGGCAGACAAGATGACACGTTTCCTGTGCAGACAATATGACGTGTTTCCTGTGCAGACAAGATGATGAGTTTCCTTGGCAGACAAGATGACAAGTTTCCTGGGGAGACAATATGACGCGTTTCCTGTGCAGACAAGATGATGAGTTTCCTTGGCAGACAAGATGACAAGTTTCCTGGGCAGACAAATGACGCATTTCCTGTGGACAAGATGACGAGTTTCCTGGGCAGACAAGATGATTAATTTCCTGGGCAGACAAGATGATTAGTTTCCTGTGCAGACAAGATTATGCATTTCCTGTGCAGGCAAGATGACGCATTTCCTGTGCAGGCAAGATGACGTTTTTTCCTGTGCAGACAAGATTATGCATTTCCTGTGCAGGCAAGATGACGCATTTCCTGTGCAGGCAAGATGACGTTTTTTCCTGTGCAGGCAAGATGACGTTTTTTCCTGGGCAGACAAGATGATGAGTTTCCTTGGCAGACAAGATGACAAGTTTCCTGGGGAGACAAGATGACGCGTTTCCTGTGCAGACAAGATGATGAGTTTCCTGTGCAGACAAGATTATGCATTTCCTGTGCAGGCAAGATGACGCATTTCCTGTGCAGGCAAGATGACGTTTTTTCCTGGGCAGACAAGATGATTAGTTTCCTGGGCAGACAAGATGATTAGTTTCCTGTGCAGACAAGATTATGCATTTCCTGTGCAGGCAAGATGACGCATTTCCTGGGTAGGCAAGATTGCGCATTTCCTGTGCAGGCAAGTTGACGAGTTCCCGGGGCAGGCAAGATGACGCATTTCCTGGGCAGACAAGATGATTAGTTTCCTGGGCAGACAAGATGATTAGTTTCCTGTGCAGACAGGATTATGGATTTCCTGTGCAGGCAAGATTGCGAATTTCCTGTGCAGGCAAGATGACGTTTTTTCCTGTGCAAGCAAGATGACGCATTTCCTGGGTAGGCAAGATTGCGCATTTCCTGTGCAGGCAAGATGACGCCTTCCCTGCGCGGTTTATCTAACCATGTTACATGTTACACGTGATTGTCGGGAGACCGGGGAGAACTGGGACACATTTTAGGCTTGGCCATTATATGCCAACTGCTATTTAAGCCCTACACATTTTCCTACATTTAACTCATCCAATTTGAAGTATAAGGCCTTCCTTACATGAACGCACTTCATATTCACTTCAGTTATATTGCTTGTTATTTTTTCCCATTGCTTTAAAATATAGGAGAAAAAGGGTAGAATTGGGACACCTTGGGGAGACAAGGGACAGTGATCGGGGAGTATTGGGACACCATGGGGTGAGTTGGGACACCCATAAACTCCTGATATTTCCACTTTATTTCATGAGAAACTCCTGGAATTACATGTACAAGCATATCATATCCTGCAATTATATATATTGATATAAAAACATCTACAAAATTGAGAATTGTGTAAAGTAGTTGATCGTAATGATTGTCATGTTAAGTACAATTACATTGTAATGATAGAAAAAACGATGAACCTATGCATGTCTGCGGTTTTAAATGATGATTTAAAAATACTCTTTAATGTCAATGATTAGCAGTGGTTTGAAATAAGTAGTAAATTTCTTCCACCTGTGCCTACATATAAGGCTAATTTCAACGTATATCTAAACGTCCAAAGTCAACCGAAAACACAATACCACCTTTTGTGCGTGAAGTTGTCCCTTGTGATACTGGAGTTGGCAAGATGGCTTTAATGTCCTCTAGGCCAACTGGGTGCCTGTCTGAAACCTGAGGATGCACAAACATTTTGTGGACTTTTTGGCTCTTCCTCAAGAAATCAACCTGAATGTCACATTGATCATCCGCCAATAAAACCTTAGCAACATAGTATGGAGGTTTAGTGCTCTTTTCGCACATGAACTGAACAATAACAACGGAATCTTTCTTAGTATCACAAAATTCCACAGGCCCTAGATGAATTTTTGAGAAACCCTCATTTTCACTGTGCACTGAGGTGTCATCATCTGCATACATCAACACCAATTCCATGCCATCTTCATCACCCTCTGGTGAGCTTGAGGCAATGAGGCATCCTCTGCCAGCTGATTCTGTTCAGCTTTCTGTTTGACGAGCTGTCTCTTCGACTTCTTCGACTTCCTCTGCTCTCGCAATTCAGTCTCCTCTCGGACCCGCTTCATTTCTGGAGTGGATGTTGCTGCCATGGTCTTCCCTCTTTTCCTACCTCTGTTTGATACCTTTCTCTCCAGGGCCTGCAAGACAAACAAGGGTATGTATTTTTCTATGAGCGCTAAATGATTCTACTACACACTGCACGGGTGGATCCAGACTTCTGAAAAAGAGGGGTCTGGAGATGAAATTTGCAACCACCTGTTCATTTTCCTGGACAAATTCAATGATTTTCTCAACAATATATGGGGCATATGCCCCTTCCGACCTCCTCTAAATCCGATATTGAAAAATGCTATTAAAAGAGATTTGGAGATTTACATAGGAGGTCATACCTTAGGGTAACCTTGGATCTTCTCGGGTGTAATGAAAGTTTCATCACTACTGCCATTCATGGAACTGCCAGGCAGTGGCTCAGGTCGGGATGTTGCATCTACTACTTGCTGGGTTACTTGCTGGGTGTTGCTGCTCCTTGAACATTTTGACTTGGCTCTGGACGATCAGTCAGTGAAGATGGAAGAAACTCATCCTCCCTGAAGACGTTCCTGTTGAATGGCCAGATTCCTGTAACATTAAACCCTGAGATGATGTTACTTGGAGTGGCAGCCTTAAGCCAAGCGGCACCAAACAGCTGTCCCATCTGATAGATGGTTATGGTCTTCCCTGGATTTTTCATCATCCAGCTGTTTGACTCATCATTAAAAAAATGTCTTTAGGGGTCCATAGACAGACTTGTCAGTAGAAGGAAAATGTTGTTCCTGGACCACCCCTATTTCTCCATGCACTTACATGTAAATTTTTCCCTTACCCTCATATTCCTTCATTTTTTCTTATCACCTCTATTCCTACCCTTTTGGCCTTTAATGACCTTTTAACCTTTTAGTTAAACTTTTTTAGCATACCCATATAGCCATAGCCACAGAAATATCTTCTTTTAAATTCGTAACCAAAACTTTATCTTTTGGCTAAAATAAAAGATAATAATAACCTTCTTTACTTCAACCAGCATTTAACTATTAATAAACTCAAACAACGATCCTACAAATATTTGTTTATGCGGAGCAAATAATTTAATTCTCTTACAACTCTCATCACCATCTAATATATTAACAAAGTATATGTTTGAGTTTGGTTCTTTATCAAGATATTTTAACTGAGCTAAGATAAAATGGTAAACCTCCCTCAATGTTCTTGTTTGAGCGCCTCCAGTGCCACACACCATTTTTCAATTAAAGTATATATATTTTCCTGACAACTATCAAAGTTTTCCGTCCACTCAAAAATATTTCCAACTTTTTCACCCAACTCAACGATATTTAAATTAATTCTCTTATTTGTTTTGTGAACTTTTTTTTACCAGTTGCCTTTTCAATTATACCTATTTGATATTTTTCACATTCATTATGTTTACCAATTTTTACCAAGGTTGATTACACCTCCACTCTTTAGTTTGGTTGATACTTGGTTCTATCATTGATGTAATAGAAAAAAAAAAAGATAGGGACGACATTAACCATACTCGAACCTTTTCTCATAAATCTCCTCCTCACTTTTGAGAAATGGCATGTTGTCTAACTTGGATCCCTTCCCAGAATTTTTTCATTGTTTTGTTTCCTGCACACACACGCCCTGAGTTCTCCGAAACACTGACAGGCAGTTTCAATTCCCTAAACACATTATAAAAGCCGTCTTCGTTCAATTTTGAACATTGCGAATCGACGAAGATGAGTGTCAACTTGTCCGGTCTTTCCTCTGATGAAGAATATATCAACTCATAAGGATATTGGTAAGTTTCGTTTGGTATTAATCACTGTTAATGAGAGCTTTGTATGTGATTAATTATATAACTAATTATTTATTTTTCTCTTTATTACAGCAATTCAGGTATTGCAAATGACCTTCATGAGGTCCTGGCAGAGTTTCACGAACTATATACCAGTTTGAACAACCTACCTCCGAGATGGAGGTCTCTGAATGAAGTCAATGTTTCACCGTTCTTAGAAGATTCATTGGAAGGTATGATACAAAATAAAATACGTTGATGTTAAATGAGGCTGCCTTAGAATGTGTGGGTGTGTGATGTTTTGTCTGACTTCCTTCAGCGCAGTAATTTCTCTTTATTTTTGTTTGCAGTATTGACCTCGAACAAGACACAGACGAGATGTTGCCTCTTGTTCGAAACCACCATCATAGTCAACCCCTGGTAATTCATTATTCATCTATCTGACTGGCGGGAGCCAACCAATAAACGGGAGCTGACATTTATTACTTGCAAACTCGAAGATTTTTCAAGTATATTGGTCGGTTGTGTTTGTGGTTCTGTCTGCCTGTCTGTTTGTTTGTCTGTTTGTCACCGGCCTACAGGTCACATTTTTCAACCGATCTTCACGAAACTTCACCAAATGGTAGAGTTGGTCAAAAGCAAGAAGCCTATTGTTTTGGGGTCAATAGGTCAAAAGGTCAACAAAGGCCAAAGGTCACCAAATTTGCTAAAATTCTAAAATCCTCAATTTTCATCCGATTGACTTGAAATTTGAAGAGGACTTGCATATCTGGTCACTAAATTCAACCACCAAATATTTTTGAGGTCAACATAGGCCAAAAGGTCAACATAGGCCAAATTTCTAAAATCCTCAATTTTCATCCAATTGGCTTCAAATTTGAAGAGGACTTGCATATCTGGTCACTGAATTCAACCACCAAATATTTTTGAGGTCAACATAGGCCAAAAGGTCAACATAGGCCAAATTTCTAAAATCCTCAATTTTCATCCAATTGGCTTCAAATTTGAAGAGGACTTGCATATCTGGTCACTAAATTCAACCAACAAATATTTTTGAGGTCAGCATAGGCCAAATGGTCAACATAGGCCAAATTTCTAAAATCCTCAATTTTCATCCGATTGACTTGAAATTGTCAGAGGACTTGCACATCCTGTTACTGAATTCAACCACCAAGTATTCTTGAGGTCAACATAGGCCAAAAGGTCAACATACGCCAAAATTCTAAAATCCTCAATTTTCATCCAATTGGCTTGAAATTTGAAGAGGACTTGCATATCTGGTCACTGAATTCAACCACCAAGTATCTTTGAGGTCAACATTGGCCAAAAGGTCAACATAGGCCAAATTTCTAAAATCCTCAATTTTCATCCAATTGGCTTCAAATTTGAAGAGGACTTGCATATCTGGTCACTAAATTCAACCAACAAATATTTTTGAGGTCAGCATAGGCCAAATGGTCAACATAGGCCAAATTTCTAAAATCCTCAATTTTCATCCGATTGACTTGAAATTGTCAGAGGACTTGCATATCTGGTCACTGAATTCAACCACGTATTATATTTTAGGTAAGCACAGGCCAAAAGGTCAACATAGGCCAAATTTCTAAAATCACAAATTTTCATTTTACTGACTTGAACTTCTAAGAGGATTTATATATATGGTCACTGAATTCAACCACCATCTATTTTTGAGGTCATCATAGGCCAAAAGGTCAACATAGGCCAAATTTTTAATATCTTCAATTTTCATCCGATTGACTTGAAAATTGAACAGCATTTGCACATTGAGTCACTAAATAAGGAAACTAACTTTTTTTGAGGTCACAAGGTCAAAGGTCAACTCAAGGACAACCTTCCCAAATCATCATTTTTCATCTGAAAAATCGTCACTTTTCATCCTGTTGACCCGAGCTTTGATCAAGATTGTAAATTTTAATCTTCATGAAATGGACAATTTGCTGTGTCATTGGAAAACCTTTGGAGGGGGGGGGGGGGGTGAGCGGTGGATTTTGCAAGTATCGTGCTACGCATGATGTCTTCTTGTTTATTTCTTGACAATACGATGTATCTTTTAATCATTCCTCCTAATGTTTTTTCTTTCTTTTTTTTAAACAGAATATAACACCTCAAACAAACCCTTCATTAACAGAGATGAGAGTTGAGATTGATGACCACAACCACGACCACGATCTCGATGACCACAACTTTGATTGGGATTATTATGAGATCCTACAGAGTGGTTATTTACTTCCAACCTGTGATACCCTAAATTTTCATCTCGACGACCTTGACACAAAGCTCGATTTTTTGGAGGTATGGTTTATTTATTATATATCCTCATCCACTTTACCTTCTCCTTGCTTCATCCTATATTAATATTTTCTCTCCCCTCTTGTCTTAAACAGAAAGAGATCCAAAACCTAAAGACATCTGGTGCCTTTGACTTGTGCTGGGAAGAAACTGATGGCTTGTGCTGGAAAGAAACTGAATATATACCTCAAGAAAAATGTTTTAATAATATAAAGATTTTTATGTTTTCAATAATATATGATTATATTTGCTTTGCCTACAATTATTTAATTCTTAATTACAAAAAGAGAATAAAGGAAAAAAGAAGGAGGAAGTGTGCCCCTGCCAACGACCCTTCACCCCCCTCATCTCACCCCTCCCCTCCCCTTGTGTGTGTGTGGGGAAGGTGGGGCTGGGATGAGGGGGGTGAAGGGTCAAAGGTGGGGGCACATGGAGGGGTGGAGGATGATGGGTGTGGTCTGTGTGGGCGTGGTGTGTGTGGGTGTGGGCGTGGTCTGTGTGGGCATCATCTGTGTGGGCGTGGCTTTTTTAAATTTTAATTACTGCTAATTAAATTAACTAATCTGGGTGGCGTGGATGAAATCGTATGGATGGTTGTTGTTTAATGGTTTATCAGCTTTGTTTTTTGTAATTCCTGTGAATAAAATGATCCTAATATTTCTTGTCCATTTAAATCATATAATTTGTAGGTCCAAGGGACTCTATCCATTACATCAACGATTTTAAATAATTCATTGGTCCATTTTTTTGTATACCCTTTCTCAAAATGGCTTTTCCATCTGTATATTCTTACAATATCACCAACTTTGAACTTGGGTTTTCTCAAATTAATCTCCTTTTCATATTCTAATTTTGTAAATGATTCTGACGGTTTTGATTTTGTTGATGAATGAACTCTATTATTGTAATTATGTACAATACTCTGAATTAAAGATATCCACTGTTGAGAACCGAGTTGTGTGAATTTTTTATATAATCTCTCTTTCAAAGTGCGATTAAAACGCTCAATAACAACTGCCTTTCCTTCATTAAAGGTGCTGTATAATTTAATACCCTCCCCCTTAAGAAATTTCATAAATATTTTGTTATAGAACTCTGTTCCCTTATCAGTCCATAACTTCTTTGGTTTTCTTTTACTTTTACTAAATATTCCCATTAAAGCTAACATAAGAGTATTACCCCTTTTGTTTTTCAAAGGAACAACCCAAGCAAATAAGCAAACTCCTCAAATAAATAACGGTTAAAGCATACCTGTATCCCCTATCATTACTCAATTCAATTAAATCAGCGGACCAGATGTGGTCGGTATCTTTAGAATACACTTTCCTTCTTTTAAACTTTGTGATTATAGGTTTATGCAATTCATCAACTAAAAGCTCCTCAGTCTTGTTGACATCATTAGAGCCTAATAGTTTTTTGAGGGTGAATAACCAAGAGCAAGTTTCAATTTAGCACTTATCATTTTTTTCACAATAAACCGATCAACTTCCTCTCTCAACGTAGGATTTCGTATCAAAGACAAATTATACAACATTTCTCTCTCTGCTTCATGTTTTTCATCCAATGTAGTGGTATTCTCATAATCAATATCATGCTTCATACACACTTCATCAACCCTATTTATAGGTTTAGACCAAGGTTTAGGATTGTCAGCCTCATCTAATCTTTTATCCAAGTTTGTTCCTGGACCACAGAAAGAATACCCTGGAAGGTGTAATTACCCTGGAATTCCAGATGTTGTAAATTTACTCCCTGACAAAAACTTCTGAATATCTGCTCCAGTTTTATGCTTAGAAATGAATTGACACTTTTTAGAGCCACACACTAAACATATCCCCTTTTCATAAACTCTATTATTTTTACCTTTAACATACGATATATATTTCGTATTAGTTTTCTTTTTACACTTAACACAATAACTCATTTATTTATCAGAAAAATTCCTACAGAGTACGAAAACCTTTTTGGTTTTCAACATATACATTTCTATCTTAATTTTTAAAACATAAAGAATCCTTAGCAATGCCTTCACACTCTCCTCCATTTATTTACAAATAAAACTAAACAAATTCAATAACCCCAACATCATCAACTATATGACCTTTCTCTTCTTCATGTATAGCTTATCCCTGAACTCATCTCAGCAAATTTTGAAACCAATATCTTCCGAAGTCATTAATTCTTTATTTTCCTCTTCGGTGTGTTGAGATTGATTTATTTGCCGTAATACATTCAATCTTTTATTAATCTCACTGATTTCCATCTTTTTATATTTTTCCTCCCTCTCTCTTTCCTCCCTCTCCTCCTGCTCCTTTTTCTCCCTTTCCCCATTCTCCTTTTTCGCTCTTTCTTCCCTCTCTTCAACTCCTTCCTCATCCCCAGCTAAAGTCACGTGAAAAAGTAAGTACACCCCATGTAAAGTTTTGACTTTTTCAACATATTTCAACATACAGCTATTTGATCTTCATTTCAACAATATTGATAGATAAAGGTGATATAATATAACAAATATCATGAAACATTTACATTTTGTAGTCCATTGTATAATTTAAATAAACGTAAATGCAAATTTCGCATGTGGAAAAAGTAAGTACACCCCTACATTTATCACTACTTCAAATACCAAAAATTAGAATCAGGTGCACCAGCTCAGGTGCAAATGATTAGAACATCGTTAGAAAGGATCTTGGAGGAACCTGTCTTATTTAAACCTCAGACATTTAGTTTGGTTTGCTCTTTGTTGTTGAAGTGTGCGGCATCACCATGCCTAGATCAAAAGAGCTCTCTGAAGCCTTCTGAAAGAAGGTTATAGATGCCTACGAGTCTGGGAAGGGATATAAAAAGATCTCCAAACAATTTGAAATAAATAATTCGACTGTCCGGAAGATCATCTACAAGTGGAGAAGATTCCAAACAACTGCCAACTTGTTCAGGCCAGGCAGCCCCAGCATGTTCAGCCCGAGAGCAGACCGCAAGATGCTGAAAGAAGTCTCTAAGAGCCCCAGAATGTCATCACGGGACTTACCAGAATGTCATCACAGGTAGCTCTTGCTGCTGTTGATGTCAAAGTGCACGAGTCTACCATTATAAAGAGGCTGCACAAATTTGATCTACATCGGAGGTGTGCCAGGAGGAAACTTTTGCTCTCCAGAAAGAACATCAGGGCAAGACTAAAGTTTGCCAATGAACACCTGGGCAAAGACCAGCACTTCTGGAACAATGTGCTCTGGACAGATGAGTCAAAGGTAGAGCTATTTGGTCACAGTACCAGAAGATGTGTTTGGTGAAATCCAAAGACAGCATTTGACCACAAGAACCTGATACCAACTGCAAAGCATGGTGGTGGAAATATTATGGTTTGGGGCAGCTTTGCTGCATCAGGGCCTGGGCACCTCACCATCATAGAATCCACTATGAATTCTTCATTGTACCAGAGGGTGCTTGAGGATAATGTGAGGCCATCTGTCGGAAAGTTGAAGCTCAACCGAAGGTGGAGCTCTCCTCCTCCTAACCTCCTAACTCATGAATTCCTAACTCATGTATTTGTTGTTTGCTAATTGTACTTCCACATATCTCCTTATCCTCACCAAGCGGATAATATTCTTCTTTACGAGACTGATTAAAATCATGTAGGTCTTCTAAGTTTATTGAAAAAGACCAATTATACCCTAAATCAGGCATATCATACCCCCATTTATTAATTCGCATATTAACTATATGTCCTTCTTTATAAAATTCAATTGTAAGCAGATAGTTAAATTGAATGAGGAAAGGTGTATGGTCTGCATAACCAGGTGTTGTGGTTGTAAATTTTACTTGTTTAACAAAACGTGGTTTTTTCTTTTGGAATATATATTGCGATAAATCACTTAATCTCACCAAGTCATTCACGTCAGTAGGACGCGGATAATTGATTAATTTATAAGTTGTTTTCATATTAATATTTTTACTTATACTATATTTTTGTCGTTCAGCCTGTGCCTTTGTATAATAATTTGATAAATCAATATCCTGAGGGGATTCTCCAAAGATAGAACCATCTTTTCCAACATGTCATTTATATTAGATTAAAAATAACATCATAATTTTTTTTTTTGTTGTTGAGTTTAAATAATACATATAAACATAATTGACCACAACATTTAGAATTAATTTCTTGAACTTGAAATGTTTGATAAACACCATTCTGTAAGAATTGTATTACTTCAACAGGTGGTGGCATACCATGACTATCAAAATAATATTTATCATGACTATTATGAATACAAACCCAATGAGAACCATTCTGTGTGTCTAAATTCATAATAATATTCTTTGTATTCTTGGACAACTTTGTTCATTCATCTCTCATACAAATAACCACATTATCATTTTTTAGTTTTTTACAATATATAGCAAGTTCTACATTTGACGTTGTATTCTTTCCAAATTATTTAAATCACTTATCCATTTATTTATGAGAAATATCTAACCCATTACCCCCTTTTAGTTAGTTTAACACCCGTTTGAGTGATAGAGGAAAGCATATCTCCAACCAACAATCTAGCTTTATCAGGTAGGCTTTCAAGTTTTTGAGAAAAATCCACAATTACACCACTTCCACTAATTTGTTTCTCCAACTCCTTGTTACGTCTTTCCAACTCCTTTTGAGATTGTAGTTGAGCCTTCCTTTCATTAGCGGTTTTTACCGCAGCTGAAATACCTCCTGTCAAGGCTCCTGCCCCACTTAAACCGGCAAATAAAGGAATTAGAAATGGAAGAAATCCTCCACTCGTTTCCTTCGTTGAATATTTCTTCAACATAGGTTTTGTCATTTTAATTTTAAGTGATCCAGCATCATTTAGTGTTTTCACCTGCTCTCATGTGAGTAAAATATCAATTCTTCCTGCTCCTTTTCTTTGAATTGTATTAACATTAATAATACAAGGCTTTTGATTTTGAATACAAGATGTTAATTTATTAAGATTAATTTGATTAACATATACCCCAGTTGGTTCTTTCCTACTCATTTATTTATTGGAAAAAATCTACGTGATATTAATCATAACACCATTATCTGTATTAATCTGCAATTCTGTTTCTTCCAAAGCAAATGATATGCATCAACTTCTTCATTCTCTCCTCTTTCAATGTATAGAGAAGTATCCACTCTATTAGACTTTATAGTTTCCTTTTGAGAACTCAAGTCAATTGCGTAGATTGTATAAAGTTTTTGAAACGCAACCATAACCAAAATAGGATTATTATTACCGTTGCTTTCACACACCTTTTGGTAAGACTTGTAGGCTTCCGCATAATCATTTTTTTCCCAATAAATTTCCAATCTATCTCGTGAATAGAATGTGCCATCAAGAGAAACCCAAAGTTGTTTCACCTTCGCATTATCACTCAGTGCATTATTCCTATCAGTACCTTCATCTCCATCTGATTTCTTAAAAATGAGCCATAGGTATCGTGGCTTTCCTTGAAGAACACCTAAATTCGAAGTGTAGCTCATGTGTTCCAGTTTAATGTGTTGACAACTTCTTTTAAGGTATGATACATTTAGCGGTTTCTTTGAGTTTAGTCTTCTATTCAACATCTCTTCCGTTTTAAGATTAGGAGTATATTCACTAATATACCAACACAAATCATTAATAACAAATTTATTATTTTCACCAAAAGCATTTTAAGCCCCAAAAAGCAATCTATTTACATTATCATTCCTTTGTAGTTGAAATCTAATTTTAAGACCATACAAAACTTTGTCATAATCACAATATCCAAATATACCCTTAAGAGGTACTGCTACGGTAAAACTATTCTCTGCTTTTGTTTCATCATTATACATTGTTTTCCTTTGACTATAACCAGGGTCTGCATTTGTTCCTGTTGACGTATCAGGAATAAAACCTTCAACAGCTCCCTTACCCATTCTATCACTAAACATAATCCCTTACAAAATCCCTAATCCAAAATCCATTACCCATTCTATCACTGGACAAAATCACAGACTGGTCAATCAAGTGGAACATGTCTTTCAATCCTGACAAATCTCACACTCTTACTATGTCTCTCCAAAAAGATCGACTGGACAACCCTCCCATCTACTTTCTCAACAATCCTCTTCAAGAAGTTTTGTCGCTCAAGCTTTTGGGTCTCACTATCTGCCATGATCTTTCTTGGGAAAACCACATTTCCAAGCTGGCCTCCAAAGCCAGTCACCGACTGGGCATCCTCCGTCGTGTGAAGTCCTTCCTCGGCACACCTGAGCTCCTCACCACATACAAGGCTTTCATCCACAGCTCAATGGAATACTGTTCTCCCCTATGGGCCAGTGCTCCTGCCTCACACCTAGCTCGGCTTCACGCTGTTGAAACCAAAGCTTTCAGAATCATTGGAATCTCCCGTGATGAAGCTATCTCCGAGGGCCTTTCACTCACTCACCGCAGACAGGTAGGTGGTCTTTCTGTCTTCTACCGACTCCTCTCCGGCCTTGCTCCTCCAGCTCTCTCTGTGCTTTGTCCCCCAAATATTCCTACAGGTCGCACAAGATCTGCTAGCAACCCTCTGATGGTTAAACAGCCGAAATCTCGGCTCTCTGCTCACCTTCACTCTTTCATTCCTCTTTTCTCCCACCTCTGGAACAAACTCCCACACTCCCTTCAATCCCACTCCTCCCTCCAGGTCTTTAAAACAGCTGTTCACCACCATGTCTTATCTTTCCCCATCGAAAACCTTGATCTTTTCTACCCCCACTAATTCACCCCAGATCCACCTTGTTTGAAATTCCAACTTCTTTCCTGGAAGTCCCGGCAGTGTCCATATGTTTTATACCTCTCCCACCCCCCCCCCCCCTTCCCATACCTCCCCTCCCCCAAAGCCCTCTCCCTCCCACAGATCTCTCGATGTCCCTGCTCTCAGATGTTGTGTTTGTGTTCCTCCCCCTCTCACCCCAACTTGCCTACCGCTCCCCATGTTATATGTTTTACGTGTCGGTTTGTCTTTCTGTGTGATTAATGTTCGCTCTTTCACGAGCCTCGATCTTGTATACAAAAAAAGAAAAACAAAAAAAGAAAAAAAAACGAATATAGTGTAAATTTCATCATTTCACATGTAGCAGAGATTTAATGAACCACTTCAACCTTTTGTGTTCCAATATACAGGCGGACACTATCAAACATTTTCCAGAAGAAATCATTTACGAGTGTAGCATTAGTATTATTCGCAGCCTTAGTGAATTTAAATTTACACAGCAAGAAACTATCAGCTAGATTCATGTAAGTTTGTTGATTATTTATTTCAAAACTTTTTGTTCCGTTTGAATTCCAGTCTGTTCCTGTTCTAGCATTTACCTTAAAATAGTCTTCCTTTTTAGTGGAGTTTGAAATGATAATCGTATCATCCAAATCATAGATACTATCCATCGCTTCCATACTTGTATTTATATAGCATTAAAATCGTTGAAACCCTGACCCAAGTATTTGAATGATTTTTTGTCATTCTTGTGAAGATAGTTGAGTTTTGCCTTATTTTATTTCTTTGATTGATTGTAATTTATGAGACTCCTTTTGAGCATCTTTTATTATCTTTATAGCACCTGCGACTGAGCCCACGGCAGAAGCAGTTGAACCAATTAGGTCTTTATGTTTAAGAATGGTTGAACCAATACCCATTCGAGTATCAATTATCCCATCTCCTTTTTTTCTAAATTGATGTCCTCCACCTCATTGTCTCTTCGGTTTATAGTATCCTCTACCAAGAAAAATACCTTCACCCTTATAGTATGGCGAAAGGAACATCCCATCCCCTATAATTATTTTATATTTTCCCAACTCGTGTTTTCTCACAATAACCGTTATTTATTTATTTAAAAAAAAACTTCACGTAGGTGAATTCTGATGGATATAATTTCATCATTGAAAGAAATCATCCGATTATCTTGATCGGTTATCCTAAAATTTACTCTGTATATGGTTTTTCCTGACACAGGAAAATAGACACGATTTTTTTGGTTCCATATTGAATTTATAACCGAGTTGTTGAATCAACCAACAACCGAGTTGAATCAATCAAATCACAATGAATTAATACCGAATTTATACCGGAGGATATTTGAATGATATTATCACTGTAAAACGTCCCGTTAGTTTCTATCTTTTTTGAAGAGAAACCGAATAGCTCTCTGAACGAATTTTCAATCGTGAAATCAACTTAATAATTGTTTTTAAGTTTAATAGTTGATTTTGAAGTGTGTTTTTGAATATCTATTACAATATTTTTTGGTTCATCACCTTGTTCTTTCATAAGGCGAGAGTCTTCAGAAGATATTTGAGAAATCTCGTAAGCTCCGGGTGAAACTGTTGTAGTTTTATATCCACTTCCTGAATTATAACTAAACTTGTTGTTTTTCTCTGTGATATTAAACAACGTATTGTTACGGATCGCGGATTAAGATGTTATTTTACCGAGCGGTTGGTATTACCGCGTCCGAACAGTTACTCCCCGATTAGAACCCGATTCCACCCGACGTTGACCAGATCGCACCGCAGATATTCAATCGGGAAACCTCTAAAGCGACCGAAAGAGAATGAAAAGAGAAGAAGACAGAGTACGGAGGAAGAACAGATTTATTATACACACACAAGCAAAAAGAAAGAGCGACCAAAATTATTTACAGCAATGGATGGAAGGAGCAGTCACACAGTGCATCGTTAGCTTAAACTATTCATTTTACTTAACCCCAAGACAACGAGTAGGACAGACAACGTTCACACTTACACGGGGGATATTGCAGGCAGGTAGGGCTTGAGGTGGATTGCTGGAGAGGGAGGCAGGGTCGGAGGCAGCAGCTCTCAATTCCTCACGGTTTTGGCGGGAAAACCCTCCGTCGCGTATCCGCTGCCGATGCTGTAGACGTCACGCGCTGGCTCGGGCACACCTGCTCCTCTCCTTCTGGTGGAGCCGTCTCCCTCCTTTCAGCGCGTCTCTCCAAAGCTGGTTTCCTCGCCGAGTACCTCTCCTCTTTGGCTTGGAGCGTCTCGCATCTCACCGCTCACAGCTCAGCTCGTATGTCACCTCTTCGCTCATCTGATCTCCCAGGTCATCTGCCGAAGCAGTCCTTTCCAGTCCCTTTTATTACTCCGGGCGGAATCAAGCCGCCGGCTGCGAGGGCACGCCTACCGGGTCGCTAACCGTGGTGCTGGTAGGCCAAGTGGGGTTGGCTCACTCCTCCCCTCTATGACGAGGTGGAGACACGCCTTTCTTCTCCGAGATTAGCACATGGGCAATGGCGGCTTGCGGGATTGAACACCACTCGCACCCCTTTTGAAAGGAACTTTGGAGAGCGGAGATGTTTGGGGAAATTGAAAGGGCCTACGCTTATTTTGTTTGATACAATGCAAAGTCAATCTAGTGGGAAACACATATTTAGCCTACATAGAATAAGGAAATACACTATTTAAAAGATATATCGTGGCCTGCGTGTAAGTTTCATGGAATTAACTAGGAGGACGGCTGCGACCATTATTTACATTACGAGGGTGTTACACACAACAAAACCATACTTTTCACATTCGTTACACTTCCTCCAAAATTGTTACACTTCTCAAAAACCGTTACACTTCTCAAATTCGTTACACTTCTCAAAACCGTTACACTGCACCCTCCTTTCTTCAGGCCCGCGCTCGGGCCTACAAAACTTTAACTTAGTGTGACACGTAGGTGTAATTCCCTCTACTTTTAACCTGACCCTGAGTGTGACAATCTTAAAACACAAATAAGTATGTCCCCCTATTGCATTGCACCCTGTCTAACAGACTCAAGCCCACAGCTAACCGAATTACGGAATTATTCTCAAACTATACATTTATGGTGGGGAGCATTATTTACAATGACGTTATTTCTTATTTACAACGCAACCCAGGACCTGTGTTGTTTTTTTTTCTTTTTAGGGAACAAGAAAAAGAAATTCCTGTTGGGAGGGAGGAGACAGGATGCATTGCATCGATGCACCAGTACCAATACCACCAAAGCACCCAAAAGCACCAAAAGCACCACAAGTACCACAAAGCACCAAAAGCACCACTCGGTGCGCAGTCACCATGGTTCATAATAAACACAACAAAACAACTGGTGGTGGTCTTCTCTTTCTCTGCTGGGCCGATGTTCTTCCTGACGATTTCTGGCTTCATGCGGCCTACTTGGAAATATAAAAAGCACAAACCGTGTCCATTTTTATTTAGGGCAACAGGGGCCAACTAAGGGTGGTCCACCTGTTTGGTATAGGTGCCACCTTACCGAGGTCCGCAAGCAAAATTCCCTGGCCACTATGGCCGGTCTCCAACAGAGGTGCCCTGCCCCAGAACCTGGGGTCCATCAAGTGGTACTTGGCTGCAGAACAGCGGTCCATAAAGTGGTACATCAACGCAATGCATGCTCGTTCTGGGAATCTCGTGCGCACAACGGCCTCCTCACGCATGCTCCCCTCGGCCCCCAATGGCGCACAGGTCATGTGGGAGACAAAAGAGACAATTGAGCGAGGGGTAAGGTCACAAGGGTACACATCAATAAGGCAATGCAAGGCGAAATGCGTACGGAGGGCGAAGTGAGAAAGCTCGTCCCTACCGTACGTCACCCCCCTGTCACCTACACTACCCTTGCCCTTACCCCATATGTACAAAAATTTACCCATTTACAAATTCGTCACTGCTGTCACGTCTTCCCCATATTTCTCCTATACCAAATTCGTCTCCACAATCCCTCTATCCAAAATTTGCCATCACCCAACTCGTCATCAATCCTCATAAGGAGGAAGAGATGGAACAACAAAGCACAATGTCACACCCACGTCATGATGCGTCTCACAATCCAAACATTTGCATCATAAAAAATAATCAAACCATGGCATGGTGTGGAGTACCTGTCACCTCAGGTGAGTGGATGCAGATGGTGCGAGGAGACTTCATCCTAACTACTTTCTAAATGACATTAACACACTTTACACTACCTGGGGTCTTTCCCTGCCAATCCATTGGCCAACTTACACTATGGGTTCTAAAAACCAATTCCCATTGATCAAACTGTGGTGCTTCTCAATTTGGGGTCTCACTCCCCCGATTCATCTCCCGGTGCCCTCGCACAATTTCTGGGCTGCGACGTGTAGCTCTCCCAGCAGGTCTACCCACCTGCACACCTCCACCACTGCAGTTGCCACCCGAGCTTACCTAGCTCCTCACCCTAACCTAACTAACCGGGGAAGGCCCTCTGCTGGCTCTGTCACCCCTTGGTGCCCTCTGGCACTGGGCTACCCGGGTCCGTCCTCCGGATCCTCGGGCCCCATCCACAACAACTACTACCGGCTCCCAGAGCCCACCTGCGGCCTCACCTGGCCGACATCCTCACAGTGGTGGAGTGCCCAAACCAACTACACACACTAACAGGCTACACGCCCAGCCATTTCCACAACACTAATGCACCCATCCAAAGACCATTCTTTCACCCGCACCACAGATGCCAATATCCAACCACAATTTACCTATACCCTCTACCTAACACTTACACTACCCGCCCCGGGGATCCGTGATGGGGGTCCACTCTTCCCCCATTCACATCTTCGCACCATCCACTCCACTCCACAATTTCCACCATACTCACTCCACGACCATCCATTCCAATACTCCATACCATTTATTCCATACACCTGTCCTCTATTCACCTGGCGTTGCACACCTGTGCAATCATACCTGGTGCCACCTGCACCCTCCTCCTCTTCCTGGACCAGTTGGTCAACACAACACACATCACCATCACTCACTCATACACTGCTCCACACACCTGTTCAGTTGCACACCTGTGCAATCACACCTGTTCAATCTCACCTGTTCAATCCTCAAACACACGGCATCATCTCAGCTAACTACTCCCCTCTGAAACTTGCGCTTCCCAGTCGCCCCTTTAAACTATTGCGCTCCCTCGTCATTATCATCCACACTAAACTACCTGCGTCCCCACTACAGGTATCAGTCACTAACTAAACCTTAACGTTACCTAATGTCATCTTCGCTAGATCCCTACACACGATATATCCTAACCCACCCGGGCTAGTTTTCACTGCCATCAACCCCATAAACTATAGCGCATTTGCCCCCCCGTCTGTGAGGGATGGTGGATTTGCCATCCCACCACATCGGGGAGGTCCTACTATCAATTTGGCACACCTAAATCCAACCAATCAAAAATTTGTCCTTTACTGCTAATCACCGTACCAATCATCAAATTTCGCCTTTTTCTAATTTTGAGTCCAAAACACTATCCTCATCACCCGTCTACTTATTACATCCTCTCGGTGCGCCAATCCCCTTCTAAAGCTCGGCTTCGTATAGCCGAGCAATGAATGCGGGTTGTTTTGTGCCAGCGGCTGGATACGTCCCGCAGTCGGGGCAGGGACGGGGGCTTACCCGGGCCGAGATCCCACGCACCACCTCGGCGTGGAGCCATCCAATGTCCCGATCTCGACCTGCCGGCACGTCTCAATAGAAAGTGGTCGCCATGACGACCCTTCCTATCGGGCTGCCCGCTCCGCCTAGTGGAGCTCGGACGCGGCCGTTCCACGCGAGGCCCAGCGTGGATCGCATACGGCGGTCCTTTCGAACCCGCCGTGGCTCGGATCCCCGCTGGTTCTCGCGGCACGCGGAGCCCGGCATGCACCGAGGGCCCGATTCGGCTAAAAGTCGCTCTAACCGCTAATCCGGTTACCGTCGATGCCTCACCTGGATGCTTACATGCATACGCTACCCCTTTCTTGCTCATACCTCCAGCTGTTCCCATGCTCCTCGTACCTTTCCTTACACACCTCGGTACACTCATTCCGCTCACCGACTTGGTCACACACCTGACCACCGAACACCTTGGCACACATTCGTCGCTCGCACACCTCACCAACACACCTCTTCGCGCCCCCTCCTCGGTCACCTCCTCTGTGACAATCACAGGTGTGCTCTCACTCGCACACCCAACCACGTGCCTCACTACCAATTCCAGCGTGCATTCCCACTCACGCTCTACCATTCCAGGTGTGCATCCTTCCATTCCAGGTGTACATCCTCGCTCACCTGTCACAACCAACTCACGCTCCGTGTCACTCTCACTACTCTCACCTCCATTCTTGACAGCGCACTCACCCTTACTCTCGACAGCGCACTCTTTCCCCATGCACCTGTCCGTTACACACCTTTCTCGCGCATCCTCTTGCGCACACTCTCCCGTTACACCCTCTGTAACACTCACCACAGGCGTGCATTCTCCCTTACTCTTGACAGCATGTGCTTTCTCCATGCACCCGTCCGTTACACACCTTTCTCGCGCTTCCTCTTGCGCACACTTTTTCGTTACCTCCTCCGTAACACTCACCACACCGCGCTTCTATGTGCTCCCTCGCACACGCGCTTCGACCAACTCACTCTTGACGGCACACTCACTCCTCGGCGTGCACTTTTTCCTCACACACCCATGGTCGGACATTCTCGCACACCTCGTTTTTCGCACACCTGACCTGTCGCAAACTTCACCAACGGCCTCTCACGAACACCCGGATCCAAACCAATCCCCAAGCCGACTGAAGCTTTCCTCACATCATGTACATTTCCGATTATATCGCCACTCACCTTGGCACCTCATCTCCGCACCTCCTTTGCCACCTGCAAACTCTTTATTTGGTTAGTGAGCAGCACATTATGAGTTGAGCACCGACCTTGTACCAATTCCATTACCTCCTCCTGGATTTCTCTCTTAGTTTCTGTCCGTCTCTTTTTAATTTCACTCACCTCTTCTTCCACTTCCTCTAATTTTTGTTTAACCTCTTTTATTTCTCGGTGCGTCTCCTCAAGTTCGTCCTCTAAGGCTACCGTGACCGTCTCTATGTGCATCCTTACCTGCCGGTCCTTTGTCTCCATTATCTCTGTCACCTCGTCCACCCTCATTGTCAGTCCCTCACGTACCATCTGACATTGCCTCTGTGTCGCTATTAATTCGTTTTTAATTTCTTTTTGTGTCGCCTTTAACCCTCCTAGTACCGCAGTGTTCTTTTGAACCTGCTCCACTAACTCCGTCTGTCCCTCTGTCAGCTGTTCCACCCCCTTCGTCAGACCCTCTATTCCCCCCTGTAACCTAGCCGTATTATTTCTCACCTCTTTCTCCATACGCTTCTCACCTCGCTTTAGCTCCTCGCGTAGCCCCAAGACCTCCTCACCCACACCTCGTCGTATCTCCTCTTTCATCTCCTCCATCCCCTTTGTAGATGCCACCCTCATCTGTCCCAATTCATCCCTCTGAGCATCCAATTTGGTTTCTACCCCGATTTTTACCTCCTCTATCTGCTCTCCCATTTGTTTAATTTCTCGGGCGGATTGCTCCCCTATCTCCCGCAATTTGTTTTCCATCTTGTTTTCTAACCCCATTAACCCATTTTTCACCCCCTCTATTTGATTCTCTTGAGCGGCCATTCTGTTTTCTACCCCCGTTAACCCATTCTTTACCTCTTTTATCCCATTGTCTAACCCCTCACCGGTACCCCTCGCTTCGTCCCTCATTACCCCCATTTGGTTTCCCATTACCCCCATTTGGCCCTCCAATCGCTCACCCTGAGCATCCATCCGGTTCCCCATTACCCCCATTTGGCCCTCCAATCGCTCACCCTGAGCATCCATCTGGTTCCCCATTACCCCCATTTGCCCCATAAGGGCACCCATCATTCTGCTTTCCATTTGTTCCATACTGTCGTTTTTTTTCTGCATTTCCACCATGAATTGGGCCATGAAGGCTTGTATTTGGGCCGCGCTCATTGGTTCCGCGACCGTGGCCCCCTCAACCACGTGCGCGAGAGCGCCATTTTGTGCGTCTGAAACCTCCGCAACCACATTGCTATTTTTCTCCTCCTCCCTTTCCTCCACATACATTTCCCCGAGGTCCTGGGTCGATTCCACCCTGTCTATCTCTCCCACCGACATCCGATCGCCTTGATTGTCCATGGCGCGATCTCAAAATTCGGGTTTTGCTTTAAAACAAAACAAATTTCGTCAGCTCGTAATTTTGACCAAAAATTTTTTTTCTACACGTTTTAAAAATTTGGTTCGGGCCTCGAATCCCACTCCCAGACACCAATTGTTACAGACAATAGTACAATTGGTGTCCCAAAATTTGGGCCTAACAAATTTAGTCCCAGGTCCGAATCCCAACTCCTGACTACCAATTGTTACGGATCGCGGATTAAGATGTTATTTTACCGAGCGGTTGGTATTACCGCGTCCGAACAGTTACTCCCCGATTAGAACCCGATTCCACCCGACGTTGACCAGATCGCACCGCAGATATTCAATCGGGAAACCTCTAAAGTGACCGAAAGAGAATGAAAAGAGAAGAAGACAGAGTACGGAGGAAGAACAGATTTATTATACACACACAAGCAAAAAGAAAGAGCGACCAAAATTATTTACAGCAATGGATGGAAGGAGCAGTCACACAGTGCATCGTTAGCTTAAACTATTCATTTTACTTAACCCCAAGACAACGAGTAGGACAGACGACGTTCACACTTACACGGGGGATATTGCAGGCAGGTAGGGCTTGAGGTGGATTGCTGGAGAGGGAGGCAGGGTCGGAGGCAGCAGCTCTCAATTCCTCGCGGTTTTGGTGGGAAAACCCTCCGTCGCGTATCCGCTGCCGATGCTGTAGACGTCACGCGCTGGCTCAGGCACACCTGCTCCTCTCCTTCTGGTGGAGCCGTCTCCCTCCTTTCAGCGCGTCTCTCCAAAGCTGGTTTCCTCGCCGAGTACCTCTCCTCTTTGGCTTGGAGCGTCTCGCATCTCACCGCTCACAGCTCAGCTCGTATGTCACCTCTTCGCTCATCTGATCTCCCAGGTCATCTGCCGAAGCAGTCCCTGCCAGTCCCTTTTATTACTCCGGGCGGAATCAAGCCGTCGGCTGCGAGGGCACGCCTACCGGGTCGCTAACCGCGGTGCTGGTTGGCCAAGTGGGGTTGGCTCACTCCTCCCCTCTATGACGAGGTGGAGACACGCCTTTCTTCTCCGAGATTAGCACATGGGCAATGGCGGCTTGCGGGATTGAACACCACTCGCACCCCTTTTGAAAGGAACTTTGGAGAGCGGAGATGTTTGGGGAAATTGAAAGGGCCTACGCTTATTTTGTTTGATACAATGCAAAGTCAATCTAGTCGGAAACACATATTTAGCCTACATAGAATAAGGAAATACACTATTTAAAAGATATATCATGGCCTGCGTGTAAGTTTCATGGAATTAACTAGGAGGACGGCTGCGACCATTATTTACATTACGAGGGTGTTACACACAACAAAACCATACTTTTCACATTCGTTACACTTCCTCCAAAATTGTTACACTTCTCAAAAACCGTTACACTTCTCAAATTCGTTACACTTCTCAAAACCGTTACAGTATTATAAGTTTCCATTGACAATAAAGATGAGTCATATTCTTTTGTGGGGTTAAGTTGCAGTGGGTAGGGGAATGAAGCTGTGTAATCACTTGTTGTGAAATTAAAACTAAGAATTGTGCTTCTCATTCTTATTTAATATGTAATCAAATATCTTTGTATTGACATTTATTAATTATTTTCATGTTCATCAACTGATCTAAAATGGATGAGGCTTCTTTAAAACAATTGTTGTTTCCAGCCTTCTTACTACCTAACAGCAATAATAGCCTATTAAACAATTGTGATGGGTCATTTGGAAGAAAACTAACACCTGAACCAAGCTTACTTAAAGCAACAATAATAGGTTTCTCCTTCTCATTATTCTTACTTTTACCAGCAACAGAAACTCCATAATCAAGTGAGTTTAGTAAATCAATATATACCCTATCTTCCGCATTTTCCATATCAAGCGGTTCCCCAAAATATTTTGAATTAGCATATCCATCTTTTGTGAGAAGAAACATTAATCTCTGGAGTTAATTCAACATTTGGTTGAGTTAAATTCAAAAACATTAATTTATCATTATGTATCAATACCTCTTCTGCAACAAGAATGAATACTGCTTGTTCTTCTGTTGGAATGAGATCTGCTGTGGTTTTTGAATATTCGTTAAATATTCATTATTTTGAAGAGCCATCACAACACAATTAGGGGGTTGATTTACCTCCTCAAGTTGCGGAAATAATCCTTCATCATCATATTCTAATTCTCCAAGTCTTGTTCTGTCATTTGACTAAAATCTTTGAACATTTGAAGTTTTTTCGGAGTAAATTCTATTGTGGGAACTGCAGGTGAAATCATTTGTTGAGTTTTTAAAAGTGGTTAAAAAATTTTCTCTTGTTTTCTTTCAAACGCTTCTTCACCCGTCAGTTTCTGTCTCCTTTTCTTCTTTATGTCTTCCTGTTGCTTTACAACTTTTGAAACCAACTCCTGATGTTCCCTAAACCGTCTTGCACGTTCTTTCGCATCCATTTATTTATTGGAAAATATCATTTCATGAATTGTAAAGGTTAATGGGGAAATTTTCCTTTTCTTCGTCATTATAATAGATGTGTTGAAATAAAGCCTTTTCTTTAAATATTTCATGAAATTCTTTATTAGCATTAATACGAGTTGTTATTTCTTCTTCACTAATACTTGTATCTCTGCTCTTCATATGTTTGCTTTGAGTCTCCTCATTGATATTAAAACCAAATGATAAAATCTTAACTCCATCACCACGCAAATGTTTAATAATTTGTCTCATTCCTTCAGGATTAGTTTCTAAAATCCCAAGACCGTTAGATTTTACTTATTTAACTCACTCTTACAATGTGAATATTTTGTAGAACCAAGAGAGTCCTCCTCAAATATTTGACCTTCATTCCTCAATTGCATATGTTTCTCCATTGAAATGCAGTAATAATCTTCACCTTCTACTTCTCCTGGTCGCATTGCTCTGGTTGTCGTACCTACAAAACGAATCATAGGGTGTTTTTACAAAAAACTTACAATCTTTTCATTTTTACTATTCAAGAGTTTAGATTTATGAAAGTTCTTTCCTGAAGCAGATTTACCCACAAGATCTATATTATAATAGCCGTAGATGATTCTGTCTGTCTGTCTGTCTATCTGTTGGGTGTCTGTCCGGGGTGTGGCTTACTCGGTTTGCAGAGTAGCTCCACCCATAGCTCCACCCATTCTGGGAGTGGCTATAAACAAATATCCACCATTTTATTAACTCGCATAGCTTTGAGTCCTGTTTTGTAGGCCCGTGGTGTCTTGCTCTCCCCCAGTTTTATTTCAAATCAAATTCGATAAATCATTTCATTTTTCACAGTCGCTAACATAGTTTTAGACTCGGTTGAAAAAAAACGGGAAGAAAATCCGATGAAAGTTGCCGTTTATAGAACGAAATGAATTCTCAAAGGCCTGTAACTTCAAGGCCATTGAGTCTCTCTCACGCCTTTATCTCCAATCTAACTCACCATATGATTTCATTTTTATCGATGGTTTTACTTTTAGACTCGGTGTCAGCAATAATTGAGAACAATCCACACACGCGGGAAAATGCAGAGATATATTTTTTAAAATCGCGTCATGGTGTATCATACACCGCCCAACATGACACCGCCGGCAATGTGTCGATATATATTAAAAATTCGCTTTTGCTTTTCCGTTATGATATACAGTATTACTATTTCGTTTGATGATAGTCGTCACAAAAACGTCAACAATGATGCCGACATATATTTCTTCGTTTTTATTTCATTCAACATATTAGCCGGAAGTAAAATATGTTTCAGGAAATTACCGAGAGATATTTCTTCGTTTTTTTTATTAGTTATGTGCGCATACACTTTAAATAGGTTTATTTGAAATCTTTAATTTTCCACAAACATTCCACACACGCGGGAAAATGCAGAGATATATTTTTTAAAACCGCGTCATGGTGTATCATACACCGCCCAACATGACACCGACGGCAATGTGTCGATATCTATTTTAAATTCGATATATCATTTCATTTTTCACAGTCGCTAACATAGTTTTAGACTCGGTTGAAAAAAAACGAGAAGAAAATCCGATGAAAGTTGCCGTTTATAGAACGAAATGAATTCTCAAATGCCTGTAACTTCAAGGCCATTGAGTCTCTCTCACGCCTTTATCTCCAATCTAACTCACCATATGATTTCATTTTTATCGATGGTTTTAGAGTCGGTGTCAGCAATAATTGAGAACATTCCACACACGCGGGAAAATGCAGATATATTTTTTAAAATCGCGTCATGGTGTATCATACACCGCCTAACATGACACCGACGGCAACGTGTCGATACATATTAAAAATTCGATATATCATTTCATTTTTCACAGTCGCTAACATAGTTTTCGACTCGGTTGAAAAAAAACGGGAAGGAAATCCAATGAAAGTTGCCGTTTATAGAACGAAATGAATTCTCAAACGCCTGTAACTTCAACTTCAAGGCCATTGAGTCTCTCTCACGCCTTTATCTCCAATCTAACTCACCATATGATTTCATTTTTATCGATGGTTTTGGACTCGGTGTCAGCAATAATTGAGAACATTCCACACACGCGGGAAAATGCAGAGATATATTTTTAAAAATCGCGTCATGGTGTATCATACACCGCCCAACATGACACCGACGGCAACGTGTCGATATATATTAAAAATTCGCTTTTGCTTTTCCGTTAAGATATATTACTTTTTCGTTTGATGACAGTCGTCACAAAAACGTCAACAATGATGCCGACATATATTTCTTCGTTTTTATTTAATTCAACATTATTAGCCGGAAGTAAAATATGTTTCAGGAAATTACCGAGAGATATTTCTTCGTTTTTTAAAATTAGTTATGTGCGAATACACTTTAAATAGGTTTATTTGAAATCTTTAATTTTCCACAATATAATTTACTTGCCATTTATCATTTGATGATTACGAGACAAATTCCTCTTGAGGATCGTGACAATTCATGTGCTGCGTGGAAACTTCTATTTCCAAAATGAATGAGACGATCGATGAAGAACGCAGACTTGAACAGGATGCAGCAAGAAAACGAATGAGACGGGCGAACGAGTCCATCGACGAACGTCAATGCAAACTTGCGGGGTCACCCGTGGGAATCCCACGGGCATGGATGTGTGTGACATTTCGACATATTGAGTTAGATGCTGCACATTCATTTTTACAAAATGGTTACTGGCAAGTCATCAGATCCAGAAATGGTGTAAAAACCACCGTTTAGAGGCCATTTTTCCCCGCAAAGCGGGGGTTGGCCTTTTCGGGGACCGTGGTAGTTGTTGTTTTTTTGTCCCCTTTTTGAAGCAATGTTTTACGGCCGGATGCCCTTCCTGACGCCAACCCTTTTTGCCGCCTTCAACGACAAACAGGGAATTACCAGTGAACTGGTACTCAATTAGCCGACCTCGGAAGGATGACAGGCTGAGTCAACCCCCCTGGCATTAATTCGGCGATCGACCGAGATTCGAACCCAGGATCCTAAGCCGGCACCCTAGCCGCTAGCCCAACAGCAGAAATGGTGTCATGAACACAATTTATTTACGCACAAGCACAAAAGCAAGACGGGCCGATTTCCGATTCCGACGGGCCGACGGGCGAGACGGGCCGATTTCCGATTCCGACGGGCCGATTTGGAGCAAGAAAAAGAACGAGACGGGAGAAAAAGGAGAGAAACGAGACGGGGAAAGCCGATTGGAGAGGCGAGTGAGGCGCGATTGGAGAGGAGTGTGAGGCGCGATTGGAGAGGAGTGTGAGGCACGATTGGAGAGGAGTGTGAGGCGTGATTGGAGAGGAGTGTGAGGCACGATTGGAGAGGAGTGATTGGAGGGGAGTGTGAGGCACGATTGGAGAGGAGTGTGAGGCACGATTGGAGAGGAGTGTGAGGCGCGATTGGAGAGGAGTGTGAGGCGCGATTGGAGAGGAGTGTGAGGCGCGATTGGAGAGGCGTGTGAAGGATTGCAGAGGAGAGGAGTGTGAGGGATTGGAGAGGTGAGGAATTGGAAAGGAGAGGGATGTGAGGGTTTGGAGAGGAGAGGAGTGCTAGGTGGAGAGAGGAGAGTGTCAGGTGGAGACAGGAGAGTGTCAGGTGGAGACAGGAGAGTGTCAGGTGGAGAGGAGTGAGGGGTCACATATTATGTGAAATAACTAAATTCACACCATTTCTGGATCTGATGACTTGCCAGTAACCATTTTGTAAAAATGAATGTGCAGCATATAACTCAATATGTCGAAATGTCACACACATCCATGCCCGTGGGATTCCCACGGGTGACCCCGCTAGTTAATAATAATAGTTGTCATTTATGTGTGCAAAATATCAGTTAATATCTCATCTTGTTTCACAACAATATATTGATATCTTCCAGTGGTATGCTTCATATAATTTTCAAATTCCTTCTTACTACATAATGTAGAACAATTATCTCTCCAAAAATTATTTGTATCTCTTGTATTTGACTTAAATAAAATAAAAGTATTGGCATTGTTTATTATTGAGTGCCGAGGGAGTTGTTTTGACTGACTAAGATAAAGACAACTAGAACGGGCACTCGGTAGAGCGCATACCTTCGCCGCAGCTACTGTTCTGTACTTGGTAAAAATACGATTTTGACCTTTTCGTGACCTTGACCTTGACCTTTGACCCGATTGCTCCCAAAATCTAATCAAATGTGTCCCGTATAATAACCAATCATCCCACCAAATTTCATGCAATTCGGTTGAATACTTTTTGAGTTATGCGAATAACATACACACACACACACACACACAGACATACAAATAAATACACAGCGATCAAAACATAACCTTCCGCTTTTGCGAAGGTAATTACAAGAAGAATGTCTCCCTCTTGTGTAGTAGCTATCAATTACTGCTTGGTTTCTCTCATTAACGCAATCATCAAAGATGAGATTCTTTTTTGATTTATCTAAATCTTGGGGTGAAGGTATATCATCCATATTATCACTGAGAATACAAGTTATGGGTTTTGGTTTTGGTTTTGATTTCTGTCTATCACAAAATAGTTGTATTACATCTTCAATGTTGAACTCATTTAGTTTGTGTTGAAGTTTAAATAACCCGATTATATCTTCTTTTTGAAGACCCGCATTAAAACCCTCTGAGAGTAGTTGATACTCTGTTTGATAACTTGACTTTGTGAAGATTATTAAATTATTATAATCTAAAAAGTTGAGGGTAAGGAGCATCTTTAAAAGCAAACAGGTTTTTCCACATCCGCTTGAACCAACTATTAGACATCTTAATGAATTTGGAAGATTTTTATGGTTGTTAAATTTTATCTTGTTTTCCCAAACGGGTAAAAAATCATTCATTTATATATTTGGAAAACAAGTCATTTAGCTTTTTTTGAGCTTTTTTAGAAACTCTATATTTTATCCTGAGTTCAGGTTTAATTTCAAAATAATTCACTATTTTATTTATATAGTATCTTGTATTAACATTTCCATTAAAATTATTTTGAATAATAAATATCATGAAACCCTT
This sequence comes from Myxine glutinosa, assembly GCF_964187855.1. Taxonomy (NCBI): domain Eukaryota; kingdom Metazoa; phylum Chordata; class Myxini; order Myxiniformes; family Myxinidae; genus Myxine; species Myxine glutinosa. Next base: position 213,917,706 of record NC_136263.1, read on the forward strand.
ATACCTTTCCTCAATACAAATAGTCTCTTCCCTTGTAAGAAATGGTGTATTATCATCATAATGCTTAACATTCATCTCTCTTATTGATCTTGTAAAGTAATTCATTTTTGGTTCTAATTTAAAAGAGTTATATATTTTTTTATATTTTTTTATTATCATTAATTAAAAGATCATCACAGAATAAACATTGTTTATGCGCTTTTGACTCTGTATTTAATCCCACTCCATCACAAGCCGGACAATTCTCTAATTTATCATATGGAGAGTCTGGAAATTCTAAATATCCTTCAGAACTTATCATATTTATATAGTAAAACTTTACATAAACTAAACGCAAGTTTATTAGCTAATAAATAGAAATGTTTCAAAACACAAAAGCAAAATTTCAATCAACCTCCTCATCAAAAAAGGAAAATGAAGAATATTGCACGAGTGTAAAATTGAACAAAGATAAATATAAAAAATTTACGGTTTAAACCTATTATGAAAGATAATATGAGTTCACTTATCTCATTCGAAGGTAGAGCATTTTCTCTCTTTGAAAAACAATCAGTTTGTGTTATTATTACAAAAGTTTCACCGATGTTTATGGAGATCTATAGTAAACTTGAAGAAGTAATGAAAGATGAAAAAATCTTTGATACTCTTACCGAAAAAGAAGATAAAACTATTAGTCTTAAACAAGGTGAAATCTCTCTATTGTTAAATAACATAAAAAATATTGATCTCATTAAAATGAGAAATGCAAATGTTATCGGTGAATTCTCATTTAGATCTATCGTAGTTCATAAAAATTTAAAAATTACTTTTAAATTAGAAAGTATTACAGTAGTATCTACCAGTGAAAAAAGGTATATAGGTATAGATGGTAATATTAAGGTTTGTACACAAGTGAAAAGCACTTTATTTTATAAGCCCGTAAAAAAAAAGGCATTTTACTTTAAGCATAGAAACAAGTATAAAATAGCCTGTAAAAAGGCATTTTATTTTAAACACAGTTTCATCTTTAAAAAGCCTATCAAAAAGGTACTTTGTTTTAAGCACAGAAACAAGTATAAAAAAGGCACTTTCTTTTAAGCGCTGAAATATCTCTAAATTGTTGCTATATAAATATGGATTATTGCAACGTTTGTGAACGAGAATATAAACAGCACAAAAAACATTTAGAAACTAATGAGCATACATTTAATCTACTTAACCTACTAGCTCCTATTCAGGAGGAAACAAAACACTGTGATGTCTGCAATAAAAATATCCTTAAGAAAAGCTTTGAAAGACATCTTAAAACAAATCAACATTTATCAAATTTTATCACAACTAAAAATTGTGATGGTGCATTCAAAGGACATATTAAAATAAGAGTCTTTAACTTCAAACCTCCCGAACCAAAGTCTATAGTTGATGCTGTAGAAATAGTTAAACCTGCTGTTCAAACGTTGATTGAAAAAACACTAAAAGAAGTGAAACCACTTAAATTTTATATGGGAGTAAAATTAGAAATGTCAAAAGATGGTGGAGTTATAGATACACCATACATGAGAACTGAGCTACACTTTATATCATCATATCAAGGTTTTAAAACAACGGGAGTCTATGATGAACTTATTAAACAAGAGCAAGATGTGGATAATTCCATCGTAGCAAGTGGATTCAATATAGGAAAAATTATTTTCATTGACATTCATATTCTTAAATCAGATCCTCTAAAAGCTTCTTCTTCCATTGATTTACCTAGTGTTATCAAAAATAGAAAAGCAGTTATCAATATCAAAAATAAAGATAATAAATGTGTTCTCTGGTCTATTCTAGCACATCTACATCCACAAGATAGTCATGTTGAAAGAGTATCTCATTATAAAAAATATGAGAATACGTTGAATACAAAAGATCTAAATTTTCCAATGACATTAAATGATATTCCTAAATTTGAAAAGATGAATAATTTATCAATTAATGTTTATGGTCTAACAGAAACAAACAACGTTCTGGTTTTAAAGCTTTCTGAACATTATAAAAAAGATCAAACTCATATTAATCTTCTATATTTTAATTCAGAGGAAAATTCACATTACACATACATCAACGATATTAAAAAATTAATAAAACCACAAGTATGTAAAAGAACAAATAAAATATATATTTGTATGTGTTGTCTTAACTTCTTCCATACCCAAGAAAGATTAGATAAACATTCAAATTATTGTGGTGAACATAAATCAACGGTAATCAATATGCCTAAAGAAGGCTCAAAGATCTCATTCAAAGATGAAAAGAAAACGATCAAACATCCGTTTGTAATATATGCTGATTTCGAAAGTATTCTAGAAAAAGTAGACACTGCTTCTCCAGATCCAAAAGAATCATACACAAATAAATATCTAAAACATACTCCTTGTGGTTTTTGTTATTATATAAAATCATCCGGTGAATATTACAAGTTAGAGGAGTATAGAGGCTCAGATGCCCCAGAGGAGTTTGTGAAACGACTAGAAAAAGACTGTGTTCGATTAACCAAGATAATGAGAGAAACCAATAAACCAATGTCATAAACAAAAGAAGACAAAACAGATTTTGGCAGCCAAAGGCTATCTGTCATATTTCCGATGAGAAAATTGGTGAAGGTCTAAAGGTTAGAGATCATTGTCATCTCACTGGTAAATATAGAGGTCCGGCTCATCAAAGTTGTAATATTAATTATAAACTCCCCTCTTTCATTCCTGTCTTTCTTCATAACAATGCTCATTATGATACGCATCTATTTATTAATGAACTTTCAAAGACATCTGGAGACATTTCAGCAATTCCTATCACGGATCAGAAATACATTTCATTCACAAAAACAATTCATACATCTCCTATAACTCATATCAGATTTATTGATGTATTTAAATTCATGGCAAGTCCATTGGCCAACTTGGTTCAAAATCTAAAAGAGTTTCCATGTCTTTCTGAGTATTTTTCAGATAAAGATTTACTTACACAAAAGGGAATTTACCCCGAATGATTATATGGACTCATTTGAGAGATTCAATGAAACACAACTTCCTTCAAAATAAAATTTCTATAATAAATTAAATAATAGTCATATATCTGATAAAGATTATGTACATGCACAAAATGTTTGGGAAAAATACAACATCAAGAATCTTGGTGAGTATCATGATTTATGTCTCTAAACGGATGTGCTTTTATTGGCTGATGTATTTGAGGCTTTTAGATCTGTTTGTTGTGCTGGATATGGTTTGGATCCTGCTCACTACTACACAGCGCCTGGATTGGCATGGAGCACGATGCTGAAAATGACTAAACAAGATTTGGATTTGATAACCGATGTTCATATGCTTTTGATGATTGAAAAGGCTAAAAGAGGTGCAATTTCACAAGTCTGCTCGAGTAGATATGCAAAAGCAAATAACAAATATCTTCCTAATTATGATTCAATGAAAGAGAGTACTTACTTGATGTACTATGATGCAAACAACCTGTATGGTTGGGCAATGTCTCAAGCTCTTCCTTATGGAAAACTTAAATGGGTAAATGAAAAAGACTTAAATGACTTAAGACTTAAATGGGTAAAAAAGGTTTTGCAAGATGTACGTATCTCTACACAAAAAGAATTGGATGATTCTAAAGTCGGTTATTATTTTGAGGTCGATTTTAAATATCCTGAAGAACTTCATAATAAACATAAAGATCTACCATTTGCTTGTGAGAAAGAAAGTCCAAAGAAAGAATGGTTGAGTGATCAACAATCGTTTGATATAAAAGGTGAATCAACAGAAAAATTACGTACTACATTATATAACAAGTAAAATTATGTTCTACACCAAAGAAATTTGCGACAATATTTATCAGAAAGTCTAAGAGAAGTAGAGAAGATCCATAGGGTTCTAAAGTTCAATCAAAGTCATTGGCTAAAGGAGTACATTGATTTTAATACACAAATAAGAACAGAGTCAAAAACAGATTTTGAGAAAGACTTTTATAAATTGATGAATAATGCGGTCTTTGGTAAAACTATGGAGAATGTAAGGAAAAGACAAAACATTAGACTTGCAACATCTTGGGAACAAGCATCAAAATTAATTAATAGACCGAGTTTTATTAGAGCTGAGGACTTTATGGATAACTTTTGTGCGATCCATTTGGGTAAACAGAGTATTGAAATGGATAAACCTATTTATATTGGAACATCAATTCTTGATTTATCAAAGTCATTAATGTATGACTACTTTTACAATAACTTAAGGAAGAAATATCAAAATGATGCAAATCTACTTTATATGGATACAGATAGTTTTATTTTGAAAATTAATACTGATGATGTTTATTCAGACATGAAAAAGGACATTAATATTGTTACGGTTCTGTCGCCGGCCTTCTCCCCTTATCAAGGGGGGATTAATCCCCTTGTCTTTACTGACCTGGCGCGAACCGAGACCTATTACGTCCCTTCCGGACAGCGCAAAATAGGGTTTGGGGACCAAATTCTCGCTCGTACCTAAGTACTCGCGCTGCCCTGGAAGGAAGCGAGGAAACAAGCCTCGCACGAACCACGTGTTGTTGGAATACGCCGAGCGGTTTGCGTACACATGATCCGTGCTGTTATAACTAATGGACCCTGATTGAAGCAATCTTATTCGTGTCACGCTTAGTTAATGGAGAAATCATGGGAACGATCGAATTCAGAAGAAAGGAAGAACAAATAGGTTTAATGATTATTACCACATGTATTTACAGTTCAGGACGAAGCAACACAGGGAAATCCTTATACAGTCTTATTCTTAATTCCCAAAGATATGGGGATTGCAGAGGGGTAGGAGTTCTCCAGCACATCCAAGTGTGGTTCTCATCCAGCTCTCCACGGTCTTCGGCACGTCCACGAAGACGGAGGTAGGCAAAGACAAGGCCACGCAGCGCATCTCTCGAGCAATGGTGATATCTCGGGGTGAACTGCAGGGAGGGCTTTTATGGCAAAGGCGGGACGGCTTTTATGGTGAAGGGCAGTTATGCAGCTTCGTTCACTCGCTTGGCTGAAACGCGCAAGTTATAAACGCCCTGGCTGCGCCCGCGTATCTCTAGCGATAGTCAAGTTCATACAGTGCGAGTGATGCAAGTCCTCTCCCTCTCCTCTGCAAGTGCTCTTCAAGTCCTGTTGAGGGCTTTGCGCATCGGGTTATATAGCCCCGCCCCGCAAATCTTCTGGAACTCACCAGACTCTTCTCACCACACCCTCTGGCGCCACCACCTCTGAGCCCTGATTGGCGGCTCATGCTTACCGTCATCGCCTCTGCCGCTCCCGACCTCAACGCCGGCCCCACCGTTTTAGGCCTACCTCGTGTTAGCTCGACTAATGAACAACCAATGCTTAACAAACTGGATTGCGCCCACAGAGGTGGAATGGTTTGCCGAAGTAGGACCTATTCTCCTGTCTTTACACAATGCAGGATTAACACTGGAAGGGGCCTACTCTCACATATACTAAGACATAACTATACTACAAATGAGGCTACATGTTGCTCGTGTGACTATCTATGGGGGGCATCCTTTAACCTTTATTGAAGTCACTGTACACATCTCAAAACCGTAGCACTGCCCCCCTCCCTCGTCAGACTCATCCCGAGTCGACCCTACCCAAGTGGGAACGACCAGTTTTGAGAAAGACTTGGGACTCGCTTTTAATTACGTGTGACACTTAGATGTGGTTCCCCCTAACATTTAAACTAACCTGTATATGTGACAGTTTTACAACACTAGATATGTCCCACCTACTGCATTGTGTAACTAACTATCAGATTCACACCCACAACTAACCGAATTGCGGATTTATTTCAAACTACACATAAAGCCATAGCGCAGCCTCTATTATTTACAAGCACAAATCTAACTATTTACAATTCTATACTCCAGGACCTGTTCTTTTTGGAAAGAAGATTGGAGGGGAGAGAAAGCACAGCAATGCACAATACACATTCACATTCATCAATGCACAGTTCACCATTTGCTGCTGGGCCGCATCTTCTTCTTGTTTCATCTTCTGTGTGCAATAAAAACTTAAAGTTCTTCTTTCCTGGCACACCAGAATAAAATGTACAAAAACCCGTGTTCGTTTTTATTTAATTCCTGGCCAAACAGGGCCAATCCTATGGTCCATCTGCGTGACATGGACGCCACTCAAAATACGTGGTCCGAAGATGCAAGGTAAGTTTGCAGCAAAGTGTAAAGCCACAAAACGTGCGGTCCATGTGTAATGTGGTTCAGCAAAGTGTCTGTGGCAACAAGTGTGCTGCACATGTGCAGTAAAGTTATAATCAATGAAATGGCAGCAAAGTGCCGCGCAGTTCATCTGCACGGGTGTAGCACAGTGCAGCAGGTGTGCTGCACAGGGATAGCAAGGTGCAGCTGCACATGCGTAGCAAGGTGCAACTGCACCGTTCAAGGTTGCTGCACAACTCCTCCTCCAAAGTGGGTCCATGGGTGGGGAGGAAGACAAAGCACAGTCAGCAAAGCAGAAAGGGCGCAAAGGTACACATCAATACAAGGCAATGCAGCATGAGGGGCGCGGGAGAGCGAACAGAGCAAGCTCATCCCTAACCATTCATGCCCCCCACGTCAGCTTGCACTACCCTTGCCCTTCCCTGTATTTACAAATTACAAATCCGTATCTACGTCCTGTCTCCCATATCCCCCTCTAAACCGAATTCGTCATCCAATCCCTCCCAAGAAGGAAGAGATGGAATAACCACAACGTCTCATCACGTCGAGATGCGTCTTACTCACTCAAATCAGTCACTTGGTGCTGGTGCGGGAGCTTTGTCACCTTGGTGAATGAATGTGGATGGCGCAAAGGGAATTCTCTCAAATCCTAACTACTCTAGTTACATTAACGTTTAAACTAACCTGGGGTCATGCCATGCCAATCGGCATCTTTAAACTATGTGGTTCTAAAAACCTGATTCCCATTGACCACCTGGTGCCCTACGAATTTGGGTCTCACTCCACAATTTTTCAATCTGTGCCTTTGCACAATTTCGGGGCTGGGTCGTGTGGCTCCACTAGCAGGTCTACCTACCTGCGCACCTCCGCCACTGAAGTCGCCACCCGAGCTTACCTTGCTCCTTGCGACTAGCTAAATTGGGGAAGGCCCCTCCTGGCTCTCTCACCCCCTGATGCCCTCTCTGGCATTGGGCTACCCGCGTCCTTCTCCTGGATCCTCGGGCCCCACTGAACACTACTCACAACTCTAACTGTTTCCCGGAGCCTACCTGCGGCCTCACCTGGCCGACAAACTACCAGTGGCGGAGTGCTCCAATAACCATACGCACCAAAAAAGCCCACACGCCCAGCCATATCATAGACTCATGCATCCATCCAAGCACTTCCTGCTACTTCCTGCACCACAGATGTCAATATCCAAACAATTTACCTAAACCCTCTACCTGACTTTAAACTGCCCACCCCGGGTATTCGTGAAGGGGTCCATCTCCCCCCCATTCACTCCTTCGCACCATGCATTCCACACCTTTTACTTCACGCCAAGCAGTCCACACCACTCATTCTACACCATTTATTCCACACCATTTATTCCTCACACACCAAATATTCCTGGCACACCTCTTGTGCTCACATTCCTTTTTCCACTTGCACACCATGCAAGTCAATTCACTTCAACACAGCTCCATCTGTCTAAATACACCACCTCTGGTTATTCCCAACCAATTCCTCATTTGCTCAAGCTCAACACACACAGTGATTCTCATTCACACAGCATCATCTAACTAGCTGCTTTTCCCCCTAATACTCGTGCTTCCCCATCTTCCCTTACACCAAGGTCACCCTCGTCATTAGCAACCATCTAATCTCTATACGTCCCCTCTACCTGTACAAATGTCGCTACTTAATTATCTTGTCTCCTAAAGTCATTTACTAAATCCCTAACAATTAACCTAGCCCGCCCTTGGTGAGCTTTCACTGCCACCCCATAATCTAGTGCTCATGCGCCCCAAATGTGAGGAATGGTAAAACGACCATCCCTCCACACCGGGCAGCATTCCCCAACACTATGGCTAATCGTCCACTCTACTCGAGCCTCTCCGTGCGGCAATACATCTTCGTCACAGCTCGGCTTCGAAAAGCCGAGCAATGCATGCGGGTGGTTTGTCGCCTGTTGGTTGGGTCCGTCCGGCATTTTCGATTCAGGGGAGGAGGCATGCTTGGGCAAAGGTTCAAGGCACCATCTCTACGTGGAGCCTTGCGGTCCCATGCACGATGGCCCAACCGCCCACGGTCGGAGCACCGCGCCCGCCATGTGGCACAGCTCCGACCTCTTCTACCCCCCCTCGAACCGTGCCGATCGCCTTTCCCACCAAGGCGCGGCACCGACCATACAGGGCGGGGCCCGGCACGAATCGTGCACGGTGCTCCTTGCGAGACCGCCACAGCATTGATCCCCGCCGGTCCCCGCAGCACACAAAGCACACCACGCACCGAGGGCTCGCGTCGGCTATACGTCGCGCTAAAAGCTACGCCGGTCTGCGTCAATGCTCGGGCCGCGTTCTCAAAAACACGCGACCCGTTCCTCACTCGCACAACGCGGCGCTCCAGCACCTATCATACACCCCCTGCATTCCGTTACTGCACTCTCCTGTGCATTCTCTTCCCTTACACACTCAGGTTCACACCACCTAGGTGCACTCACGCCGTTCGCACACTCCATTATCACACACCCTCACGCACATCCTGGCGCTCTCATACCACTCGCACACTCCGTTACACACTCGGCCATCACACACCCTCGCGTACACCCCTCCGTTACGTACTCTGTAATGTCCACGGGTGTGCACTCTCCCGGTACACACCCAATCACACACTCTCACGTACACTCTTTTGTTACACACTCAGTAACAACCACGGGTGTGCACTCTCTTGGTACACACCCAATCACGCGCTCTAGTGTGCATCCTCTCTCATTCTCCTCGGCCATCACACACTCTTTTTCGCACTCGTCTCCAACACACCCTTCCCACATACACTCGTGCTCTGGTGCACACTTTTCGCACACGCGCGCCATTCGCTCTCGTACACCTCACAAAGGACCTTCCATGAGCGCCCGGGTTGCGTCTCGATCCCAAGCGCGCCAAAAATGTTTTCCCGTCAAACACTTTCACGCCATACACACCCCTACTCACCTTTGGGATTCTCTTCTCCGCCAGCACCTGCAAACCTTCATTTTTGTTAGGAAGCACGACATCACAATGCAAATCCAGACTTTGGGTGCATTCCATTTCTTGCCTCTGTACTATATCTCCTATTTCTGACTCTGCCATCTCTTCAATTTCAATTATAACCATTGTACTGAAATCGTATTAATGCTGAACCCAGGTGATGCTCGCTGCTCGCTGACACCGCTAGGGGGGCGCGGCTATAAGACCCGAAACGGCCGCTGCTCTAGGCGTCTTCTCCTGTGACATGTTACATTGACTAGTAGACTCGTTAACGGTACGTACCGCATAGAATATTACGCTTGCTTTCATTGAATGATATTGTGGATTGACCGATGTGAAACCAAACCTTATTTCTATTGCATCCCTGTATTTGCAGAATGATGTCAAAGGTCTTAATGGAATTAAACCAACAGATGGACTAAAGTTGTGACTTGAATTGATTTCCACAACACTTAATTCCATTAAAATCTACGTACATGGCGGGAAGCAAGATGCTGGCGGTTTCGCAATTCTGCGCCGACCCGCAAGCCCCAGATGCTGGTTTGCTGGGATGCTGGTTTGCTGGAGCCACGGACTGGTTGAAAACTTTGGAGAATCAGTTCGCTGACCAGGACACTGTGCCGACCGCTGCCACGAAGCTAGCAGCGCTCCAGTCCAAAGTCGACTACAAGGTGTACAACAGTATTGCGCGATGTGCGACATACGACCTCGCTGTTGTGGAGCTCAAGCGATTGTACATAAAGCAAAAGAGCATAATATATGCTCGGCATTTGCTGTTATCGCGACGCCAGCAACCAAACGAGCCGATGGATCACTATGCCTAGGAGCTCCGCAACTCCTGCTAGACAGCACCCAGGAGCCAGGGACTCACGAGCAGGTTCAAGATGACCTTCTCCTAGACGCCTTCGTCTCTGGGGTCTCCTCTCAGGACCTCAGGCTCAAGCTCTTGGAGAAGACCGACCTGACCTTCACGGCGGCTCTAGAACAAGGGAAAATATATACTGAAGAGCGGCTGCAGTCGAACGACTATGATCGCATGCGCCTCTTGGCGGGGACCTCGCTACATGCATGGCCGGAGAGTGCTACCGCCGACGAACTGGGAGCGGACCCGCTCGCGGAACTCCAGGTTGCCCCGGCGGAGGATCCGGGGATCCTGATGGCTGCCGCTATGGCCAGACCCAAGGCCTTACGCGGAGCCACATGCTACTTCTGTGGGGGTCAACGACATCACCGGTCAGTGTGTCCGGCTCAGGACGCGATATGCCATTTGTGCTCGCAGAAGGGGCACTATGCAAAAGTGTGCCGGAAAACCGCATGCGGTTCGCGGCCGTGCGCGACCTTGAATGGGCTTATTGCGGAGCCTACGGGCCGAGCACGGAACACGGCGCCTTACCCGGCTTTGATGGGCAGTGTCCCCCCTCGCGGGCCCCTGATCGCCCAATCGACCTTGGCGAGAGACACCGAACAGCCACAACAGTCTCATCCTCAATCGGACATGGAACGTGTGTCCTCGACTAAACTCCGGGCAACGCGAGGGCCTTTGGAGCCTCGCCCAACCCCGGCGGTACGTACATGCTACGTCTCTCAAGAGCGTATGGCGTCCTCTGGCGGCGACACGCGTTTGGTACAAACTACGGAGGCCCATACTCATCAAACGGCGATTTTGAATGGCAAGACTACGGAGGCCCATACTCGTCAAACGGCGATTTTGAATGGCAAGACTACGGAGGCCCATACTCGTCAAATGGTGATTTTGAATGGCAAAACTGCGGAATGCATGGGGAGGCTCTCTGACAGCTTTAACGAATGCCCCATGAACAACGAATACTCCGGCAACGACCGCAACACTGCAGATTGCATGCGAACGCTCCCTGACAACTTATATGAAACTCCACGGGCACCCTCTGACGCCCGGAAAACTGCGGCTGGCATAGGACCCACCCGCGAGGCACGACCGCCTCACTCAGGAGGTTCGGTCCCACTCCCAGCAGGCTCGTCCGGCCTGACTCAAGCCGTTATTCCCCTCATGGTCGAGGGCCATTGTGTGCATGCCTTGGTGGATACAGGGTCTACGGATAGTTTTATCGATCAGCGACTAGTGCACAGGCATGGTTGGCAGGTCTTGGGGACTACGAGACGGATCTTCATGGCTTCCCAGGGACTTTGGCTCAGCATGAAGGGGGAATGTCGATTGAAACTCGTGATAAAGGAACGGGTTTTCCCAGATGCACACCTCATGGTCTTACCTGCTTTATGTGCTGACATTCTGTTAGGACACGATTTCCTTAAGCCACGTGTGGTTGGAATACGCCGAGCGGTTTGAGTACATGTGTTCCGCGTCATTATAACTAATGGACCCCGATTTAAGCGATCTTATTCGTGCCATGCTTAGTCAATGGAGAAATCACAGAATGAATGAATGATCGTTTTACGGCCATTTTCCCCGCTATAGCGAGGGTTAGCCTATGGATAAATCACAGGAACGATTGAATTCAGAAGAAAGGAAGAACAAATAGGTTTAATGATCATTACCACATGTATTTACAGTCCAGGAAAAAGAGACACAGGGAAATCCTTATACAGTCTTATTCTTAATTCCCAAAGACAACGGGCCCGTCTGACACACTCACACGGGGATTGCAGATGGGTAGGAGTTCTCCAGCGCGTCCAAGCATGGTTCTCGTCCTGCTCTCCACGGTCCCCGGCACGTCCGCGAAGATGGAGGTAGGCGAAGACAAGGCCACGCAGCGTGTCTCTCGAGCAACGGTGATATGTCGGAGCGAACGGCAGGGAGGGCTTTTATGGCAAAGGCGGGACGGCTTTTATGGTGAAGGGCGGTTACGCAGCTTCGTTTACTCGCTTGGCTGAAACACGCAAGTTATAAACGCCCTGGCTGTGCCCGCGTATCTCTAGCGATAGTCGAGTTCATACAGTGCGAGTGATGCAAGTCCTCTCCCCCTCCTCTGCAAGTGCTCTTCAAGTCCTGTTGAGGGCTTTGCGCATCGGGTTGTATAGCCCCGCCCTGCGAGCCTTCTGGAACTCACCAGACTCTTCTCACCACACCCTCTGATGCCACCACCTCTGAGCCCTGATTGGCGGCTCATGCTTACCGTCATCGCCTCTGCCGCTCCTGACCTCAACGCCGGCCCCACCGTTTTAGGCCTACCTCGACTAATGAACAACCAATGCTTAACAAACTGGATTACGCCCACAGAGGTGGAATGGTTTGCCGAAGTAGGACCTATTCTCCTGTCTTTACACAACGCAGGATTAACACTGGAAGGGGCCTACTCTCACATATACTAAGACATAACTATACTACAAATGAGGCTACATGTTGCTCGTGTGACTATCTATGGGGGGCAACCTTTAACCTTTATTGAGCTCACTGTACACATCCCAAAACTGTAGCAATATCTATGATACGAGTAATTATAGTCCAGAGAGTGAGTTGTTCTCTTCTAAAAATAAAAAGGTGATTGGAAAGTTCAAGGATGAATTAGGAGGAAATGTTATGAGTGAATTTGTGGGATTGAGGTCTAAGGCTTACGCTTATAAATACATTGTGAATAACGTTGAAAATACTGATAAGAGGTTAAAAGGTGTAAAGAAAAATGTTGTTAAAGAAACAATAAACTTTAAGCATTATTACAACTGTTTTACACAAAGAAAGAAGAGTTTAGAAAGATTAATTCAATAAGAAGTTATAAACATCAATTATATTCAGAAGAGGTGAATAAGAAAGCTCTTGGAGCTTTTGATGATAAGAGGTTTATTTTAGAAAATGGAATTGATAGTCTCCCTTATGGTTATAAGTGTTAAAATATATATAACTGATGAGATAAAAAGGGGGGTTAGGGATTTTAACGGGCTACCGCCGCCTTTTTTATGAATATATAAATGATAGAACCAAGTATCAACCAGACTAAAGAGTGGAGGTGTAATCAACCTTGGTATAAAAATGGTAAACATAATGAATGTGAAAAATATCAAATAGGTATAATTGAAAAGGCAACTGGTAAAAAAGTTCACAAAACAAATGAGAATTAATTTAAATACCGGTGAGTTGGGTGAAAAAGATGGAAATATTTTTGAGTGGACGGAAAACTTTGATGGTTGTCAGGAAAATATATACTTTAATTTAAAAATGGTGTGTGGCACTGGAGGCGCTCAAACAAGAACATTGAGGGAGGTTTACCATTTTATCTTAGCTCAGTTAAAATATCTTGATAAAGAACCAAACTCAAACATATACTTTGTTAATATATTAGATGGTGATGAGAGTTGTAAGAGAATTAAATTATTTCCTACGCATAAACAAATATTTGTAGGATCGTTGTTTAAGTTTATTAATAGTTAAATGCTGGTTGGAGTAAAGAAGGTTATTATTATCTTTTAGTTAAGCCAAAAGATAACGTTTTGGTAGAGAATTTAAAAGAAGATATTTATTTTGCTATGCCTATACTGGTATGCTAAAAAGTTTAACTAAAAGGCTAAAAGGTCATTAAAGACCAAAAGGGTAGGAATAGAGGTGATAAGAAAAAACGAAGGAATATGAGGGTAAGGGAAAAATTTACATGTAAGTGCATGGAGAAATAGGGGGTGGTCCAGGAACAACATTTCCCTTCTACTCATGTCCAAGGGCTGGGTCTTGTGGCTTGTGTGCAGAGGTAGTGTAATGATATGACCACCATTTTCTTTTCCAAATTCCAGTGTTTCAAGTGAAAGATGGCTTTCGTGATTGTCCATTATGAGAATGATTGGATTTTCCTTGGAGGACTGTGTTGTTTTCACAACATGTTTGATTACATTAATGAACAAGTGCGAGTTCATCCAACCAGATTCAGTGGCCAATCCAAGTGTACCCTCTGGGGCACCGGCCAGAAAGAAATCCCTGAAGTTTTTCCTCGGAAAACCATAACTGGGGGTAAGGCTACCCCAGATGCTGAAATGATTCCACATACAGTTACCAGTTCACCACGTTCACGGGAAGTCACCTGGCTCACCTGATTCACACCCTTTTCACTTATTACTTTTGGTACTTTCTGAACAGTGGTCAGTCCAGATTCATTCAAACTGAAAATCCTAGCCCCAATGACTTTGGTTGCCAAGATTATACTCTCTAGTAGACCAAATAATTCACCAATGGTATGCTGATTGAATGCTGTTGCTCTTGCAAGGGATGTTGCCTCAGGGCTTCGGAGGGATAACGTGGGATTTCGCTTCAGAAAACCAGTTAGCCACTCCTTTCCAACCAGCTTGTTCTCGGTCCAGTTGGTGGGCATGCACAGAGAGTTTCGGGCTGCCATTTCGTATGAAAGTTGTCTTGTTTGAACGGGCGGTAGTCCATGAAACATCTTTGATGCTGTCTTGAGATAGTCAGCAAGGGAAAGTTCTTGTTGTCTAGTAAACACTTGACTATGTATATAATTGGGAGCCATGTATCAATTTAGATCTTTTTGATATTTAGTGACATAACGTTGAAGAGTACTCTTTGATATGCCCTTGTCTTTTGCCACTTTTCGGATTCCCAGGCCATGTTCAACGACATCCTTCACGGCATCCAGCTTTGCTTATGGAGGCACGAGACCTGCATCAGTGTTTCTTTTATAGGTCTGAGGCATTGTTGTTGTTCGCCTCTGTAAAAAAGAAAGAACTTCCTTTAATATTTCTGAGAATATTGAAATTCTTTTCAAGATGTGAACTAAATGTAAACCTGTGTGGAGATGTGGGACACCTATGGGGAGAACTGGGACAACATTTCCCATTTCTCCCCACGTACAGTCTATACAACATATAGTAGCTCACTCCAAAATGCCTAATGTAAACATCATATAACTCCTATCTAAACACACTAACCCAGATAGCAATACAATAGAGGCATCATTCATCATTTAGCTGTTTTGCTTAACAAGCACTTAACAATAACATCATGACTGAAAAACAAGTTTTTTTTATAATTTTTATTTATTTATATCACTGTACTTACCTAAGTGATTGCAGAATTGTCCTGTTAACACATGGAGCGTAGGAAGCGAAGGGCAGCAGGAAAATATTTTCTTCAATCTGATTGCCTGAAAAATATAAGTATTGGATGGGGTGTCCCAGTTCTCCCCTGTCCCAGTTCTCCCCGGTCTCCTACTATTGGTCTCCTACTGTTGGATGCACCTGAGGCTGATAGCCTACTCCTGCGCTAAAATGCGTTTGGGGGAAATGTGAAGTTTATGAAGGATTGTCCACCTTGATTATGTCATATAATTTCAGAGAATCGTAGAATTTTGATTCCTCGCTGGGAGAAGTATTTATATCGTTGATAGCATATGCTTGTCCATTTTGATGTAACTAGATGAGATACCTGTTCTACACACGGGGAATTCTGAGTGTGGGGTGGTGGGGGTGGTGGGGGTGTTGGAGAGTTGAGGTGAGGAAGTGGGGAAGTGCATTGGTGGGAATCTGAAGGGGGTTGGTGAGTGGAAGGGGAAAGGGCTTTTTGCTTTTTCTTGCTTTTTCTTGCTTTCTACACACTTTTATTTAACTTCATCTGAACTTTGTTTGTTAGTCTCGTTTCAAATCTTTGAGCCGTTTCATTTTATAGGTTCCATACATCCTAGAAGTGTTGAAATTTGGCCGACGGTACTCTTTTCTGGTACATTTTCATATATGAAATTTAATTTAATAAATATTATTATTGGTTTCAAACTTTAAAAATAAAATAAAAGTGTGTAGCCCTAAAACATGTTTTTTCGTTTACTTGCTCTTGCTTTTTCTTGCTTCTTTATAGTGGATACCTCCACCCAGTGGTTAGGTTTGTGAAGATTGGAGTGAAAATTCGTCCAGTATGTGATTAATATACAGACGAACAGACATTCAGACAGACAAAGAGTCAGAAAAACAGACACAACCAACCAATATTCTTCTGAATCTTCAATTTTTGCAAGGAACCAACAAGCATGAAAACATAATCTCCTTCTGCCTTCGGTGGCGGAGGTAATAAGGTCACTGGATACATTCAAACAAACTGAAGAATTTTAATTCGTAATTTGATTGTCGTATTCGCCGAGTGACCTTACCCCTTCAAATCAAAGTTGGTGAAGTACAGACAACTCAACCGAGACGAGATGAGACGACAATGAACAAGAAGAAAAATACATAAAATGTTATACTCCCACTGTGGTTTTAGAAATTTTGCTGTACGGAGTTAAAGGTCGTCAGTCAGCGACTGGTGTTGGCTTAGTGGTTAGGGTGCCGGCTTGGGATCCTAGGGTCCTGGGTTCGAATCCCCGTTGATCGCTGAATTAACGCCAGGGGGGTTGACTCAGCCTGTCATCCTTCCGAGGTCGGCAAATTGAGTACCAGCTTGCTGGGATGAATGATCCCAGTGTGTACCCCGGTTTAGAATAGGTACACCGTATCCCTCCCTGTGCATCGTAAGAGGCAACCAAGGGTTGGCATCAGGAAGGGCATCTGGCCATAAAAACATTGCCTCAAACAGGGAACCATGATTGTCATGGGGCCCACAAGGCTAACCCCCACTCTCGCAGGGAAAATGGCCTTAAAACGATCATTTATTCATAGTCAGCCATCTTTGGTCGGATTACAAAACAAAATCTTCTGCTGATGCATATTCTCATTTATTACCCTTGCCTGAGGAGAGGGTATTGCATTTGAGTCCGTTTATTTGTTTGTTTGTTTGTTTGTCTGTTTGTTTGTCTGTCTGTTTGTCTGCACAGAATAAATATGATTTTCTCTGCAACCGTTGGTCCGATTGGCAATAAATTTACACCATATGTGCATTGCGACGTGCAGAATTTTCAAATTATAATTATGACGTCATACGTCACGTGGTATGGCCGCCATCTTGGAAAAACCGAAAAAATTGCACCTCTATATCGCTGAAAGAACTGCATAGAAAAAATTGAGAAATACCTCATTGTAAGGAACTCTCCATGTGGAATAAAATATGTTAATGATGATGTCATAGGTGCCTCCATTACGACGTCACAATTCGACAAATACAAAATTTCATGCGATCAAGATGAAATTTCTTGCGCGTCATCCAGGGATAAATTGGTGGACAAAAAAAAATGATGATTTCATCGGTCACGTGGTTCGGTCGCCATATTTGTTTAAAAAAAAAGCCATACAAACCACTAAAAAGACAACTTGGTGAGGGTCTGCAATCTTTGATTGCCCTTTTTTGTTGCCTTTGTGCCAAGTTTGAACAAAATTGGTCCATGCATGTCGAGAAATGGTTGGGGACACTTTTATGTACCAAAAGGGAAACCAGTCGGCCATCTTGGATCTTATCTCGTAAAACAATGATATGCATATGTAAGCCATCATTCCTTATCTCTGTGCCAAGTTTGAAAATGATCGGTAAATGTATGTCCGAGAAATGGTTGAGAACGTGTTGAATATCGGGTTTTTTACAACTAAAATGGCCGCCAGTCGGCCATGTTTGATCGCACTGCGAAACAGAATAATGTGCATATGTATACTGTAATGTTTTGTTTTTGTGCCATGTATGAACAAAATCGGTCAAAACATCTCCGAGATATGGTTGCGGACGCACGGATCGACGGACGATACCCAATCCATAAGCCCCCGTTTTGGAATAAGTCCAAAGGGGGCTAATAATGACTTTCGTGGGGGGAGTATCTCCCCACATTGACCTATAAGTTATGCCAATCCATTGGTGTCTGCGACATATGTCAGCACCTAAAATGTTTTAATAGTAATATTGTTAGAAAAGAAAGACTATTCAGTAATATTTCATGAAATGTCAAAATGAAATGTGTACAATGACGTCATTTACACAGTTTAACAAACAAGTACAAATTGAAAGTTAAACTTTTATGAGAAGCCACAAATGACTTTTGTAATAATGTGCCTTGTATTCAAACAACGAAAAGTACCTTTAGAGTGCATGACGATGTTACATGCCAGAGTGAGCACAGAAATTATGGAAAAAGTGATAAAATATAGTGACAGGGATTCTCTCCATTGGCAAGACAAGTTTGTCGGTTCACCAACAAACAAGAAGGTGCTTGCACAACTCCCTGCTAATGCAGTGAGCAACAGGAAATGAGAAACACAGATTGGTGTTTTAATCACAATGAACTTGCGGTACTTGACTATGGTTATCCAGACTAAAACCGTCATGGTGAAACCCAGAGCAGCAAAAGCCAGCAGAGTGAGAGCCAAAGGATCAGAGAAAGCCAGAAACTCCATTGGCATGGGAAAACAGGTGCTTCTCTGTTCATTAGACCACAGGTCTCTTGGGCAAACCTGGCAATCCTGAGAATCTGAATAAAAATCATTGTCAGGAGAAATGTTGTTGTAAGCAGGGTCCTTCTCAATGTGGAGGAGCTGATGAGAACTGATGAACCCAGTCACAAGGATGAGCTGTGTGTCTCGACCTTGCCATTGTGACCATCAATGATTCCGTCCCCCGCAATGGGAGAGTGGGGAGGGGGGGGGCGGGGGAGGGGGGGGGGGACTTACAATCGATTCTATGTGTGATACATGACGTTTTTTATGATTCGAGCTTTATCATCAACTTTTCAAAAGATTCTTATGAGAATATGCTGAAGACTATTTAATAATAACATTAAAATGTCAGAGGATGAAATTATCACATAAAGTTGTCAAATTTCATTGAACTAGTACACCGACTCCATACAAGAGCAGCAGGAAGGGTCATGTTCTCATGTTATTATCCTCTCTGGGAAATATAGATGACAGTAGATCTATGCTTATGCCCCTTCGTCTGGGTGGACACAGTAAGCATTGAATGCCTCAAATATGTTGGGATTCCTCCAGATTTCTTTCAGTTTAGTGTTAAACAGCAGTAGCAACTGTTTAAAAAGATAATCATCCATGTTTGTGATTTAAAAAAAAATTCTGGTAGGGCTCTTCATGATAAGCTATTTATAAATGTTAATATGGAGTTTGTCTGAGGAGAAAACCCCTTTGGAGGAGGGAATATTATTGCAATTAATATTGTTTTGTAATAACATTAATATTATGTTGTTATCAATAATATTGTTGTTACTTTTATTATTAGAAGCAGATTTGGAAAAATGCCATGATTAGCTCTCTTAACACGGATACACACTGTGGTGTTTGTGAAGAAGAAGAGGAACTGTTGGCTTCATCCGCATGGGGCTCAAGCACTGAATTGAAAATATATAGAACGCTCATACTCCGTGAAAAGTGTAGCCACCGTGTCGCCATCTTGATTAGCACGACTCGACCGACTCGCTTCGCGGATCTCGTTTGTTTTGAACACACACTCACACAAACATACACACATACACACACACATACACACACACACACACACACACACACACACACACACACACATACACACACACACACACACACACACACACACATATTATATACACACAAACATACACACATACACACACACACATACACACACACACACACACACACACATACACACACACACACACACACACACACACACACACACACATACACACACACACACACACATATTATATACACACAAACATACACACACACATTTTATATACACACTCATATACGCACACCGGTTACTTGGATGATTATTTACCTGCTACTGGAGTGAATATAGTGACAAAATAATGTCACATACAAAAACAAACATTACATGTACACACAGACATGTACATTCTCTCGGCTGCTCACTCTGCCAACCATTTGGGCCTACTTAATAAAGTTGATTACTTTTCATCAATTTAGTTTGCATTATTTTGATACGTAATACAAGGACAGCTAAATTCATGTTTTCAATTTTGACCAAAAACAAATCATTGTGAAATAATTTGGACAGACTCTTCGCAAGTTTCATGAAAATGTCCCAAGTTCTTCACGCTCCCAAATTAACAATATTTGTTCTCGAATTTTTTTTGTCAAAAGGAAAGGATAAAGGAAAGTGTTGTAGTAACTGTGATAGGTTTCCTATTGAAAAACGATCGCACAAAAGGTGAAAAAACGGAATCGCTTTTTGCTCTGAATTACGTGCAAATTTGCTCTGAATTTGCCCAGCATCGAGTGCCAACCAAGATGGCGCCCGCTAGCTACAGCTCCATCTGTGTGGTGTGAATGGCAATGGTCATTCTATATATTTTCAGTTCAGTGGGCTCAAGGCTATTTAAGATCCGGACGTTCGAACGCTCGTGTGAGACTTGGCATGCTGTGAGCCAAAGTCAGACAAAGATTTATGTTGGTAAGAGAGAAAGAGAGTTCTTTGAGAGATGGATTGTTTGTATTACCTCGCTTAATATTTGTAACCTATTAGATACAATATGCTCTTATTGTGTCTGTACGTGTTTTTCATAGATGCTGCTTTGATTCAAGTTTAATAAAGCCTGATATTGACCAAAGGCTTCTTCATCATTCATTAAATACACCTTAACACAGACTTCGCCAAAGGCTGAAAACACCCTTGGGGAAGGGGGGAGGGGCAAATTAAGTCACTACAAACTCCATTGTGTAACTCTTAGTCCTGTCAGGTTTGGTTCAGATTGGATAGGTAATGACCAAATGTATCATGGCCAGACAGACAGACTGAACCAAAGTGCATATTTTAGTATCGCTGACGTGAAATTTGAACAAATCGGTGAAGCCCATTGTTTTCTGGTCAAAAGGTCAAAGGTCAAGGTTGCATGAAATAGTCAATTTTCATCTGATTGATTTGAAATTTGAACATAATTTGCATATTTGGTCACTAAATTGGTTCACCAATGAAGAGCTAGAAGCCTATTGTTTTTGAGGTCCAAAGGTCAAGGTTACAGCAACTGCTTTTGCATGTACCAGTCTATGTCCACTTTTTTCTGTCTGTCATTCTTTCCAGGCAATAACCGTTTTACCATTTGAGCTTTTGTTATCAAATTTTCAACAAACGCTAATTGCTTCATCAATTTTCATGTGATACTAGCCGAAAGCACCCGTCATTGCCCGGGTTCTTTTTGAACGAATTTACTACTATAATTCAGCTTTTACTCACGGCCGTAGAAGATTGACTACCATAATTCAGCACAGCTTTTAATTGTAAAATGGGCCCAGCCTGGCCGAGGCGGCCCCGACCGGCCTCGCCACCTAGCCTATAACCTTTATGGGGCCCGTCCCGACATTTTTAGTTCTTTTTGAATGAATTTACTACTATAATTCAGCTTTTACTCGCAGCCGTAGAAGATTGACTACTATAATTCAGCTCAGCTTTTAATTGTGAAATGGGTCCAGCCCGGCCGAAGCAGCCTCAACCGGCCTCGCCACCTAGCCTATAACCTTCCCGGGGCCCGTCCCGACACTTTTAGTTCTGTTTGAACGAATTTACTATTATAATTCAGCTTTTACACGTGGCCTTAGAAGATTGACTACTATAATTCAGCTCAGCTTTTAATTGCGAAATGGGCCCAGCCCAGCCGAGGCGGCCTCGACCGGCCTCGCCACCTAGCCTATAACCTTCGCGGGGCCCGTCCTGACATTTTTGGTTTCAGAGGTTTACTCCTATCTTTTACCGTTCAGGAGATTAGCGCGTGCAGACAAACAAACAAACAAGAAGACGTCATGCAGAGCACGATACTTGCGAAATCCGCACCCCACCCCCAAGAAAAAAAATTCCATTGATTCAGCAAATTGTCCATTTCATCAATGTTAAAATTGACAATCTTGATCAAAGCTCAGGTCAACAGGAAGAAAAGTGACGATTTTTCAGATGAAAAATGATGATTTTGTAAGGTTGACCTTGAGCTAACCTTTGACCTTTTAACCTCAAAAATAGTTAGTTTCCCTATTTAGTGACTGAATGTGCAAATGCTGTTCAATTTTCAAGTCAATCGAATGAGTATTTTAAAAACTTGGCCTATGTTGACCTTTTGGCCTATGTTGACCTCAAAAATAGTTGGTGGTTGAATTCATTGACCATATATGTAAATCCTCTTAGAATCACAAGTCAATCACATGAAAATTGTGATTTTAGAAATCCGGCCTATGTTGACCTTTTGGTCAACTTTGTATTAAAAAAAATAGACATTCTATGGGCAGCTGGGTCCATTGGACCTGGGTCATGCATTCTAGGGTGAAGAATGTATCCTTCAAAAACGAAACCACACTACACTCACAATAATATTTTTCTTGCCAAGTGAAAATGGAATTCCACTGGGAAAACATATAATTATTTTATTAGCTTCAAATTTAAAAAAAACGAACCTGTACTATTAGAATAGTGTCCATCAGTGCAAGGAATGCACTCAAAGCAGCAAAAAGGCTCCCCTTTGAGAGAGACCTTCCGAGATCCTGGCTCGCAGGTCTCACTGCACACGGAACGAGGGACCTGGAAAATAACAAAAAAGGAATGAGAGACCTGGATAATAAATCAAATGGAATGAGAAACCTGGAGAATATAACAAACAGAAAGAGAGACCCAAATAATAAAACAAACGGAATGAAAGACCTGAAAAATAAAACTTACGCAACGATTTCTCTTTCTCTTTCTCTTTCTCTTTCTCTCTCTCTCTCTCTCTCTCTCTCTCTCTCTCTCTCTCTCTCGCTCTCTCTCTCTCGCTCTCGCCCCCTGCTGGCTGTTGTGATTTGGGTGTGGCGTCATGGCCACCATATGCAGCTGCTCTGTTTTGTGGTGAGTCGTCAGTGTATTGTTTTTGTCCCTACAGCCCCCCCCCCCCCCCACCATCCCTTCTCTCCTTTCCTGTTACATCCCATGTGCCTTTGGTGTTTTGTTCTCCGGTTTTCGACTCCTTTGCATTCGAGAGAGAGAGATTGAGAGCGGGTCTATTTTGGGTGCGGCCTACCCATCTTGACGACACTTTGTAAGCCTTGTTTATGCTTATAATGCATTTTTGGTTT
The DNA here is from genome assembly GCF_964187855.1 of Myxine glutinosa. NCBI lineage: Eukaryota > Metazoa > Chordata > Myxini > Myxiniformes > Myxinidae > Myxine > Myxine glutinosa. The sequence continues at coordinate 213,940,814 of NC_136263.1, forward strand.
TTCATTTTAGCTTGATTTATTTAAGTTTGATACCTTCTTGTCCGGTTCAGACAAGAATGGGGCAATAATATCGCCGACATGGTGAATGCATGCTCTCGATGTGAGGGTTTCGAGGGTTTAACCCGGAAGCATGCATTTGTGTGCGTTCCTCCCGACGGAGTTCCTGTAGAGGACATTATTTTCGCAGTTGGGAATATTATTGGTGATGAAAATATACGTGCTGCGTCACGTATGAATCAGAAGGTAGTTGTTTTCGTTTCTGATGAAGAACTCGTCCATGACGTTGTAAGTACCGGAATAAGCACAGCGAGTGGTCATTTTATGATGGCGTCGCCAATGTTGACATTGTTGACATCATTCGTCATTTGTTGACGTCAGATGTTGACGTCAGGTGTTGACGTCAGATGTTGACATCATTTGATCCCTAATAACACCTGTAAAGAGAACCAGTGAACATCATATCAATAATCAGCATACATACACGATGACTCATAAGCTGATACTCGTCCCGATGATTTTCGGTGCGGATCCACAAGACCCGGACTCGGCGGCCCAGCTGCAGCACTGGCTTCGACTGTTGACAAGTTACCTCGTAGCCTAAGCTGAACTCACGGATGAGACGAAGCTAGCGGTGCTCAACTCGCACGTCTCGCATTCTGTATATCAGTACATCTCTCAATGTGTCATGTACGCTACGGCTGAAGCGGCCTCTACGCCAGATCTACATCAAGACACGAAGCGTGGTCTACACCCAGTATTTGTTCTCCTCATGACGGCAGGCCCCTTCGGAATCCATCAATCACTTTGTTCAGGATCTTCGCCGATTAGCGAAGGACTGTACATGTGAACCTAGATCCCACGAACAGGTCTGTGATGATTTAATGAGAGAGGTTTTGTTTCTGGTGCATACTCACCGATGATACATCAAAGATTGCTAGAGATGGCCGATTTAACTCTGGAGACTGCTCATCAGAATGCACTCGTTTACGACGAGGCGCGAAGACAATCTGAGGCATACGATCATCATGATCGTCCGTACGTCACTGCGGGGCTAACCGGTGAGTGACCGGAGAGGGCTGCTACAGCGGAGCGAGCAGATGCTGAACCTCTGCAGGAATCGGGGACAACGGCACTCTCGAGGCTTCGGGCCAGAGCGTGACCGCTGCAGCTGCCAAGACCCCATCTGCCGGGGGTAACGCAAAGTGCTATTTTCGTGGAAATCAAAATCATTTGAGAACAGTTTGCCCCACGCGAGGCGATGTGTCATTCGTGCTCATGAAAAGGTCATTTCTCAAAGGTATGCCGATCGACACGGGGCCAGCGAATGGGCTAGCGAACTCGCCTGACATTGTCCGTGCTTTTCGCACAGTCCGGGGCACAATCTGCATCTCGTGTGACCTTGACTAGGATGCACTCGCAGCCTGTGAGGCGCCGTCGTGTGTCCTTGACTGTGATCTCCCCGCACGGGCCTCGCGCGGCACACACGTCCTTGACGGGAGCTCCTTCATCGCCCGCGGCGATTTCATGCTCGACACTAGCTGGCGTTGGACCAGTGTGCGTGGCTCGATCACAACCGCTGGATGTTTCGCAAACTACGCCATGCTCGACACTAGCTGGCGTCGGACCTGCGTGCGTGGCTCGATCGCCACCTCTGGATGTTTCGTAAACTATGCCATGCTCGACACTAGCTGGCGCCGGACCTACGCGCGTGGCTCGATCGACACCTCTGGATGTTTCGACAACTACAGGACCACAGGGGTTAACCAACGCTGTTATTCCAGTCATGGTTGAGGGGCAGATGGTCAATGCCTTGATCGACACTGGCTCTACTGATAGCTACGTTGACTTGCGGATCGTTCAGAAGCATGGATGGCCGATTCTCGGGACAATGCGCAGGATTTTCTTGGATTCCCAAGCTCTTTGGCTGCGTACCAAAGGCGAATGCCAGCTGAAGCTAGTGATCAATGGCTGAATGTTTTTGGATGTGCATTTAATGGTCTTACCAATGTTATGTGCAGAAGTGCTACTAGGTCACGATTTTCTCCATCGACATGGACGCTTGGAAATGAAATTTGGAGGTGACAATACTCTGTGTGTGCTCTGGCCAGGTTGTAATTGAACCCCTGATGCTGTTTCAAAATTTGACTCCTGACTGCACCCCGGTTGCCGTTAAATCGTGACGATACTCTCTGGTTGACATGCAATTCGTAGTGGAGGAAACTAGCCGACTTCTGAAAGAGGGTATAATCGAACCTAGTCGATCGCCTTGGAGGGCGCAAGTTCTGGTAGTCCAGACAGAAAATCATCGCAAACGCATGGTAATCGACTACTCGCAGACGATTAATCGGTTTGCGCAGCTGGACGCCCAATCCCGGGATTGGATTCCCTGGTTCGGCAGGTGGCCCAGTACTCGATCTACAGCACATTAGATCTCCGCAGCGCGTATCATCAGATCCCTATCGCAGAGGCCGATCGCATCTACACCGGGTTTGAATCCGGACAGAGGTTGTACCAGTTCACTCGTTTACCTTTTTGGGGTCACAAATGGGGTGGCATGCTTTCAAAGGGCCAAAGATGACATAATCGCTAAGGAACACTAAACCAATGTCTTTGTTTACCTGGGCAATCTAACAGTTTGTGGGTACGATCAGGCCCAGCATGATGCTAATTTTCAGCGTTTCCTCCAGGTTACGCACACGTATCGGCTAACTCTGAACGAGGCTAAATGTCGCTATTCCATCCGCACAAAAGATCTCCTGGGGTACACCGTGACCCTGGGCTCTATCACTCCAGACAAGGAGCGGCTGCGACCTTTGCTCAACATGGCCCCACCGCATGACCGTGCTTCGTTGAAGCGTATCCTCAGACTATTTGCACATTACTCGAAGTGGGTTCAAAATTTTTCTGAAAAGCTCCGCCCGCTTGTAGATTGCAAAGTGTTCCCCATGGGTCATGCCGCCAAGGTCGCTTTCCGTGGCCTGAAGTCCAACATAGCTGGCGCCGCTGTGTCATCTATCAATGACAGTCAACCTTTTGTTTTGGAAAGCGATGCATCCGACCACGCGATAGCTGCCACGCTCTCTCAAGGGGGGCGACCTGTGGCCTTCTTTTCAAGGACTCTCTCCTCCGCAGAGAAGCGTCATTCGTCTGTCGAGAAGGAAGCGTACGCCATCGTTGAGTCTATTAGGCGTTGGAGACCCTATCTGCTTGGTAAATCTTTTGAGGTCATTACTGATCAGCAAAGCGTTGCTTTCATGTACGACACGCGCCATGCCCAACGCATTAAGAACGAAAAGATCACTCGCTGGCGGATAGAGCTAGCCGATTTTTGCTTCACTATTAAGTATCGCCCAGGGCGGGATAATCTCGCCGCCGACGCATTATCACGCCCTTCGGTGTGTGCGAGTCTCACCTCCTTTGAGGATCTGCGTCTTCTTCATGAAACGTTGTGCCATCCTGGAGTGACGCGTTTCGCTCATTATGTGCACAGTCACAATTTACCCTACTCTGTTGAGGACATTCGGCAGCTGTGTCGCACTTGTTCCGTTTGTGCTGAACTCAAATCCCCATTTCTACAAACCGCCTATGGGTACACTGATTCAGGCTACTCGGCCTTGGGAGAGATTGGCAATGGATTTTAAAGGGCCTCTACCGGCTTCGTGTCTCCCTGCTAGTCCTAGCCTACCGGCCTCATTAGGCTAGGACCTCGAATCTCCTCACGATAGTTGATGAGTTCTCCAGATGCCCTTTTGCTTTCCCATGCAATGATATGTCCGCTGCGATGGTTGTCCGGTGTCTGCAGATTTTGTTTTCCATGTTCGGGAATCTGGCTTACATACACACCGATCGAGGTGCTGTGTTTCTGTCCCAGGATGTGAGGACCTTTTTGCTCCAGCACAATGTAGCTTCAAGCTATTCTACCCCGTACAGTCCACAGGTGAACGGTCAGGTGGAAATATTTAATGGCATTATATGGAAGGCCATTACTCTGGGCCTTAAGTCTCTCGGACTAGGACTGGACCGATGGACTTGGATGGTGCATGGGGCGTTAAACTATATCAGGACTTTATTATGCACAGCTACTAATCAAACTCCTCACGGCCGTCTGTTTCGTTACTTGCGCCGTTCTGGTGCTGTTCCACCTTTACCGGGCTGGCTAGCTGAGCCCGGACCGGCTTTCCTCAAATGCGCTGTTAGTCAAAGTAAATATGACCCGCTTGTCGACAAGGTTCACATTCTCCAAACCAATCCCGAGCACGCTCGAGTGCTGCTGCCAAATGGACGTGAGTCTACAGTCTCGGTGCGTCATCTTGCTCCATGCTGGGATACCGTTCAACCAGAACTCAGCCAGGGGGACCCGTTGATGGGGAATTCACCGACGGCTCCGCTCCCACACACGCCCGATCCGGTCAGCCCTGAGCCGCCACCGCCATCTCCCGAGATAGGCGGTTATTCTGACGTGGGTCAATTTGGTCTTGCGGTTGAAGCTTCTGACGCTTACCGAACTCGCGCCGGACGAGAAATTCGACGCCCCGATCGCTACGGCTGGGACTGACAGGACTTGCTACTCTATGTCCTCTTTTTCTACCCGAGTTACTATGCTGCTATCCTGCTTGCTTCCACCCCCTACGGGTAGTGTAGATTTAACGCTGGGGAGAATGTCATGAAATTTTGTCTAATGTCTGAACCCAGGTGTCATGCGGCTTTTGCCCGCTACGCGGCCGTTATAAGAACTCGGTCATTCAGCACTATGATCATACCTGAGACATTAACTGTATGCTATGCTGGTTCATAACTAGATGGTACGTACCGCCACTTTGTTACGGCTTGCTTGCTTGTGCTCATCTGTAAACTCATTACTAGTTCAGATGTATGCTGATTATTGATATGATGTTCGCTGGTTCTCTTTACAGGTGTTGTTAGGGATCGAATGATATTAACTCATGATCTGAGCCAATGTTGTAACTCTGATTCTTACAACAACCGTGTTATCGCATTATGGTAAAATGGTGTCTCGGATATCCACAATTCCTCTTGGTTGTTGCAATGAACGTGTTAAACATGTCATGAGTTTCCGAAGGCAGGTGTACATGGACCATGGTCCTACCAGACCTTGGGGACGATACGGGCCTCAATATCTCGTTCAAAATAAATTTCGAGAACACAAACTACCAGGTGTATGCATCGGCCGCCACCTTAATGTGTTTTCAGTGCGGAGCGTTCGGATATTTAAAACGGTTTTGTCCCAAAGCCTCGTGTGTCAGTTGTGGAAAAAATTTAAAATTCCCAATGAGGAGGAGGTTACCGGTACTCAAATCAACATTCCCAATGAGGAGGAGGTTACTGGTACTCAAATCAACATTCCCAATGAGGAGGAGGTTAACGGTACTCAAATCAACATCCCCAATGAGGAGGAGGTTACCGGTACTCAAATCAACATTCCCAATGAGGAGGAGGTTACCGGTACTCAAATCAACATTCCCAATGAGGAGGAGGTTACTGGTACTCCACAAATTAACATTCCCAATGAGGAGGGGGTTATCACATGAAGGTGATCAAACTATGGTCCAACATAATTATGCCCATTTAGCAAATGAGGGTGTAAACGCAAATCCACAGGAGTGTGGAAACAATGATTTGACTCCATTTGAGGAAAGTCGTAGTCAGGCTTCCGATGTTTCCCAAACCCAACACTCTGGGGACCCCCCAGATGCTGGCATGCTTGTTCATAAAACAGGAATGGCTGAGGGTATTGACCCAGACCCCTTTAGGGCAATGTCTGACTTATCAGAATCAGAGGAGGAGGTGGATGTGACAGTTGTATCACAATCGATGGTAGATCAGCCCCAAGTCCATCCTCATCTTGTTCACTCATTTCTCAATGAAACGTACAGACAACGGAATGTTGTCATTTTTGATCATTTCCCCGACTTGGCTTCCTTTATTCAGGCTGCAAAACTGGTCCTTAAAAAATCTGAGGAACCAAACCGAACAAAATCACAGTTCCATCGACTAAAGAAAATAACAAGTACAGATAAATTCAAAGTACACCGCCCCCATGCCAAATAATTAAATATCCTACAGCTCGGCATTGCCGGGGCACCTCTGACGCCCGGCAATACTGCAGTATAGCTCATAGAGACTGCGTTGGGAGGGAGAGGTGTACAATAATTGATCGATTAATTGCATAATTGAAATCAATATAAGATAATCATAAAATATTTTCTTAATCATTTGGCTAAAAGCAAAACTAAACCACTAGTGCTTCATCCGAAGATGTATCTTTTAGAAATTTAATTAAATAAGTCATTAATAAAAAATATATAATTTATTTATTAATCAATAAATAATTATTCGATTAATTGATTAATCAATAAATCAAAAATACCATTTACAGACAAATCACTTGATCATTGTCATGTCCAAATATCAGGTTCCTAGCTCAAAAGGTGCCTGAGATATCGGCCAGATGAAAAATAAAGAAATAAATAATTAATAATGAAGAGAAATAAATAATAATCATAAGAAATTAAATAACTAATCAATTGGCTAATATAACACATAAACCACCACCATTTCATCCAAATCTGTAACTTAAATTTTTTCAATTAATTAAGTCATTCATCGAATAATTAAATAATTAATCGATTAATTAATTAATCAATAAATCAAAAATATATTTACAGCCAAATCACTTGGTCATTGCCATGTCCAAATATCAGCTTCCTGGCTCAAAAGGTGTCTGAGATATTGCCCAGATGAGAAAGAAAAGAAATTAATCATTAATAATGAAAAGAAATAAATAATAATCATAAGAAATTAAATAATTAATCAATTCGCTAATAGAACACATAAACCACCACCATTTCATCAGAATCTGTAACTTAAAAAAAAAAAAGTAGTCATTAATCGAATAATTATATAGTTAATCCAGGGGTTCCCAACCTGTGGGTCGCGACCACCACGGGGGTCGCGGAGGGTGGGCTGGGGGGTCGAGAAGCCTTGGCAGAACTTGGTAGCCTTGGGAGAAGGGAACATTACCAAAACTTTCATTTCGCTGATACCTAGAACACACAACATAATGTTGTGCTGGTGGAGTTGGCTATAGTTTTCGCTCGCTCTTTTCGATGTGTTGCCGATATGAGATGAACATAGTCTATTTCTGGGTTTTTGTATTTACAGATCTGAAGCAATGTCTAAAAGGCACAAATACTCGGAAGACTACCTCAACATTGGCTTCACCACAGTACTTGCCAACAACGGCATCGAGAAACCACTACGCGTCTTGTGCCTTGATTTCCTGATTGCGGAGTCTTCTGGCTCACTTTGATGATGAAACGTGGAATAAACAGGTTGCGTACTTGGCGGACATTTTCGACCAGCTGAACAAGCTGAATTTGAAATTTCAGGGAAGGGAAACACACGTTCTCCTATTTCAAGACAATCTGTGGGCCTTCATATCCAAACTGCAGAACTGGCGTCGGAAAGTCAATCTTGGGAACATCGCCATGCGAACTAGATCAGTTCCTGAAGGATGAGATTACCGGACACCTTGAGTCCCTAGAAAAGGATTTCCAGCGATACTTCCCTGAGCTCACAGGAGAAGAGGTGGCACTGGTAAGAAACCCTTTCTCTGCTACACTTGACGTCCCCAGCCTCCCCAACGAAGTCCAAGATGAATTCTTGGATCTATGGAATGACTCTCCGGCGTGTGACCTGTTCCAGGAGAAATCGGTGACTCAATTCTGATGCGCTATGCATCAATCATATTCCAAAGTCAGCATCCTGGCCTTACGTGTTCTTCTTCCATTTGCCTCCACCTACCTCTGCGAGGCCGGATTTTCTACCCTCGTCCACATCAAAACAAAGACCAGGAACAGATTGGATGTCGAGGATGACATGAGATTGGCTCTTACAAACACCCTGCCACGAATTCCAAGACTCGCTGCTCAGATTCAACCCCAACCATCCCACTAGCTAGGTTGGATAGATTATGATATGTTAGTGATGACGATCATGGATTGTGTGACGATGGATGGCAGTGAGAAATAATGATGAGCTTGGTTTGACAAACGAACTAAAATTACCCGAATTTTATAATATGCAAGGAATATTGCAGTAAAATTTGTAAAAATTGATGAATTAATGATTGTTTTCTCTTTCTTCCCTTTTCCTTCTCAGAAAAATTTGTAAAACTGAAACGGCTGATGGCAGTGGGGGTCACGTGTGTTTCGGTGTTTTGAGAAAGGGGTCGCGAGTACAAAAAGCTTGGGAACCACTGAGTTAATCGATCAATAAATCAAAAATAGCATTTGCAGCCAAATCACTTGGTCATTGGCATGTCCAAATATCAGCTTCCTAACTCAAAAGGTGCCTGAGATAATGGCCAGAAGAGAAAGGAAATGTACAAGTACTTAATTAATCGCTAATACTTAAATAACTCATCAATTAATTGATTAATCAAAAAACAAAAAATAAAGTTTTTGACAAAGTACTTGCTCACTATTGTGCCGAAATTTCTCCTTCCTAGTGTTACGTGCTCCTCCCCGACCCCCTGGTCACGGGTGTACCTCCGAGCACCGAGAGGAGCCACGGCAGAAAAATATGTTATTCTGTGTTAGAAATCAATAGGGAAATCACACCACTGGTTATCAACAAACAAATATTATATACAAAATCACACAAGAATAACGGTACAATAATAATAGCAATCAAAAATACAATCAACACATCTTATGATGGTACCATCAGCTGGGATAAGATAACTCAATGTGCTCCAAGTGAGTGAAAAAAGAACATTCCCCAATGTCTCTATGGCTCAAAGGTGATCCCCTCCAGCGAGCGTCAGAGCGATATCGAATCGAAACCCGAACCCCGTTCAGATGACGGGCACAGTCACTCCGCCAAAACAGCACAGAGGCGTAGGCAGCCGAAGCGGTGCAAAGAGTCGCGTGGTCCAAAACCGCGTAAGGCAAACTCACGGAAGAATGGGAATTCCAAAGGCACCCTCCAGGTATGAACGTTCACAGTTCACCGTCGGCGAACCGCAAATTAATCTTCAAACTCCACATTGCACACACACATCCCAGATAGACGTCTGAATGGTGAAAAAAGCTGACGCAAAGCAAAGACCTTTTGCGATGAGCAAAGCGCGAGTGTCAAAATGGCCGATGGCTCGTAATTGAGTTGCAACGACATGGCGATGATTCTTCAAAATCCCAATGCCAAACCTGACCACGCAGGTTTATCAATCCCAGCGATAACACCTATCGCAGGAATTCCTTTCAAGGAAACTCAAAGTTCACTCGTGACTTTCGTTCGACAACACTCGCTCCGGAGCTTGAATCGACCAGCTTCTTGTCCGACTTTTTGCCCTGCCTTCTTTTTTTCTCCTCTACTTCTTCGTCTTCCGGTTCCCGATCCGGTTTCCTGTTTCATTTAACATTAACCTTTTTACCTTTTGACAATAATAATGGCTATTTCCCTCAAACCATCATAATAATAATACATAGAACCAGAAATGTTTCAAGTGGATGAAAACCACAACACTGGAAGTGACGAATCCATAATTCTTCCCCCCCCCCCCCCCCTCAAGAAAGAAAGTTTGAACATAGTGAAAACTTTCTTTGTAGGCAAAATTCTCCCAACAACCAAATAAACTCACACCCGAATCATCAATTCACGAGAGCAACGATAATAATCAATATTTCCCAAAAATAAAGCAACAAAACTTCAAACAACCTACAGAGATTTCCAAAGTCAATTCACTGTGGACAAAGCATCAGCAATGACATTGTCCCTGCCCTTTACATGCTCAATTTCCCAGTTGAACTCCTGCAAAGCCAAACTCCATCTCATCAACCTCTGATTTTTATTTTTGTTTCTTTTGAATGAAGGTTAAGGGGTTGTGATCAAAAATCCAAAGTCCAGCAAATCTACAGCACTTTTTCCAGGAGGCCGAGCTGAGAGCCAGGTTCCATGGTGGTTGGGTGGTGAGGCCTGGAAGTATTCACTACATGGACGCCTTTAGGAACGTGGAGTTCACGGTTTGTCCGTGTAGGAAAGTTCACTACATGGATGCTTTTAGGAACGTGGAGTTCACGGTTAATCCGTGTCGGAAAGTTCACTACATGGACGCCTTTAGGAACGTGGCGTTCACGATTAATCCGTTTAGGAATCTTGGCTCGGCTGCTCTGCAGCATTCAGTGCTTCAACTCTTCCTAACTTTCATAATAATCACGGTTGGACTGCTTGTCACTGTAGTCACGTGAATAGCAATCTCCTTCTCGGCCATTACCCTGATAATCATCCCTTCGGGAGCTGCCGTAACTCTGGGAGCCTCCATAGTAATATCGACTGCGGCCACCACCAAAACTAATACTCCCGCCCCGGGAGCCATAGCCACCCCTGAAATTACCTCCACGTTTTCCTCCTCTGTAGCCCCCACGACGCCTATGGCCTGCCTTCTCTACTGTTATTGTCCGACCATCCAAATCCTTGCCATTCAAATCCTTTTTCTGCATCTTTGGCGTCCTTTGTGTTTTCAAATGTGACAAAGCCAAATCCTCTTGACTTTTGCGTCTCCCTGTCTTTTATCAGCAGCACTTCCAAGAGCGGTCCATATTTGCCGAAGACAGAATCCAGAACATCTTCCCTTGTGTTGAAGTTCAGTCCACCTACAAAGAGCTTGCCAACATTGCTTCCATCCCTGACTTGTGTGTGTTGACACTTAGTTTCAGGGTACTTCCTCTTCTCTTCAGGGTGCTTCCTACCCAGAGCACATGTCGCGGTACAGGACGGAAAGATACCCGGAATCTCCTGCTCTACCTTTGCGGTGTTATTTTCCATACTAGGCTTTTCAACAAACATCGGGTTACCAGAAACTTGACCACCGGCCAAATCATTCCCGATAACAAAAGATACTCCCTCTACAGGAAGAGTGGCTTGTAAACCTACGGTGACTCGTCCTGACACCAAATCAGACTGCAAATAGATGTCATGAAGTGGGGCTTTAACATAGCCACCAACCCCCTGCAAACGAACACTGACACCAGTTGCCGTCTTCTCTGACAATGGCAAAATGCCCTCAAGCATCAAATATTGATGTGCTCCTGTGTCCCTCAATATCCTAACAGGCCTCTGGTTCGTTAAGTCTCCATCCAGTGACACGAACCCCTCTGAAATAAATGGTTTGTAACCCTCTTGAACAAGGTCGTTCTGTGATGCCGTAACTTTGGCACGGCAACCTTCACAAGGCACTGTCCTCCAAGGACAATTTCTCGCATTGGCCAAAGCATTCAGAGTTGTACTAGTCTGACTCCGCTCCTGATTTTTCGTTTTCAGGGCATACCATTGGGACATCAAATGTCCAGGTTTCTTGCAAAAAGCGCAAGTAGGCCCGGAGGAAAAACTCGTGGTCTGCCGCGGGGAAGATAAGTCTGTCTTGGAACTGTAGTCTTCTGATCCCTAAAAGTCGCGGTATCAGATTTGTCCCCATAGTCATCTATAGGCCGCCTCCACGAATATTTGTTCTCCGCCCTTGATTTACCATAACTCCCCTGGCTAACTCTAGGTGGGAAGTTAGGTTTGTGGAACCCCATCCTGTGTGTCAAGGCATAGTCATCTGCCACGGTTGCTGCCTCATACAAATTTGGTACTTTTCTCTCATCCAGATGTACTTTAATGTCTGCGTGGACACACTGTTTGAATTCCTCCACCAAGATCAATTGTCATAACAGGTTGAAGTCTTTCCCAACCTCCTTCGAGTCACACCACCGATCAAACATGGTTTCCTTCATTCTGGCAAACTCCACATGGGTCTCACTCTCCCTCTTCCTGGCGTTCCGGAAATTTTGCCGGTCAGCTTCAGGGACCAATTCATAGGCTTTGAGAATGGCTTTCTTCACTTCCTCATAATCTGTACATGTGTCAATCGGTAAAGCCGAAAACATATCTTCAGCTTTATCCACCAGAACACTTTGCACGAACATAGTCCAGGACTCCACAGGCCATTTTAGCATTTGAGCCCCTTTCTTTGCTACCTCTCCCCGTTCTCTCCTTAACTCCAGCTCTTTGAATTTAATTTCCTTCTGAAGCTCCATGTCACGTTCCTTTAACTCCCTTTCGGCTCTTCACTCCTCTGCTCTTTCCTTTTCCCTTCTTTCTTCGAGTTCCCTTTCAATTCTCCTTTCCTCTGTTCTTCTCTCCTCGAGTTCTCGTTCCTGTTCTAGTCTTTTTTCCTCAAGTTCTCGTTCCTGTTTTACTCTTTCCTTTTCTGCCTTCCTTTCCTCTGCTTTTAACCTTTCCTGGCTCTGCAGTTGCATCTCCAGTTTCTGGAGCTCCACATTTTCTTGTTCCTCTGGTAACCAATCCAAGGCTACCTCTGTCCATGTGCCCTGTCCCACCAGAGCCTCTATCACCAATGTCTGCATCTCTGCTTTCTTCATATTAACTCGGACCTCCAAGTTAAAATGTCTGGCCAATATCAAGAGTTCCGATCTTTTTAACGCTTGGAACTGTGCCTCACTATGGGACGCCGCAAACTTTTCTGAGTCAAACACCATGGTGACTATCAGTTAACACCTGTTAACCTTCACACAAGAAATAATAATAAAATTTTTTTTTTTTTTTTTGGAAAAATTTGGGAATGTTAGAAAAATTTCAAATTTGGGAATTTTGTGAATGCTAGGGAATTATATCCCGGACGAGGACCCCAATTTCAATTTGGGCCTATTTTGGACGAGTTCCCAATTTCTCGGATGAGCCCCCAATTTCTGTTACGTGCTCCTCCCCGACCCCCTGGTCACGGTGTACCTCCGAGCCCCGAGAGGAGCCACAGCAGAAAAATATGTTATTCGGTGTCAGAAACTATAGGGAAACCACACCACTGGTTATCAACAAACAAATATTATATTAAAAATCACACAAGAATAATGGTACAATAATAATAGCAATCAAAAGTACAATCAACACATCTTATGATAGTACCATCAGATGGGATAAGATAACTCACTGTGCTCCAAGTGTGTGAAAAAAGAACATTCCCCAATGTCTCTATGGCTCAAAGGTGATCCCCTCCAGCGAGCGTCAGAGCGATATCGAATCGAAACCTGAACCTGATGTGTTTGTGGAACAATGGTGTTTAGAAAATGTTTATGAAGTTCGCCAAAATGAGTTGGTATTATCTCTTTCTTAAATAATCAAGTCTTTCTATAGTTTTGGTCGTATTGCTTTTTTTATGTTTTTGTAAAAATGAAATGATTAATTGTTATACTCGTTGTTTCCTTGCTTTCTTTTTCTCTCCTGTTTTGTTGGGATTTTTGATTTGTAAATTGTACATACACACTTTTATATTTTTGTAATAAAAGGACCTCAAAAGTCAAAAAAGTCTCAGTCTCTCTCTCTCACTCTCACTCTCCTTCCCTCCCTCACAACTCACTCTCTCCTTCCCTCCCTCACAACTCACTCTCTCCCCCTCTCCCCCCTCTTTCTCTCTCTCCCCTATCTTTGTATTCCGCTCAGTGATCAATGGGTGGTATTTTCTCATGAAGCATAAAAAGAGGCGAGCAGCTACATTGTATATCAAATATCAATTGGAATCATAATCAAAATCAGCAGTATGTTATTAAATTGATACACATGTAATTTCTTTCTTGCTTAAAAAAGCGCTTCTGTACACCACCCTTGAGGCTCGTTTTGCAAGCCACCATCTACAATTCCAATAGAAGAGACATGATTACCCTTTTATGGAAAATATATTTCTAGTTTGCTTTATTCTTAAAAATAGACTGTAGTGAACACACATTCATTTTAGTAGATTGACCAGCATTCCAAACTGGAACAACATTCTCTAAAATGATCTAACAGTCTTTATATATGGTAAGCAAATCTTCCATGGCTAAGCAAATCTTCCACGGCTAAGTTAAACTTTTTGAGCTTCTTCAACATAAACAACTTTAAATTTGCCCGGGTGACAATATTGCAAATGTGAAGAGTCCACTTCAAATCAGATGACATAATAACACCCAGCATTTTCATATGATCAACTTTCTGAGGTTGTCGTTTGGATAGTAAATTGAGACATGGGTGTAATATTCTGCCCGGTTACAAAACTGCTTGATATCAATATTGTGTTCAATGTCACTGAGTATCCATTGAGTTGCAAAGGTTCAGCTAATTTTATAAAGTGATCAGGCAATGATATGGCGTGAGTTTATTCCAAACTTGTCAAGAAGTCTTCGGGATGTGGACAACAATTGCTTTTTTTATACTGTGCTGGAACTGTTCCCACTTTGAATGAAGAATTTACGATATCCGTTAATGGGGTACTAAATTCACAAGAAAATTCACGAATCAAACGTGCTGGGATTCCGTCAGAGCCAGAAGCTATATTGTGATTGAAGTGATGTAGGACTTTGAAGACTTCATGTTCCTCTACTTCTGGACATGGATGTGGGGCTGGTAATTATGCTTGAAATGTCGAGCAATCTAAAGGAGTAACATTCTTTGCAATTTCTGCAATGTATTCATTGATGGAGTCGGCTATTGCTTGGTCATTCGCTGGGTCAACATGAGGCGGTGGTTTGATGGTAGGGCTGGAAGTGGCTGCAGTAGTCATGATCCGGATTTGGGGGTAGCACTGTGCCGGGTTTGAAGATTTAAAATTCTGAACTCTATAATGATAGAAATGCTGCTTCACCTTGACAATATATTATTATGAATTTTGGGGTAGGGGAATATCTAGATCTAGGTATATCTGTGTAGGTATCATGCTTCGTCTGTCGTGGGTAGCTAGAACCACCTCGATGTAAATAAGTAGAGGACCTGTAGCCTGAATGTCAGACTGTCGGAGTAAGCTGCGTATCTGTGTCCCCGCCACGAGGGGGCGGGGTTTGGTAACTAGAATTAGGGAATATGCTAACTCCATTGTGTGTCGTTCCCTCTGTGAACATCCCGGTGTCCCTAATGGCAATACATCCCATAGACACTAGCTCGGCCCATTAGCGCACCACGCATTAAATAATTCCCCCGCCGCCACAATGACTTTGGAAGAGCAGACGGAAGCGGCTGCATACAACGCCACCATGGTGATGGAACATCATGCAAGGCAAGTTGGGAGCCAAGCCCAGAGGTGCTCTTGATTGGCCAGGGGGAGGGGCGAACAACAAACACCACACCCATTGGGAGAGTAGGGGAGGACATGCGATTGGTCAAAGGAAAGGCAAAGAGCTGCTCCATGATTGGTGGGTGAGAAAGGTAAAGGAACGACATACTGATTGGCCACCAGCTGATGAGACCACAGCCAATCAGTGCGGAAGGCGCAAACGAACGACCAACAAGCTACGCACTGGTTGGAGGGCAAGCGCCGGTGATGTAAAAAGGCATGAAAGGTGACGAGTAAATGAGGCACTGGTTGGTAGAGGGGGGAGGGCTGACGTCACACCGCAAGTTACAAAACGACTCGCTCGCCGGCATTTTTCTCTCTCGCTTTGGTTTCTGCCCTTCATAGACCTTCCTTCTGCCCTTGCTTTTCGTTCCATTTGGACTTGTCTTCCTTTGCCATCTGCGAATTTGCCTGCTTGATGACGACGTTGGAGCACCATCAATTCTCCTCCTTGGCGTCCACGTACGAGCGAGGCATGCTGCTGGAGCACACGAGACCGGGGCGAGCGGGTGGCTCTGGGGCGAGCAGTGCATGAACGGGGGTGCATCGAGGCCTTTCTTCGTGCCAACCAGAGCCAAGTTGGACAACGGACGCTGCACATCCAGACAGATAAGCATGGATGCGCAAACAACGGTTCCTTGAATTAGTTCTCCCATCGTGTGTATTCGAAGTGTGTGTAGAATAGGGGGTTTAGTTTTTATCGCCGCGTTTCATTGTTCTCGGTTTCGGTAATAAATATTTCTTTCTTGTACATTGTACATCCGTCTCGGGTTGAGTTATTAATTTGCAGGTGAAGACATCGTTGGACCGACAGGTAAGCCACGGCATTCTCCCCCGAAACCCCTCTCGTGTATTGGTCCGCCATCAATTGGATTGCATAAACGCCTCCATTAAAGCTCGTTTTGCCCGTCCGCAATTCCCAGTCTTAACCGAGGGGCAAGCGCACAACAATATTTAGAAAGTATATTCCTCACTTTCTTCCATTGCTCATTTCTTTTTGACACTTTTCAATAAGGCTTTTAATAAATGTACTCATCCACGGCATAAAAAGTTGTGCCACTTTTGTTTATTCAGTGAAAAACATGTTCAGTTCAGAAAGAAATAATTCATAGTTATATGCATTGTATGATAGAATGCATCAAATTTAGCTTGGGTTTCAGGTTTCTGCTTAACCAGTCATTCTGAGTCATCAAGGGGTCAAATTCTCGAAGTGTCAAGTGGTTAAAATAAAATTTTCTTGAAAATCTCTTACCATATTTAGAGATAATTTTGTGTTTAAAATACATTTTTCTTGATGAAATCTCTTACCTGATTGAGAGATACTTTTGTGTTTAAAATAGAATTTTCTTGATGAAATCTCTTACCTGATTTAAAGATACTTTTGTTTAAAATATTTTTTTCTTGATGAAATCTCTTACCTGATTTAGAAATACTTTTGTGTTTAACATCATTTTTTCTTGATGAAATCTCTTACCTGATTATAGAGATTCTTTTGTGTTTGGTATACATTTTTCTTGATGAAATCTCTTACCTGATTTAGAGATACTTTTGTGTTTAAAATATTTTTTTCTCGATGAAATCTCTGACCTGATTTAGAGAATTTAGAGATTTAGAGAGAGTGGGGGTGTTTGAAATAAATTTAATTGGTGAAATATTTTTCTGATCACTTAGAATATTTTATTTTAAGCACAAAAGTATCTATAAATCAGTAATAGATGATTTTTATATAATTTATTTATATATTATACTTTTGTGTTTAAAATTTAAAAAAAATTGGTGAAATGTCTTACTGATTTATAAATTCTTTCGTGATTAAAATATTATTTTCTTGGTATTTCGAAATGAATTCAGAAAGGCTGCCAATAAAGATTTGTTGGGTTTGTAGTTTATTAAAACACATTATTTTCTTTTAACTTTCATCACCATCAAGAATGTTGATAAATAATATGTTGGGGTTTGGGTCTTGGGCTAAATATGTTTGTTGAGTGAGGATAAAATGATAAGCCTCCCTCAGTGTTCTACTCTGAGCTCCTCCTGAACCACGTATCATTTTAAAATGGTAGTACATCATGGTTATTTCTTCGATTAGACTTTTTTTGATGTTGGCCACATTCATTATGTTTCCCATTTAAATACCAAGGTTGTGATTTTCTCCACTCTTTGGTTTGGTTTTTGCTTGGCTCTATACTCTTCCAGAGTTTTGAGGCCGTTTATAAAGGAGAAATCTTACTTATAATGATTTTAAATAGATGAGAGCAAAGGAGGAGTGTGTTGGTTAGCGATGGTTAAGGGGTGGAGGAGAGTGGGGCTTTAAAAAAATTGGATGCCCAGTCAGTTCTCATGGAAGAGCTTGGTCCTAGAACCAATTTAATGTGGAGGAGAAGTTGGTGCAGGATGACAAAAAAGGTGCAGGAGGAGATCTGTGTTCGTGAGAATAAATTCACTCTGTTTTATTGACAGAGTCGAATTGTTTTTCCCTTAATTAAAGCGTTAACATTCAAGTTAATTAAAATTAAAATTAACATCTTAATACTAAAGTCAATGGGGGGGAATGCGATGGTCCCAGAACCAACAATTTCACCCCATTACACACTACTGATTAATGCTCAACTGAAATGTGCAGGCCACATCACAAAGATGTCTGCTGAGTGTCTACTAAGTAATATTTTCTGCGGAGAGATGGTCAGACCAGCATTCCTATGGAAGATAAAATATAAAATGAACGCTTTCTTTACTCTCAAGTCTTCGCTGAAAAAGCTCAACCTGGCCACTGGCTTATGGGTGGTTCTTGCTCAGGGTTTTTAATGCTGGTGCTCTCATTTGTAGCGCTACTGCAGACTCTCAGCTAAAGAGAATTATTGGGTGAGAAAGAAATGTGACCGATGAAAGGCCAGAAACAACACCACAAGTTCTGACAGCCGGTGTTCTGAAATTCTGCATCAAGTGTGCAAGAGAGGTTCGAGCATAGATTTGTCCAATCGGCCACATGCACACTCACTGTTAGAAATAATATTATCGTTTGGGATATTAACTCATGACCATGTTTATACATGAAGGGAGACCAAACGATGTGAGAAAAATATAACAAACACCTTGTGTTTCTCTTCATTCCACTGGACGGAACTGGTGTTTATGATCAGTTCTTCACCTGGAAGAGCTGTTGAATCAAATGTACCCACAGTTTGAAGATACATTTTGCCATCAATATCTGTTTTCCAATTTACAAGGTTATAAAATGCAAGTGGATCACCATTCTCATCAAAGTGGAAATTTTCTTTCTCAAATTTTACCCAAAAATTCACATTACGGATATAGAACAAGATCTGCAATACAATCACGAGATAAGTAAAGGAAGGTATTTGAATAGGAATTTGAACATTTCTTTTGGAATCACAATATCCAGTTTTAAGACAGTTCGATTAAATGCTGGTGATGTGACCTCATTCTGACACTTTTGTTAAAATAACATCTGGCCTTGCTCTTCCTGCCCTCTCCGTCCTCTGCCCTCCCCAGATCGCATGCATCACCCAGTAAACTCTCGTCTTCTCACCGTCTCAAAGTTAAGCTAGTTTCCCACCTGCATTAATTTGTACCCTAATTCTCCCTGTTGTGAATCGCCTCCCTATGTCAGTTGTCTCGTCGTCCTCACTTCTTTAAAATTCACTGCCGTTTATTACCAAAATGCCCTCACCAATACACAGCGACACATTGCTTCTTTCCCATTCTGTTCCTCTCTGGGACATTGCTACTGCTTTGTGTGATCCCTCCTTTCCTCCTTGCATCTGTCTACCCCCATCCTCTTTGTTTGTTCATAGACCTGCTCACCTTTGTCCTTTAGCCCTTCCAGATGCCTAGACCCTTGTATAAAAAGATCCAACATCACCAACATATATCCTTTGCACCTCTGCCATAGTAAATGGAGCGAGGTTATGGAAAAGTTGAGATGCCATGAAGCAAGCGAGGCCTGGTGATATATTGAGGCCGCAGGCATTTGACAACAAAGAAACACTGGAAAGCGCATTGTGCTTTTGGAGTAACGACCATTCCGAACTGTTAGTCTGGCAGGGCATCCCATTGTTCATCCCATTGTTCATTATATGCAAGTCTGGTAAATGTCGTCATTCGGGAGTTCGGCTTTATTTATTTGCTATTACAGTACACATAGTTTCGTTTTTCGTGCCTTACCTCCCTCATTTGTTGTGTTTTTGCACGAGATCTGTCAGGGTTTTGTTTTCTTGTCCAACCCAGTGTCATATTTCATTAAAATAAACCTTTTAAAAACGTTTTCCAGTGTCGATGAGACATTTTCCCTCCTCTCACCTCCCACGTGTTGTGGGATTTATTTATTTATTTTTTTGTATACTGAATCGAGGCTCGTGAAAGAGCTAACATTTACTTCACAAACAAATCGACCAGACAAACAAAATACACAAAAAGAGGGAGCGGAAGACAAGATGGGGAGAAAAGGGGAAGCACACAAACACAACATCCGAGAGCAGGGAGATGTGTGGAAGGGAGAGGGCCCAGGGGGAGGAGGCATGGGAAGGGGGGGGGGGAGGGAGAAATATAAAGCACAAGGACACCAAGGACTTCCAGGACAGAAGTTGGTATTTCAAAAAGGGGAATTGGGGTGAAATTAGCGGGGGTAGAAAAGATCAAGGTTTTGGATGGGGGAAGATAAGAGATGGTGGTGAACAGCTGTTTTAAAGACTTGGAGGGTGGAGTGGGATTGAAGAGAGTGAGGGAGTTTGTTCCAGAGGCGGGAGAAAAGAGGAATGAAGGAGTGAAGGTGAGCAGAGAGTCTTGATTTTGGCAGTTTAACCAAAAGAGGGTTGCAGGCAGATCTTGTGCGACCTGTAGGAATAATTGCGGGACAGAGCCCAGAGAGAGCTGGGGGGGCAAGGCCAGAGAGGAGTCGGTAGAAGACGGAAAGACCGCCAACCTGCCTGCGGTGAGTGAGTGAGAGGCCCTTGGAGTTAGCTTCATCGCGGGAGATTCCAATGATTCTGAATGCCTTGGTTTCAACAGTGCGAAGGCGAGCTAGGTGTGAGGCAGGAGCACCAGCCCAGAGGAGAGAGCAGGATTCCATTGAGCTGCAGATGAAAGCCTTGTATGTGGTGAGGAGCTCAGGTGTGCCAAGGAAGGACTTCGCATGACAGAGGATGCCCAGTCGGCGACTGGCTTTGGAGGCCAGATTTGAAATGTGGTTTTTCCAGGAAAGATCATGGCAGATAGTGAGACCCAAAAGCTTGAGTGACAGAACTTCTTGGAGAGGATTATTCAGAAAGTGGATGGGAGGGTTGTCCAGTCGGTCTTTTCGGAGAGACATCGTAAGAGTGTGAGATTTGTCAGGATTGAAAGACATGTTCCACTTGTTTGCCCAGTCTGTGATTTTGTCAAGGTCTGCAGAGAGTGAGGAGGCTGCAGACTGCCGATTTGAGGGATGAAGAATGGAGCGACAGAGAGTAGAGTCGTCAGCAAAGAGATAGAGAGGATTTTCAAGAGAGTCAGAGAGATCATTGATGAAGACCAGAAAAAGCACAGGGCCCAGAACACTGCCTTGGGGAACTCCAGCCTGAACAGGAAGAGGAGATGAGAGAAACCCATTCAGGGCCACACGTTGACTACGACTAGAGAGGAAGTCCGCCAGCCATGCGTGGAGATTTCCATGGATACCAAAAGAGGAGAGTTTGGTGAGCAGAGCGGGGTGCCAGACTGTATCGAAGGCACGTGATATGTCTAGGGAGACTGCTCTAATTTCCTGTTTGGCATTGAGGACCTCCATCCATTGTTGAGAAAGCAGAAGCAGCATGTCCAGAGTGGAGTGTCCAGGTCTGAAACCAAATTGATGATCAGAGATCAAGCCATTGGAGAAGAGGAAAGATTTCATATCTGAAGCAATGATGGATTCCATGACCTTGCTGATAATTGGGAGAAGGCTGATTGGTCTGTAGTTGCTGGGATCTGTTTTTGCACCTTTTTGTGCAAAGCGGTGATGTTGGCAGATTTCCAAGCAGACGGAAGATGACCTTGAGCAAAAGAGAGGGTGAAGAGAACAGAGAGAGGGAGTGAAAGAGCGGAAGAACATGATTTTAGGACCCGTGGGCTGATGCCGTCAGGTCCAGTTGCAGAATCAGAGTCGAGGGTTGACAGACACTTTTCCACCTTGTCAGGAGGGAAGGACACAGAGTCCAGGAGCAGCTGGGTACGACTGGGTACGGTGGGTACAGAGAGGGATGGGTTTGGGACACAAGATTTAGAGGCAAACACAGAGTTGAGGCATTCGGCTTTTTCACGTGCGGAGTCAGCCGTGTGGCCATTTAAGGTGAGGGAGGGGATGGAGGGGGAACGAACACCAGAAACAGATTTTGCCAGATGCCACCAGGATTTGGAAGAGGGAGACAGATAAGAGAGTTCGGTCCTGAGGACGGAGATATATTGTTTCCTGGCTCTCCTGAGGGTGGACACACACTTGTTTCGGGCTTTGTGAAAGGAAATGAGATTTCCTTCCGTTGGATTTGCTTTCCAGGAGACGAAAGCAAGTTGTTTCTGGGCAATAGCCTCACCACAAGATTCCGTGTACCATGGACGGGAGGAAGGGTATGACAACTGAAGATGAGAAGGGATAAAACTGTGCATGAGAGAGAGCAATTTACTTTGGAAGAATTCCCAGGATGAGTTGATGTCAGAGGCAGTAGAGATGGGAGACCAGTCCAGATGATTGATGGCTGCTTGAAGACTGTGCCAGTTGGCCTGAGTGAAATGCCAGACTCGTCGACGCTGAGGAGGCTCTCTGAAAATGGTCAGAGAGATGTCCACTTTAAAAAGCACATGATCAGAAGAGCCGATTGGAGCAGAAGAAGAGCAGCAGACATTTTCAGGGAAGTTAGTCATAACCAAGTCCAGAAGAGAAGATTCTCCGTTGACTGAGATCCGGGTTGGGAAATTGACAGATTGTGTCAGTCCCAGTGAGTCACAGAAGTCCTTTGCTGAAGAGCCATGGCTGGTGAGAGAGGTACCCACCCCCAGCCAACTGGCATGGTGACAGTTGAAATCACCACATATGAGGAAGAGAGAGTTGGGATGGGTAGATAGAAGTTGGTCCATATTATCAGACAGCGAGATGTAGATGGAGTCATCACTGTTTGGTGGATGGTACAACACGCATATGAACAAAAGGTGGGACGAAGGGGAAGCCGTAGCCAAAGGTATTCCTGAGGGTGAGGTGGAGAGAGGGCAGTGCAGGGCGAGTGAGGAAGAGAGTTTTTAATAAAGATAGCAACCCCACCTCCAGAACGAGGCTCAGGTCTATCATACCGGATGAGGGAGTAACCTGGGAGAGATACCAAGGAATCAGAGACATCATGAAGGAGGAAGGTTTCTGTTAAGCAGATCACGTCTGGTTTGTCAGAAGCAACCTGTATGGAGTGATCCTTGGAGTTTTGTAAATGGTAAAATACAGTTAAATGAAGCCAGTGTGAATTTGGTAAGCTTGGCGATCTTCAGGAGTAATAAAAGACATGGATTAAATAATTTTGTATGCAAAGTGATGCCCCTCTGCTAGATTTAAGTTCATAATTGGTTGGATACCCACTTTATGGTGGCTTTCTGGAAGTCCTGAATTATTCCCGTGTATTTTTTGTGGGAATGGGCTCACAAAAAAGAGTGTATGCCAGCAAGCCTGCTAATTTGGGCAAATTGGAAAATCCTATCCGTAATAGTCTTTACAATTTGCCAGTGGAGTTTCTCAGCCATTCAGTGGAAAATTCTGCCGAGTGATTGAAAAAACGTGCTGAGAACACAAGAGTGCATGTTGAAATTTGATGTTCACAAATTAAAATGACAAAAATGGCCTTTCAGAATAAAAAATATTTTACTGCTTTATTTATATTACCAATATGGTATTTCTATATTTAAAATAGGAACTTAATTATGGATTACTGTATATCAGAGAGATATTGTGATGGTTATATTGTATTGGTCGTCAGTTCATCCCAGTCACCTGGTTCAAACCCAGTGGGTCGTGTCAAATGGACTGCGACAGTCAACTGTTTTGAAGACCCCCTTGTCGGATCTGCGTCTGAATGCCGTGTCACCCCCAAAACGGGCCAGCCTCACACTGATAGGCATCATTCACTTAACTCAATCAACTTCCGCCAATCGACCTAAGTCATTTGACATGGTCTTCTACATGGTATGTAGACCGCAAACAATTATTCCCTTAACCGATCTTCTAAAATCACCAAATGAAACAATCACCACCAGGTAGGAACCCAGCATGAATAAGGAAATAATAATGGTCTTTGGGAGAGTATACATGAAGCAATGCAATCATCAACAATAAAAAACCTTCCACAAACAAACGAATACGCTCCCATGGTACCAACAAACATTCAGGATTCCTTAGTTATCAATCTTAATGTCTCACACATACCACAGGCGTACACACAGGACAGAAATACCCCAACTATGCCTGGCGGGTAACAATCAGGAACCGATGCCGATAGTCCCAGCCAGTCGAGTCCCTGATGTAGATCTCTGGTGTGGTAGAGGAGCAGGAGTGGAGGTGTTGCTGGCTGAATGGGAGCATGGTGTAGCGCGGCAGCCTTGCTGATAAGATGAGCCTTTGTACTGGTTCCTTACAGGCATCTCCTGATCACCTCACTACCCCGTCTCTCTCCCCCCTCCACTCCACTGCGCTCTCCTTTATCATACTTGGCCCATCTCACACTACAATGGCCTGTGTATCTCCCCACACACTCCGCAATGGCCTGTGTATCTCCCCACTCATTTACCAATGGGCGCCAATCATCTTGGTTAGCGGACCCTTGACCTCATCCTCCTCCCCCCCTCCCCAGCTCAGAGCCAAACCATTGTGATCATGATGCCTGTTTCACTTTGCCTCCTGGAATTGCACCTAGCGGCCTAGGGAACGTGAAAAAGCCATGTAAATGACAGATTATTTCGGGAAAAACGATAAAATTTGGGTGGAAATGGTTGAAAACTTTAGAAACATGTGTAGGTATGGTTAGACGTCATCTATTAGGTAAGCAGCACATATCTACGATCACAATTAATCACTTTATGCTTTTGGAAGGCATTCAGTTTAAGGAAATAACTACACCATATTAAGCATCTTTAAACAACGAGGAATGGAATAATATTGTCAAGTCCGTGGTGGATGAAAAGCAGCCTTGGATGGATAGCTGGTCAGTCTTTACTCCGAGGCGATCAAGCCGAAAATTGGCGGTACTTTTTGGCGCACATGGGACAAAAGGCACCGGGGTGCTTACCTGCACAGAGCCGCATCGGTTTATTCCCAAAAACCACAGAACAGAGAAACACAAAACACAATTGAAAATGCAACACAAATGAATTTGATGAAATAAATCAAAGAACCAATAATGAACGGTGAGGTAAATCTCATTCCAAATGTGAGACGTCTCCACTCAGACACGAAACACAGACAAGGGGAAAGAGAAAATAAAATAAAATCCCCCCCTTTCTGTCGGCACTCAGCTCTGGTCTCAATGAGCACTTTGGTGGCATTGTATGACTAGAGGACCGCATGTTGAGGTGCCCAACAATGGCGCCGGTCAATCGTGCCAGCATACCGAGCCGTGCAGCAGACAGCCAAACATCTCTCACTCAATCCCGGGCCAGCCAGCACGACATGGTCCCCAGCTCCAATCGCCCTCCTTCAACATGGCAAAATCTCCAAAAAGCTCACCTCCCAAAGTGCATAAACACCAGCGGCAGCTAAGAGCCAGAGACTAACCACCTGATCCGACAGCCAGAACAAGAGAGAGAGAGACTGATTCTTCTTCGTCCGTTCTTGAAGTCTCTCAATCACGTCGACCGACCAATCATGCACTTCGGGAGCGAGGTCTCACGGCCTTCTTGACTGCCCACCAATTCTCAGCCTCTAGTGGGTGGGGCCTAGTTGCCAATTACGATTCCTTAGAGATGGGGTTTATTTGTCGATTGTACTGTTGGGATCCTGTCGGCAGTGGTGGCGTGGGGTTCAGCCCGATCGGGAATGTTTAGGTTTCTGTCGGCATTTATGCCGGTAGTTGTGGTTTAATGGAGCACTCAATATTGTTGGTGGTAATGACATTAACGTTAATGACGTTTTTATGGCCGGCATGTTGTAATTGTAAGAACATAGGGGAAATCACAGGAGGCAATCACATACTGGGGAGGTTAATCTTAAACCCTAGAGCTAATTAGAACGTTTCCACTGCCCCTCTACCCCCCACACCCCACCTTAAGTTCACAGTTTTTCTACTTACATACATCGAGATAGGCTTCCTACATGCACGCAGTCCATGCTAATATGACACAATCCTATCTCCACTATGGTCTGTCAATCCCTACCCCCACAAACGTAATAATAGGTTTGTGAAGTAATCTCACCTGCCAAGGCCTCGAGTTGTGTATATCTGGACAAGAGCCATTTTCAAAAGGACCATTTCCCGTAACACATGTGGTGACATCATGCAAAGCTTGAGCAGCTGCATATACAGCGACATATGCATTATAGGAAAAACTAAGTTTGGCTACATCTGTAAATTCTGTTACTGCTTCTTCCAGTTTTTCTTTACCCGTGCAAGGTTGTGTTTCCTTTTCCTTTTTATCAAATGTACACTTGAAAGTCATTTCCCAAAGTTCAGTAATGAATGTACTTTGTGATTGAAAACTCTCATGGACCGCTTCCATTTTGAAAATGCAATGTACATTCAGAGAGACATTTTTTGAGGACAATTTGATTTCATGTATTTCTTTTCCTTGCTCTTTTTGTATTTTGTTGCATGGTTTCATTTTGTCAATAATTACATTTTGTTCATTTTTGGCTATTACCCACTTTTGAAAAACACAATTTGTTGGTTATATTGATTCTTTGTTTTTATTTATTTATTTAATTAAGTGATACAAATGTTTTAAAGGTTGTAGCAGTTTGAATGAAATAATTTTACACAAATTAATTAAATTTGAATACTCACATGATGCTCTTTCACTTCAGATGATGTTGTGTTTTTCTCATATTCCTGCTTTTCCCCTGATTGATAACGAGGACGTTTAATTGCTCTCATCATTTTCTCTTTTTCAGATGTGTCATACTCAAAACTAATCTCGGACTTTGGTCTTCTTTTTATTAAGAACTCATATAATCCTACAACATTGCCTCTTCTCGGCTCAAAGCCAACTGTTCCTGAAAATAGGCTTTTATAAGGTGTGATTTTGTGTGGTGGTAGTTCGATTATTCCTATCCAGGTAATACCACTTACATTGTAATGCAAAAGCACCTCTGCAATGGGTATAACATCTTTAGAATGCCACATGGCAAACACGACTTTGGCTTTTGTTTTTGCCAACACGTTGCCTGCAATGCAAAGTTTCTCATTTTTTCCAAATTGAAAATAAGCGACAAGGAAATACCACGCCAAAGTTGAAAATCGGATTGGCATGGTCTTTAGGATGCATATATTCTAATCTATTACCGCCATGTCAATATTATCTTTGAGATTACTCTATTCTTTCCAGTATTATTGATACTTTGTTGGTAAAGTTAAGAATCCTATTCAAAATATGGACATATTTTGCATTTTTCTTCCTAATCTCAGATCACAGCATCTTTCTCAACAAGTGCATGTGGATTTATTAGCTTCCTGAGATACTCCCCAAAAGCTGTTTACTGCACCCGGTTTGTCTTGTCTAACAGATGTCATTGGCTCCTTATGATTTTAATCATATTGAAAATCTGTCCCATTATTTTGTTATCCATACTTACTTCGTCCTGTTTTATCCAGGTTTGTGTTCGACTCAATTCTGCTGGGGCAGCCTGCTTATGAATCCTAAGCTTCACACATTCTCTCGTCATTCTCCCTTTGTAAAATCAAACCTACAAATTTTCCTAACAAATTTCCTACATTCATTCATTACATACTCTTCTCTATCCCTCTTGCCTTTACTTATTCTTCATTATCCTTCTCCTTTTTAATAACTTAAAGCTTTGTAACTGATTTCTTGCTTTCAAAAGGTGTCTTGGAGATTGAAATTTTTTACGATATTGTTGTGTGGAAGGGAGAGGGGGACCCATAGCTAGAATGTGGCAAGTGCAACATGGTCCGTGTGTCTTGAGTCAATTCGATTGATATACAGTGCCTTCAGAAAGTATTCACATCCTTTAGCTTTTTCACATTCTGTGTTACAGCCTGAATTTAATATTGATTAAACTGATATTTTTTTCACTGATCTACACGTACAGCCAAGCTGTTGTCCACTCCATAATATCTAAGTGAAATTTTCTTTTTAGCAATTTTACCAAAAAATTAAAAATGAAATTACTGAAATATCTAATATACATAAGTCTTCAACCCCTTAAGTCAATACTTAGTCAATACTCAGTAGAAGCGCCTTTGGCAGTGATTACAGCTTCGAGTCTTCTTGGGTATGTCTGTATCAGGTTTGTACATCTCGATTTTGGGATTTGTATCAGCTTTGCACATTAGTTTCTCTCATTCTTCCTTGCAGATTTGCTCAAGCTCTGTCAAGTGGATGTGAAGTGTCGCTGAACAGCAATCCTCAAGTCCTTCCACAGATTCTCAATGGTATTCAAGTCTGGCCTTTGGCTGGGCCACTCAATGACTTTCATGTTCTTGTTGTGAACGGATGTTCAGTATGTCTTTCGTCAGTCAAGGTCTACTGGTGATATTCCATCCCAAATCACTGAACAAGTGAATAGGGATTTGGATCATCGTGGAGAGCCAGGGTTCTTCCTCTTGACATCTCAAAGGCTTTTGACAAAGGGTGACACAAAAAATAATAATAATAATTTTTGAACTGTAGTATTTTGTACATTTATATGAGGTGAAACTTATTTGCCGAGATACTGCGAGATCTTGCCGGCGAGGGCACGGTTTTTCGAAGCTGGAAACGCTCTCCATGCTTTCGAAGTTAAGTAATTGTTCACAATTGTATTTTTGGCGAAACTGTATTGATCTTTCGGTGTGTGTTCCTATAGTGTGTCCCAAGGAAGATTCTCGGTGTTAATCTTTCATACCTGTATGAAAAATCGTCGGTTATTTCTTGCCACGTTTTTTGCGGCCTAGTACCTTGTTTCCTACCTTGAGGCTTTGTTTTCTCTCAGCGGTCGATTGTGGTCCATTTACTTTCGATCACTCAGTTTTTCCCAGTCTTTTCACCCCATACTTCCTTGTTTAAAATATTAATTCTAAAAAATATATATATATTTTTCCCTTCTTTGTTCTTATTCCTTGTTCTTATTCATTGTTCTTATTCATTCGCTCATTCATCGACCACGTGTTTCACCCCCATTTCCCCAGATAGTTTTCACTGTTCAATTTTAAAATGCTTAAACTTTCCCCTGAAGTGCTGTATTCTGTCATATATTATAACACCTTTTTCTTCTTCTTCTTTAAAAGGTTGCTTTCGACTTGCTCACCAAATATATTCATTCCAAAAAAAAATTCCATCTCTTACAGTTCCTCTTTCCAACATTCCCTAAACTCGCCTGCACTCCACCCCCCCCTCCTCCCCCCCCCCCCCCTCTCCAGCATCCTTAAACGTATCGCTGACTTGAATGTCACAATAAACTCATTTTGCAATAAATGTTCATTTCCCATTAATCGTACAACACTTTCTAAAATCCAAAGTCACACCTCCCCTCCAAATCTTCCCCATCACCCATCCCCTCCAAATCTTCCCCATCACCCATCCCTTTCAAATCTCCCCCCTTGCCCCCTCCCTCCTAAACTCCCCCCCGCACACCCTGCCCCTCATAGACTCCCTCTCACCCCTCCCCTCATAAACTCCCCCCTCGCCTCTCCCCTTCAAATCTCCCCACCCTCATTTTTTCTACATTTCCCCCCTCTCACCACTCCTTCTCGAAGCGTCCTCCCCACTTCTTCCGCCCTCCCACTCTCAACTCCATCTCCCCCAAACTTCTGCCTCGCTATGCTCCCCCCCCCCCCCCGCCTCAAATACCACCTCACTGTTCCTCACCCAATCACCATCAAATATTTTGTCTGCCACATCCTTCCCTCTCTCCTAGCTATTCTGAAATCTCTGGCAGACTTTCAACAGCTCTTCCTACCTCCCCCTCTCATCCTTCATCTGACCCTACCCCTCCCCTGTCCTGCACCCGATGCTCCCCCTCTCTCTCTTCATTAACTGTATGGACCTCAAACATCCGGGGCCATCGCTCAAACTTGACAGATCTCTCCATAAAGGTTGCTTCTGACAAACCAGAATTCATCTGCTTAACAGAAACTTTCCTCCTTCATGATGTCTCTGTTTCCTTAATATCTCTCCCAGGTTACTCCCTCCTCAAGTATGATAGACCTGAGCCTCGTCCTGGAGGTGGGGTTGCTATCTTTATCAAAAACTCTCTTTGTCACTCGCCCTGCACTGCCCTCTCTCCACCTCACCCCCAGGATTACCTCTGGCTATGTCTTCCCCTTCGCTCCCACTTTTTGTTCATATGTGTGTTGTACCATCCACCAAACAGTGATGACTCCATCTAGATCTCGCTGTCTGATAATATGGACCAACTTCGATCTGCTCATCCCAACTCTCTCTTCCTCATATGTGGGGCTTTCAATTGTCACCATGCCAGTTGGCTGGGTGTGGGTACCTCTCTCAGCAAAGGACTTCTGCGACTCACTTGGACTGACACAATCTGTCAATTTCCCGACCCGGATCTCAGTCAACGGAGCATCTTCTCTTCTGGACTTGGTTATGACAGGCTTCCCTGCAAATGTCTGCTGCTCTTCTTCTGCT
This sequence comes from Myxine glutinosa, assembly GCF_964187855.1. Taxonomy (NCBI): domain Eukaryota; kingdom Metazoa; phylum Chordata; class Myxini; order Myxiniformes; family Myxinidae; genus Myxine; species Myxine glutinosa. The sequence goes on from NC_136263.1 coordinate 213,970,779, forward strand.
CCAATCGGCTCATCTGATCATGTGCTTGTTAAAGTGGACATCTCTCTGACCATTCTCAGTGAGCCTCCTCAGCGTCGATGAGTCTGGCTTTCACTCAGGCCAACTGGGATGGTCTTCAAGCAGCCATCAATCATCTGGACTGGTCTCCCATCTCTACTGCCTCTGACATCAACTCATCCTGGGAATTCTTCCAAAGTAAATTGCTCTCTCTCATGCACAGATTTATCCCATCTCGTCTTCAGTTGTCATACCCTTCCTCCCGTCCATGGTACACGGAATCTTGTGGTGAGGCAGTTGCCCAGAAACAACTTGCCTTCACCTCCTGGAAAACAAATCCAATGGAAGGAAATCTCATTTCCTTTCGGAAAGCCTGAAACAAGTGTGTGTCCACCCTCAGGAGAGCCAGGAAACAATATCTCTCCACTCTCAAGACCAAACTCTCACACCTGTCTCCCTCTTCCAAATCCTGGTGGCATCTGGTCAAATCTGTTTCTGGTGTATGTTCCCCCTCCATCCCCTCCCTTACCTCAAACGGCTACACAGTTGACTCCACACGTGAAAAAGCTGAATGCCTCAACTCTGTGTTTGCCTCTAAATCTTGTGTCCCAACCCCATCCCTCTCTGTACCCACTGTACCCAGTCATTCCCTCAGCTGCTCCTGGACGCTGTGTCCTTTCCTCCTGACAAGGTGGAAAAGTTTCTGTCAAACCACAACTCTAATTCTGCAACTGGACTTGACGGCATCAGCCCACGGGTCCTAAAATCCTGTTCTGCCGCTCTTTCACTCCCTCTCTCTGATCTCTTCACCCTCTCTTTTGCTCAAGGTCATCTGCCATCAGCTTGGAATTCAGCCAACATCACCGATTTACACAAAAAAGGTGCAAAAACAGATCCTTGCAACTACAGACCAATCAGCCTTCTCCCAATTATCAGCAAAGCCATGGAATCCATCATTGCTTCGGATATCAAATCTTTCCTCTTCTCCAATGGCTTGATCTCTGATCATCAATTTGGTTTCAGACCAGGTCACTCGACCTTGGACATGCTGCTTCTGCTGTCTCAACAATGGATGTAGGTCCTCAATGCCAAACATGAAATTAGAGCTGTCTCCCTTGACATATCACGTGCCTTCGATACGGTCTGGCAGCCCGCTCTGCTCACCAAACTCTCCTCCGATGGTATCCATGGAAAATCTCCACGCATGGCTTGCGGACTTCCTCTCTGGTCGAAGTCAACGTGTGTCTCTGAATGGGTTTCTCTCATCTCCCCCTTCCTGTTCAGGCTGAAGTTCCCCAAGGCAGTGTTATGGGCTCTGTGCTTGTTCTGGTCTTCATCAATGATCTCTCCGACTCCCTGGAAAATCCTCTCTATCTCTTTGCTGATGACTCCACTCTCTGCCGCTCCATTCCTCATCCCTGAGATCGGCAGTCTGCAGCCTCTTCACTCTCTGCAGACCTGGACAAAATCACAGACTGGTCAAACAAATGGAACATGTCTTTCAATCCTGACAAATCTCACACTCTTACTATGTCTCTCCAAAAAGAACGACTGGACAACCCTCCCATCCACTTTCTGAATAATCCTCTCCAAGAAGTTCTGTCACTCAAGCTTTTGGGTCTCACTATCTGCCATGATCTTTCCTGGGAAAACCACATTTCAAATCTGGCCTCCAAAACCAGTCGCCGACGGGGCATCCTCCATCGTGTGGAAGTCCTTCCTTGGCACACATGAGCTCCTCACCACATACGAGGCTTTCATCCGCAGCTCAATGGAATACTGTTCTCCCCTCTGGGCCCATGCTCCTGCCTCACAACTAGCTCGGCTTCACGCTGTTGAAACAACCAAGCTTTCAGAATCATTGGAATCACCCATGATGAAGCTAACTCTGAGGGCCTTTCACTTACTCACCACAAGCAGGTTGGTGGTCTTTCTGTCTTCTACCGACTCCTCTCGGCCTTGCTCCCCCAGTTCTCTCTGGCTCTGTCCCCCAAATATTCTGACAGGTCACACAAGATCTGCCTGCAACCCTCTTATGGTTAAACTGCCAAAATCAAGACTCTCTGCTCACCTTCACTCTTCATTCCTCTTTTCTCCCACCTCTGGAACAAACTCCCTCACTCTCTCCAATCCCACTCCTCCCTCCAGGTCTTTAAAACAGCTGTTCACACCATCTCTTATCTTCCCCCATCCAAAACCTTGATCTTTTCTACCCCACTAATTTCACCCCAGATCCCCTTTTTTGAAATTACAACTTCTTACCTGGAAGTCCTTGCAGTGTCCTTGTGTTTTTCTTCTCCCAGCCCACCCCCCCACCCCCTCACCTTCCCACGCCTCCTCCCCCAAGCCCTTTCCTCCCACAGATCTCCCGATGTCCCTGCTCTTAAATGTTGTGTTTGTGTGCTTCCCCTTCTCTCCCCATCTTGTCTACCGCTCCCCTTATTATATACTTTGTGCGTCTGTTTGATTTTTTTGTGTGATTAATGTTAGCTCTTTGAGGTGCCTCGATCCTGTATACAAAAAAAACAAACAAACAAAAAAACTGTATAGTTGAATGATGTTGTAGTGATACTCATCTAATTGGATAGTGTGTGGTGTACCCTCTGTTGGCACAGATTTCCCAGTCATTGCAACAAGCTCATATAATTGTTTCACCAGGCAGGAAATTACTTGAATGAAAGAGCATTGCAACAAACTGAACTGACAACGACGGATAGATTCAACGAACAAGAAGACGTCTAGTAATGTCCTAATCTTCAATGAGGATGGGGTATGCCTAAGATAAAGATAAATTGGGAACCCAGATTTAAATTAGGGGGTCCTCTAGTTAATTGGCCGATGCAAAGGACAAACACGGTGTAATGTGGAAGGCAATTTTGAACTTCCAAGTGTTCGTGAGATGTCTATTCTCAAGCGTAGGCAAGTTATTGCCGGCATCTCAATATAAATTTGTCCCTCATCTTTTTAATTGTCAAGATAGTTAAATAACATGCATTATAATAACAAATCTCCTTTCTGGTCTTTCATTTTCAAATCCTCATGAAGGCACCAATCTCCAATGTATTGCTCATCAGAAGAACACTAATATTAGATGTGATGCTATAATGTTTCAGTAATAATTATTTGATGAATCTAACGATACTGCATTACAGTTTATAAGATCTGTCGAAGAAGGTTATTATATATATATATATATATATATATATATATATATATATATATATATATATATATATATATATATATATATATATATATACATATATAATATATATACATAATATATTATATATATACATATATATATATATATATGTATATATATACATATATATATATATATATATATATATATATATTATATATATATATATATATATATATATATATGATGTATATATATATATATATATATTTATATATATATATATATATATATATATATATATATATATATATGTGTATATATATATATATAATATATATATTATATATATATATATATATATATATATATATATATATATATATATATATATATATATATATATATATATATATATATGTCGGGCAGGGCATGGGGGCATGGGGGGCCCAGCCACGTGACCCAGGGCGCCTGAGAAATATATATATAATTGTCTTTCTTTTGCTTGCTTCAAAAAAAGCTAGATTCAATGCAAAACATGTTGTTTTCACGGCTCGGTCAGATCCAACCTTGGAGACGTTTTTCAACATCTTCCAAAGGGAGAAAAGTTATGGGAATAGTTGTCATTTAATTCTTGTTTGGCTTTCAGTTAACCTCGAGCAGAGTATGAGTTAATATGTTTCCTTTGATTTGTATGCCTGGCTCAATATGTTTTACTGCCAAATGTAACACAAGGGAACCTGTTTATGGAACGCATCCCTGGGCCTTGTAAGCCCAGCTTGTTTGGAATAGAGCTGAGAAATATCTTACTTTCACACACATCTGTGTCTTCAAACTCGGCCATCTCTTGTCTGAGGTCATACTTCAGCGCAGCGTTTTTTCTGTTATTTCATCTATATAACAACTTGTCTTTTGCTGAGTTTTTAGTGCGGATCGGACTTCCACTCCTTTGTGTGACAGGGCTCTGGGGGTCCGAGACGGGCTCCACAATTGTGTTGCTCGATTTTCATTAAACCGCTCTTGCTGCTTCAAACGTGCCTCTTCATCAGTGCGAGAGGTAGCCCGGACAATCTGGTGCCGTGACTCGGATACATCCAGCTACAGGTCGAGGAGGGCTCGCTCCTCAGGTCGGGAAGAGGCAAAAGGCCAGCGCTGGCATTAATAGGCTGAGGTAAGCATATTTGCACACCTAAATTTAATGCCTCTTCCCTTCCCTTGGATATGGCGAACCTTTGTCGACTGTACCTGAGCATGTATCTCGAACCAAATTGAAGCAGAGCACCGGTGGGTTAACAAATCGAGCAAGGAGGGGCGCCCAAGGTAGGAGGGATAGCCCTCAGGTAAGGCATCCCGGCGTGGGCGTAGGTAACTAGACCCCGGCGTGGGTGGATAAGGATAATAAATAATAGGTTATAAAGGCTCGACCCCGGCGTAGATGATGAGTATTTTAAGTTAGCTAGAAAAAGAAGGGACATGGGTGAATAAGTGCACATCAGTGCGTTTTAAGGTGGGCATTGGGAGAAAATGCGTACCCGAGGGAGTTCTGACAATGCTATAGGCAGCACAAGTATTAGCTCTTTCCGGACAAGAGATGAGGTTAAATCTGGAGAAGTAACAGAGAGGATTATAATGCATGAGGCGTGTGGAACCCAGCTGTAAACACGTGAGCCGACGTGCAGGCAGGTCGCCATGGTGATGTGGTAAAGGCCCTCGCAGGACAGAGGCGAGATGGGAATGCGGATATTCCATGCTGTGCACGCATGAACGCATTCGCATGGCCGAGGCGGGCGAGGGAGGATTATAACGAGCCAAGAGATGGCTTGGAGTGATGTATTGTAGTGAGCACATGTATGTTGTGCGCTGAGTGGAAGTGGTTCTGCATTGTAGAGCATGCTTCCAAGGAGGGCAGTGGGATGCCAGAGTTGGAAGCGTTTGTTTGCATTTTGAGGGAGAATATCGGTGATTTTAATATTTGGAATATGAACCTTATGTGATGTTTGAGAAGGATAAATTAAATTGGAAGAAGAAGACTGCAGGTACCAGGTAGGAGAAACCTGGTAGGCAGGAGAAGTGCTGAGCAGGTGGAGCGCAGGAAACAGGACAGGTGAAGCCTGAAGAGGGGTGAATAGGCTCACAGCAAGGGGCCAAGTAAGTTCACAGGTAGGAAGGATGGAGAGGTTCTTGAAATATTGAGAACAAGATTGTACAAAGTGTGCATGAGTGTGCATGAGAACAAGATTGAGAACAATCCTGTGTGCATGAATTTATGCTGTATGGTATGGAGAATGTATACAGTTGGTCAGACAGCATGTTGTACACGACTCATTCAGGTCGATGTGCTTTGAATTTGACGAGTCAACAACGCTGGGTGTGCGCAGTGGTGTGGAATGCGAGACGGTACGACGTGTCTGTCATTGATGTGTGTATTTGCGTTCATTGTGTGTGTGTCATGGATGTGTGTCATTGACGTGTGGATTATTGACAAGGGGTTTCCTACATTGCCTGCAGACATTAGGCAATGTGGATGAGTACTGGGCACTTGTGTATTGTATATGTGTATTGATAAGTATATCCCTGGGGCATATCACCTTCGTGATGAGGTTGTCACGTGGGATGTCATTGATTGCATTTTTGGGTCAGAGGTCAGGGTGAGATATCCTGTTGTTGCAACCTGACCACCTTAGTATGATGGAATGATATTATATGATGTAAAGGTAGAAATAAATTGAGTAATTTGGGGGCTAAGAAATAGATGGTGTCAGTTTGGATTTTTTATTGAGATCAATGTGGGATTCAGTCTGCTTGGAAAATGGCAGGCAAAATGAGCCTGTAGGAAGAGCATGTGTAGACGGGGTTTTAAAGCATGTATTTAATTATATCCCACATTAACAGCTCTCCAGATTTAGCATGGGAGTAAAAGTCAAAGATGATAGGCTGAGTCAACCGACTGGGTGTTAATTCAACGCATGGCAGGGGCTTGTACTGGGCCGACTTGGGATTGCATTGATAAAGGGAGCTACTAAGGACGGAAGCTGAACACTGATTTGGAGGGGGTTGCGGGTGTGGCACGGAGCTCAGGTGCACCTGCGGTGGTTGGAAGGTGGTGTGAACGGGGTTGTTCGTGGTGGAGGCCTTGTGTTAAAGGTATGGCGTGTTGCTAGGGATCTGGGTGGCTGCACGCGTGGTGGAGGTGTGGCTGGCACCTCGTGTGGTTGAAGGTTACAGTTTCAACAGGAGGAGAGGATGGACTGAGACGGGCGATGTTTTCTAGGTGAAAGAAGGCTGTCTTTGTGATTTGTTTAGTGTATTTGTCGAAGGAGAGGGTTTGATCAAAGCTGATGCCAAGATTCCGGATGTGAGGGAGGTGGATGCTGAGAAACCCGTCGATGTTGAGGGCAAAGTTATTGGTGGATTTGGTGAGCGGTTTTGGGCCAATGACCAATTATTTCTGATTTATCATAGTTAAGTTTGAGGAAGTGATTTGAAGCCAGGATTTTATTTCAGTGATGCAGTTTGTCAGGATAGAGTGGGTGGCAGTGAGGGATTTGCAGTTATTGATGGAGATGAACTGGCATCTGTCAGAGAGGTGGGATTTGATCCAAGAGAGGCAGAGTGCCGATAATGTTAAAGGTACGATTCCATGGAGGGCCAATTAGGTACTTTGAAGTGATTTACATCGGAATGCATCTCTTGGAGGACCACCAGCTGTTCCAGGTAGGAAAGGTGTGAAATAGTGACGTCATCTTCGCTGGAAAAATGGTTGGGAATGGGATGGCAGGATTGACGAGAGTGAGTCACAGTGGGTGAGAAAATTGACCAACATGAGAATTAGATCTATTTCAATAAATAGATCAGGTTATTTTCTTTTTATTATTTGTTTATTGGGATATTGGGAATATTCATAATATTATTGGGCAGCTATTTGGCCAGAGGCTAAAACAGGTGCCTACAACAGGTGCATGGGATGCTAAGAGAGGTATTAGAGGACATTGGATTGACTTTAAATTGAAATGAAGATTGAAAAGGTTCGTGCAATGTCATTTGGGGCACCACTCGACACAGGAGTGGTGGAGAGCTGAAGTGAATTCTGCCAATAGGGTGCAATAGGGTGACAATTGATTTTTATTGGAAAACTATTTGTTTGCAGTCTTGGTTCGTACGTAAGCTGGCAAAGAGATTATACCAGTTTGATAAAGTAATGTCCTTCAGATGAAAATGGAAGCCTTGTGACTGGCCTCGACTGTCTGTCTGTCTGTGAATGAAAACTCAGAGGGTTGGGCCGGACTTGGGCAGAAGGCAGATGGAGTGATACTGCTCTTGCCTCTTGCTTGACAGAAGGTAATTGTGGTTGTTGTTGATTCCTCCCTACCCCCTGCATGGTTTCACCCCTGTCTGCCTGTCCGATTTGTGTTCATGAAGTCCATGGAGCGAGCTCATGGGCCAACATTGAGCTCTCGAGAGCTGAGGTGATTTTAACATTAGGATGCATCTCTCAAGGGACCCCTGGGTGGTCTCGAGAGCTGAGGTGTGAAATATGGTGATTTTGTCTTGTGGACAATCCGTGAATGGCTAGGCAGATGCGCCTGTAAAGGGAAAGTGTATTCACAACCAGTCTGGGTTGTGTCTGAAGACATGGTTTTGGAGTAAGTGTGAATAATGTTTTGGGAAAGTGCGGAGATGACAAAGGAAAGTCGAATGAGAAGGATTAATTTGTCAATGACAAGTGACTTTGCAAGATTTGCTGAGGAAGTAGGGGAAAAGGTTGTAAAAGTTGATGGTAAAGGCAGGAAATAAAGAAAGTGGTTGTGGAATGTTGTTTTTTTGATAAGAAAGTGATAAAAGTGGTTAGCTTGCACTGGGGGAAAGTGAACCAATGAATGTAAAGTTGTGACTTTTGTTTAACAAAATTGCGTTAGATTGCTATAGGCAGGTTGACCCCAATCGAAGAAGTGGTTGGGTGCTGGTGCAGATTGGATCACGGCTCTGCAGACGAGGTGAACATAACTCCACCAGCCGGTGACCAAGTGCTCGTGGAGCACCTCACTCACAAGGACCGAGGTGGACGGGACCGTTCCAGGTTCTCCTGACCACACCAACAGCAGTGTTTTGTGAGGGCAAGTCATCCTGGGTACATGCCACGCATTGTAAGTTGGCCCTCCCTGCACCCACGGTCACTGAAGTCCCACCAACCACACCCATCGTCACACAGGATGGGGCAGGAGCTGCACCAACCGATACGCCATAGACATGTAGGAATAATTACACTTGCACTGCTATGTTTAAAACACCTCGCCAGCACTGCGCCCACCACGCCACACCTCAAGTGGGCGGACATGGTGACATATGTTGAAGGATTATATGACAACCTAACCTCTAAGTCTCACGTCCACTATCAAAGTGTTACCTGGGGCCAGAAGATAAACGTACCATGTTGTCTAATACCATCAAAGGACCCCCCGTGGATTTATATAGTATGGAGGGCTGTAATGGCAAATTCAAACGGAACGAAGTCAACACAAGTTGCCCTCTCTCGTCAGAGGCAAGTACAATGGGGAGGAAAGTTTGGACTGACAGCAAGTTCCGCCAATGCAGGATTCGAATGGGGAAAAAGGCTCGGACAATTTAACCACGCACACTTTACTAGACAGAAATACCACCCTGATATTGATATGTGAAGTTACGACCATACAATTATTGACTTCCCGGCCACCATGCGTCACACACATAGTGACACCACGGGCCCCAATAGTGGTAAGGAAGAGGGCAGAGAGAAAGGAAAAAGCCAACAGTGTATGGTCCGGGATAGCAGCCTGGTTCCAGGGATGGACGGGAATCATAGTAAAATGGCTGTTGACAGACCTGGCCATAATCGTAGGAATCGTACTCACCCTGGTCATAATAAAGGCCTTGATCATGGTGTGTGTGAGAAAATGTTTCACAGGATGGACCACACCAACTGCTGCTATCGAGATGGTCCTCTCGCTACATGGAAAGGACCCAAAGGCCTTCGGCGAACCGGCCAATTCTGTCACTTCGTGGCAAGATTCGAACACCCACGAATGGATCGTCGACCCAGACGACTCATGGCAGGAGGATATGGCTTTCTACGACTCCTGGCATGGCACCAATGACCATGCCGATCCTGACTGGAATTCCTTTGATTTTAGTAGTAGAGGTTCTTTTAAGAGCTATTATGCAAACAGTGAGGACGAAAAGACGAATGAATGTCCAGGGGTACCACCATTTGTAAAGAACATTTTTGGGTTACCCCCTCTGTATAAGTCACCCGACACCACGAATACTGACGCTGATTCAGACAATGAGAAGGAGATTTGTGATGATGGATGTGCCACCTTCTCTCCCGCAGAACAATCACATGTGCAAGGCTTGATGGCATTGGACGTCGATTGTTTGCCCTGATTCGTGAGGATCGCACCTGCATAAGGAGGGCCCCTCATCAGGCCGGCGACTGGGTTGCACCTACGCTGGGGAAAGGGTGGGGTCGGAACCTGGCCGGGCCTCAGCCATCTCCGAACCAGGCGTCTTCGTCGCGAATTACGGCTAACAATATGCGTTAAAATGTCGGACAGCCACAACCAGGGGCCGGTATCCCTCCCAAAGCATGCATGACGCATTGCGCGCCTGGCATGTGACTGGGGGGCACTGGCCGCTGGGGTTAATATTGTCTTTTTCGAGGTGTTGTCTCAAAGACAAAAGAGAGATATTGTCGGGCAGGGCATGGGGGGCATGGGGGACCCAGGCACGTGACCCAGGGCACCTGAGAAATATATATATAATTGTCTTTCTTTTGCTCGCTTCAAAAAAAGCTAGATTCAATGCAAAATATGTTGTTTTCACGGCTCGGTCAGATCCAACATTGGAGACGTTTTTCAACATCTTCCAAAGGGAGAAAAGTTATGGGAATAGTTGTCATTTAATTCTTGTTTGGCTTTCAGTTAACCTCAAGCAGAGTATGAGTTAATATGTTTCCTTTGATTTGTATGCCTGGCTCAATATGTTTTACTGCCAAATGTAACACAAGGGATCTTGTTTATGGGAACGCATCCCTGGGCCTTGTAAGCCCTGCTTGTTTGGAATTAGAGCTTGAGAAATATCTTACTTTCACACACATCTGTGTCTTCAAACTCGGCCCTCTCTTGTCTGAGGTCATACTTCAGCGCAGCGTTTTTTTCTGTTATTTCATCTATATAACAACTTGTCTTTTGCTGAGTTTTTAGTGCGGATCGGACTTCCACTCCCTTGTGTGACAGGGCTCTGGGGGTCCGAGACGGGCTCCACAATTGTGTTTGCTCGATTTTTCATTAAACCGCTCTTGCTGTTTCAAACGTGCCTCTTCTTCAGTGCGTGAGGTAGCCCGACATATATATATATATATATATATATATATATATATATATATATATATATATATATATATATATATATATATATATATATATATATATATATATATATATATATGTATATATATATATATATGTATATATATATATATATATATATTATATATATATATATATATATATATATATATATATATATATATATATATATATATATATATATCTACAGACTTAATAATAATAATAATAATGCATTAATTTTTATATAGCGCTTTTCAGGGAGCCCAAGACGCTTTGACAGAGTGCAAAACATAATGCAGAGCAAAACATAAGAACAACTGCGAAAAACAAGAATCAATAGGGGAATATTCAAAGCAAAAAGGAGGGAGAGGAGAAGAGATAGTCAGGGGTTAAATGCTGTGGGTTAAATGTTGAATGCAGTGTTGAACAGGTGGGGTCTTGAGTGATGTTTTGAATGTGATGAGTGAGGAGGAGTCTCTGATGGTGTGAGGTAGTGAGTTCCAGAGGGTGGGAGCAGCGATGGAGAAGGCCCTGTCCCCCCCAGGATCTGAATTTGGTCCAGATGGGGGGGGGGTCAGTAGGTTGTACCAGCAGGGCAGAGGTTGCGGTTGGGAGTGTGTCTGGAGGGGAGGTCAGCCAGGTAGGATGGGGCCAGGTTATTGAGGGCTTTGTATGTCAAGAGGAGGATTTTGTACTGGATTCTCTGGGAGATGGGGAGCCAGTGAAGCTTGTAAAGGATGGGGGTGATGTGGTCACGGGTATGGGAATGGGTGAGTATACGGGCAGCGGAGTTCTGAATGTATTGGAGTTTATTGGTGATTTTTGAGGGTGAACCATAGAGGAGGCTATTGCAGTAGTCCAGACAAGAGGTGATGAAGGTGTGGATGATGGTTTCTGCAGCCATGGAGGAGAGGGATGGACGGAGACAGGCAATGTTTTTCAGGTGAAAGAAGGCTGTCTTTGTGATCTGTTTAGTGTATTTGTCGAAGGAGAGGGTTTGGTCAAAGATGATGCCAAGATTCCGGATGTGAGGGGAGGTGGATACTGGGATACCGTCGATGTTGAGGGCAAAGTTATTGGTGGATTTTATGAGCGTTTTTGGGCCAATGATGATTATTTCAGATTTATCATAGTTAAGTTTGAGGAAGTTAATTTGAAGCCAGGATTTTATTTCAGTGATGGAGTTTGTCAGGATAGAGTGGGTGGCGGTGGAGATGGACTTGGTGGAGATGAAAAGCTGGATGTCATCGGCGAAGCAGTGGAATTGGAGACCATGACGGCGGATTAAGTGGCTGAGGGGGGACAGGTAAAGGATGAAGAGGAGGGGGGCAAGAACTGAACCTTGGGGGGACACCTTGGGGGAGGGGAGCAGTGGGGGATTTGCAGTTATTGATGGAGATGAACTGGCGTCTGTCAGAGAGGTATGATTTAATCCAAGAGAGGGCAGGGCCAGTAACGTTAAAGGTGGTTTCAAGTCGGGTGAGGAGGATGGTGTGATCGATGGTGTCAAAGGTGGCGCTGAGGTCGAGGAGGATGCGAATGTTGAGGTTGCCAGCATCAGAGGAGAGGAGAAGGTCGTTGGTGATTTTGAGGAGAGCAGTTTCAGTACTGTGGTTGGAGCGGAATCTGGATTGGAATGTTTCATACAGGTTATTGGCAGAGAGGTGATGTTTGCGTTGAGCGGGTACAGCGCATTCCAAAACTTTCGACAGAAAGGGTAGGTTGGAGATGGGTCTGAAGTTGTTTAGGGGTGTCAGGGTTTAGTCCAGGTTTTTTTCAGAATGGGGGTAACAGCAGCAATGTTGAGGGATGGTGGGACGATGCCTGTAGACAGGGAGGAGTTTATTGTTGCAATGATAAGTGGAGAGAGAGCAGGAAGGGAGCCTTGACAAAGCTGGAGGGGATGGGGTCAAGAGTGCAGGTGGCAGTTTTCATTCCTATGAGGAGTTCAGAGAGGTCAGTAGGGGAGATTGGGGAGAATTGAGACAGTGGATGGCAGGATAAGGGGGGCAGGTGGTTTGAGGGGAGGGAGCGGGTGCGGCGGTGGTCAAGCTGTTGTAGATGTTTTCAACTTTGCGTTGGAAGAATGAAAGGAAGGAGATGCAGTTGTCTACTGTGAATGACTGGGTGGTGGTGTTCAGGGGGCTGAGGAGTTTGTTTTCTTGTAGAGAAGACTGCTTTTGGGTTTCCGGAGCCAGAGTGGATAATTTGAGAGTAGTAGGCGGAGCGGGCGCGGCAGAGGGCTTCTTTGTAGTGTTGTCGGTGGTCCTTGTAGGCTTGGGAGTGAATTGTGAGACCTGTTTTATTGCGGAGTCTTTCAAGTTGGCGATCATGAGTTTTCATCAGGCGGAGTTCAGGGGTAAACCAGGGAGCAGAATGGGTGAAAGAAACTGTTTTGGTTTTTATAGGCGCAAGTTGGTCAAGGCAGGAGGAGAGAGTGTGGTTGTAGTAGTCAGTGAGATCAGAAGGGTTGTGGAGGTCAACAAAGGGAGAAGTGGACATTTTTTCAGATAGGGTGGATGAGAATGAGGTAGGTGAAAGAGCGTTTAGCTTACGGAAGTTGATAGTGCGATAATGCCTTGGTGTTGGGGCGGGGATGTTGATGGTCATAGTGATGGCTAAGTGGTCAGAGAGGGTGAGGTCGGAGCCAGAGAATGGTGCAAGATTAATACAGTAAAGCAGACAAGGTCCAAAATGTGACCACGGTTATGGGTAGGAAAGTTGACATGTTGAGTGAGGTTAAAGCAGGTGAGTAAATCAGTGAAGTCAGTGGTTATCGTGGAGTCAGTGGAGTCCATGTGGATATTGAAATCACCAAGGAGGAGGATTGAGGGGGAGAGGGAACATAGCTGGGTCAGAAAGTAGGAGAAGTCAGACAGGAATGATGGGTGTGATTTGGGAGGGCAGTAGACAACAGCCATGACTGACTGTGTGTGTGACCAGAGAGTTTAAAAGCCAGGTGTTCAAATGATGGAGCAGATGAGATGGAGATGAGGCTGGTCCTGATGTCTTGTCGGTGAATAATGGCAATTCCACCACCTTGGCCCTCCGAGCGTGGTTTATTGATGTAGGAATATCCATTGGGTGTGGTGAGGTTGAGTGCGAAGTAGTCCAGAGGTTGTTGCCAGGTATCAGTGAGACAGAGAAAGTCCAGTTTATTTTCCAGGATGTAGTCGTTGAGGATGAGGGATTTGTTGTTGAGGGACCGGGTATTGAACAGGGTGAGCTTGATGTTGTTTTGTACGGCGGGGATGAACTCAGGTGGTTTGGCCAGTGTTCGCAGACAGGAGGTGCGATTGTGTGCGTTGCTGTGACCAGGTGCGCTGGGACGATGAGTGGGAGTGCGCTGAGCCGACCAGAGGATGGGGATGGAGTGACCTGATTGTAAATGAACAAACTTACGACCGGAGCCACGGTGATTGTACCTGGGTCGTCACAGGAGTCCATTGGATTTGATTGCAGGGATGCATGATGGAGTGGAGTGGGTATTAAGCAGAAGAAGCCTTGCGGCGGAGTATCGCAGAGCCATGCCAGGCAGGAGTGAAGAGACGAGCACGAGGCCAAGGTTGAGGAGGCGAAACAATGGCCACAACCCACGGGAGTGGGCCCGAGGAAACAGCGAAGGAGCCGGGCAGGTGAAGCCAGGAGCAGAGCCGGGACCGGGCAGAGGGCAGACAGGAGCGAAGAGACGAGCACGAGGCCAAGGTTGAGGAGGCAAAGCGGCAAATGCAGCGGCAAACGACCGCCGCCGCTAATCAAGATCACAGCGGCAAACCGCCACCACCACCACTGCAAACAATGGCCACAACCCACGGGAGCGGGCCCGAGGAAACAGCGAAGGAGCCGGGCAGGCGAAGCTAGGAGCAGAGCCAGGACCATGCAAAGGGCAGACTCAATGGCCAAAAATCCGCCACGACCACTAGAGAAGCAAGCTAAAGACAATAGCCCAGTCAGAGAAGCGGCGAGCAAGCGACGCCAGCATCCTCTCCGGACCGGACCGGAAGAAGATGGAAAATATACTTGGCATTTAATCTGGAATTTTTTTTTTCTTGACTTGGGTTTACTTTCTTAACTCAGTATATCAATCTGGTGAGTTTCTTTTACACTTTGGTGATTTATTTGTTAAAAGAACCATGTCACTGATTGTCTGTCGCAGCAAGAAGTCAACAACAGGATTATATCACAGGTGGCGTAGCAAAATGTACGGACATGTTCATTTGATGATTGGCTTCACAGTTGGGTATACAAGGGTTGTTGCGTTCTGTATTAGTGGAAAACAACTGCTGCACGTCTCCAAAAGTTATTGCCGCTTCCTCTGGAGATGGTCCGTCAACTCGACAATGCTGTTTGTCATGGAGTGGTGGCTTTACGAAATTACGGCATGAAACAGCATGCTATTGCTCGGCAGTATGGCATCACTCAAGGTCAGGTGTCAAAGATCCTGAAACGAAATGCTCAGAGGGGTGTCCGTACTCCAATACCGAGGCCAGGACATCCACGCAGAACCACAAGGAGAGATGATCGCCAGCTGCATCGGTTAGTCTGCAATGGCCGTACCAAGTCAGCTAATCGGCTTAGGGCTGAGTGGCAGCAACTGACAAATGTGCCTGTATCCAGAAGGCTAGTCAACCAACGACTGGTTCAAGCAGGCTATCGTGCCAGGCATCCCCTGAGAAAGCCACACCTGACCAGACAACACAGTCAGCGCCGATTGCAGTGGGCCAGAGAGCACCGTCAATGGCAGTCAGGACACTGGAATCACATGACCTTCAGTGAAGAGTTTAGATTTCTGGGCTATCGTCAAGATGGCTGCGTCCGAGTGCGCAG
Organism: Myxine glutinosa; assembly: GCF_964187855.1. NCBI lineage: Eukaryota > Metazoa > Chordata > Myxini > Myxiniformes > Myxinidae > Myxine > Myxine glutinosa. Next base: position 213,986,133 of record NC_136263.1, read on the forward strand.
ACAAGTGCATGAAGCCCACAGCGAGGATTGTATAGTGCCAACAGTCCAAGCTGGAGGTGGTGGGGTGACCGTTTGGGCTGCTTTTCATGCAGGGGGCAAAACTGACCTGGTTGTTCTGAATGGAAACCTGAACCAGTTCAAGTGCAGGGTCATTCTGGAAGAAACATTGCTTCCATTTGCTCGTGCAGCCTTTCGAGGAAACTTTGTCTTCCAAGATGACAATGCACGGCCTCATCGTGCTCGCATGATCCAACACTTTCTTGCTGTCCGTGGTGTAGAGCATATGGAGTGGCCTGCCATGTCCCCGGATATGAATCCGATAGAGAACTTGTGGGCAGAATTAACGCATCAAATGGACAACTTGGACCAGCAGCCTACCTCTGTGCGTGAATTGCAGCAGACTATTGTCACTGCATGACAAGCGATTCCTGTCCAAACCTTGGCAAATCTCTTGAACAGCATGCCTCGACGTGTAAGTGCTCTCCTGAATGCTCGTGGAGGTTACACGAAGGACTGAACTGTAATTTTACTGTCCGTAATCCCAGTCATAATTTAGCTTTTGTTTTTGTTGGAAAATTTTTTGGCTAATGTGCAAAATAAAGAGATACTTCTGGAAAACGTACAGAAGTTTCACACAGTACTGTCCGTGAATTGAGTTCGATATCAGTTTACATCACTTTCAAGGATCAACTTATTTGCTTTGAAATGTCAAATGTGGTTTTTGTTTCTTTTAAAGGTCACATTAACAAAATCTAGAATAATTTCAACATAATTCCAATGAACTTTTGGTTCAAAGTCATCTTGAAAAGTAAGTTCACCCCACAAAAAAAATATTCCATATTAAATGCCAAGTCTGTATATGGTGTACTGAAGGTGTACTGAAGGTACCAAAGGAAGAGTTGGAAGGTCACCTGCGTGTCACGTATGCAGACACAAAGTGGAACGAAGTGGTGGAGGACATCAAAGGATTGGTGAGGCCGACAGAGCCAGGTGTTCCATTTGATTTGTCAGAGCCAAAGATGTCAGAGATTGATGCAGTTTTGAGGAAGGCATGGGCGGCATTGGCTCCAGGACCAAGTGGAGTGCCATACAAGGTGTTTAAGAGTTGTGAAGGCTTAGGCAGTATCTGTGGAAGGCTCTAAAGGTGGTATGGAGGCAAGGAGTGGTGCCCAGTCAATGGATTAGGGCGGAAGGAGTTTATATTCCAAAGCAGGAGGAGGCTGTGACACTGGAGCAGTTTAGACCAATATCATTGCTCGATGTGGATGGAAAGATATTGATGAGTGACTTTGCGGCACGGCTCTCAGGCTTCATCAGAGGGAATGGTTTTGTGGATGGTTCTGTGCAGAAGGCAGGAATACCAGGATCACCAGGATGCATTGAACACTCGGCAATGGTCTGGCAAGTGTTACAGGAGGCAAAGAGGCAAAGGAAGGATGTGGCGGTTGTATGGCTGGATTTGGAGAATGCATATGGGTCAGTGCCGCATGCCTTGATCAGGTATGCCATGGATTTATTTTGGGTGCCACGGAGATTTAGGGATTTTTTGATGGCATATTATGATCAGTTTTGGATGCGGTTTGCGACACAGTCCTATGCAACAGAGTGGCAGAAGTTGGAAGTGGGGATCCCGATGGGATGTACCATCTCCCCTATTTTGTTTGTGCTGGTTATGGAGTTGTTGATACGTGTGGTGAGTAGACATGGGAGAGAAGTGGAGCCAGCCCCTGGTCAGAGGTTACCAGTGATGTTTGCTTTCATGGATGACCTGACAGTTGTCCAACAGTCTGCTGATGCAGCAGTAGAGGTACTGGGACGACTGGAAAGGTTGATGGGGAGGGCACGAATGGGATTTGAAGCAAGAAAGTCGATGAGTGTGGTCGTGAGATGAGGAGTGGTGGATAACATGCACAGGTTTGAGCTGGGAGGGGAGGTGGTTCCATCATTGGTGGAGGCCCCTGTGAAGAGTTTGGGAAGATGGTATACAGTGGAGTTGAATTATGTGGGAAGAGGGGAGGAGGTCAGAAACAAGCTTTTGAGAGGTTTGGAGGGGATTGATGGATGTGGTTTTCCAGGTAAGTTGAAGGTATGGTGTTTGAAGTTTGGATTGCTGCCACGAGTATTGTGGCCATTGATGATGCATGATATTGCGATTGGGCATGCAGAGAGGATGGAGGTTGTGGTGAGCGGGTTTGTGAGGAGGTGGTTGGGAGTGCCACGCTGTTTGACGAACATTGCATTTCATGGTCAGGGTGGAAAACTCCAGTGTCCCTTGACATCATTAACCGAGGAGTTTAAGGTGGTGAGGGTGCGGGAGTTCATGATGTTGCGGGATTCAAGTGATGCAGTGGTAAAAAATGCTCTCCCAGTGAAGAAGGAAGTTGGAAGTGGAATGGAAGAGCAGAGGTGGATGAGATGGAGGAGCGGTTGCAACAGGAGGAGGTCATGGGGATGGTACAGCACGGGAAGCATGGCTTGGGGTGGATAAAGCATGAGCGATGGGGAAAGGCATGTGTGAAAGAGAGGAGGAAGATGGTTGAGAGGGAGGTGAGAAGAAAGGAAGAGGAGGGGAGATATGTGAAAGCAGTCGGTCAGGCACAGCAAGGTGCCTGGACTTGGTGGGAAGGTGTGCGGGTGAGGATGTTGAAGTGGCAAGAGATTTGGAGGATGGAGCCAATATTATTGAATTTCCTGTTGTGGACAACGTATGATGTGCTTCCATCACCAGTAAACTTGAGATTGTGGGGGTTGTTGCAAGAAGAGAGATGTTATTTGTGTGGAGGTGTGGGAACGGTGCAGCATGCACTGAGTGCATGTTCAGTAGCATTGGCAGCAGGACAATACAGGTGGCGACATGATCAGGTGCTGGCAGTGGTGGTGCAGATGATGCAACAAGAGGTGCTGAGGTCGAGAGAGAGAAGAGTGGAGAAGGAGACTGATGGGGGAGAGGTGTGGTTTGTCAAAGAGGGCCAAGTGGTAAGAGGTGGAAAGAGAGGGAGGTGCAAAGCAAGAGGGCTGTCAGATGCTTGTGATTGGCAGGTGGTGGCAGACCTAAAGCCACAATTGGTATTCCCAGAGGAGATCTGTGTGACAAGGTTGCAGCCTGACATTGTCATTTGGTCAGGTGCAACAAGACAGGTCATCTTATGAGAATTGTCTGTACCTTGGGAATAGAACATGGAGGAGGTGCATGAGAGGAAGAGAGGAAAGTACAGTGAGCTGGAGGTAGAGTGCTCAGAAGAGCCAGGAAACAATATCTCTCCATTCTCAAGACCGAACTCTCTTATCTGTCTCCCTCTTCCAAATCCTGGTGGCGTCTGGTCAAATGCGTTTCTGGTGTTTGTTCCCCCTCCATCCCCTCCCTTACCTCAAATGGCTACACAGCTGACTCCGCACGTGAAAAAGCTGAATGCCTCAAATCTGTGTTTGCCTCTAAATCTTGTGTCCCAAACCCATCCCTCTCTGTACCCACCATACCCAGTCGTACCCTGCTGCTCCTGGACTCCGTGTCCTTTCCTACTGACAAGGTGGAAAGTTTCTTTCAACCCTTGACTCTGATTCTGCAACTGGACCCGACAGCATCAGCCCACAGGTCCTAAAATCCTGCTCTGCTGCTCTATCTCACCCTCCCTCTGTTCTCTTCACCGTCTCTTTTGCTCAAGGTCAACTGCCATCTGCTTGGAAATCAGCCAACATCACCGCTTTGCACAAAAAAGGTGCAAAAACAGATCCTAGCAACTACAGACCAATCAGCCTTCTCCCAATTATCAGCAAAGTCATGGATTCCATCATTGCTTCGGATATGAAATCTTTCCTCTTCTCCAATGGCTTGATCTCTGATCATCAATTTGGTTTCAGACCAGGTCACTCTACTCTGGACATGCTGCTTCTGCTGTCTCAACAATGGATGGAGGTCCTCAATGCCAAACAGGAAATTAGAGCTGTCTCCCTCGACATATCACGTGCCTTCGACACGGTCTGGCACCCCGCTCTGCTCACCAAACTCTCCTCCTTTGGTATCCATGGTAATCTCCACGCATGGCTGGCGGACTTCCTCTCTAGTCGTCGTCAACGTGTGGCCCTGAATGGGTTTCTCTCATCTCCTCTTCCTGTTCAGGCTGGAGTTCCCCAAGGCAGTGTTCTGGGCCCCGTGCTTTTTCTGGTCTTCATCAATGATCTCTCTGACTCTCTTGAAAATCCTCTCTATCTCTTTGCTGATGTCTCCACTCTCTGCCGCTCCATTCCTCTTCCCTGAGATCGGCAGTCTGCAGCCTCCTCACTCTCTGAAGACTTGGACAAAATCACAGACTGGTCAAACAAGTGGAACATGTCTTTCAATCCTGACAAATCTCACACTTTTACTATGTCTCTCCGAAAAGATCGACTGGACAACCCTCCCATCTACTTTCTCAACAATCCTCTCCAAGAAGTTCTGTCGCTCAAGCTTTTGGGTCTCACTATCTGCCATGATCTTTCTTGGGAAAACCACATTTCCAAGCTGGCCTCCAAAGCCAGTCGCCGACTGGGCATCCTCCATCGTGTGAAGTCCTTCCTCGGCACACCTGAGCTCCTCACCACATACAAGGCTTTCATCCGCAGCTCAATGGAATACTGTTCTCCCCTATGGGCTGGTGCTCCTGCCTCACACCTAGCTCGGCTTCACGCTGTTGAAACCAAAGCTTTCAGAATTATTGGAATCTCCCGCGATGAAGCTATCTCTGAGGGCCTTTCACTCACTCACCGCAGGCAGGTAGGTGGTCTTTCTGTCTTCTACCGACTCCTCTCCGGCCTTGCACCCCCAGCTCTCTCTGTGCTCTGTCCCCCAAATATTCCTACAGGTCGCACAAGATCTGCCAGCAACCCTCTGATGGTTAAACTGCCGAAATCTCGGCTCTCTGCTCACCTTCCCTCTTTCATTCCTCTTTTCTCCCGCCTCTGGAACAAACTCCCTCACTCCCTTCAATCCCACTCCTCCCTCCAGATCTTTAAAACAGCTGTTCACCACCATCTCTTATCTTCCCCCATCCAAAACCTTGATCTTTTCTACCCCCGCTAATTCACCCCAGATCCACCTTGTTTGAAATTCCAACTTCTTTCCTGGAAGTCCTGGCAGTGTCCATATGTTTTATACCTCTCCCACCGCCCCCTTCCCATGCCCCCCCCCCCAAAGCCCTCGCCCTCTCTCAGATCTCTCGATGTCTCCATGTCTCTCGGTCCCTGCTCTCAAATGTTGTGTTTGTGTCCTTCCCCCTCTCTCCCCATCTTGTCTACCGCTCCCGATGTTATATGTTTTATGTGTCGGTTTGTCTTTCTGTGTGATTAATGTTCGCTCTTTCACGAGCCTCGATCTTGTATACAAAAAAAAAAAAAAAAAAAAAAAGTGCTGGGAGAAGGGTTGGCGAGTTTCGTGTCAGCCATTTGAGGTGGGGTGTAGAGGGTATATTGGCAATACCTTTTCTGCATTCCTTGCTAGGCTGGGAGTGTGTGGGACAGAAAGAAGGAGGATGTGTGACAAGGTGGCCCAGGTTGCCTTGAAAGGCTCATTTTGGATATGGACGAAGTTTATGAAGGCACGACGAACAGTGTAGGTTGGTTGTGTGTGGGTTTTTTTTTTTTGTTACTATTATTATTTTTTATTTTGTGTATGTGAGTGAGTGAGAGGGTTAGGGTGTGTGTTTTTGCATGAATGAATTTTTGCATGAGTGTGTGTTTTTGTATGATGAGTGGTGTATGTTGTAAGGGTAGGTGGTTGGTTGGTGTTGTGTGTGTATGTGTGTGTATGTGTGTTTGAATGATCTGGTGTGTTTTGTTGGTGAGTGGTGAAGTGGGTGTTTGAGTGTTCCACCATGATTGTTTATTTATTTGTTCCACCATATTTCACTATATATATATATATATATACAGACGGCATTTAATATGGAATATTTTTTTTGTGGGGGTGAACTTACTTTTCAAGATGACTTAGAACCAAAAGTTCATTGGAATTATGTTGAAATTATTCTAGATTTTGTTAATGTGACCTTTAAAAGAAACAAAAACCACATTTGACATTTCGAAACAAATAAATTGATCCTTGAAAGTGATGTAAACTGATATCGAACTCAATTCATGGACAGTACTGTGTTAAACTTCTGTACGTTTTCCAGAAGTATCTCTTTATTTTGCACATTAGCCAAAATTTTTTTTAACAAAAACAAAAGTTAAATTACAACTGGGATTACGGATAGTAAAATTACAGTTCAGTACTTCGTGTAACCCCCACAAGCATTCAGGAGAGCACGTACACGTTGAGGCATGCTGTTCACGAGATTTGCCAAGGTTTGGACAGGAATCGCTTGCCATGCAGTGACAATAGCCTGCTGCAATTCACGTTTCGGCCCTTCAACCTCGATACAGTAAGCTAAGATGGGCCAGCAGGGGCACATACACATCTAGATGCAGCAAATGCACCTGGATGTGTACATACCCCCAACCCCAGCCAGTGCGGACAACAACAACACCTCCACATCCAGAATCCACAGCACCAAAAAACATGGTGGAACACTCAAACACCTACCTTTATACCCTTCACCTCTCACCAACAAAACACACCAGATCATTCATACACACACATACACACACACATACACACACAACACCAACCAACCAACCACCTACCCTTACATCATACACCACTCAACACACAAAAACACACACTCATGCAAAAATTAATTCATCTAAAAACACACGCCCTCACCCACTCACTCATATACACACAATAAGAAATGCTAATGGTACAAAAAAAAAGAAAAAAGAAAAAAAAGACAACCAACCGACACCGTTCGACGTGCCTCCATAAACTTCCTCCATAACCAAAATGAGCCTTTCAAGGCAACCTGGGCCACCTTGTCACACATCCTCCTTATTTCTGTCCGACACACTCCTCGCCGAGCAAGAAATGCAGAAAAGGAATTGCCAATATACCCTCTACACCCCACCTCAAATGGCTGACAAGAAACTCGCCAACCCTTCTCCCGGCACCCTGCCTCCAGCTCATTGTACTTTCCTCTCTTCCTCTCGTGCACCTCCTCCATGTTCACTTCCCAAGGTACCGACAACTCCCCTAAGATGACCTGTCTTGTTGCACTTGACCAAATGACAATGTCAGGCCGCAACCTTGTCACACAGATCTCCTCTGGGAATACCAATTGTTGCTTTAGGTCTGCCACCACCTGCCAATCACAAGCATCTGACAGCCCTCTTGCTTTCCACCTCCTCCTCTTTCCACCTCTTACCACTTGGCCCTCTTTGACAAACCACACCTCTCCCCCATCAGTCTCCTTCTCCACTCTTCTCTCTCTCGATCTCAGCACCTCTTGTTGCACCATCTGCACCACCACCGCCAGCACCTGATCATGTCGCCACCTGTATCTTCCTGCTGACAATGCTACTGAGCATGCACTCAGTGCATGCTGCACCGTTCCCACACCTCCACACAAATAACATCTCTTCTCCTGCAACAACCCCCACAATCTCAAGGTTACTGGTGACGGAAGCACATCATACGTTGCCCACAACAGGAAATTCAACAATATTGGCTCCATCCTCCAAATCTCTTGCCACTTCAATATCCTCACCTGCACACCTTCCCACTTAGTCCAAGCACCTTGCTGTGCCTGACTGACTGCTTACACATATCTCCCCTCCTCTTCCTTTCTTCTCACCTCCCTCTCAACCATCTTCCTCCTCTCTTTCACACATGCCTTTCCCCATCGCTCATGCTTCATCCACCCCAAGCCATGCTTCCCATGTTGTGCCATCCCCATGACCCCAACCGCTCCTCCATCTCTTCCACCTCTGCTCTTGCATTCCACTTCCGACGTCCCTTCTTCTCTGGGAGAGCATTCTTTAGCACTGCATCACTTGAATCCCGCAACATCATGAACACCTGCACCCTCACGACCTTAAACTCCTCGGTTAATGATGTCTAGGGAAACTGGAGTTTTCCACCCTGACCATAAAAGGCAATGTTCGCCAAGCAGCGTGGCACTCCCAACCACCTCCTCACAAACCCACTCACCACAACCTCCATCCTCTCTACATGCCCAATTGCAATATCATACATCATCAATGGCCACAATACTCGTGGCATCAACCCAAACTTCAAACACCATACCTTCAACTTACCTGGAAAACCACATCCATCAATCCTCTTCAAACCTCTCAAAAGCTTGTTTCAGACCTCCTCCACTCTTCCCACATCATTCAACTCCACTGTATACCATCTTCTCAAACTCTTCACAGGGGCCTCTACCAATGATGGAACACCCTCCCCTCCCAGCTCAACACTATGTGTATGTATATATATATATATATATATATATATATATATATATATATATATATATATATATATATATATATATATACATACATACATACATACATACATATATATATATATATATATATATATATATATATATATATATATATATATATATATATATATATATATATATATATATATATATATATACATATATATATACATATATATATATATATATATATATATATATATATATATATATATATATATATATATATATATATATATATATACATATAGTCATATATACATATAAATATATATATATATTTATATATATATATATATATATATATATATACATATAGTCATATATACATATAAATATATATATATATATCGATATATATATATATATATATATATATATATATATATATATATATATATATATATATATATATATATATATATATATATATATATATATATCTTACTATAATTCACAAAATGTCTATGGGAGAGCAAATGAACCAAGAAACACGACAAATGAAAAGACAACAATAATGATTTTAATGAAAATAAATCAAGTAATAAAATGAATGCTGAGATAAACTAAAATTTGCTACTTCGAGGATCCTCCAATCAGACACAAATACAGACAAGGGGAAAGATAATAAAAATAAGATGTTTCCTTTTTCGTGCATTTAGCTCATCCAACGAGTTATTTTGGTGAGGCCGGCAGTGCAAGGTGATGCCGGCCGACAATAGGCCCGTGTGTCGAAGCACCCAAAATGGCGTGGCGCTGTGTGTCGAAACGTCCAGGCACAAAGCAAACAACAGAGATGTCCTCTTCTTGATTCCTGGCCAGCAAGACATACACGGCCCCCAGATTTCCCAAAGAGCACCACAGCCGCCAAATCCTCCTCACTCCGATATAGCAAAAGCTCTTCTCAAAGGCGCACAAAACAAATTGGCCAGCCTCCTTGTTCGGTCTCCTCACCAACGTTTCTAGAAGCTTCTCGATGACGTCACACCGACGAATGGCGAAGCTCTATTCCAAATCACCCCATGCTCGGCCCACATCCTCTGATCCATTCATGACCTTCAGGGGCATGGCCTGCTGGCTGTTTCTCCACGTCCCCGCCCCACCTCGACAATCACACCACTCCGGGGGCATGGCCTTTTTCCTCATTAGGTCCATTGGGGGGCGGGGCTTGCCCAACCAGCTCTGCCTGGCCTCTTGCCAGCGTGGTAAATGTTGCTTCAAGGAAGTTTTCATTGCCGGCCATGTCAGCAAAATGTAAAAGGAAATTACAGAGGGAAAATCACATCCAGGGGAAAATTGGCCTTAATCCCTATAGCTAATTATCACTGCATCACCCTTCCCCTTCCCTCCCAACCCCCCCCCTCACACCCCCATGTGAGGACACATAAACAATCATAAGCTACAGTTTCCATACTTAATGTACATCGAGGTTTCTCCTCCTCGTCCATGGTCAATGCTACAATTATACAATCCTACCTTCCCTACGGTATCCTTTCACTTACCCCCATACACGTAAACAATATTATATATGTGTATCACAACAGTGCCAGCATCACAACGAACCAGACGAACCCACTTACAGCGGTCAGGCTCACCTAGTTTTAAAGATCTTTGAGCTCATAGAGTTGTGGCCAAACTTCTCGAAAAGCTAAACAAAGGTTTTCTGTCTCTGTTGCTGCAGCAAACTGTGCTGCAGAATATTTCCCATATTCATCATCAATATTCATTGTGCCGATGTAGATCCATCCAAAATGTTTAACTAACTCAACAACAGCAGATGTCCGATAAATGTCACTTGGATATGTGCGAATCAAGGAGCGGTATGTCTTCTTGTCACTCAGACATTTGCAGCTTGCTCCAAAACTTATCTGAATTGTTTATGAAAAGATGCAAGAATTTCCTTTAGCATTTTCACTGAACTGCAACGATGTTAAAACTGAAAGCATTGCAAATGCAAATAAATATTTCATTCTTATCTCAAGAATTATACCTGTGGGAATGAAAACAAGCTGAGAACATTACTCAGGTGTTTAGTAAGTTGTGAAGAGTAAGGTCCAATAATCACATGGGGTGAGCAAAATCCTTTTGATAAATCATCCGTTTCAATATTTTCTTTCATGATCCTCAAGCCATACTCCAGGACTTTCTGAGTTGAAAAACAAGAATCATAAATTCCATAGCCTAATGTGTTATTAGGAAGGATTGAGTCATCTTTGTTTATTTCTTCAATTGCAAACACCATTGTTGTGGCCCATTGTAGTTGTTTTGGTTGCAACCTTGCACATCATGGGAAAAAATAAGTTGGTTGTTTTAAAATTAGTGATATATGAAACATATCTTATCTTCTATATACAGTCACGTATGTGAAAGTAAGTAAGTACACCCCATGTAAAGTTTTGACTTTTCAACATATTTCAACGTACAGCTATTTGATCTTCATTTCAACAATATTGATAGATAAAGGTGATATTGAAGCGCGGTGCAACGTGCGCTACTTGCTTACCAAGGAGGAAGCAGACAACACGGTGAATTAAAAGAGCCTTTATTGAAAGAGCCCTACTTTAGCACTGCCGTGCTCAGGGCTGTGTGCCCCGTGTATATCCCGAGGCCACGCCTACCCCTCGGGCGTGGCCGCCACCCACTTGGTGCGCGGAATGATGCCATCATGCCAGTGAGCTTTCGTGTCTGCCACACGCGCCCCCCCCCAGAATTCCCGCGCACCTGGAGGGTCAGTTTGTGGGGCAAATGGATGACCCGGCCGAAGCGCCCTCTGGCGACTGGTGGCGTCCAGGGTGCAGGGATGCCCGCTGGAATGCCTCCGGCTGCAACCGGGATGGGTGCGGGGCCGGGGGGCGGCGTGCCGGCGGGGCCGGGTGGTGAAAGGGGTCCGCCCGCAGGGGGGCGGCCCCAACGTGGGGGCCGAGCCACCGGCAGTGGGTGGTCCACGTCGAGGTGGGCCGGCTTGAGGCGGTCCACGGAGACGCGGTCGGGAGTACCGCTGATGTCCAAGGTGAAATGTTTCACCCCGGTCCCCAGCACGTGGAAAGGCCCATCGTACGGGGGCCGCAGTGGTGTCCGGTGGGCGTCGTGCCGGACGAAGACGTACTCCGCGGTGTGAAGCTCCAGGGCGACGTGCGTAGGTGGGTGCCCGTGGTGCGCCGTCGGCACCGGGGCGAACCGCCGGGCGGTCTCCTGCAGCACGGAGCGCTCCTGCGCTGCAGACCATGGTGCCGTGGGGTCGGGGAGGAACTCGCCCGGCACCCGCAGCAGTTGTCTGAAGACCAACTCCGCCACGGATATGTGCACGTCGTCCTTGGGCGCCGTCCGGAGGCCCAGCAGGACCCAGGGGAGCCTGTCGACCCAGCCGCCGTCGCGGAGGGTGGCCCAGAGTGCGGCCTTCAACGAGCGGTGGAACCGCTCGCACAGGCTGTTGGCCTGGGGGTGATGGGCCGTGGTTCGGTGCAGCTGGACCCCGAGCCCCCACGCCCCCAGAGCTCCGAGGTGAACTGGGGGCCGCGGTCGGATGAGATGTACGAGGGGGCGCCGAACCGGGCGACCCAGGTTGCGATGAACGCCTGTGCGACGTCCGCCGCCATCGTCGCCGCCAAAGGCACGGCCTCCAGCCACCGGGTGGTGCGGTCCACCATTGTGAGAACATGGGTGAAACCCCGCGAGGTAGGCAGAGGTCCCACCAGGTCCACGTGAACGTGGTCGAACGTACGTTCCGGCACCGTAAACGGGGCCAATGGGGCCCGGGTGTGTCGGTGCACCTTCGCGCGCTGGCATGCGATGCACGTCCTGGTCCAGCCACGGACGGCCTTCCGGAGGCCATGCCAGACAAACTTGTCGGCGACCAACCTCTGGGAGGCCTTCGTGCCCGGGTGGGACAGGCCGTGGATGGCGTCAAAAACCTGGCGCTGCCAGCCCGCGGGCACGATGGGGTGAGGCCGCCTGAGGGAGACGTCGCACAAGAGGGCCGTGCCCGCGCCATCGAATGGCACCTGGGCGACGCAAAGGCCCGTGACAGTGGTCCGCAAGACTTGGACGCCGGGGTCGGCGGCCTGGTCCGCCGCCATCCGGGCATAGTTGATGCCGAGGTGGACTGTGTGGGCGACGGACCGGGAAAGGCAATCCGCCACCGGGTTGTCCTTCCCCGCGACGTGCCGGATGTCCATCGTATATTCGGACACGGCCGAGAGGTGACGCTGCTGCCGGGCCGACCACGGCTCGGCGACCTTGCCCATCGCGAAGACCAGTGGCTTGTGGTCGACGAAGGCCGTGAACGCACGGCCCTCGAGCAGATGGCGGAAGTGCCTGACCGCCAGGTGAAGCCCGAGCAACTCGCGGTCGAAGGTACTATAACGGCGTTCGGGTGGGTGAAGCTGCCGCCTGAAGAACGCCAGTGGTTGCCAGGCACCACGCACCCATTGCTCGTGCACCGCGCCCACTGCGTAGTCCGAGGCGTTGGTGGTGAGGGCGATCGGTGCATCGGGCGCCGGGTGCACGAGCATGGTGGCGTTAGCCAAGGCGAGCTTCGCGCCCGCGAACGCCGCTTCCATCTGCTCGGTCCAGGTAATGTCACCTTTGCCCGGCTTCCCTCGGATGGCCTCGTGCAGGGGGCGCAGGTGCTGGGCGATGCGGGGCAGGAACCGATGGTAAAAGTTTTCCATGCCCAGGAACTCCTGGAGCCCCTTGATCGTGCGGGGGCGCGGAACCCCTTCACCGCCTCCACCTTGACGGCAGGGGGACGGCCCCGTGCCTGGTGACGCGGTGCCCCAAAAAGTCGATGTCGGCGACGCCGAACCGGCACGTGGCGAGGTTCACGATGAGGCCATGCCGGCACAGGCGTTCGAAGAGCGTGCGGAGATGGTGGAGGTGCTCTTCACGGGACGCGCTGGCGACGAGGATGTCGTCCAGGTAGACGTACACAAAATCCAAGTCGCGCAAGACGCTGTCCATTAGTCGCTGGAACGCCTGAGCCGCATTTTTCAACCCGAAGGGCATCCGAAGAAATTCGAAAAGTCCGAATGGCATGATGACGGCCGTCTTCGGGATGTCCTCCGGCCTGACGGGGACCTGATGGTAGCCGCCTATGAGGTCCACCTTTGAAAAGAAGGACATGCCCGCCAACCGGGCGGAGAAGTCCTGAATGTGGGGGACGGGGTAGCGGTCGGGGGTGGTGGCGTCGTTGAGGCGCCGGTAGTCCCCGCACGGTCGCCATCCCCCGCCGGGCTTTGGCACGATGTGGAGCGGCGACGCCCAAGCACTCTCGGAGCGCCGCACGATGCCGAGCCGCTCCAGCGTAGCGAACTCCGCTTTAGCTACCGTGAGCTTCGTCGGCTCGAGGCGGCGTGCCCGGGCGTAGACCGGTGGCCCGGCGGTGGGGATGTGGTGTTCCACCCCGTGCTTGACGGCCCCCGCCGAGAAGGTGGGTCGCGTGAGGGCCGGGAAGCCGGCGAGGAGACGGGTGAATTCGTCCGCTGCCGGAAGCGTACAAATCAACCTGGCCGGAACCGAACTGCTCAGCAAGCCACTCGGCGAGCCGCTTGATGAGCCGCTTCGGTAGCTGCTCAATGAGCCGGGCAGCGTGCAAGCGAGCGAGCTGAACGTCTCGGCCTGGACGAGCCTTCTGTGCTTTACGTCCACCAACAGCCCATTTACACACAGGAAGTCCGCGCCAAGCAATGCCATGGGCACGTCGGCAGTGACGAACGACCACTGGAAAACCTGCCCTCCGAACCGCAGAGAGAGGCAGGGTTTTCCGTATGTGCGTATGGACGTACCGTTGGCAGCAAGCGGCGTGGGGCCCCGGCCGCGGTTTGCTTGTCGGACGTACCGGCGGGAACGACACTCACCTGTGCTCCCGTGTCGCACAGGTAACGGCGCCCGGACAAGGTGTCCGTTATGAACAGTAGGCTGTTTGAACGGCCGGCACTCAGTGCCACTACCGAGGGCCGGCCTGGGCATTTCCCGACCTGCCGAATGAGCACGGCGGGCGACACTGCCAAGCGTCGTGGCCGAACTTGGGGTGAAACCGGCACCAGGCTTGCGGTTTTTTTCTGCGGCGGCGGAGGTGGGCATGGCGTGGCAGCCGCCACGAGGTGCCCCTCGGAGTAGGGGTGGTCACCCGCAGGAGGTTCAGCGGCCACGCGGTGCGTCACATAGTAGGGGTGGTCACCCGCAGGAGGTTCAGCGGCCACGCGGTGCGTCACGTAGTAGGGGTGGTCACCCGCAGCAGTTTCGGGCTCGGAGTAGGGGCGCGCAGCCCCGGGAGCCACGACGGCCACACCGAAACTCACCCGCGTGTCCAAAGCCGCGAATAACTTGTCGGCCTCGGCAGCGAGAGCTTGAGGTTCCGTTATCATGGAACCGGCCAACGCGAGGCATACTCATGCCGGCAGCTGGCATCAAAATAGCGCTCGGAATAGAAAATCCGGGGTTCCGTCGCCCAGCAGCGACAACATATGGTCCATTCGGACCGACGGTCATGTGTCGCCGAGCTCGGGGAGGTCCAGGAGGTGGTCGGCCCATGCGTCCTCCATGAGGCCGAACGTGGCGAGGAGGAGACGCTTGTTAGCCTCGTACCTGTGGTCGTCCGGCGGGTTCCTCAGGACAGATATGACCCGGGCGGCTGTGCCGGGCCCGAGGGCGGCGACGACGTGGTAGTATCGCATCGCGACGGCATGAAACTGGGCTTCGGCTTGCACGACCCAGAGCTCGGCGTGGGCCTCCCAGAACTCAGGGAGCTTTACCGCGTTGATTGCCATTGCTATAGCTTGTACGGATGGTCAGCGACGGCTGATCCAACGTCGAGGTCACCAAATGAAGCGCGGTGCTACGCGCGCTACTTGCTTACCAAGGAGGAAGCGGACAACGTGGTGAATTAAAAGAGTCTTTATTGAAAGAGCCCTACTGTAGCACTGCCTTGCTCGGGGCTGTGTGCCCCGTGTATATCCCGAGGCCATGCCTACCCCTCAGGCGTGGCCGCCGCCCACTTGGTGCGCGGAATGATGCCATCATGCCAGTGAGCTTTCGTGTCCGCCACAATATAATAAAACAAATATCATGAAACATTTACATTTTGTAGTCCGTTGTATAATTTAAATAAACATGAATGCAAATTTCGCATGTGGAAAAAGTAAGTACACCCTTGGCTCAAATAAGTGGTATTGCCCCCTTTGGCAGAAACAACCTCAAGTAGGCGTTTCTTATAACTGTCTGCCAGTCTCTGACATCGACTGGGAGAAATTTTTCCATTTCTTTCTTTTCAGCCATTCCTTGGTGGATTTACAGGTATGTTTAGGGTCATTGTCATGTTGCAAGGTGCACCTTCGGTTGAGCTTCAACTTTCCGACAGATGGCCTCACATTATCCTCAAGCACCCTCTGGTACAATGAAGAATTCATTGTGGATTCTTATGATGGTGAGCTGCCCAGGCCCTGATGAAGCAAAGCTGCCCCAAACCATAATATTTCCACCACCATGCTTTACAGTTGGTGTTAGGTTCTTGTGGTCAAATGCTGTCTTTGGTTTTCGCCAAACATGTCATCTGGTACTGTGGCCAAATAGCTCTACCTTTGACTCATCTGTCCAAAGCACATTGTTCCAGAAGTGCTGGTCTTTGCCGAGGTGTTCATTGGCAAACTTTAGTCTTGCCCTGATGTTCTTTCTGGACAGAAAAGGTTTCCTACTGGCACACCTCCCATGTAGATCAAATCTGTGCAGCCTCTTTCTAATGGTAGACTCGTGCACTTTGACATCAACAGTGGCAAGAGCTACCTGTAAGTCCCATGATGACATTCTGGGGTTCTTAGAGACTTCTTTCACCATCTTGCGGTCTGCTCCCGGGCTGAACTTGCTGGGGCGGCCTGGCCTGAACAAGTTGGCAGTTGTTTGGAATCTTCTCCACTTGTACATGATCATCCGAACAGTCGAATGATTGATTTCAAATTGTTTGGAGATCTTTTTAAATCCCTTCCCAGACTTGTAGGCATCTATAACCTTCTTCCTGAAGGCCTCAGAGAGCTATTTTGATCTAGGCATGGTGATGCCGCACACTTTTTTTTTTTTTTTTTTTTTGCACCAAAAACAGCTGTTTGCCACCATCTCTTGTCTTCCCCCATCTAAAACCTTAATCTTTTCTACCCCCGTTAATTCACCCCAGATCCACTTTTTTTTTTAATTCCGACTTCTTTCCTGGAAGTCCGAGTAGTGTCCATGTGTTTTATACCTCTCCCACCCCCTTCCCCCCTTCCCGTGCCTCCTCCCCCAAGCCCTCTCCCTCCCACAGATCTCTTGATGTCCCTGCTCTCAAATGTTGTACTTGTGTGCTTCCCTCTCCCTCCCCATCTTGTCTCCCGGTCCCTTTATCTTATGTTTTATGTGTCAGTTTGTCTTTTTGTGATTGATGTTAGCTCTTACACGAGCCTCGATCTTGTATACAAAAAAAAAAAAAAAAAAATGAAGATCAAATAGCTGTATGTTGAAATATGTTGAAAAAGTCAAAACTTTACATGGGGTGTACTTACTTTTTCAGGTGACTGACTGTATGTGCTGAGGGGTTCTTTTTTGAATTGTTTTTTTTTTACTGAGGAATGGGCTTATTTTCGCTGAGGATAATGACTGTACCTGAATTGTTGTGTTGCCATTATTTACACTAATCATAATACAAACAAGTACACATACATTCAAAGTACACCGCCCCCATGCAAATATTTAAATATCCTACAGCGCGGCATTGCCGGGGTGCCTCCGGTGCCCGGCAATGCCGCAGTGCAGCTCATAGAGGCTGCATTGGGAGGGAGAGGTGTACACTAATTGATTGATTAATTGTATAATTAAAATCAATAAAAGATTATCACAAAATATTTTCTTAATCAATTGGCTAATCGCATAACTAAACCACTAGTGCTTCATCCGAAGATGTATCTTTTAGAAATTTAATTAAATAACTCGTTAATAAAAAATTAAATAATTAATTGATTAATCAATAAATAATTATTAATCGATTAATCAATAAATAATTGATCGATTAAATGATTAATCAATAAATCAAAAATATCCTTGATAGCCACATCACTTGGTCACTGTCATGTCCAAATATTAGCTTCCCAGCTCAAAAGGTGCCTGAGATATTGGCCAAATGAGAAAGAAAATAAATAAATGATTAGTCATGAAAATAAATAAATAATAATCATGAAAAAATTAAATTATTAATCAATTCGGTCACAGAACACATAAACCACCACCATTTCATCAGAATCTCTAACTGAGTTGTTTGATTATTCAAAATTAGATTGAATGGAGTTAATTGATTTGATTTTTTTTTTTTTTGGGGATACTGCATCGAGGCTCGTGAAAGAGCTAACATTTACTTCACAAACAAATCAACCAGACAAACAAAATATATAAAAAGAGGGAGCGGAAGACAAGATGGGGAGAGAAGGGGAAGCACACAAACACGACATTTGAGAGCAGGGAGATGTGTGGAAGGGAGAGGGCTTCGGGGGAGGAGGCGTGGGAAGGCGGGGGGGGGGGGGGGGAGGGAGAAGTATAAAACACAAGGACACCAAGGACTTCCAGGACATAAGTTGGTATTTCAAAAACGTGGAATTGGGGTGAAATTAGCGGGGGTAGAAAAGATCAAGGTTTTGGATGGGGGAAGATAAGAGATGGTGGTGAACAGCTGTTTTAAAGACCTGGAGGGTGGAGTGGGATTGAAGAGAGTGAGGGAGTTTGTTCCAGAGGTGGGAGAAAAGAGGATTGAAGGAGTGAAGGTGAGCAGAGAGTCTTGATTTTGGCAGTTTAACCATGAGAGGGTTTCAGGCAGATCTTGTGCGACCTGTAGGAATATTTGTGGGACAGAGCCCAGAGAGAGCTGGGGGGCAAGGCCAGAGAGGAGTCGGTAGAAGACGGAAAGACCACCAACCTGCCTGCGGTGAGTGAGTGAGAGGCCCTTGGAGTTAGCTTCATCGCGGGAGATTCCAATGATTCTGAATGCTTTGGTTTCAACAGCGTGAAGACGAGCTAGGTGTGAGGCAGGAGCACCAGCCCAGAGGGGAGAGCAGTATTCCATTGAGCTGCGGATGAAAGCCTGGTATGTGGTGAGGAGCTCAGGTGTGCCAAGGAAGGACTTTGCACGACGGAGGATGCCCAGTCGGCGACTGGCTTTGGAGGCCAGATTTGAAATGTGGTTTTCCCAGGAAAGATCATGGCAGATAGTGAGACCCAAAAGCTTTAGTGACAGAACTTCTTGGAGAGGATTATTCAGAAAGTGGATGGGAGGGTTGTCCAGTCGGTCTTTTCGGAGAGACATCGTAAGAGTGTGAGATTTGTCAGGATTGAAAGACATGTTCCACTTGTTTGCCCAGTCTGTGATTTTGTCCAGGTCTGCAGAGAGTGAGGAGGCTGCAGACTGCCAATCTGAGGGATGAAGAATGGAGCGACAGAGAGTAGAGTCATCAGCAAAGAGATACAGAGGATTTTCAAGAGAGTCAGAGAGATCATTGATGAAGACCAGAAAAAGCACAGGGCCCAGAACACTGCCTTGTGGAACTCCAGCCTGAACAGGAAGAGGAGATGAGAGAAAGCCATTTAGGGCCACACGTTGACTACGACTAGAGAGGAAGTCCGCCAGCCATGCGTGGAGATTTCCATGGATACCAAAAGAGGAGAGTTTGGTGAGCAGAGCGGGGTGCCAGACAGTATCGAAGGCATGTGATATGTCAAGGGAGACTGTTCTAATTTCCTGTTTGGCATTGGGTACCTCCATCCATTGTTGAGAAAGCAGAAGCAGCATGTCCAGAGTAGAGTGTCCAGGTCTGAAACCAAATTGATGATCAGAGATAAAGCCATTGGAGAAGAGGAAAGATTTCATATCTGAAGCAATGATGGATTCCATGACTTTGCTGATAATTGGGAGAAGGCTGATTCGTCTGTAGTTGCTGGGATCTGTTTTTGCACCTTTTTTGTGCAAAGCGGTGATGTTGGCAGATTTCCAAGCAGATGGAAGATGACCTTGAGCAAAAGAAAGGGTGAAGAGAACAGAGACAGGGAGTGAAAGAGCGGGAGAACAGGATTTTAGGACCCGTGGGCTGATGCCGTCAGGTCCAGTTGCAGAATCCGAGTTGAGGGTTGACAGAAACTTTTCCACCTTGTCAGGAGGAAAGGACACAGAGTCCAGGAGCAGCTGGGTACGACTGGGTACGGTGGGTACAGAGAGGGATGGGTTTGGGACACAAGATTTAGAGGCAAACACAGAGTTGAGGCATTCAGCTTTTTCACGTGCTGAGTCAGCCGTGTGGCCATTTGAGGTGAGGGAGGGGATGGAGGGGGAACAAACACCAGAAACAGATTTGACCAGATGCCACCAGGATTTGGAAGAGGGAGACAGATAAGAGAGTTCGGTCTTGAGAACGGAGAGATATTGTTTCCTGGCTCTCCTGAGGGTGGACACACACTTGTTTCGGGCTTTGTGAAAGGAAATGAGATTTCATTCCGTTGGATTGGCTTTCCAGGAGACGAAAGCAACTTGTTTCTGGGCAATAGCCTCACCACAAGATTCCGTGTACCATAGACGGGAGGAAGGGTATGACAACTGAAGACGAGATGGGATAAGTCTGTGCATGAGAGAGAGCAATTTACTTTGGAAGAATTCCCAGGATGAGTTGATGTCAGAGGCGGTAGCGATGGGAGACCAGTCCAGATGATTGATGGCTGCTTGAAGACCATGCCAGTTGGCCTGAGTGAAATGCCAGACTCGTCGACGCTGAGGAGGCTCTCTGAGAATGGTCAGAGAGATGTCCACTTTAACAAGCACAGGACCAGAAGAGCCGATTGGAGCAGAAGAAGAGCAGCAGACATTTTCAGGGAAGTTAGTCATAACCAAGTCCAGAAGAGAAGATGCTCCGTTGACTGAAATCCGGGTCGGGAAATTGACAGATTGTGTCAGTCCCAGTGAGTCACAGAAGTCCTTTGCTGAAGAGCCATGGCTGGTGAGAGCGGTACCCAGTACCCACACCCAGCCAACTGGCATGGTGACAGTTGAAATCACCACATATGAGGAAGAGAGAGTTGGGATAGGTAGATAGAAGTTGGTCCATATTCTCAGACAGTGAGATGCAGATGGAGTCATCACTGTTTGGTGGACGGTACAACACACATATGAACAAAAGGTGGGAGCGAAGGGGAAGCCGTAGCCAAAGGTATTCCTGGGGGTGAGGTGGAGAGAGGGCAGTGCAGGGCGAGTGAGGAAGAGAATTTTTTTTAAAGATAGGAACCCCACCTCCAGGACGAGGCTCAGGTCTATCATACCGGAGGAGGGAGTAACCTGGGAGAGATACCAAGGAATCAGAGACATCATGAAGGAGGAAAGTTTCTGTTAAGCAGATCACGTCTGGTTTGTCAGAAGCAACCTGTATGGAGAGATCAGACAAGTTTAAGCGAAGGCCCTGGATGTTTGAGGTCCATACTGTTAAGGAAGAGGAAGGGGGAGCATCGGATACAGAACAGGTGGGGGGGAGCGGTAGGGTAGATGTGGAAGAGGAGGAAGAGGTAGGGAGAGCTGTTGAAGGTGTGTCAGAGATTACAGAATAGCTTGGAGAAAGGGAAGAATGGGGCGGACAAAAGGTTTGATGGTGACTGGGAGAGGCGCAGTGAGGTGTTATTTGACGAGGGGGAAGAGCGAGGCAGAAGGTTGAGGGAGATGAAGGTGAAAGTTGGAAGGGGGATGAAGAGGAGAGGACGCTTTGAGGAGGAGGGGTGAGAGGGGAGTCTAGGAGGGGAGGAGCAAGGGAGAGTCTCGGAGGGGAGGGGTGTGGGGGGAGATTTCAAAGGAATGGGTGATTGGGAAGATTTGGAGGGGAGGGGCAAGGGGGAAGATTTGAAAGAGATGGGTGATGGGGATGATTTGGAGGGCAGGAGTGATTGGGAAGTTTTGGAGGGGAGGGGTGATGGGGAAGTTTTGGAGGGAAGGGGTGATGGGGAAGATTTGGAGGGGAGGGGCAAGGGGGAAGATTTGAAAGGGATGGGTGATGGGGCCAGATGTGGAGGGGAGGGGCAAGGGGGTAGATTTGGAGGGGAGGGGTGATGGGGAAGTTTTGAAGGGGAGGGGTGATGGGGAATATTTGGAGTGAAGGGGTGATGGGGAAGTTTTGGAGGGAAGGGGTGATGGGGAAGATTTGGAGGGGAGGGGTGATGGGGAAGATTTGGAAGGGAGGGGTGAGATTGGATTTTGAAAAGTGTACGATTAATGGGAAACGAACATTTATTGCAAAATGAGTTTCTTGAGACCTTCGAGTCAAAAATACGTTTGAGGACGCTGAAGGATGGGTGGAGTGCTGGAGAGTTTAGGGAATGAATGAAAGATGCACTATAAAGATGGAAATTTTTTTTGGAATGAATAGATTTGGTGAGCAAGTCGAAAGCATCCTTTTATAGAAGAAGAAGAAAAAGGTGTTATAGAATATGACAGAATACAGGTCTTCAAGGGACAGATTAGACATTTTTTAACAACGTGATCACGTGATCAGAAACAACGTGGTCGATGAACGAACGAACAAATAAGAACGAATAAACGAATAAGAACAGAAGGAAATTTTTTTTTTTTTTTTTGAGGAGATTTTAAAACAAGGAAGTATGGGGTGAAAAGACCGGTAAAATCAGAGACCAGAAAGTAATTGCAGCGAGATCGAAGAACCGCTGAGACAAAAACAAAGCCTCAAGCCAAGGTCGGACACGGTAGCCTAGTACTACACTTAGGCCTCAGAATACGCGATACGAAAGACCGAAGATTCTGTACACAGGTATGAAAAACCAACACCAAGAATACTATTAAAGACACACCAATAGTTACATTCACCGAGAGAAAGATACAGTTTCGACAAAACCACAATTGTGAAAAGTTACTTTACTTCGAAAGCGAGCGCGCATGGACAGCTTTGAAGAGACGAGACCTCCAATCTTGCGCCTGCAATCTTGTAATCAGAACTTCACAAAACAAAATCAACACCAAACTTTAACTAGTGGGTTTAAAACACCAATTATAATTGTGGGAAACTTCGATTTACATTCAAACACGTCTTGTATTTTCTCACAAACCAACACGAACCATTTGATTGATTTGACACAAATTGATTTGATTAATTGTATAATAAAAATCAATAAAAGGTTATCACCAAATATTTTATTAATCAATTGGCTAATAGCATAACTAAACCACTCGTGCTTTGAATTTTTGATAATTCAAAAAACAAAAAATAGCGTTTTTGCAAAGGACTTGCTCACTACTGTGCCGAAATTTCAGCTTCCGAGCTCAAAGGATGGCTGAGATATCGTCCGGACAAACAAACAAGAAAACAAGAAAGCAAGAAAACAAACAAACAACCAGAGTGAAAACTGAGTACTCCCTTTCAGCGTGCGTCACTGCTGAGCCCCCTTCGGTGCCCGGCAATTACGATTTGCAATGCCTGGAGATGGCATTAGGAAAGGTGCGGTGTACAATATCCTTGATAGCCACATCACTTGGTCACTCATATCCAAATATTAGCTTCCGAGCTCAAAAGGTGCCTGAGATATTGGCCAAATGAGAAAGAAAATAAATAAATGATTAATAATGAAAATAAATAAATAATAATCATAAAAAAATTAAACTTTTAATCAATTCGGTCAGAGAACACATAAACCACCACCATTTCATCAGAATCTGTAACTTAAAAAAAAAAGAAGTCATTAATCGAATAATTAAATAATTAATCGATTAATTGATTAATTGATGAATTAATAAATCAAAAATAGCCTTTGCAGCCAAATCACCTGGTCATTGGCATGTCCAAATATCAGCTTCCTAACTCAAAAGGTGCCTGAGTTAATGGTCAGAAGAGCAGGGAAATTTGATTAATTAAATAAGTACTTAATTAATCGCTAATAATGAAATAACGCCTCAATTATTTGATTAATCAAAAAACAAAAAATACAGTTTTGACAAAGGACTTGATCACTATTATGCTCACTATATACCGCAGTTCAGCTCATAGAGGCTGCATCGGGAGGAAGAGGTGTACACTAATTGATTTGATTAATTGTATAATAAAAATCAATAAAAGATTATCACCAAATATTTTATTAATCAATTGGCTAATAGCATAACTAAACCACTCGTGCATCTCTTTCAGCGTGCGTGTATCTTTCAGAAATTTAATTAAATAAGTCATTAATAAAAAATAAAATAATTAATTGATTCATCAATAAATAATTAATTGATTAATCAATAAATAATTCATCGATTAATTGATTAATCAATAAATCAAAAATATCCTTGATAGCCACATCACTTGGTCACTGTCATGTCCAAATATTAGCTTCCCAGCTCAAAAGGTGCCTGAGATATTGGCCAAATGAGAAAGAAAATAAATAAATGATTAATAATGAAAATAAATAAATAATAATCATTAAAAAATTTAATTATTAATCAATTCGGTCATAGAACACATGAACCACCACCATTTCATCAGAATCTGTAACTTAAAAAAAAAAAATTAAAATAATTAATCGATTAATTGATGAATTGATTAATTAATAAATCAAAAATAGCCTTTGCACCCAAATCACATGGTCATTGGCATGTCCAAATATCAGCTTCCTAACTCAAAAGGTGCCTGAGTTAATTGTCAGAAGAGAAAGGAAATTTGATTAATTAAATAAGTACTTAATTAATTGCTAATAATTAAATAACTCCTCAATTAATTGAATAATCAAAAAACAAAAAATAGCGTTTTTGAGCAAGGACTTGCTCACTATTGTGCCGAAATTTCAGCTTCCTCGCTCAAAGGATGGCTGAGATATCGCCCAGATAAAGAAACAAACAAACAAGAAAGAAAGAAAGAAAGAAAGAAAACAAACAAAACAAATAACCAGAGTGAAAACTGAGTACTCCCTTTCAGCGTGCGTCACTGCCGAGCCCCCTACGGTGCCCAGCAATGACGATTTGCAATGCCTGGAGATGCCATAGGAAAGGTGCGGTGTACAACAAGAAAACAACCAGAGTGCAAACTGAGTACTCCCTTTCAGCGTGCGTCACTGCCGAGCCCCCTACGGTGCCCAGCAATTACGATTTGCAATGCCTGGAGATGCCATAGGAAAGGTGCGGTGTACAACAAGAAAACAACCAGAGTGAAAACTGAGTACTCCCTTTCAGCGTGCGTCACTGCCGAGCCCCCTTCGGTGCCCAGCAATGACGATTTGCAATGCCTGGAGATGGCAGAGGAAAGGAGCATTGTGCAATTATCACAAAATATTTTCTTAATCAATTAGCTCATAGCAAAACTGAACCATAAGTGCTTCATCCGAAGATGTATCTTTTAGAAATATAATTAAATAAGTCATTAATAAAAAATTAAACGATTAATTGATTAATCAATAAATAATTAATCGATTAATCAATAAATAATTAATCGATTAAATGATTAATCAATTAATCAAAAATATCCTTGATAGCCACATCACTTGGTCACTCATGTCCAAATATTAGCTTATGATCTCAAAAGGTGCCTGAGATATTGGCCAAATGAGAAAGAAAATAAATAAATGATTAATAATGAAAATAAATCAATAATAATCATAAAAAAATTAAATTATTAATCAATTTGGTCAGAGAACACATAAACCACCACCATTTCATGAGAATGTGTAACTTAATTTTTTTTTAGTCATTAATCGAATAACTAAATAATTAATGGATATTTGATTAATTAATAAATCAAAAATAGCCTTCACAGCCAAATCACCTGGTCATTGGCATGTCCAAATATCAGCTTCCTAATTCAAAAGGTGCCTGAGTTAATGGTCAGAAGAGAAAAGAATTTGATTAAATAAAAAAGTACTTAATTAATCGCTAATAATTAAATAACTCCTCAATTAATTGATTAATCAAAAAACAAAAAATATTGTTTTTTGACCAAGTACTTGCTCACTATTGCACCGAAATTTCAGCTTCCTAGCTCAAAGGATGGCTGAGATATCGCCCGGACAAACAAACAAACAAACAAACAAGAAAGCAAGAAAGCAAGAAAACAAACAAACAACCAGAGTGAAAACTGAGTACTCCCTTTCAGCGTGCGTCACTGCCGAGCCCCCTACGGTGCCCGGCAATGACGATTTGCAATGCCTGGAGATGACATAGGAAAGGTGCAGTGTACAACAAGAAAGAAAGAAAGAAAGAAAACAAACAAACAAACAAACAACCAGAGTGAAAACTGAGTACTCCCTTTCAGCGTGCGTCACTGCCGAGCCCCCTTCGGTGCCCGGCAATGACGATTTGCAATGCCTGGAGATGGCATAGGAAAGGTGCGGTGTACAACAAGAAAGAAAGAAAGAAAGAAAACAAACAAACAAACAAACAACCAGAGTGAAAACTGAGTACTCCCTTTCAGCGTGCGTCACTGCCGAGCCCCCTTCAGGGCCTGGCAATGACGTTTTGCAATGCCTGGAGATGGCATCGGAAAGGAGCGGTGTGCAACAATTATTTTGCACAAATTTATTTGCAGTGTTTGTGATATTACATTATTATAAGCAATTTAGGTTGAAGATTTCGGTTGAAAATAAAACAATTCAAAAAAGAACTCCTCAGCACACACAGAAGGGAGGGGGGTCGGTGCCGACTGGAGGTTTGGGACGATTACACCTCAACACCACGAAATTAAAAACACCTCACAGCCATCAAACACAGAATAAAAACACCTCACCACCACGAAATTAAAAACACCTCACAGCCATAAAACATGTAATAAAAACACCTCACAGTCATCAAACACATAATAAAAACACCTCACAGCCATAAAACATGTAATAAAAACACCTCACAGTCATCAAACACGTAATAAAAACACCTCACAGCCATAAAACACGTAATAAAAACACCTCACAGCCATAAAACACGTAGTAAAAACACCTCACCACCACGAAATTAAAAACACCTCACAACCATAAACACGTAATAACAACACCTCACAGCCATAAAACACGTAATAAAAACACCTCACAGCCATAAAACGCGTAATAAAAACACCTCACCACCAAGAAATTAAAAACACCTCAGCCATAAAACACGTAATAAAAACACCTCACCGCCACGAAATTAAAAACACCTCACAGCCATAAAACACGTAATAAAAACACCTCACAGCCATAAAACACGAAATAAAAACACCTCACCGCCACGAAATTAAAAACACATCACAGCCATAAAACACGTAATAAAAACCTCACCGCCACGAAATTAAAAACACCTCACAGCCATAAAACACATAATAAAAGCACCCCACAGCCATAAAACACATAATAAAAACACCTCACAGCCATAAAACACATAATAAAAACATCTCACAGCCTCGAAATTCAAAACACCTCACAGCCATAAAACACGTAATAAAAACACCTCATAGCCATAAAACACGTAATAAAAACACCTCATAGCCATAAAACACATAATAAAAACACCTCACAGCCATAAAACACGTAATAAAAACACCTCATAGCCATAAAACACATAATAAAAACACCTCACAGCCATAAAACACGTAATAAAAACACCTCACAGCCATAAAACACGTAATAAAAACACCTCATAGCCATAAAACACATAATAAAAACACCTCACAGCCATAAAACACGTAATAAAAACACCTCACAGCCATAAAACACGAAATAAAAACACCTCACCGCCACGAAATTAAAAACACATCACAGCCATAAAACACGTAATAAAAACCTCACCGCCACGAAATTAAAAACACCTCACAGCCATAAAACACATAATAAAAACACCTCACAGCCATAAAACACATAATAAAAACACCTCACAGCCATAAAACACATAATAAAAACACCTCACAGCGATAAAACACATAATAAAAACATCTCACAGCCTCGAAATTCAAAACACGTCACAGCCATAAAACACGTAATAAAAACACCTCACCACCACAAAATTAAAAACACCTCACAGCCATCAAACACATAATAAAAACACCTCACAGCCATAAAACACGTAAGAAAAACACCTCACCACCACAAAATTAAAAACACCTCACAACCATAAACACGTAATAACAACACCTCACAGCCATAAAACACGTAATAAAAACACCTCACAGCCATAAAACCCAAAATAAAAACACTTCACAGCCATCAAACACATAATAAAAACACCTCACAGCCATAAAACACGTAAGAAAAACACCTCACCAACACAAAATTAAAAACACCTCACAACCATAAACACGTAATAACAACACCTCACAGCCATAAAACACGTAATAAAAACACCTCACAGCCATAAAACTCAAAATAAAACACTTCACAGCCATAAAACACATAATAAAAACACCTCACAGCCATAAAACACGTAATAAAAACACCTCACCACCACAAAATTAAAAACACCTCACAACCATAAACACGTAATAACAACACCTCACAGCCATAAAACACGTAATAAAAACACCTCACCACCACAAAATTAAAAACACCTCACAGCCATCAAACACATAATAAAAACACCTCACAGCCATAAAACACGTAATAAAAACACCTCACCACCACAAAATTAAAAACACCTCACAGCCATAAAACTCAAAATAAAAACACTTCACAGCCATAAAACACGAAATAAAAACACCTCACCGCCACGAAATTAAAAACACCTCACAGCCATAAAACATGTAATAAAAATACCTCATAGCCATAAAACACGTAATAAAAACACCTCACCGCCATAAAACTCAAAATAAAAACACTTCACAGCCAGAAAACACGAAATAAAAACACCTCACCGCCACGAAATTAAAAACACCTCACAGCCATAAAACATGTAATAAAAACACCTCATAGCCATAAAACACGTAATAAAAACACCTCACAGCCATAAAACACGTAATAAAAACACCTCACAGCCATAAAACACGTAATAAAAACACCTCACCGCCACGAAATTAAAAACACCTCACAGCCATCAAACACGTAATAAAAACACCTCACAGCCATCAAACATGTAATAAAAACACCTCACCACCACGAAATTAAAAACACCTCACAGCCATAAAACACATAATAAAAACACCCCACAGCCATAAAACACGTAATAAAAACACCTCACAGTCATCAAACACGTAATAAAAACACCTCACCACCACGAAATTAAAAACACCTCACAACCATAAACACATAATAAAAACACCTCACAGCCATAAAACACGTAATAAAAACACCTCACCACCACGAAATTAAAAACACCTCACAGCCATAAAACACGTAATAAAAACACCTCACAGCCATAAAACACATAATAAAAACCTCACCGCCATGAAATTAAAAACACCTCACCACCAAGTAATTCAAAACACCTCACCACCACATAATTCAAAACACCTCATCACCAACTAATTCAAAACACCTCACCACCACATAATGAAAAACACCTCACCACCACATAATTAAAAACACCTCACTACCATGTAATTATAAATACCTCACCACCACGTAATTCAAAACACCTTATCACCAACGAATTCAAAACACCTAACCACCACATAATTAAAAACACCTCACCACCACATTTAAAAACACCTCACCACCACATAATTAAAAACACCTCACTACCATGTAATTATAAATACCTCACCACCACGTAATTCAAAACACCTTATCACCAACGAATTCAAAACACCTCACCACCACAATTAAAAACACCTCACCACCACATAATTAAAAACACCTCACCACCACATAATGAAAAACACCTCACCACCACATAATTAAAAACACCTCACTACCATGTAATTATAAATACCTCACCACCACGTAATTCAAAACACCTTATCACCAACGAATTCAAAACACCTAACCACCACATAATTAAAAACACCTCACCACCACATAATTAAAAACACCTCACCACCACATAATTAAAAACACCTCACTACCATGTAATTATAAATACCTCACCACCACATAATTCAAAACACCTTATCACCAACGAATTCAAAACACCTCACCACCACAATTAAAAACACCTCACCACCACATAATTAAAAACACCTCACCACCACATAATTAAAAACACCTAACTACCATGTAATTATAAATACCTCACCACCACGTAATTCAAAACACCTTATCACCAACTAATTCAAAACACCTCACCACCACATAATTAAAAACACCTCACTACCATGTAATTATAAATACCTCACCACCACGTAATTCAAAACACCTTATCACAAACTAATTCAAAACACCTCACCACCACAATTAAAAACAACTCACCACCACATAATTAAAAACACCTCACCACCACATAATTAAAAACACCTCACTACCATGTAATTATAAATACCTCACCACCACGTAATTCAAAACACCTTATCACCAACGAATTCAAAACACCTAACCACCACATAATTAAAAACACCTCACCACCACATAATTAAAAACACCTCACCACCACATAATTAAAAACACCTCACTACCATGTAATTATAAATACCTCACCACCACGTAATTCAAAACACCTTATCACCAACGAATTCAAAACACCTCACCACCACAATTAAAAACACCTCACCACCACATAATTAAAAACACCTCACCACCACATAATTAAAAACACCTCACTACCATGTAATTATAAATACCTCACCACCACGTAATTCAAAACACCTTATCACCAACTAATTGAAAACACCTCACCACCACATAATTAAAAACACCTCACTACCATGTAATTATAAATACCTCACCACCACGTAATTGAAAACACCTTATCACAAACTAATTCAAAACACCTCACCACCACAATTAAAAACACCTCACCACCACATAATTAAAAACACCTCACCACCACATAATTAAAAACACCTCACTACCATGTAATTATAAATACCTCACCACCACGTAATTCAAAACACCTTATCACCAACTAATTCAAAACACCTAACCACCACATAATTAAAAACAACTCACCACCATGTAATTATAAATACCTCACCACCACGTAATTCAAAACACCTCACTACCATGTAATTATAAACACCTCACCACCACGTAATTCAAAACACCTCACTACCATGTAATTATAAATACCTCACCACCACGTAATTCAAAACACCTTATCACCAACTAATTAAAAACACCTCACCACCACGTAATTAAAAACACCTCACCACCATGTAATTATAAATACCTCACCACCACGTAATTCAAAACACCTCACCACCATGTGATTTAAAAACACTTCACCACCACATCATTTAAAAACACATCACCACCACATAATTCAAAATACCTCACCACCACGTAATTCAAAACACCTCACCACC